>NC_056540.1:707750-1345500 GCF_910596095.1 Thunnus maccoyii | reverse complement strand
CTCTCTTCCACTGTGGGTCATTTCAATCACTCTCTCAGTAAACCATCTTTGAATAGCTTCAGAGATGAACAGAGCGCTGTCCTGCTGTTCAATACCTGCAGCAGTACATTGTAATCAAATTGCTGCTTCAACAGAGGATTCTGCAGTAAACCACCAGCCACATTTTGACCGCAGTAACCTTTTCCACGGTGAAGAACGTTTTGAGGAATTCAGTTCCTCTACCTGTGTTTCCACTAGAGGAACCAGGGTTTAAATGAAGTTCCAGGGAGACACTTTCCACAAGTACAGGAATTTTGGGGGTGGGGTTTTCAGGGATGACATCACTGATTGGTCAAAGGAAGTACTCTAGTATCGATTCAGGACCAGTTTAGGACGAGGGGAGGTGATTTTTCTTTGTTTGATAATGTTAAAAGTAAAGTTAGGCTTTGTTGTCGGCTTCCTGACTCATTTTTTAAAAAAGGGCGCGCGAGCAGCTGAGAAGTCACGCGAGAGAGAGAGAGAGAGCGAGAGCAGTGGCGGTAGCAAGAACAAAGCCGCTGAATGAGAGAAATAAAATGTTATTTTCTGATTATTTCACGGTGGTTAAGTTCTAAAGCAGAAAAAAATAACCACCAAACATTCAACAGATGATTTACTGTGGAGACAGATGTTCTTGGTTTCACTTTCATTTTCCTCCTCTGCATTTCTCCTTTTCATTCATTCATCACATCCAACTAATGCAGCAGTAAATACAAAGAACATCAAGACAAATCTGTGTTGTTGTTTCCTCATCATGTGTTTATACTGCGTCTCTAAATGCAGTCATCATTTTTTAATTCCTCATTGGTCTAATTTGGGTGATCTACCTGGTTCCTCAGATGCAGTGGAAACACAAACAGGACTGCACTACAGAGACTTTAAAGTTCCAAGTTTAGTCCCTGAGATTAGTTCCTCTGGTTCCAAAGTAGAACTTTTGGTGGAAATGGGGATAATGACGGTGCTAAGCTCTCTTTACGGCATTTTTTATGCATGTTTTTTTATGGAGGAGCCACAGTTTCTGAATCAAAATCAAGAAATACATTGATTAGTCAATCAGTCATAGAGCCAGAAGTACTCAAAAACATAACACCATGAGTATGATATATGATATATCATATGTTGTAATTAATGACTTTAATAATGTTGTCTAGGTTGTGAAAAATACCTTTGACTGGTATCAATCCTCCTTTAGAAAGACACTTTTCCATTTAATAAATTTATAACTACAGGTTTGGATTGCAATACATTGTTGTAAAAAATGTATAAATGACTTATTAACATTTATAATTACAGATAACTTAATATTTTTTGTTGCTGGATGTTTTAGGAATTGAGAAACGTATGACTCTTTATTTTTTGTACAACCTGGAATCCATACAGTTGCCATTATTAATGGCATTAATAACATTCGCAATTATTTTCTGACCAAAAACAATGTTATTAGTTACATCTTATAAACCTGAGCTTCAAAGTTCATTCCTGACCTGGGAAACAACAGATGAGAAAACAATCTCACCACATGCCACATGATTGTCAGCACATGATGGATTTGCCCAGTTTTAATTGAACTGTAGGTGTTCAATTTTCCATTTTTCTGAGAATGTCTGAGCTCAAAAGCCGAATTCTAACAAATTAAATACTAAGCGGACCTTGTAAATGGTAAATGGTAAATGGACTGTACTTTTATAGTGCCTTTTTAGTCTTCTGACCACTCAAAGCACTTTTTCTCTTCGAATCACATTCACCCATTTACACACATTCATACACTGAATGGGTACAGGGGCTACCATGCAAGGTCCCAACCTGCCCATCAGAGGAAATCTAATCATTCACACACATTCACACACTGATGGCACAGTACCTTGCCCAAGGACACATCGACAAGGACACATCGACATGTGGACTAAAGGAGCTGGGAATCGAACCGCCGATCTTCCGATTAGTGGCTCTACCTCCTGAGCCACAGCTGTGCTGAGACTGTTTTGTCAATTGCTATGTCTTTAAAGTCCATGTAACTTTAAACACAATTGTAGCCTCAAATCTGAGTCTAAGTCCACTTTTTCATGACAACTGAGCAAACTCTATATTGCTGATGAAGATCATGTGATATGATTGAAAGCTTCAAGAACAGAAGAGAAAGTGTCCACCAGTTTTCCTTAAAACATTGTACCAAGACTTACATCAGGAGGTGATGATCTAACATCCACACAGGGATACAAGTACAGGGACATGCCCAAACACACCCACACAGTTCATTATGACATGATGGACATGTCACAGCAGCTGTCACATACACACTAACGCACACACACACACACACACACACACGTGTGCACAAGTGATCCGCAGCACATGACAGTTGGCTGGGGTGAGAAGATGAACCAAAGGTCAGGTTAGAGAACACACAGCAGCCTGTCTGAAGCTTCTATCTGTCCATCTGTGTCAGTGAGAGTGAACTCTAACATTAGTCACAGGAACAGGACTGACCTATAGGACTCAAATGAGCTGCTTAACATGAGCAGTTACAGTATAAAGCATGTGATGAGCCAAAAATGAGCCCAGGGAGAAAAAACAACATAGCATTATGAATCCATTCATTCAGTTAATTAGTGAAGTATTTAAACTCTACAAAGGCAAATGTCATCCTGAGAAGAGTTCAAGTGTCTTTGAGATTCAAATCAATAATTCTTGATTATTACTATCAAGCTTTATTTATTCAAAAAATCTCTTTGAGATCAAGATCACTTTTGTAAGAGAGACCTGAGAATGACTAGATATGGCATAGCAGGACTACACTGTGCAAAAAATATTTCTCACTTTTATTGTTATAACAGCAAAACCTGGAAGTTAAACAAGACAAAAACATCAAAATATAGAGATCAGATAAAAGCTCTCACTAGAACAGAACATATGTTTTTGAAACCTTGTTCTTGAAACAAAACATCATTTTAAAATACATCTTGTTATAATGAGATAACAGTATTTTACTATATCACAAAAATGTCATCTTAAATAGTGCAGCTTGTCCATCAGTGTGACTTGTCAGATCCTCTTTCCCCTCTAAGTTTGGAAAAGTGTGGTTATAAAAGTATCTTATTCTAACAACAGGATGTCCTCGTTAAAACATGATGACATACAGTATACTGTACTTCCTAGTTATAACTAGTTATAACTTTATTATTATAAATAATGAAGGAAAACTTTCCCATTGAGAACGATCATCTGTGTTGATTTTGTATGTAGACCAAATCTGACCACTTCCTAAATTGCCACCATCCCGCAAAGTACTGAACTTTCAAACTCATATCATCCTCTTATCACTTAATCCATGCAGTTTAAGTGCAATGCATCATCACAAGCTTAGAACTGTGCCTGTAAACAAAAGGATAAAAATAGCTCCTTCACAAGTCGCTGACATGAAATGATCTTTCTTTAAAGGTGGAGTCAGTGATTCCGGGGAAAGATTGTTCACTACACTTTGTGTCAAATTTAGTGAACATCTCCTCACAGTTCGCTGGTTGTCGATTGCACTAAAAAAAAATCCGGTGTTCATTCACAGTCCTGGCTCTGTGAATGGGCATGTAAACACAGTGGCTCGGCGTGAGCCACACAACACTACTCCAGCCAATCAGCAGCAGGAGGCGTTTGTGCTCGTGCACAGGACAGGGAGGGGAAGTCATCAGAGCAGCTGTCTGTGTGAGGACATGATAGTCTCCCGTCTCCAGCACAGAGTGAATGGTGGTGGAGAGAGGCCGTGTCCAATTCACATAGAAAGTGTTTTCTCACAGAGCAGATACTGTTGTGCTCACAAGAGACCAATTTTTTTTTTTTTTTCTGCACATGATAATGTGTGAGAGGAACAGAAATGACTCTACAGCTGATGCATTGCTCTGGATTCCGCCATATTCCTCTTTTCGTCGTTGCCTTGGCAATGCGTGTCCATGAATTTGGGGGGGTGGAGCTTCTAAAGGAGCATGAAAGGAGGGCTATATTTGTTTGGATGTTTAGTTCAAATATCAACAATTTTTCTCCAGAATGACTGACTCTAATTTTAACTTGTAATGTTTGACACATCCAGATATACTTTTAGATACACTGGTCTGGGTCTGTTTTTGCTGGTTTGGTCTCATCCTCTTAGTTCTAATGAAGGAAATAATCTTTATACTACGCTACAAAATATCATATCACAATATAATCTTTTAAGCAATAATGTGCCTCCACCTTTGCATCAATCTGACAATCCCCCCTGTACAAAGCCAGGTGCATAAAGAGATGTTTTTCCTAGTGTGCTGTGGAAGAAGTATTCTGTCACCACTTAAATTCAAATTTTGAGGAAGCCTTTGCTGCTTGGCAGCAGTGGAAAAGTCATGAGAAACGTCACAGCTTCTAGTCCTTCAAATCCTCTGTATATATGTGAAATCAGAAAAAAAAGTTTCAATAAATAATTAATAAGAAGTGCTAGAGGAAACAGTTTTTCTCATGACCTTAACTTTGATAAATTGTGAATTCTTTCACATTGTGTGGTGGCTTATCTACAGTTTCTTCTTTTTTTGTGGTTGTCTAAATAATCTTAGCTCCAGGTCCACATATTAGCTTGGTTGTCATGGTGTTGGACCCCTTACTGGTTGATGCTGCAGATTTGATCTTGTGTCACATTCTGAATGTCTGGTCTAATGTCTGGTGCCACTAGAACGACACTGGCCACAGCATCTACTTGGAAGAGGTCAAAGGTCATCGACCAGGATTGGACAACTGGAGTCAGACAATCACATCTGAACCCAATAATCAGAGACAGTGGAAAGTTTCATCAAAAAGATATCCAGTGAATCTTGAGTTAAGATGATTTTTGTTCAACTACTGTTCAAGGATGAACTTTAATGCTGTATCCAAGTGCAGATTGTCATGATATGTAGTTAGTCACTCATGTGATGAGCAGCCTACAGGTCCAGTAGTGATTGTTAAGGTTACAGAGGTCAATAATGTTTTGGACTCCATGCTAGCAACATAACATTTTGTCTGAGCTCTTTTCCTTGTTACAAAAAAAGGAATAAAACATGGTACGAGGAGTGAAACCTGTATGTTGTGAGAAGTGACATGGATAATTAAAGCCACCAGAAAGCTTAAAATTTACTGGACATGTTAACAGCAACTGGCACACATTTAAGCAGCAGTTCCTGCCATACATCACAGCTGTTGGACTGGACAGTAAACCCCATGCACAGAAGATTGCATTGTTGCTAACTGTAGCTGGCACACAGGCCACTATACAAAGCATTTGTGTTTGAAAACCTGGATTTCAAGGACAAAGTTGAAGAAGTACTCAAGAAGTTTGATGCCCACTGCTCTCCAAAAAAAGAATGAAACCTACAAGAAGTGTGTCTTTCATTCCTGGATACAGCAGCAAGATGTGCCTTTTGACAACTTTTTGACTGATCCCAAGTTGAAGGTACACACGTGTAACTTTGTAGACCTGAGGAATTCTATGATATGTGACCAGGTTGTATTTGGTATGTATGACAAAAAAGTCAGAAAGCGTCTGCTGCGAGAGTCAATGCGATGTCAAGCTCACGATATCAAGCTAGCAAACTGGCGTCACAACATGTGAGGACATTTAGTGAAATGGTGGCGGGTGCTTCTGTCACTATGGAGGAGATGACTGTCATTAAAGATGGCCGCTGGAGTGTCTTGGGCTATCGTTTGGTCTTGAAAAATTCCATGATTACGTTTATGGCCTTCCTATCTTCACTGTGTGGACAGACCATCATCCATTGATTGCCATAATCAAAAGAAACTTGAATGAAATGTCTCCCAGAAGTTGCAGAGGTATGATTTCAACCTGATCTAGACACTTAGCAAGTACCTGATGTTTGCAGACACACAAGCACCCACAGGAAGTAGTGTGAGCTCAACTGAAAAAGATATTGAAATGCATGTAAATATGATTTCAGCTACTCTTCCTGTGTCAAACACAAAATTGATTCAAATAACAGAAGAAACTGACAAGGACAAGTAAATGTACATGGACAGCATTCTGAATTGATGGTTGCCAGGTTCCTGTCCTTTGTATTATCACATCAGGATTGATCTAAGTGTTGTGGATGGTCTGCTACTCAAACAGAACAAGAATGTCATAACACACAGCTTGAGAAAGGACATGTTGCAAATTCATGAAGGCCATCACGGTGTGGAGAAATGCAAAAAATGAGTGAGAGAATCTGTCTTTTGGCCTGTAATAAATAAAGACACCCATAGACTGATAAATGGATGTGAAACTTGACAAAAACACAGAAAGAGACAAACCAATGAGAGAACCAATGATTTTAGCTGACTTACCAGCAGCTCCATGGGACGAAGTTGGAATGGACCTTTTTCATCTCAAAGGCAAAAATGAATTGGTATTCATTGATTACTATTCACATTTTCCTGAGATGGCGTTGCTTTCAAGCACATCTGCAAGTTGTGTCACTACACATGCCAAAGTCCATATTCGCAAGGCATGGCATACCTAGTACTGTTGTGAGTGACAATGGCCTATGGACTTTTCCATGCATTATGACTCCCAACACATCACATTAAGTCCATTGTACTCTCAGTCCAATGGTCAGGCAGAAAAGGGAGTTCACATCCTTAAGCAGCTCCTGAAAAAAGCTGCAGATAGCAACTCTGATTCATCCCTTGCCTTACTCACATATAGAGCCTCACCTCTACAATATGGCTCTCTGGTTCTCCTGCTGCATTATTAATGGACAGAAAGCTTCGGACCACACTTACCTCTTGCTTGTAAAACAAAGTCATTTTATGACTGATCCTCCAAACATCTTGAACCTCTGAACCAATCAAGAAATGATGTGGTCAGGATTGAAGATCCAGATACTTGGAACCGAAAAGCAACAATGCTCCAAGAAGTTGCTCCAAGATCATACACAGTGAAGACAGAGGATGGACATTTCCTCCGACGGAATCGTTGCAGTCTTCTAAAAACCAAAGAGACTGTACTCAGTGAAGCCAGTGACATGTCTGAGTCAACTTCTCCACCAGCTGAGACTTGTACATTTCACACAGACTCACACACCGGTACAAACACACAAGATACACAAGTTAAAGAGATCTAAAAAGAGCTTATGAAACCTGACAGACTTCACTTGTCAAATAAAATTTAAAAAAAAAGAAAATGTGAACAGAGAGGGAGGACCAACATTCCTAAAGTTTGGAAGTTGATTCTGAAATATTAAGTTGTAAAAACACAAAAAAAGCAAAAAATGATGCTGACAGTTAAATCTTTCTCCCTTTTTTTAAAATTCTCTTGAGGTATTTGGTAAAGCATTATATGTTAAAGTAAGCAAGTTATTACTGTTAATCTGTTGTTTAAAAATTGTTGTAAGATTGATTATTAGATGTGCTGGCATTGAAGGTGCAAAGCACAACTGTTGTTATTCTGCATAGCTATTATTCTTTTTCTTTTGTTTAGGTTATAGAGGTCAATAAAGTTTTTGGACTTTATTAGCCACATGATATTGTGTCAGAGCTCTTTTCCTTTTAAGGAATAAGCAATAAAACACAGATATGCATACTTTCGTTGGCCTTTGATTTATCTATTTGTCCAGTTTTGATCCTTAAAGTATGAACAGTTCTTGTGACAACCTCTGGGCTGTAGAACTCGTCTTCCACATTTTATGAGATACTGGTACATATTAGTTAAACAGTTTTTTTTTCATTCTTGGTACGGCACATTTCGCATATTATTGAATATATTTACCCATTTAGCTTTGAAAGGTCTCATTCTGTCATTTTTTGATGATGTTAGTCGCTGATTATTCCTCAAAATAGAGGCAGAGTCTTTGAGAGTCACATTTTGGTGCCTTTATTCTCATCTTTTAATGGCAAAGTTGACAAACTTAAAAACATCTCAACAACTTGCAGTTTCTACCTTTTGCTTTCTGTTTTAAACATGAACAAAAGTACATAAAACTCCAGAATCATGTCTTCCTTTCTTTGTAGCTGGAGTACGGAAGTCCTATTATTACCATGGCACACGGTGGCAGACAGAAACACAGGCCTATAATGTAGATAATTACCTGTACAAGCCAAACATAATGTTGAAATAATAAAGAAGTGCTTTATCTCTCTCATCCCTCTTCAAGGCAGCGCTGCCGCTATCTGCTGTATGAATTTGTCTGACACCCTGAGAAAAGCGCATCGCATGATAATAACGCCGAATTCAAAAGATTCGCTCTACCTGATTAGTTCAAAGCTGCGTCACATATTTCAGCAGGTGATGGGTTTCTTTCTCCCGTTCTTCTACTCTTTCTCTTCCTGTGGAACGGGGCACGGATGAAGAAGACAGTGAATCAGACACTGTTTGTCTTTTGTTGAAATGAAAGGCTCACAGAACAAGGGTTCTCTACTTTATTATTTCCACAATGGAGAGACAGAGTGTCTTCATGTAGTGGCAGAACAATGGAGGCTTTTCATGTGATGTGCGGCGGAGGCGCTGCTTTTCATGCTACCATGTAACGAGGCTGCATTTACCTTGCAAATAGGTTATGGCGGCTTTCCTGTCCTTTAGGTCTTCTGTTTTCAATTCAGTAACACATCCAACGACTTGTGTGTGTGTGTGTGTGTGTGTGTGTGTGCCCTTGGGTGGATGTATTCTATCTATGTTAGTGGGTGCATATGTGAATGTGTGTGTGTGTGCCCTTGGGTAGATGTATTCTATCTATGTTAGTGGGTGCATATGTGAATGTGTGTGTGTGTGTGTGTATGTGTGTGTGTGTGCAAGAATTTTTGCCTTTTTTTTTTAGCTCATTGGGACCTTTTCCAGTATAAAGACTGACCTTGTAGGGACCAGTAGTCCACATAGGTAGTCCTGCTTAATGTTAGGATTTGGGTTTAGGTTAGGCTGTCCACAATGAATGGGAGTCAATGTGAGGTCCTAACAAGGATAGCTGCGCAAACTTGTGTGTGTGTGTGTGTGTGTATGTGTGTGTGTATGTGTGTGAGCAGTGCCTCTTTTTAGTTGCCAGAACACTTGGCCTCATTCTCAAAGCAAGACACCATATGTTGATTTGTCTTGAGGAAGGAGGGAGAGAGAAAGACATCGGCTCAGAGGGAAAAAAAAAAAAACAGTGAAAATCGGGTAATTGCTCGGCCATTTGTGCATTAATTTTCCTTTCAATGACAATAAGTTGACCCAGCTGAAACCTGCACAAGTCATTTTGCCAGCATCGCGCAGAAATAAACTTTGCGTCTGACAGGGAGATAGATGCCCTCAGCTTTGTTTCACACAGAGATAAAGAAAACAGAAGGGGGGCATTTAGTGTGCTTCATATTAAGAAATATCAATGTGTGTGTGTGTGTGTGTCTATGTGTGTTCTCTGTGCTGTACAGCACAGTATGGATATGAAGTAATGAGGCATGTGTGTGGGCCCCAGGAGAGGTTCCATCAGTGTGTGATATGTTGTGGTCCACAGAAGACCCTCAGCAGGACAAACTGACTCTGTCTTCTGTTTGCTCTTCCTGGGCTGTCGGCTGCTGTTCCATATTTCACCTACAGCTTTCATCCTCCCCGTCCCCTGTTTTCTTTATTTTTTATATCTTAGTTTAGAATATAAAACATGGAGAAGCCCTTATGAGAAACCAGAATATGCTAGCTGGAGTAGGCTACTCTAACACTATTTGTGCCCATAAACAGCAAAAAAAGGAGTATTTATCTAAAAGTAGAGATATTGGTCCTTATTTTACTACTCTGTGTGTTCAGACTATGTAACACTTTTGTTGCAGAAAATGACATGATCAGCAAGCCAAGATGCAGGACTCAAAGACAAAGGTATTCAAAGTCTTGTGTGCATTAAGGTTTAGTTGAGATCGTGATGTGTCTTAAATGTTAATAAACATGTTGAGCTTCAAGTCACTGCAGACATTTTTTCTGTATTAAACCAAGAGCATGATCTTTCTCTAATCTTAGTGCTGCCAGAGTCTGAATATAACCATAACAAGTTTAATACTGCTTCTATTAGCAGACATTGTACTGCAAGGTCAAATATTTTGGTGAGAAAAAAAAAACAACTAGAAACATCATCTCTGAACATTTCACTCATAGGTTAAGTATCAACATTTTCTCATTATGTTGAGAGAAAACATAATTCAAGCATTATGTTTCTAACAGAACATTTGTGCTGTTGCAATTTAGCTGTCTATGAACGTAATTTCTAGGAGACAGAGTTGGAATATGAGACTATTCTGTGCAGTCTGGATTTATGTTGTGTCATTCACTATAATGGAGAGCAGGGAGACAGTGAGCAGAGGGTTTGCAGTGGAGATGCTTTTGTTAAATGTGTTACTGAAAAGGAGAAGAATACTGAGTCTGTCCTCAACTTGCTTCATATGTATTCACTCTTAATAATGTCCACTGGCATCAGAAACTGGTAGCAGAAAAACACAAGCTGACCAATCACAGTTCATGTGGACCCCACATCTCTGTAGTTGCCATCTAAGTACGTTTTTGAAGAGGTGCCTGTCATCCACATTGCCAGAAGCTACTATGTAACCAATTAACACACAACTATAAATCCCACTCACAAGGATAGTCCGGAGCTGTGCAGTTATTGCAAATAACACACAACATTGAGACCAATTATCCTTGGTGGAACCCATTATTTTTCAGCAACTACAATGGTCTTGTGCATTAACAAATATGATGCCCTTTACTACAATGAGTAGGAGCATCTGTGGCATCTGAGCAAATACACACCCTTCAGCCAATCAGAATCTGGTTTTCTCAATGGCCATGGTCACCATGTGCATTTTGTGAAAAATTGGATACATTTGGACAAAATGAAGTCTTATAGAAAGGGGAAATCCATTAGTTATAAAAAGTGAATCATGTTTGTTGAGAAGCGGAGATATGTATTTTCTAATCCTGAACTGTGTATACAAACAAGGCAGAAAGAACATACATTCACCTTAGTTTTGAGGTTGAGTTCAAGAGCATTTATTCATTTACTCTGGATTTCTTAGTATTTATTCTGACAGCTGAATTAACTGGGCGATTCAACAGGATATACAATGGCATGTGAACATACAGTAATACACACAGAGGCAGTACACCACCGTAATATATGCTATGTAGTAGGGGTGTGCCCGAATACAAATACATTATTCGGCAAAGCACAAATAGTGGGTTTTTGACAAATGTTTGTGTCATACAGGTATTTTAAAAAATTATTTGCTTTTGGGAAGAAAAAAAAACTAATTTCAAATACCAGCATGCAGGTCGGTTACATCGCTATCTCAGTCTCTCTCCTCTGCTCCACTGTTACGCTTATCAGCAGCTCTCAATGAGGGGAGTCACATCCACCTGCTACATGACGCACATTTCCTAATTTGGACATCACTGCTGGAATTGGGCGTGTTTCCCAGAGATAAAGCTGAGCCACTGACACAAGCAAAGTGTCCTAAGGGACCTGTTGTTCCCCTTCTCCTTTCCACAAAGTTAGGTTGTAAAAAATAGGCAATAAATGAAAAGTGCAAAGCAATAATCGCCTTTGAAGTTCTTCACTGCACGTCACATGGTGTGACCTGGTGTGGGGATCTCCTTCGTAAGGTAGTTTATTCATGAATGCTTATTGTAACACTTTAATTTTCTAAATTAGAAACATAATAAAAACAAAAACAGGATTTTAAAGCCTTTTCCACTTTTATTCGAATACAAAGACAAATATAAATAAGTTTGTTGCCTTAACAAATACAAATACAAATACAAATACAAATACTGCGCTCTCCACACATCCCTACTCTGTATATAACAAGTAGCCTAAAGTATATAATGAAGTTTTGCAAACAGGCAGTATAAATAGAACTTGCGGACCTTGGTGCAGATTGTTATTGAATAGATAGTAAATGATGATGAGGCAGGTTGGGACCCTGTGTGTAGCCATTCAGCATATCAGTGTGTGTGAATGGGTGAATGTGACTCATAGTGTAAAAGCACTAGTCGGAAGACTAGAAAGGCACAATACAAGTACAGTCCATTTACCACTTACCAATAGATAGTACATAACAATAATCAAATAATAAGTGGTGCAATATGATAAACATATCAACACACAGTGTTATGATAGTAAGTAAAATGTCCAGGTATTCAGTGTGGAAATAAATGTAATAACCTAACAATAATAACAGAAAGGAATAAAAAAATCTATATTTGGGCACCTCAGTTTCCAAAATACAGCTGCCAGCAAGCTGCTGCAAACACTCTGGTTGCTCCTCCCTCACTAACAACAACCTGGATCTTCAGTTTGTGCTGTGTTAAGAGCATGAATTACTGATTTGTGTAGACAAGCTGTTAATTCAAGGATGAACTTGTTCAGGGGACAAATTACTAATTTGTGCACAAAAGTTATCCATTTGGGATCATGAATTTCTCATTTGTGCGTACGTAAATTATGAATTTGTTATCAATTTATTAACTTGAGACCATAGTTTACTCATTTATTTGCGTAATAAAATACTCGACACCTGCCAGGCTCAGTAGAAATCTTCTTGGTTTGTATCAGATGATTGAAGTTAATCCACCTGCCAGACAATGTTGTGTCCTCAGCACCATGCTAAACATCACTGAACCACCTGTATCT
The DNA here is from genome assembly GCF_910596095.1 of Thunnus maccoyii. Lineage (NCBI taxonomy): Eukaryota > Metazoa > Chordata > Actinopteri > Scombriformes > Scombridae > Thunnus > Thunnus maccoyii. Next base: position 1,332,850 of record NC_056540.1, on the reverse strand, counting down.
AGTCATTCTTTCTTTGTTGAATCCTTTATACTGGAGAAACATACTTCTGTGTATCCATTCAGGGAGCATGCATATCTGTATTAGAAGACACTGATATGAGTCTGACTGAAAAATGATTCCCTCCTGCTTATGAAAGAGCTTTTCTGTTCAGATTTGTATTCTTACCTGCATTTGAAAGCGGAGAAACATTATCTTGCAGTAGCAGCAGGAACAGTCGCTTAAAAATAGATGCAGCATTGATGCATTTATTGGTGGCTTCAGCAAACAAGCTACCACTGCGGCTGATGTAAGTTAAAGACAGCTCCGTGTATCACAATCCTGGAGCCTCAAATACAGCTCAGCAAAAATAATTCAGCAACACTGATAGAGGAATCGCCAACTGCAACAGCATTCATAATAAGAGGAATGTATGTGCAGGGCCTGTCCCTTCCATGCTGGGCTGCAGTATATAAATGACTGGCTCCTCTCATTCTGTAATGGGAGATTCGGAGCCTGAAAGCTGATGGCGAGCCTGGTCATTTGTCACGCCTGCTCTCCTCCAACTCTCTGACATGATTGATGCCGGGACCTCCCTCCGCTCTGATCCACCACCCCGCCAGCTCTGGATTAAAAATCCATCCTTGCTGACGTTTACATATTAAAATTGGTAGTTAGGGCAATTCTCCATGTGGAAACAAAAGGGGCCTGCTCTGTGGCGGCTGTTATCGATCACCCTGACAATACGTTTGTATGGAGTCTAAATGGGGACAAGAAGAATATTTGTTGCATATGCTGATGATAGTAGATGCTCATCCTGGATTTCTCCTCCTTCACTCAAATCTCTAAAATCTCATATTGTCTCTGAGTAATCTGTGATTTGATAGTTCCTTTTCGTTTCATATTTTCGTTTAACTTATACTGCCATTCATTCAGGCAGTAGTTTTTGTATTCATGTGTTAAGACATTAACACTTTGAACATGCTTGCCCCTCTCAGAGTCAAAACTCAGTCACTTCATAATAAAATGTGTTCCATATGACTTCAGATCTTGCCTCATGATCAAATTCAGACATTTTGTTCAGTATCAAAGTAATCCCTCAACATCCATAGTTACAGTAGTACAAACAGGAAGTGACTGCAGATGTAGCATTTAATTGAATATCAATGAATTATCAGCTTGGTTATTATAAGGACAACACACATGAATCAACATTTGTGTAAATATACCAGTGTTAGCCAGCTGGCTCTAGTTCTTTGACAGATGTAAAAGCAAAAAAAAAACAACTAAAGGAATGATATGGTGCAGATTCACTAAAATGTAACCTGCTTAGGAGATGCTAACTCACTAGCTATGTCTAACTTTGTGAGTATGCAGAGGCTCACACTTACTCTAAAACATGCCTTATTTTTGAGAATGCTTTTGAGGCACACTATTGTACACAACGTCATGTTCAAGGTGGTTCAAATGTGGAATGTGTGTAAAATGTGTGAAATAGGTGAAACAACAAAACAACAAAAACTACCCAAAAAACAAACAAACAAAAACCCTATATTTAGGAAAATATTTTAGCCTCTCTTTGTTAAGTTTAGTTGGAAGTGACATTTGAATGTACTCAGTATCATTTCCCCTTTCGGTCCTAAATGGTAAAGAACACTGATTTTTTCGTACTAACTACAATAGACAGTATACTATACTATAGTATTTAGTGGGGAGTTGGGCCAAAGCTACTAACTCACTCACTAACAACATCATATTTATTTCGATTATCCAAAGCATGATGAGACCCTGGTGACCAAAAAAAAAACAAAAAAAACTGCAGTAGATAAAAAAAAAAAATAACTATGAACACTTTTAATACATGTTTTTGAACAGAGCAGAACTGAAGCTCAGAATAGCCCATTAGGGTTTATACTTTCCTGGAACACTGACACACTGCACAATCCAGATATTTACTGTGTGTTGAAAAACACTTTTTTTTTTCCATAAAAACACATCTTAGTACATGTGTGGTACCACTTACATGTCAACAGCCTGACATGTCTGACTAAAACGTGCAATAATGGGGACTGAAAACAGTGTAGAATGAAAAGGGTTCAACACTGTTGCATTTAAGATGTTCTACAAATGAATTTAGATGAAAAAAATGAAAAAGCTTTAGTGGAAAATGGTGTTTTTATGCAGCAAACAAAATGGCCTTATTTCAAAGCAAGGAAGCATGTTGCGATCGGCCATGAGAAGTGAGATGGCGAGGGCGAGAGTCAGACATCACCTATGAAAAATGAAATGTTTTTGGGCTGAAGAAGTGATGAAAGAGGTCATGATTACAGCTGGAGCAGCTGATGCTCTTTTAAACCTTTCTTTCTTTTAAATCTTTCTGAATTGTCTAAAAGTGCCTGAAGGCTGACTGGCTCATACAGAGATGTTGTGATTGTAAGGAAATCACACCTATCACATCTGAAGAATTGGAAAGCAACTCAAAAGGTTATTTCTGTGTTTCAGCCATACAGTGGCTTTCTTTCTACAAAGGCTGGTGAGTGTTCTAAAGACAGCTTCTGTGATGTGAAAACAGTCTCTCTTTCTTCACAGGAAATCACAGAGGAAATGCTGGCCTGTAAAAAGGTTTCACTTTCTATTTAGTGGCATTTTTTTTGGCAATGATTGCACATGCAGTGGAGTGTCATAGATCAAAGAAAAATGATTCCAATGCAGGGAACACACAACAGGCTTTTTTTTTTTTTTTTTTCAAATAGTCCAAATCGAAGCAGCAAAGGCCAAGATATACTGACTTAAAGTCCCCAGTATGAGTCAAGCTCCAAAAACATTGCATACTACATTTCCCATAATCGATAGTTTCATTAGTTCGAGGTTTAGCTAGTAAGTGTAGTTTGATTTTAATAGTGTCTTCTCAATAAACCTTTCCTGTTTGCTGAATAGCTCATTCAACTCCACACCTCCAGTTTGTAACGCAGACTGTCTGTTATATATTTGTGGTCTCCAAGCCCATAAGATTATCCTGGTGACATCACTATGACATCACTGGGGTTATTTTCTCTTCTCCAGAGCAACAGAGGACAAATTTTTATATAACTACTAACTGAACCTTCTGTGTAAAATCAGTGAAATGCCCCTTTACAAAATAACAACAATTTGGAGATTACAGTGTTCTTATGATTTGTGAAAAATAAGTTTTGGTTTTCCTCAAAACTTTATTTTAAGAATCAAAATGTGACACATCTGATAGGATTTTTTAGTAACTGTGGGTTCTATGATTTTTGGAGGCAAAAAGACCTCAGATGTCATTTTGATAACAAGGAATCCATAATGTACAACATTTTGAAAGTAACTTTTGGAACTAGAGTGTAGTGATTTATTGGTTTGCTGAACCACTGGTACAGTATTAATTTATTATCAGGTATCTGCCGCTCAGTTGTTTACTTCTGATATCCTTCTAATGAACTTCTGAACAGTATGAAAATGTGGAATATATTGCAAATCATAAGGTGTTTCAGATATATATTTTTGATTTGAGAAAAAAAGTACCCAAAAGGAAGAATTTTATATATTTTTTGGTTTCTTGTTGGTGCCCCCTGTCTGTGCACTGCTGTTTGCTTCTCCATCTACATGGATTGAGAAATGATTTGAATAATCAATCAGATCATTTAAAACTGTAATCAGTTCTCATATTGGCTGATGGTCACACTGAACAGCAGCCTGACACACAACACAAATAGACTCACAGACTTGAAACTGCAACCTGCATTAGTTTTCCTGATAACGTCTCCTTATCTCCGAGCATGGACCCGTGTTGTGTTGCACCTTGACTTGCTGAATCACACAAACATTCACAGGAGACACATGCACTGCTGACATCGATTTGCATCGACTACAGCTGACTACAGCTGATCAGCTAATTAGCTACATAGCTAATTAGCTGATCAGCTGTAGTCTAGTCTAGTATAGTGGTCTAGTGTGGCTGTCTAGTTTGGGGTGGGGGTCTTTAAGTTTGAAAATCACATTGACTATGATTTTGGACTGTAAAAAAAGATGACTTTAGTGATATCAGTTGGATTTAAAGGACCTTGCCCCTGGTTTTGCATGTTTTTGCCCTTTCTGATAAAAGCTGAAAGATTACTGTCATTACATTACATTCATTTAATTCCAAAGCATATATATCAGCTTGCTGAGACATGAATCATAATGGTAATGGAGATGGTAATCCATCATAGTGAAATGCAGGTGGGGTCGGAGTGGGAGCTACTGAAATCTGTCTGGACACACTCTGCTGTGAACACCATGTCTGTATACATATGCTTACATGTATTTTGTCAAAGTTCAGTGGTTGTTCTGTGGTGATGCGGTGAAGTCATTTTAAATGTATATCTGTGCCATACGACGGTGTGTGTGTGACTGAGAGAAAGTAAATAACAGTGTGTGTGTTCATGGTGATGAAGGAACATGTCAGCCAGTGCAACAGTGTGGCTCACTGATGTGTTTTTCATAGTTTTTAGACAACAATAGAAATACATCAGGCTTTGGATACACAAGCGATACTAGTTAGCAGGATACATTCATTGGTGGTTTGGACTGTCTGGCTCTGGGTGTCAGTCTGGGTTTCCATCTTCAGAGACCTTTAGTATCCCAGAATGTTGTAAACACTGTTGCAGAAGGCTTTCCACCCTGACAAGAATACAATTTTGACAGGAATGACTTTCATTTTTGGCCTGGAAAAAGCCTTTCAAAGCCAAAATACCAGTTATTGGCAACCTTAGTTCGACGACATCAGTAACAGTCTACAAACAGACATATCTGCCGAGCCCTTACTGCAACCCTGCTAATAACACATCCAGGCTTACATTAGACTAGACCTACACAACATCATGCACTGAGCTCCGGCAATCCCGACACGCTGCGTGTGTGACGAAAGGGGGGTGACAGATGAGCTGTGCAGATTGTGTTTGTACCATGTGTAAATCAGTGGATTATTATTGGTCATCTGTGAGCTGGAATATGACATGGCTGGAACGCCCAACACATGAGACATTTAGCATTTGGCACTCCGCAGTGGATGAAGGCAGATACTGGGACCAGACAGCATGCTGGCAACATACTGCCAACAATTATCTAAGAGTTTTGCAATGTACAAATGACAAGAAAACATCAAGTATAGTGCACAAAGGCAGGCCTAGGCTCTCAGAATCACTGCTAGGAATCAAAAGTTGAAATGTAATGAATGAATGTTTATCTTGGACTAAGGTTGGTGTTCAGTAGTAAGTCCAGTATCATAACCACAATTCTTCCAAATAATTTACATCATCTAACAAGGATTAGCTTTCAACATTTGCAAGTAACAAACATTTTTTAAACTCAGTTTATTCTGAATAAGTTTATTCTGTCATCACCTTTTGTTGCTGTGGAAGGCGAAACACTTTCTTTTTGGTGGAAACTTATTAATGTTCACATCTTTAGCCAAAAACTGAAAATTGTTATTTTTATTTATGTTTCTTGATATTAAAGTTCAGTATTGACCTTGGAAACAATAGATCACATAATAATCTCACCATAAGCTTTAAAAGCTCCCAAATAGCAACTAAACTGATCTTGGGATCAGATTGTTACTTATTTTTCATAAGTTACTTGATCCAAACACAAGAGAAATACTTATCAACTTCACTCTTTTCACCTGAATGATTTCCATATTGCTCTGTGCTAGACTAAACTTAATAAAGCTGGTTATTGTAACCCAACTCTTTATAGGACTAATACCAGCCTTACCTCAGAATAGTGCTGAGAGTTATTTATGAAGCTTTCTACACTGACTTTCAGCTGCAATGTATAAATCCTAACATATTATAGTTCTTCAGCTGTAGCATTTGACAATGAAACAATTGAAATGCACAAAATAGCATCACTTTTTATGTGTAGGCAAATAATTTAGCTAAAGCCAAATCTTGAATATAACATATGCCAAAATGTAATTTGCATTCTAGACTGTAAACTAAACATTGGCCAGCCAATGGCATGCTTTAAAAAGTAAATGTCATTCAAAATTATTGGAAGGACTCAAATAAATGTGATAATAGTGATATTTCTCTCAAAAATTATCACCCAACCACCTGCACATCGTAACATAGAAATTTCAAACAGCCCCCTCATGTAGAATGGATTATTATATGACTGCAGTACAGCTTTAATGTTTGGCTCTGACCTCATCACTCCTCACAACAAAACACCATGCTGGGAGTGGGGGGGTGATGACACAAAGAGAAGGTAGACTGAGAGCCTACAGGTGCTCCCCCTCCACTCAGAAACTGAGTGAAACTGGATTTTTCAATGATGGAGAAGGAGAAGATGTAATTTTAAGAATATTTAAAGAGGTAACTGAACTTTTTTTGTGGATGATACATATGAGACACAAATGATTATTGTGGATGTTATTATTTAGTTATTATAGTGTTTTACCATAGACTGTATAAAAGTAGTTACCGTGACGTCACCCGTTGGTTTCTGAAGAGCGGTTTTGAAGCTCAAAGTGAGCCGCTCCGGCCATCGTCATCTTGGCAGTGCGTGATGCTATGTAACTCCCAGCCAATCAAAGATGGGCAAAGAGGCGGGCCGAATGGCTGAAACAAGCTACCTAGCGGCTGGCGGACCTGTCACTCAAAGCAGCCATGTCCTTCATTATGCAGAACTTTATGGTTTAATAAAATTTAAAGGGGTGAGTTATAAAAAAAATTCACCCCCCGTACAGTTGTCATGAAAGGGGAAATTAGCTATAGAGACCTAAACCGTTGTTTGTACCAGGCTGTAAACATGTTTATTTCTGCTGTAAAGTTGGGCATTTTAACATGGGGGTCTATGGGGAATGACTCTCTTTTTGAGCCTCAAGTGGCCATTCGAGGAACTGCAGTTTTTGGCACTTCCGCATTGGCTTTATTTTACAGCCCCGGAGGTTGCCGCTTGGTTTCTACATGTCCTTAAACATGTCTGGAGGGGATCTTTAATAAACAGGAGGAGCAACAACAGAATTTGTCCCCAGTACCTCTCTCCCCTCACAGAATGTTTCTGCTGAGCGCCTTCTCCTGGAAACTCCTGACAGCTTAGAACACTCTCCTCATCATCAGCAGAGACAGGAGTCATCTCATAGGTTAAAAACATTGCTAAAATGTTTTTACTTCTTGACCTAAAAGTAGGACCAAATATGTGTCATCATCATCAGATTCTTTAGCCATTCAGGGCTGATTTCCTACACTGTGACAGTTGACATGTGAAAAGCAAGAAAGAAAATGAAAGTCAACATTAAACAGCCATATTGAATGGAAACACTGTCCAGAGACATCTCTGTGTTTTTTTTAGCAAACACTTAATTTGTTCAGCTGCATACTTGTTGCGCAGAGTTGATAATGTCAATAAATGAGTCAGTGGAAGCCAAGTGATTCAGCCCTTGTGATAAATAAACAGCATGCATGAGTCACACAGCAGAGGTGGGTCATTGCGAGGCAGAGGAACAACGTGGTGGAATTAGCAGTAGTGATGGACAGGAAGTCTGCTGATTGCATTAGCGCTCATATGACAGTTTGATAACGTGGATTGAATCAAGGGTTCAAATTCCAACTTTAAACAGTTTATCATGCACAACAACAAAGTAATGAATATATTCAGGGGCTGAATGACGCTAAAGAGGATTTTTTTTTCCTGCTGTTCATCTGCATTGAACAAAAACTCCTTTAGACCTTCAGAGTCTAAATGACAGTTTGGTATTATGCTGCATAAAAGACTATGAATGTCTTAACTTAGTTTGTTCAATAAAATGAATTTGCACTTCACTATTGGAGTCTTTGCATGTAAGATGATATGGACCTTCTTTTATTATGCTTTTGATGGATTATGTATTTATATAATTGTTTCCCGATAAATGTCTCAGTGTAAGTGCATTTTCAAAAACGATGTTAGTATTGATCAGAAGGTTTATTGTTTGTTCAACATGACTTTCTCTTGTCTTCTTAATATAACTTGTATTATCACTCAGCCTTGTCTTGGATGGTATTTTTCTTATCAGTTTATATACTGAGTTATAAGGTACATTGTATCATTTTTTACCACTTAAAATCAATTTCTAATTTAGCTTGTTTGTTATTTATACTTCTTTGAATGTCCTAACAGACATACTGGCTAGACCTTGTGCGTAATCGGGTGAGAAGTTTTATTATTTAGACTGAAATGTACTTTGTCTGCTAATAAAATGTTGCACAGACAACAAATCTTGTGTGTAGACCAAAACCAACAATGAATTGATCCACTAAGTATTGTGTGTGTATCCAAAGCCTGATATATTTTATTCTTCTGTGCCTTAGACCTCCGTTGTTGTCCAAAAACTATTGAAAACACGTTGATTGGGTCACACTGCTGCACTGAGTGACATGTTCCTTCAGAATATCAGAATATATTTCAGCATCTTTTGAATAAGGACCCCCGGTATTCATCAACTAGTTGGCTACAGCTTTATTTACTGCACGTACAACTACATGGTTTGATAGCAACACATGCATGCCCATTCTCATTGAACTATGTAAAGGCATTCTGTGAAATAGGAAGTCACTAAATAAGCTAAACGAGGTCAGTTAAAGGAAAATAAGTAAACCATAAAAGTAAATCCCATCATGAAGTAAGTAAGTTGTGTGATGCAGTGAGTATCTGAGACTGATGAGATCTAACAGAGTAATCATGTCTGAGGGGGTTTTTCCTCATGATGATGGAGAGCTATGGATGAATGAATCATCCAGCTGCACCTAAAGAAACATGTTGGCACAGTTTAAGATGTTTCTGAAATGCTTAGACGAATCAGACATTTCTGTGAGGCCTGATACATCTTGCATAACATACTGTGGAGTGAGCTGCTGGAATCTGTGGGATTCGAAGCAGTTTAAATGCACCAGACATGGTCAGGGCTGCCAGTCACTTTAATTATTACTGTTGATTAATCAGCTGATTTTTTTCTTTTTTTTTCCCTTCAATTAATCACTTTACATCTGGTTTATAAAAACTCAGAGACTAGTGTAAAATGACCATCACAAACACCTTTACATTGATCTTTTAACAGCCCAAATACATATTGGCTATATATACAGTATATAGATATAAAACAGAGAAAAGCAACAGATCCTCACATGGGAGAAGCTAGTGGAACAAGAGAATGTTTGACATGTCATGTTTGATAAATGACTTAAATGTTTAACTGCAAGTTAGACAGTTGTACAAAAACACTCATGACTATCCGTAGTAATCTATCAATTATGGCTGATTATGGCAAAAACAAAATCATAAGTCAGGCATTAAAAAGACTAGTCTGTGTTTGTTAAGCCTTGCCAATAACTCTCTGCCTCTTTGTCGCTGGATCCTACACTTCCCATAATGCAACTCAAGGGCATCTTTTTAACAGACCCTCCATTTCTGGCCACTCTTTCCCCCCCCCGGTTTGAAACACAGGCTTCTGTTATAAATGTGTTGTCTCCAAGCACACCCAAGATTGTTATTACTATTTTCTTTTTTTACAATACTTGAATTAAATTTCTAAAAAGAAAAGAGACTTAACAAAGTTGCTCTACAGCCACAAACCACATTATACAACTGTTTTCACTGGCTGAGTTGGGACTTTGACAAGTAAAAGTCAGTGGGGCGCCCCTTTAAATGACCTAAAATGTATAATGGAGTCTTTGTTAACGCTGCTCCGAGCTATCCTGACTGATGCATTCTTACCTGTAAAACTAGATGCTAATAACTTCTGGCTCGCATGCTGTTGTCTACATAGTCAGTGCTTTTGCTGTTGAAAACAAAAATCATTTTAGTCACAGTGAATAACATAAGAGCTTAATAGGCGCTCAGAGAGTTATTTGATTGAATTGGCATCTCAGGCTGTGAGGTTGAAAACAAGCTTTTCTCTGTTTAGCCAGCAAAAAAAAAAAAACGAGCCGCTCTCACAATAGCTGAACCAGCGGCGAGATGTTTCGGGGTGCGAAGAGTGTTGTCTGGATATTAATTACATATTCCAAGTCTTTGAACCAGCTGAGTCTCCAGAGACAGGGCCTTGTGGGAGGGATGCAGAGTCAGATTCCTGCCAAACACCCAAATCACACAGAGCCAAGCTATTTCTATTATTCATCTTCTCCATGTGTTATTGTTCTGCTCCCTCTGTGGAATTATCAGCCCAGAATTGTTAGCTGATGCTTTTTTGAATTATTTTTCATTCATTTGGATATTTGTGTCATAATGAGCTTAAGTAGTCTGGAATTAGTGAGGGAGGGCTGTTTGTTAAATGATCTCTATGCCCCCAGGGGCGTAGACCTAAATCTATTGGACATGGGCTTAGAGCTTGTAAGCCTATTATTCCCATCTGATTCAAAAACACCACATTGTGTGTGCAATGGTTAAATTGATTGCATTCAGTCCTCATTCTACCTACCAATCCCTGCAGTGCCACGCACATAAATAAAAACACACACTGACTTAAAATGCATGAGTGTGTGCGGCAGAGGTTTGCATTGTTTCCATACACACACACACACACACACACACACACACACACACAGAGCCAGTACCTGTGGTCTGCACTGACTCACATTGTCACTCAGAGAGCAGAGTGGAGTCTAAGCTGCAGATGAAAGACCGTTGTTTGCCACGCTGTGATTGGCTCTCACGGGCAGAACAATCATGGCTCCATATTGCTCTTCTTTTTTTTTTCCTTCATTCTTTTTTTTTTTTTCAAATGTTGAAAATGAAATTCGAATTGGAATAAATGGAAGGGAAAGAGAAAAATGCCTATGTGCGATAATACAAATGCCATGAAGCCGGAGAGGCTGTGTTGTTGTCTGCTCAGTCCCACTGATGGACACACTGAGGTCCAAACAGCTGATGAGCAGCCTAGCTACAGACGCCAGATTTTGGGAATTCAATAGTGAAGGGGGTTTTGGAGACTCAGCTGAAAAAGGAGTGGAAATCAACAGAAATTGACTCCCTTGAAGTCAGGATAGTTGTGTATAATGGAGGAAAATCTCAAAAGATGGGACGCCTAGGAGGCTGGAATAACCATACAGCTGTATATAGTCACCGGCTCAATCATGTTCTATTAAGTTTTTAAGGGATATTCAGCGCAGTGATTCAGTGCCGCGTTTCCATACACAGGTACATAATCAGGGACTCACAAAAGACTGATTTAAAAAGGAATGGTTCCAAAAACACTGGATCCAACTTTTCCCACCACAATGCAACAATTAGGCATCTTTCATTAAACTCTCCCTGCTTCCTAAATGCTCCAATCTTATGGTTGTCATGCAGGATTTCTGCCTTTGATCGTTTGTTAGGGACCAAGGAGGTCAGGCACAAGAGAACCAGTGCAATTTAAGGTTTATACATATATATATATATAGCCAAATGTCAGTTTCAATGACAATCACTTTAACTCAAATATTACACATTTAACAGGGCAAAATAAAGCATCTCCCACAGCCTCCCACATGAACTGAGGTCTCAATCAGAAATTCAGCTAAAAGCATGAATGTAATGAACATGCTGAAGACGGAACATTTATACTTCTCTGACCAGACAAGCAAACATGCTATACATGAAACTAACATCAATGGATAACATTAACATGAACTGTAAATAGTTCCTCCACAGTATTGCTTTGCTTTGTCTGATTTAAGAACAGAATTCATATTGAATAACTCACATGAAGTCATGACTTCTGTTTTGAGCTCCTCCATGAATCCACTCTCTGTCTCCTGTGACCTGTGGCCACATCAGAACAAAGGTAACACACAGGACAGCAAGTAAAGCAGCAGAAAGATCTCAACTCATTACTAGTGATAAATCAAGTCTCTTTGATGATGTATGAAACACTGTGTCACAGTTTAACTTTAACTGTGAAAGTCACCTAATGATGAGAAGGAGGTAAAAATGAGACATGTGACTGGGAATTCACACAGTTTCTGAGGGAATTATTGAATTAATGTTATTTGACTCAAACTAAACCTTGGCAGTGAATAATAACGCTTCAGTACAGCTTCTGCTCTGTTTTTAGGCTTTGTCAGCCTCTTGTGTCTTAGCTTGCAAATGACTCCAGGATTTGCTTTGATTTCCAGCAAATTCTAATGGAGCCCTCATATTGCATTTTTGGTAAACTTGCCACAACACTGCATGTAACCCCCCCCTCCAGCTCATCAGAGCCTGTGGGGGTCCCACTCAGGGGAGGATGTCATTTCGGTTCTTGTCTCAGCAGCGGCTGATCAGCCTCGGCCGGATAAATGGCCCTGCTGTGCAACTGTGAGATCCGGCTGTTGTGCAACTCAACATGAATATTTAATCGCTGGCTCTCTGCAAACAGAGGAGTCAGGATGTTTGGACTCGGAGGACAAATGTAAGGAACCTGAGGATGACATGGGAAGCCACAGCCATGTCAGCACTGATTTGTAGGAGGCTGTATTTGCTGCGAGCTGTGGTCACTGAGATCAATAGCGAGGTAAATAATTCATAAAATAAATATGGAAATATGGGAGGTTACTAAAGCGACTATGCATCTTTTCTCCTTAAGGAAGTAAGCCTATTGTCAGTCCTGACCTCCTCCTCCTCATTTGGCAAAGTTTCCATTCCAACACCTGACACTCATCTTGATGAGCTGTCATCGATCCTGAGGCTGAGCGAGCAGCATCTGTACAGCTCAAACAGCAGAAGGCTGAACAAAAACCAATCTGCAATTAAAAAGGCAACGCTGACATGAAGCATGTTGTTCAACTTTTTCCTCATCTATTCTTTCTTTTCTTTTCTTTTCTTCACTGCATTCCTTGTCATCGATACCATGATTTCCCTGCACTGCGGTGTTTAGCTGCACCTGCTGAGCACGGTGTCTGGCAGGTTCCTTTAACCTTGGTTCCATTTATGTTATATTTTTTTGTTTTTGTTTTTGTTTTGTTTTTCTGTTGATGTTTCATGCCCTTCCTCTGATTACAGTACTTTTAACCTTCATGTTCTAGAAAGAGTCAGTTAATTATATTAATATACAGTGCATGCCTTTTTGTCACCGTGTGCATCACATTTAGCAATATGTGGACTCGGGACCAAGTTTTATTTTTACAATTAAGTCAGTGAAACCAGTGTTTTTTGCCATATTATATCTAAATATTTGTGAAGACATGCGTGGTTCGGTGGAAAATGTTCCATGGCCCAATACCGGTCTGTGGAAGTAACATAGCACCAAATAACAAGCAGCTTTGCAGTCCTAGTTGACTTATTGGGAGAAACTTCTTTATTTCACCAACACATCTTGACCCAGAGCTTTTGACACAGTGTTTTACCAAAACACTAAACCGCCCTGTACAGGGTGTAAGTTAGAATGCACAGGGAATCATAAAAAACCAACAACATTACAATAGTAAAATGTGTATTACAATGTCTCATGTATATGTTGAATAATATCAAAAAGGACTACAGCTGTGCTAGCAGCTCTGTGAGGCTGCACTTACACTTCATGCTAACATTAGCATGCTATACATCTTTGAGTTTCACTATGAATGAAAAGTGCAGTACAAATGAAATGTATTATTTACTGGTATTATTACTATCATTATTATTATTATTATTATTTAACATGGCCACAGTGACAATGTTAAAATGCTGATGTTGAGTCAGCTAGATTAGAAGTCAGCGGATGCATCCTCTCAAGACCTTGGATGTCTACAAAATTTCATGGCAATCTATCAACAGTTTGTGAGATATTTCAGTTAGGACCATTCATAGAGCCATCCTGCTAACATGGATAAAAACAATATCATTAAAGAAACAATAAATATGGCAAAAAGAATACAAAATAGAAAAAGAAAAAAGAAATTCTAGCACACACTACAATACATTTAGGGAAAAAAAAGTTGTCTAAACCAGCATCCCAGAGGTGCCCTGGTTTAAAGGTGTCACATCCAATAGATCTTATGGATGTTTTTGAGTAACATTTTTTGTCTGTGGGGAGGACATGTTCATTTCCTAAATATCTGCAGGTGGCCACTCATTGGTTCATTTGATTTATGCTGCACAATTCATCCCTCAAGGCTTGAGACTTTAGTGTGTTCTGGCAATGGTTTAGCTATAATAAGCAGACACCTGTCCTCTGACCTCCGAGCATTCTTATTAGAGGACCCTCACATCCAAGACTTGGCAGGTCCACAGTCCCACTGCCAAGTGAGTCTGCAACCCAATCGCAGGATGAAGAAGCTGGCAAAAAACAAGATGCTGACGAGGTGTCCTCTTAGTCCACACGATGAAGATATTTCAGCAGGCGTCTTGGCCTTGTGCCTCGCTCTGTCTTTGTTAAATGAATCCCTCCGCCAAAGTTTTATTAATTAATGTAAGAAGGAGGAGAACACTTTCTGACGACTTACTATGAAGTTGGGTCTGAGGTATTTTTTCTCATTTTTCAGCCACCACTCAGTGCTTATGCCACACAACATTAATAATGCTAATTAAGCACTTTGACAGTTAATTTAAGATAATTAATACAAATACTAATATTAGATGGCACACAATTGGAGCCAGGCAGAGTGAAACCAAATACCTCTTCACACATGCCAAAAGCCTTTCAGGGGAGTGGGGGGGGGGGGGGGGGAGAAGAAGTCAGCTCCAAAATACCTGCACAGATCTATATTTCACAACTGGGCTGTCAGAATTTTAAATGACTTCTAAAATCACTGCAATTTTTCTGCACAGGAAGATACAACTGTCAGGACTGCTTCCTTGCTGCTTGTCTTGGATTTGCCCAGCCTTAGCTTTGAGGATTTCGTCTTTTTCGATTCCAAAAGTTGATTAAAATCTGCCCATTAGGTCTGTTTATAACCCTGCACTTTTTCATCTCCTCCAACCTTAATGAGCAAATTGCCTTTTTTCTCCATATAGAAATACAAAAGCCCTTTAAAAAATGATGGTCAAGTCATACTGCTCGAGAGCTATAACAGGCGGTCCAGATGGTCCATTTGCAGTGCGGGAAGACGTCTTGGCTTGCCGAAGACAGAGGGGCAATAAGTCACTGTCGCCGCCTTAACTACCAAACACATTACCTCTGAAGTATATGCCATTTGGAGTGCCAGGCTCATTTTTAACATCTCCAAGGCCGCTTAGCTTGATCCCCTCCACTGAAAAAGTCCAAAAGATTAACATAGTGGGCTCTGTGAATAGTCACTCTCCTGCAGTCGATATAGCTTAGCTTATCTCAGGAGTGTTGTTTGCAAGGAGCCCCCGGAGCTATTGGAAGCACTGAGCTCCTTTTTCACAGCCAGGGCAGACACAGAGGCTGTAATAGATGGTGATTGCTGTGTAAATAAAGACTACACATACAAGCAGAAGAGGGCAGACAAAGTAAATCAGAGCTGCTTGTTTTCCTGGGAAGAAGAGATCATTAGCTGTAAGATGCTAGTTCTCAATTAAGAACATAACGGCACATAGCACATCTAAACTCCACACCATAACATGAGGAACATGCATTAACAATACAGGCAGGGGCCAATATGATCTGAGCACTTGTAAAACCTCTGCCTTACTGCGCACTACTTCCCCTGATGGGTATTGAACTCAGGATTGGAAATTGTCTTATTTATCTCCTCCTGACCTCCTCCCCAGACACTTGTCTTAACCTTCGCACACTGTCTTAATTGAATAAGCAGGGGAGGAGAGTTTGTGTGTGTGTGTTGGCTGGCTGGCCGCACGCATGTCAGTAGCTAGGTAGAGTTTATTATCAGTCTCAGGCGCTGTCCCGCTGCGGTTAGTGTTTCCTTAATGAGGCTGGAGAGCAGTGCGGGCCAAAGCTCGTTAGCCGGGCCCCAGGGTTAATGTGTGATAGAGTGTCTGGCTAGCCCACTGGTAAACAACAGAAACCTTAACCAGGAGGGGTCATGCGTGTCCTTGCATTTTGTTTTCTAACGTGACATAGACACTGCTCAGGTGCAAAGAGTTCGTACTGATTTCCACTCAAGAAGTACTGGACTAAAAAAAAAATATCAATCCATCGGAGAGTGTAAAGAAAGTAAACAGTGGCATAACCCACAAACAAACAGTCAAAATGACAGATTGCTAACATTACATTTTTTGTGTGCTCTTTAACATTTTTGTCAAAGAGCACACAAGCATCGCAGTACACTGACTATGCATCCACACTGCCTGCAACATGATCAAGAAGTCCATTAAGAGCAAAAGTAGAGATTTTCAACAAGCTTGTCAACATAGAAAAATTACCCACTGTTCAACAGCCAATCAAATATCTATGCCTGCTTGCCTCCATATGACTGTAAAGGAAGATGGTCACAGTTGGTCAACACTTTGCAGTTATTTACAGCTTTAATTTTCCTGATTAGGAAAGAAAATGTCTGCACACACCAGCATATAAAACACCATTCACTCATTCTGTGGAATTGCCACCATCAGGGTGTTTTTTGTATTTTCACTCACAGGATTAAGTAAATCCATGAGAAACAAGTATCTTGTTCAACTTTGATGAACCTTGACTTTCCAAATTTGCCCCCTTGACCAAGAGACAACCATCCTGGAAATGGCGACAACAGAGGAAGTAAATCTATCATAGCCTATTAGCTGTGTTTTATAGAACCTTACTCTTCTGCAGTATAAACTGCTCCACATAAGAGGCATGGTCTTCAGGCAGTTATGAGACAAGAGTCCATGGTACAAAAAATCTCTTGCAGAAACTTAAACATAATTTCCAGTTAACCAAGCTACCTGGCCTGCTAACTCACAGTAATCAAGCCAGCAAGCTGACTGCATTTCAAATATCGCACAGTATAATACATAATGGAAATAGATGTTCAAAGAAGATTTAAAAGCTGGTGCAAGCCTCCATGGAAAAGTGCAATTTAAATGTTAAATTCTTGGAAAAACCTTTTCACTGGCTATTTGTTTTCAAAACTGAAACTGACAGCAGTCAGGTGTCATTGGTTGATTTATATCTATAGGTGTGATAAGTACTGATTATGCAATATGGTTCCTTCTAGAGTGCTATATTATTGTATATATTGCACTACTGCAGTAGTAATACCGATGTATTAACATGTAAGCAGCTTTTAAGTGTTGCAGATGGTGAAGATGGAGCTCATTTTATATTGTTGGGATGTTGACATTGCATCACATTTTCTTAACTGATCACATGTTTTGTATGGAAACTCTTAATCTAGCTGTCAAATAGTGCAGTGGAGTAAAGGTATGATATGGCCTGAAATGGAAATATTAAAGTACCTCAAAGCTGTACTTAGGTACGGAATCAGAGTACTTTCCACCACTGGTTGGTCCAGCTATCGGTTCATTTCAGGGACCTGTGTTTACCCAGAGCCCCCAGATCACTCGCTGGTTAGGTTTAGGGGAAGATCATAGTTTGGGTTAAAATGATCACTTTGTTAAGGGTAGAGAAATAATTTGGTGTGGGTTAAAGTTACTACTTCCTTAAATTTAGGCTACCTTTGTCATTAGGGCTACAATAATAACTACAGGTTTAAGGTTAGGGGATGATCATGGTTGCACTTTTTAAGAAACTATCACAGCTCACGGTTGGGAACAGGAAACGAACAGCGATCTCCTATTGCAAAGTCCACTGTTGGGTTAATGCCTCCATCCACCTCCTCCTCTGAATCAAGGAAACTATAAAAGAAGGAAGGGTCATTATGTCACCATGTAGTGGGTGAACGCACATTGGTGCCAGACTGTAAAGCTCTCGGTGCAGTTAGCATAGTGGTGAATGGGCAGACCAGTCCTTCATCTCTCCCCTCTCACTTTCACAGGTTATCAGTCTGGGTGATGGAGGCACCGCTATTTTTGTTTTGATGTTATTTAGCTAATGTTTCATGTGGTTTCAAGGTACATTTTGTTTGATTTGTATGTTAATTCAATAACTTGAAATTTGTATGCAAGTTACATTATGCTACATTTATGCATATGTGACTGAGGTTAGTAACAGAGTAACGCTAGTAAATTAGCTTAACCGTGCTAATACCCTAACTAAATGAACTCTGAGCCTGTTAGCTTACATTATGTAACGTAATCTACAGTTTTTGATATAGTGACCGCAGATGGTGAGGTGGTGAATTGAAGCCAGATTGTATAATAATCCTCTCACACTTTTAATTTCCCTTAATATTTAAACATTAATTATAGATCCACGTTATCATGAACACTCAAACAAGCAGTGTTATCTGTACTTGGGATTGTAGTGAGCCATTACTATTCCATAAGCACCTTTCAATTTGAAAAGATACAAGCCAACATTTCATCAGCCGAGTCATCAGCGCAAGGGAGAGACTGATATTAGCTAAGCGTGAATATACTGATTCATTTTCACCTCAACCACGTTAAATAACTGATGAAATTATCATCATCGTTCGTACAAATCCAAGATGACATCAAATAACTTAACTGAAACAAAGGTAGCTAAAAAATATTTGCAGGACAGATTGTTAATAGATTTTTAATATTTCGTTATACTGAGCATATATCACCAGGTATGATTTTAGTTTCCATGTAGTTTATGTGTGTAAAATCGCACGACTGTGTTGTCAAGTGCAGAGACACTGGAAACACCGCAGTGGCTGCCACACACACTCTTCAAAATCAGTCTGTATTCTCAGAAGTGTGTTCTTTCATTAGAGGCATTTCTTCATCAAAGGTCATAATAAAGTAACTCTATAATAAAGTAACAAAGTAATAAAGTAACCTATTAGATATGTTGGGTTTTAGAGTGCTTCTCCCTGCACCCCCCATAGGCTTCAATAGAACTGGCACCAAAGACTGGCACCAAGCAGATATTAGAATGCTGGTATGATGTAATGACCCTTCTGTCTTTTATAGTTTCCTTGCTCTGAATGAGGAAATCTGTCCACATATACAGTATATACGTCATCTGAACTGCACCACTGCTCTGGGTCATCATTACTAGATGGCATCTGTCACTCAAACGTAACTATAGTAGTCATTTTTTGGCAACTGACATTATGACCTATTTTGTTGTTTTACTCAGAAGGACAGTCTCAAAAAACAACCACAAAGAAAAGAGAAATGACAGCAAACTACTGCTTCACATCATGTAATTCTCCAAAATGACCACTGCTTCTCTTTCTTTATTCTCATGTTCTCATGTGCTGTTAATATTCTGGAGGCCAGATATGTGATTGGCGACAAGTTGCACTGGTTTAATTTGAGTCTCTCCAGCCCTTTATACACAACTTGACTTTTAAGACTGCTGTGACTTTGCTGTGGAGTCCTTCTCTTTGACTTTGCCTGTTGGTGTATAAGTTAAGGGGAGGAGAAGGCGGCAGGCTGCACTGCTGTGCATTCGTGCGGGAAACGAAGTGTTATATTTTCCACCACACTCTCCCCCTCTCCCTCCTCACTCCGTCTTGCCCTATCTCCCCTCTCTCTCTGTCTGTGTCTCTGTCACTCTGTCTCTCGTCGTCCTCCCACTCTAACCCCTGAGGAGTGTGTGGAGGCGGTTTCTGCAGGTCCAGGGTGCCTGTGTCCTTGGTTGAAGGTCTGTGGTGGGGCTTGTTTTACTCAGACTTCAGGGAAATCCTTCCATCGCTCCAGCAGCCCGAGGCTCTTTCAAGTGGCCTTGGGCTGCTGATGGAGACTTTATTCACCCCCCCTCCACCCAACCTACTCACCCTCACCGCCTGCCGTATTGCTCCCATCTCAGGGCCTGACTGCTCCCCTAAGCTCCTCTGACCTTTTCTGCCCTAACATCCCCTTCCATCCTTTCCCTGGAACCCCACAGATTTTCCAGCTCCAGCTCTGGACCCGAGGTCCTGCTTTTCCTCTTCACAGCTCGGCCCCCAGGTGTCCTGGGTGACTGCAGAGGTTCATTACAGCCTAAATCCAGGCCAAGTCTTCCCCCATAAGCATCTTAAACATCCATTAATGTGATTCATCATCATAATGGAATTGCTTGTCAGCTAGATGGTAATGATTTGTAAGCAATAAAGTCACGCGCTGCTTTTTAGCAACTGGGCTAATTTCCCTAGTATCAATTAGCAGGGTATTACAGTGTTTTTTGCTGAAGTGATTTTAATTAATATTGCGATAGATGAAATCAATAAAAGTGTTGCTGTGGCAGGCAGAGCCACAGCCGCTGTTGGTGAGAAGGCAGTGAGTAAGTTGATGAGAGCTTTCTTTGGAACATCACAGCACAGATTGCGTGTGGCGTGTCGTGTCCCGGGCAAACTGTACCCACACCTTGTACTAGTGTGTGACAAACACACACACATACAAACACACGCACATATCACCTTGTGACAACATTACTTGCTGAGGTCTAATCTAAAACTTAACTTTTAGCCTAAACTAAACTAGTGTGTAGGCCTCAGGGTTGGCATAATTTTACAAGCAGGAAATTGACTTGTTGATATCTGTTGAGAGTGTATTTTTATTTAACCCTCAAATTGACCTGCGCTGTTTAAATACCCCCACAAACAGGCAAATAATCAGTTCATATCAATCAAAATGTCATTATAGCTTGTCAAAAATTCAGAAAGTCAGAGAATCAATTGATGTATACACTATAAATATAACTATTATTATTTCCTTTCTCACAAACTGTGACATTTTTACAATTCTTCTATTAATATAACACAGAGGTGCTCACTTTCTCTATTAGTCCCATATTTTATTATATTTTGTAAAGGCAAGTCCACTCACGCTCACTGTAGATATGATGTCATCATGTTTATCAATCCCTTCACTTTTTTATTATTCTCCACATGTTGAGCAAACTCTAAATGTGTGCTAACTGTACAGAAAGGTATTATGGGTAACAATAGGTCACAGAGGCTCACAGAGGAGCCGATACACAAACTTCCCTACGCTCAACAGTGGGATTTGCGGACCTGAGTGTCAAGCAACCTGATTGGTTGATCCAACTCAGTAACTCATGAGTTACGAGTCCTGAAAATCAGGACTTGAGTGAGACTCAAGGCCGAGTCCTGGACTTGAGTACTACAACACTGCTTTACACACAACACAGTTCTAAAGTGCTTCACAACACACACACAGAGGAAGACAAAAACTAAAGAAGGAAAAAAAGATTTTAAAAAAAATAATAATAACAATAACAATAATAATAATACTAGTAAAGGCACATGGTTACACAGAGCCCATAGTGGCAACACAGACCTCCAAAGATTTTAGGAGAAATATCTGAGCTGGATTAAGTTAGTCACTGTTGAAAGCTAATGAGCAGAAGTATGTTTTAAGATGATGTTTAGAAATCTCAATAGTGGGGGAGAACTGGATGGTGGGAGGAAGAGAATTCCATAGTTTTGGGGGCAGTGATACCCTGTCCAGCTCTCCAACCCAGCAGACCCAGTGACATGTTATCAGCCAAGTTATTGTCAGGATGGCTGTGATTTGATGTGAACAGCACGCCTCTGTGTCATCTGTTTGTACTAGAAAGTGTTAAGTTTCTGTATAGATTTCACTGTTTAATCAAGGTACTAGTTGGCTCTGGGAGTGTTTGAAATACGTTGTTGTCTGTGTGTTTAGGTTTTTGCACAGGTAAGAGCAGGACAGGTTAGTTCAGACTGTATTTGTGGCTTCTTTTGTTGGAAGACAGGTTTCAGTCTCAGCTCTAAGTCAGGAGCCCATGTATTTACCTGATTGAAGCAGCACCCGCAGGCCATTTTTCCTTTGTAGTTCACCTCTTTTATTTTTGTTATTTGTACACTTAAATCAACTACAACCAATCATTGAAATACATAACTTCTTCTCCCATCTAGTTTTATGTTGCTTAGCTTTCCCCTAGAGAGCTGGGTCATAATAATGTGTGCGTGTGTATGTTTGATGTTTAAATGAGAGGCACATTGTAAAGATAGTAAACACATAAATGGAGTTGATTTAGTATTCCATTTTACTATGCATACTTTGCATTTGAGTATTTTGGCATGGGTTTCCTTTGGGATTAATAAGTACTATCTTGGCTATGGTTGCTAATAAGTGTGCTGATAAATGTCATTTAACCATAATAAATCTAATTATAATTAATGTTGCTGGCTCTAAAAAATAAGAATAAAACTCCCTCCTAAAAAATTAAGCATAATTTTATGCTCACTATTCACTGATTTTAATAAAGAAAAGAAAGTTATTTTACAGATTTTTTATAGCTTTAATAAAGTGTTAACAAATGGTCAAGATTGTAAAATAAATGTTAAAAAGTCTCTAAAATCATCTCAAACTTTAACGTGCAGTGTTTGTGTTTGGATTTAACTTTTAAGTATGTACAGTAATGTTAAAAACCTGAAAAAGTACAATCTAAATACTATTTATCATTATCTATCATTAAATAATATTTAATGATTCAGCTTTTGTAGAATTACAGCACAAACCTTAACTAAAAACATCATTTAATATTTAAACTACTGTACTGATTAAGAGTAGAAAAAAATCTTCAAATTCTCATAAAATATAAGCTTTAAGATTACTGTGAAAGATCCTCAACTGAAAACATACTGAAGAAAATCAAAATAAAATGATGCACCTACAAGATTTCCACTGTTTCAATTAAAATGGGGTTGGAAACTTAATTGCAAATAAAGAACACACCACTCATTATTTCTGCATGTGTCTATCTTGTCTCTTAGGGTTACTATTATGATGAGGTCATGAAACACCTTTGAAAACAGGTGGAGAAAGCAACAAATGGTGCTGTTGAGCTGAGGCGGTTGTGGTCTGTTGTTTTGTACCAGTTTTATATTGTTTTCCACAATATTCTCCTGACCCCTGGGGGCTCCTTATAGTTCTGATAATATATGTGGATGAACATTACACTGTCTTATAATTTAGAATCCTAACTATACAGTGCATTAATAAGTAAAATCAAAACATCCATGAGCCCAAAGGAGGTAGACTATTAAACTAGAGTGGGCTATATGTAGATTTATTATGTATTCAACTAATTCATAATAATTTATTCATTTCAGGTATGGACGTTTGCCTATGATTTAGTAAAGTCATATAACTGCAACTATCCTGAAAGCTGTGCAGAGAAAGGGATGGCTGGAGCTGCCTGGTTTACAGCCAATAAGATCTACTGTATGTATATTCCTACAGCTCTCTCTCTGTGACAGAGAGAGACCTTTCACAAAGCTTAAGAGGTTTATCGTATGACTTTCAATGCAGTTAACCATGTTAACTTCCTCAATAACAATAAATGACTAGCTCATGCCTCTTTAAATTGATGTCTTGTGTGTGTGTGTGTGTGTGTGTGTGTGTGTGTGTGTGTGTGGTTTACACGTGTAGACATTGTTTAGCCAACATTTTAGAGCTACAACAATTTGATAATAGAGTAACTGTTTGACTGTTTTTTTTAAACAAAATGCCAAAAAATATCTGTTTTCAGCTTCTCAAATGTGATGATTTATTGCTTTTCTTTGTTCTACGTGATGATAAACTGTTAGACAAGACATTTGAAGACATCTCCTTGGGGTATGGGGACCTGACAGGAATTTTTCACTATTTCCTGACACAAAATTTATAGACAAATTTAGATTTTATAGACAAAAAATTCTATTCATTGATAAAATAATTAGTAGATTAATCGATAATCATTAGTTGCAGCTGTACAACAATTGAAGAGAAAAACTTGTTGATTCAGAGGAAGGATACAGGTAAAATTTACATGTTTGAATGAAATATTTGATTCATTAGTTTCTTGATGTATTGTTTCTGTAGTGAATGTGGACCAAGACAAGTACTGCCTCCAAGATATGCTGATATAAATTCAGTAACTGCTAAAAACCAGTTTATCTCATTTTCTCCGAGACTGTGGTAATTGTGAAGCACCACTACAGATTAAGTACAAGTCTTTTGAGCAAACATACCCACTCGAATCCACTCGAAGTGAAGGCACAGAAAATAAAATCAATCTAAGAGCCCAATATGATCGATCCACTTTGTTTTAGGATGCACATTATTTCATTTTTAAATACAGCCCTTATTTTACTTGAAATGAGAAGAGAGTACGTATTTACTATCAGAGTACTGAGCCTATTATTTATATAATTTGTGTATAATAGAATGTTAGTTTTTTTCATGTTGTTGGTGTATTTACTCATTCACACGTCATATCAACTGTATTCATTGTTCTATGCATTGAAGTAGGCACATTTTGAACATCACTGCTCTAGTTTATTTAATGCAGTTAAGCATTACAGACAGATAATACAGAGACATTGATTTTATTCATTGGTCTCCAGTCTTAACATGGAGGTCATCACTGTGGTTGTCCCCTCATCCAGTGAGACATCCTGTTCAGCAGCTGTGAAAGCCGCCTCTCCTCGTCCAGCTCCTCCTGGACCTCCTGCTCCATTTGACTGAGACAGAATCTCCTCACTGTAGTCCAAGCCTGTCAACGACACTCAGTTAGTCCCAACAGTAAGATAATAAAGGTTTATAGTAGACTAGTGTTACATACAGGTTTACATATGAAACTATGGTCTGCAGTTTCACTATATTTACTCACCAGTTTGGAGGAGATGTTTTGTCAAATAAACAGTCAGTTTGACTTACTCCTCCACAAATTTTCTCCCTGTTAGCAGCCAGATCTTCATCTGTCTGACAGTTAAGCAGGGACTTGATCCTGGTCGTCACAGTGGTTGTTCTCTCATCCAGCAGCTCCTGGAGAAGCCTCCTTCCCCCCCAGAAGTCCCTCTTTTTGGTCTTCTGTGGCAGAAGCCCCCCCCCCCCCCCCCCAATTCCCTCTTTTTGGTCCTCAGTGGCAGCAGCTCCTGGAGAAGCCTCTCTCCCCCCCAGAAGTCCCTCCTTTTGGTCTTCCATGGCACAGA
Organism: Thunnus maccoyii; assembly: GCF_910596095.1. Taxonomy (NCBI): domain Eukaryota; kingdom Metazoa; phylum Chordata; class Actinopteri; order Scombriformes; family Scombridae; genus Thunnus; species Thunnus maccoyii. The sequence goes on along the minus strand of NC_056540.1, from coordinate 1,308,014 downwards.
GACATTGCTATGATTTAGTCTTCTGAGGGACAATGGAAGCAGCATGACATTGCCCTCCAAATGCCATGGAAGAAGGCACGCACTCTCTTCTTCTTCTTCATCTTTTTCTTAATTCCAAAGTCCTCAGCCTCCAACTCCTCCTGCAGGACTTCCAGCTCCGGCTCATTGTATACAATCACGTTGGTTTCCAGTCTTGAGGATGAGGATGTCCTCACAGTGGCTGTCATTTCATCCAACAAGACCTCTGGAGCAGCCTCCCTGTCCTCCAGAGGTCCATCTTTTTGGTGTAGCCCTGGCTCCATGTGAACGATCACGTCGGCCGCCAATCTTAACATGGACATCCTCACAGGGGTTGTCTCCTCCAGTGAGACCTCTGGAGAAGTCTCCTTCTCCTCCAGAAGTCCCTCTTGTGACCCTTCCGAAGTGCTGAGCTGAGGCTGAGGTCTGCATGCGGCAGTCTGCACTCTGTTGTCCATATCCTGGATCGCAAAGAGGACGTTCTCTCTTGCACAGAACAAGCTGTCATCATAGTCCATTATGTGGAAGGTCCTGGAGTGATTTTCGAACTCCTTAAAGATGGATTTGACTATGAATCTTGCTGCTATAGTGCAGACCCCGAGCAGAGGAGCTGCAGAGAGAGGTCCATACTGAGGCAGACAGGGAGCTGCTGAGTCACTCAGCAGTCTCCCAACCTCAGTGCTGGCTGCTTCAATTTGGTCTGCAGACTCTGGTTCCTCCAGGAGGAACTTAAGAGTGGTGTTTACCACCTCCTGGATGACTGGTGTAGTGCTCTGGTGGAGCTCTAGCTCTCCTGGCTTTGCATCCCCTGAAGAGACGGAAGGAATGCGAGATCCACCAAAATATTTCAGCAGCTTGCTGAACAGTGATGGTAGATATTTTCGCACAGCCTCCTCTGCTTTTGGTCGGAGGACTGTAACAAACATCTGAAGGCCCTCCATTGTGACCTTTCTGTTCAGCAGCTGTGAAAGCCGCTTCTCCTCATCCAGCTCATCCTGGACCTCCTGCTCCATTTGACTGAGACAGAATCTCCTCGCTGTTGTCCAGGCCTGTAAACAACACTCAGTTAGTCTCAACAATAAGATAATAAAGGTTTATAGTAGACTAGTGTTATAGACAGATTTACATATCACACTATATTCTCAAGATTCACTATATTTTACTCACCAGTTCAGCCATGAGGAGATGTTTTGTCTCGAGTCTGCCATCATCATTCATCATCATCATTTCCTGAAACCTGTAAAAATAAAAAATAAAAACATTGTGTTATTTCCTACAGCTGTTATGTGTTTGTAAAAAAGCTGTAATATAATATGTCAGTTTTATATCAGTATATGAGTCAAATAAGCGGTCAGTTTGACTTACTCCTCCACAAAGTTCCTTCCTGTCAGCAGCCAGGTCTTCATCTGTGTGACAGTTAAATGATCAGGGACTTGATCCTGCTGCTTCAGGAGCACGAATTGCCTGAGCATCATTTTCTGCAAGAAAGATTCAGCGAACAATCAGCTCACAGAAACACCATATTATAGTCAAATGTAACATTAAATTGAACAGTGCGCCTTTACATTTGACAGTGACTTACTTCTGCTCGGTAGCGGCATCGCTCTTCTTCAGAGAAAGAGGATGGTCTCATTTGTTGGACTCGTTTAAAGACAGCGCTGGCGTCCATTTTTAAGAGATGTCAGTTTTCCACAGAGAGAAAAAAACAATCTATCAGTAAAGTAAACAATCAGTAAACAGGTTTGTCGAACGCAATGAACGAATACGTCGGTACAGAGGGTTTGGACAGCTGAGCGATCAGGTACCAAATGAGTGAGAATGTGCAATTGTTCTAGACATATGGAATGTAGATGTGTGTGACATCATCGACATTCTTGACACATCAAAGGACGGAACTGATGAGCAAATGAGCTTAACTCCGCCCACTGCATAATTTTGAAAAATGTTAAAAAGTGGTCAAGTGGCTGAGGGGGGGTCGTAGAGTGTGGGGGGGGGCAGTCACAGACGGACTGACCCCCTCCAGCAGGCCAGCACTGCTGTTAGCTGCCGTTAGCTCCTGAAGCTAAAACTGTCTCAATCAGGGTTGGGGGAGGCGGGTGTTATCATCCTACCATTTATATAAATTTCATGACGTATAGACCTCACAAATGGTCGACTCTCTGTCAGCACCTTTTTGGGGCTGAATTCAGCAGCAGATGACAAGTTGAGCCATTTTCTACCTATGGAATGCAGATTTTTTTAAAATTTGGTGTTGATGTCAATATTAGATTGACATTAACAGCAGATATTGCTGGTAATTGACATTTCCCAGCAGATAATTTACAGAATCTACATCTTTAAAACCATACTTGGCCTCTAACACACAAAATAATTATAAATATAATGCTATATACTGTTCAGAGATGTAAATTATTGTAAATATATAGGTTTAAAAGAGAAGGCTGGTGATATTCTGTATTTTTCTTTTTGTCAATAAATACCATGAGGAAACCAAAACTGACAACTTCATCCTGCTAACAAGTAGGCTATTGTGTGTGTATCCAAAGCCTGTATATCCTCTGTGCCATAGATCTCCACTGTTCTCCAAAAACTATTAAAATCACATCAATAAACCACTAAATTGTAGTTTATTTTGAGTCAATCTCACAAACACCATCCTGCTGCTGTAAATACTCACTAGCAAAATATAGATTAATCTTGCAACTGAAAATAGCAGCTGATATGCATTTTCTCATGGTTAAAAACTTAAGCCTTATCTTCTAAATGTTTTCCTGGGAAAACACTACAATTAATAACAGTAATGTCCATGTTGTAAAGGTATTAAAGAACCACACCAGTGGTTTAGCATATTTTAGTCCTTTTACTGCAAATCAAGTTTACTTTGAGTACAGCTTTTTTATTCTTCCATTTGATTTTTATTCATTTTCTGCATCGTATGAAAATCAAATAGCATCCTTGAGACTTGCTTATTGTGTAATTATTATTGTATCTGACTCAACTTCACACTTGGGAAGTGTACAGGACAAAGACCCCGCTCAGTTAAACCACTCAAGAGAGGAGAAAAAACACACACAGGAGAGAAAAACAGAGGTGGAGGCAGTAAAACTAGCCAATAGGAGCGCAGACATGTTTGATTGGCAGCAGAATCAACCAATGGAAGGCCGTAAACGGCCTCTACATTTCAACCTCAGTTTAGTCTCTGCATTAAAACCATTTAATTTATTAAATCATTATCGTTTTAATTGACACGTTTGTCAGTTGATACATATACATGCGGTTCTCGAGATATAATAAGCAAGCGTGTTTATAAGAAGCGTGTTTTGAGTGGACACTGCAATAGTCTATCTAGTAAAGGAAGGAACCTTTGTCTGTCTGTATGTCCTATGCATATCTTTTGAACCTCTCACCAAATCGACTCCTTACTTGGCGGTTGAAAGGCCAGGGAACAAAGGGAGCACAATGTCAAATTTGGTGCAATTAGGACTCGTGATACGTTTAATATTAGTAAATTTTGAATAAACTGCATTCTCTCCAATGGCCAGCAGGGGACGAGTTTGATTGGTTTGATTGTATGGAAGTCTATGAGAAAATGACCCTACTTCTCACTTGATTTATTACCTCAGTAAACACCTTCCTAATGAGTTGGTCTCTATGGTCTCAATTTCAAGTCTTCTTCAATACATCATGATGTTTATTTTTGTTAAATTATGGCCCCATTTAGAGTAAATTAGACAATAAAGCAGGGTATGCTTTAGGGCATGGCTACGTTGTGACTGACAAGTTGCTACCACAGCGACAACGTTGGTTAGGGAATATATAGATTACATAACCCTAGTATAGGTGTAGCCGTAGTCATTGTTATTTTGGTATGTTTTCAGAAGAATACATGGAATAAAAAATATGATACCTGCATCAATTTTGATCCTTTTTTTTTTACTGTCCATCATGAGTCTGACAGTGCTATAGAAGTGCAACTCAGTGGAATACTCTTTTATAACTTTAATGCTTAAACCCAAATTCTAACCATGAACTACTGTAACTTTCACCTTTGGCCTAACTAAACCTACTTCTAACTCTCTCTTTTAACACCCAAGTCCAAGTCCTCGGCTATTCCTACAGAAGTGTTAATGGATAAAGTGACTTCACTAAGAGAAAGTGTCCTCTCTCAAAAGGTGTTAAATCTAAACAGGTTCTCAGAAGGCTACAAGTACAGGAACAGAGTGTCTAGGCACTTAACACTTCCTCTCTCTCCCTCTCTCACCACACACACAGTGATGTAATTGAGTGCAACAGATGTCCCACTAGCTGCCAGGTGTGTCATATGTTGAGCAAAGCTCCTATTGAGCAGTACATAATCAATCAGGTTTAGTGGTGTATCCTTCAGAGTACACACACATTTACATCATCTTCCAGCATTTAGACACACACCTGCTGTGTGTATGCGTTCATGGTGGATGTGTCTCACCAACTCAAGCAAGTGTGTGTTCTTCATATGTGTGCAGCTAAAAGACCTCGTTGTGGTGACTTTGTTGCATGTGTCAGTTTAATGCGTGCCATGTTGGTGACTTATGCATTTGCCAGCAGCGCTCTCGCAGCACCGACTGTCTTCCCCACCACTGAGGTAATTGTTATGACTCAGGTTATCAGAGGAATGTCAGCTGTGGTTATGTTTATGTCTCCATGTATCCATAATGTATGTGGAGTAGTTTCTTAAGTATGCGCTCCAGTAATTAAATGCAATTATATGCTGCTGATTGCTGATTTGCGGTGACAGATGATGTGTAATCTGCTCCGATAACACTGCATGTCTCGCCATACAAATCAATGCAGGCACCAGCTGAAGCTGCACTGAATATGTTTTCGGAGCAAACAAAGCCTGGAATCCTTTAGGACCCCTCTGTGTTGCCATACTTAGTGATGTGCCCGCCATAGCAGGGCTCCACAGTTTGAACAGGACTCTGAGGCTAACTGAAGGGTCAAGAACTCTAGCCCAACAGTGCTGTTCATATTTGACAGGAAAGCTCACTGTTGGCTTCTTCATCTGTTAGTTTGCTTTGCTAAACTGATGCTATAGTCTAATAAAAGACTAATCTAGTGACATACGCACATTTGTTTGAATTCATTTATTCTTTATTCTGCAGTAAAAAAGTGAGCTGATGGAACATTTTAGCAGCATTAGCAAAAGTCTTATTAAGAAGGTTCCTCATTAGATATCAAGCAAGACAGAAGCTACTTTTAAAATGTGACAGACTCTATCATCTGCACATATTTTTGTAAACAATCTCTTATTGGTATCAAGAATTTTCATATCAGTACATCCCTTACATTTTTGTCAGTTTGCTGCATGTGTGCACATGATATACACATGTTATGTGTATGTTTGAAAATTATGTACAATAATTCATTGTTCGAATAGCAGTGATTTTCATCAGATGCATCTAGGTCGCGGAAGTGGTACTCAAAAACTTTGTCCAGGGTTGGCAGGTCTGGACTTGTGGAGATACAAACCAACAATGAATTGATCTACTTACAAGTATTCTGTGTTTATCAAAGTCTGTTATATCTTACTCCTCTGTGCCATGGAGCATTGTTGTCCAAAAACTATTAAAATACACAAAAAAAACACAGTTGCACTGGCACTTCCTTTATTACTGCTAAAAATAGTCCCCAACAAATGCTCTATTTCCTTCAGTATGCCTTCAGTAGGAACCAATTTTACATTAAAGGAAAATGGGTTTGGCTTAGTGAGGTGTTATACATGCATAGAATAACAAATGCCTCTACCTAACACTAATTTCCATCATCAGTACAACACAACTGTTGCGTTGGGCCATTACAGTTTTTCACTTACATACTATAACTGGGCCTACTAACTAAAAGTCCCAAAGCATGATGCTGTTTACCAAAAGACAAACCCATTTCCCAAAACTATAAACACTATTCCCCTGTTTTCACTCATGTGTGCATTTAGAAAGCACTGGCATTCAATATCATTAACTCAAGTCAGCACAACTGGAAACACACAATTCCCCAGCTGGAGTCAGAATTGTTGAACCTCAGGACAGATAACAGGACCGTGGGTCAACATTTGTTTTGAAACAATGGATCCACAAAGACCTGGAGCAGAATTCATGTGATTTCGTGTTTTATGTTTTATGTAATTTTTTTTTTCGCTGGTTTATATTGGTAAATACATGGAAATTATTTTACTGTATTCTATGTTCTTTACTGTATCAGTTGCATATTTTTTTACAGTACATTCACTTTTTCACTCAATTTTGATTTATTACTACAGTACACTGAGGAATTAATTGAAAATGAATACATGTGTTGTGTCTTGATATTGTGTTCATCATGTAAAGAGGTTGTTCTGGGGGAAAATCATAAGCACCATTATTCATTACAGTAACAGGTTTTTACAGTAGTGTTTTGAATTGATCTCATCAGAGTGTGATGCCTGTTTTGTAGTGTGTAAGATTACATGGTTTTGAGTGGAGAGTTTGGTTTTGACATGGAAGTTTGAAATTTGTGAAGATGAGTGTGCAGTTATGCATTTGTGTTTAGAGTTTTGGGAAATGGCGCATAATTTCAAGAAATGTGTCTTAGCAGTTGTGAAAAACTGTAATAGGATTGATAATGTGTAGTCTCATTCCAGCTTGAAACAAACTATTTTAACCTAAGTAACCTGCCTTAATCTTATAGGAACATTACCTTGGTTTCTTATAGCTCCATAAATACAAAAAATCTCTCCCAGCTCACTTGTTCTGACTGCTAAAATTGGAGTTAAAAACATAGTAAATATCATAAAGGCTTGGATTTGGGGCTTTTTGAAACACTTTTCAGTCAAAGGGGGAAAAAAAAGTTTTCTTTTCAAAAACCTCATATGTCAAATGTGCACTGTGCTCAAGTGATTCCATTTTTCTCTTCATTCCTCCTTAACCTGTGTCCTGACAACTATATACAGTATCTCTACACAAGATGCTCTCAAAGTCCGCAGCACTTACTCAACAACAATAGCCTAAGTAATAAATTCAAAGATATATGTAAAACCATTCCCATTAGTTTTGTGTTCAAGGAGTAATCAGATTTCCAGCAGCTGTATGGTAGCTGCTGCTTCTCAGTGGCTGTAAATATTAACTTCTGCAGCTTTCTTGAGGGAGAGCAGACGATCAAGGAAGCTACTTTGGGGAATTCCCAGTGTTAGAGTGTGCTGCACTTTATTGTTTGGAGATGTGTAGGGTTCCATAGAGGATTATTGTTTCAAGGATGCCTCTTCTGTAAAACCCAGAGGGATTCACTCAAGCCAAGGCTGACAATCTCCAGCATTACAGTATGCAGCTCATGATGAGTGTGTATAAGTGAGGGTTCTAAATGGAATCAAGTTTAGAGTGTACCTGTGCAACAACTTAAAACACAAAAAATCATGTCACTGCAACATCCCTGCGCCCTAGTGTCCCCATAAAATCAAGTGAAGATCATAGACTGCACATAAAGATGGATGTAGCAAGGTGTGATGTCACCCACTGGTTTAACTGGAACCAGTTTAAAGCTCCAATGTTGCAGCTTATGGTCGATGTCATCTTTTCCATTTGGAGCCAGGACCTTCCAAATAAGGAGTGCAGGTCGTTTTTTGAATGGGAATCAGTTGGAGCATCTAGTGGCCGTTGGTGGCATTCCAATTTGAGGTTCTTCCACACTGGCTTCAGCCTCAAGTCATGGTAGTTCTGCTTGGTGCAGAGTCTCCTGTAGCAGGCTTCTTAGTTTGAGATGTTATCAGCTGTGGTCAATTCATATTAATTTCATAAGCTAGCCTGCTAACATAAGCAAACTACAAAGTGAAACTGTTAGCTGTGATCTCGTAAATGTGTACCACAAGTAAGAGTCTATACATTAGTCTATTGTCACAGATAGAAACACCCTCTCTTCTACTTCCATATTTAAAAAAGATGACTAGTTGAATGTCAATGTTGTAGTTTTCCCAGCAATTACTTTGTGTGTCCACAGTGTGTCCACACAGTCATTTTGTGCAAAAATGTATTTAAAAGTTGATGTGAAGCTTATATGAGGCTTCAGCAGTCTGAGTTAGTCATATCAAGTGGATATCTACCATATTTACCAGTTCATGGAGAGAGACAGATAAAATCACCAACAAGGACCCCTTCATTTCTCTTCTTGTCTTCACAAATGACTCTTCTGTTTCTCCTTTGGAATGTTGGTAACAGTGGCAGGTAGCAGTTAGCAGTTGACAGTTAGCTAGATGTTTTGATTTAAAAAATATATCCAAAGATGATATTTCCTCTTCTGTTCTTGCTGTTACCTCTTATTTAGAGTCTTTTCTGAAGATTATTTGAAGGTTATTTTGCAAAATTTCCCACTTTTTAGGTCCAAGTTTGAGATGTATTCAGGAGCCCATCTCCGGTGCAGCCATTCTCTCTCATTCCAGAGTGAGATGATTAGCTTCAGATAAACTTTTAAATATATTTTTGCACAGGAGAACTATGGATTTTGTTGTTGAAATTCACTTCCAAGTAAAATACTGATAATTTGTCAGTGAGACAGTGTGATATGAGGGGGTTTACTTTCTTGTCCCATATTTCTTCAATGCAATCAAAAATAACATCACTTGTAGTTTTTCCCAGTAGTGTTACATCCCTTGTTTGACCCCTCTAAGACAATCCTGGTTCAAACACTCCAATAATATAACGTACTGTACATGTGCACCAGGTGTGACATTTAGTTACAGGTAACCCCATCCTCCAAGGGATGATTGGTCCCTGAGCCATGTGAGAGTGTTTGTGACAAACAGCACTGCTCCTCCATCCCCACCCCCCTGCTCTCCCCCTCCATCACTGTGTGTTTATATGTGCGCTGATGCAACAGGCTGCAAACACTGATGCCAACTTGCACTCGGACGCCAAAAAAGGACTCCTTGGCCTTTTGAAGAACATCTTCAGGGATGTTTGGAAAGGTGGTTGTGTGGGGGTGGGGGAATTGTGGGGAGTGGTTGGTGTGTATGTTAGGAGGGGGAGGGGAGTGTAAGTAAGAGAGTGAACGAAAGGAAGCTCAGGGATCAGAAGTGATTATGCCTGGTGTTATCAGGCCTGCAAGCCGCCTTGCCAAAGCTTACATCATGGTCTTAATGACTGTGAGGAGGAGTACAGGAGTTTATGTGTGTTTGTGTGTATGTGGGAGTGTCTCCCTTTGTGCAGTAAATCTGTCATTCTACCTGCTGATTGTAGAGTGAAGAAGTGAAGGGAGCAAGTTGAAAGGCGTGAGCAGAGCAAGAAAGACGCTCACGCCACATATCTAACAGCATCTGATGGAAACTGTACGACTGTACAGCAGATGTGTCATCTGAGTGTGGAGTGTGTGAGCCTGACATGAATGCGACATGAATAGCTCGTTAGCCGCAAGCCAGGATTGGGAAAATGTTGCCTGTGATATGGAGGCTGAGGAAGAGCTGCTGCCTTCCCCTCATTTGCCACACCGGGGGGGGGTATAGCTAATTGTTGAGCTAGTGGACTGTGAACCTAATATAATGCTGAGCTTTTCCTCCACTGCTGGCACATAGGGTAGTTTTTGATGTAAACCAAGTTCCCTGAGCCAACCACTTACCAACATCAGGTTTGACACTATTACACATTTTTGGACTTCGGATTTTTGAACTTCCATGTTGGTACTTTGTACAATGGTACTGCAGTTTTCACTAAAGGACGGGTTCACAATTTTTCAAGTCTGTCTTAAAACAACAGTCAGGTTCCCAAATGAACATTGAAACATGTTTTTTTTGCTGTTATCATTCCTCCTGTTCATGCTGACCATTAGAAGATCCCTTCATAATGCACTTACAATATAAGTGATGAGGGACAAAATCCACAGTCCTCCTCCTGTACAAAAATGTATTTAAAAGTTTATTTGAAGCTAATATGAAGCTTCAGCATCCAAATGAGTTAAATCAAGTAGATATCTTTCAACGTTACAGTCTTTTTAGTACCAAAGTCTCTCTTTTTGTTACTATACTTCCACCACAGCTCAACAGGGAAACACTGTCTGAGGAAACACAAAGAGGGAATTTGATGCTAAAAAGACTGTAAATGTGGCAGAAATCCACTTGATATGACTAACTCAGACTGCTGAAGCCTCATATAAGATTCACATCAACTTTTAGATGCATTTTTGCACTAAATGACTGTGTGGACAAACTGTAGATTTTGGCCTCCATCACTTACATTGAGAGCACATTTTAAGAGGATCTTTTAATAGTCAGTATGAACAGGAGGAATGATTACAGGGAGGAAAACCTCTTTCACTGTTCATATGGACACCTGACTGCTGTTTTAAGACACACTTGAAAAACTGTGCACCTATCCTTAAACACTAAAACGTTTTTCGATTGTTCATCACTATGTTTTAATAAAATATTCATGTCCACCAGTCTTTGACTTTTCCTAAAACAATGTTGTGTGCGTAGCACTCTCTATTCTTAAAAATAGTGAAGATGAATCCAGATTAAAAACAAGGGCATTTATACCTATAACCACCAGCAGGTAAGATTTAGCCATATATGAAATGCATTAATTTTCACGTGGATTGCGTTTTAATATTTTAAGTTGCTAGGCAACAGCATTCATTGGAGTGTATGATCTGACAACTACGTCAAGTCATAATTAAATTATAAAAAGAGCAGAAGAGAATGACCTGCAAAAAAATATCTTCATCAAGTGGCTGAAGTGCATGAAAGCTGTGTGGAAAATACAGTCAAAGTGCTGAATGTCTGCTCAAAGTGTATTTGAGAGACACATATAATCACATGTTCAAATGAAGATGATGTAGCCTACACACAAATGTTCATTGTGTGTAAAACTTATTTTTAGTTTATTGATTTTTCATCATTTTTGTTTTGCTATGTGACCGTTTATTGTTTATAGACTATTTTTGCCTGTTGCCTTACTCTGTTTTCATGAACTGAACACCAAAAGAGAAATTATATTTGCATTATATTGTTATGAATAAAAAAGCTCTTATCCACACATTGTTGAAATGCCCAAATTCATAATTGATTAGGTGAAATTGTGTGCTTGACTTTGTCATGTCGATTTTGTTGTGACATTAAATCACCCATAAGTGTGGTGGTTATTTATTATTATTATTATGGCTCGTTATTGTCCATTTGAGGTATTTAGGTTACTTTGGTAATTTAAATAACATGAGTTATCTCATTATGTGATGAATGTGGTTTTATAATAATATCACACCACCCAAATATGCAAATATTTCCTTTTAATACCCATTTTCAGTGTCATTTCATACTGAATTATACTGACGGCCATGCAAAGTGATTAGTGCTCTCAAAGATACTTAGATTATAAAACAACAGGACCAAAACACAGGTGATGATTGAACATTTTGTGACTTTAGACGTTCTTTTGTGAAGACAATGCTTTGATACAATGACAAAGTACATTTTTTAGTATTAGAGATGTGGTAGCCAGGTGCACAGGTAAATTTTACCCGTTGGTGGTTTTAGATATATAGCGAGCCCTGGTGGTTCTAGTGTTAAAGATATGACTCAGCTATGACAAACTGTTTCCTACTTGAGTATGTTGACTAGCAAAGTTAGCATAGCATGCTTTGGCCATGGAAGATGAAAATGCCCACTCCCCACACATCATAATGTGGGGAATCTTATTTTTAATTTGACAGACCAAAATGAAAACACAGCAACATAACTCCCCTCCAGTACACCATGTTTTATTCACCACACCTTTTCTGCTATATTCACAGATAATCAGAAAAAATGCAAACATTATATTGACAACATAGATACAGAAAACAAAATCAAAATAATCTTTTCACAGTATTCTTTAGCAAATAGCCTACACTCTCTCTTCTCAATCCAACAATGAGTAAAAAGGTTGAATATCAATTTTTCAATGAAAGCAAACAAATTATGTATTCTTTCAACCTACTTTTTTCAGAACAATTGAAAATTTAATTCATAGGTGCGTATATTAAGTTCAAATGCTGATGGACTTTGAAATTGGTTGGGGTTATTCTTAAATGTCATACATATGTACATAAATTCATAGTGTTTGGAAAGGATAGTCTGAATAATGAGGTTTAAAGAATACAGAATTTCAAACCAAAATAATTCATGAAACCATAGAATTTAAAACCCAAATTTCTCAAAACAGAGATCTTGACATGTAGTTCACAGAATGGATGTGTAAAACACATGCAATTTCATTTCAGTTGGACAGTTGGAATATGGCATAAATGCTGTCGAGATGTTGGGGTGGGACATAGTGAGGATCATTCTAAAGTGTAAACCAACAAAATATACATTATGGAGAGAATGTTAGGAGAAAGCAGGCGCAGAAGAGTGGGATTAGTTAAACATTTGTAATGGCTTCAGTGGGTAGATTTATGTTCACGCTTGCACTCCAGGTCCCTTGTAGTGTCCCTTTAATTATGTTTTTTAAGCCCCAATTATGCTGATGGACTAATATTTAGTTTGAGGAAAAATTTTTGAATTGGTGCAGTCTATGCTTTGCTTTCACCACTATGAATTCATGGAATGCAGGGATGAAGGTATGCACCGCTGTCTTCAAGAGTCTGTTGACACACCACTGGACACGCCAGAGTTAGGAATGTTCAAATCCCATACATATGAACTTTAATTTGAAATAACATGAATCAACAAAAGTAGTGATCCAAGTTTTACACCTGAAAGTGACATTACATTGATTATATTTAAATAAATTATTTCATAAAACGAATCATACATGACTATACATGATTGTTCAATCATTAATTATCTTTATCTTTATTGCTGCTTGCACAGTAAAAGCATTGTTCAAAAATATTATTGTGATCACATGTATTGAACAAACAAAGGCATTTGTGTGTGTCAGGAATGTGGTGTGTGACTCACAGCTGTTCAGGCTGCAGACTGTATGTGTGTATATTGCAGAGAGAATCTGCTGTTTAATTACCTTCAACGGAAGCACTAGAACATAATTACTCTGTGTTTCAGTGTTTTCCTGCATGATTGGGTTTGCTGGCATTTCGGCAGCGGCGCACCGCTTCTATCATGATGAATGTGACAGGTGAGGTGGAGGCCACTTCTGCTGCCGCCACCGCTATTTCTGCCTGTGTGGATGGATGGGTGGATGCAGTGTGATGCAGGCAGGGTGCTCATCAAGGAAAAAAGAACAATGGATTGTGAATTCATCTGGGGAATCTGGGAAGATTTGGGATTCCATTTTTGTGCTTTATTGTGTTTTCACAGTGTAGCCAAGAGGCCAACACTGAAATGAATCCTGGGAGAGAGAGAGGAAGGCTTTTGCTCCAATATTTTGAGTCTGCTTTGACCGATACCGATTTTAAATGCAGGTATCGCTGGCATTATACAGCATTTGAAGCCTTCAGACAACCATTTCTTTTCACTCACTCATTTACACCTGGAAGCTGCCTAGTACAACCACAGTCTGATCTGCCGCCACTGAGCAAATTCTCTTAAGGAATTTGCTCAAGGGCACCTCAGTGGTGGTAATGAGCACTGCTCTTTCACTATTTATCCTGCCAGTCCATCGACTGAAACAGAAACCTTCCATATATGAGTCCACATCTCTAAACTTTACACCACCACTGCCCCATTCAAGCATTTTGAGGCCTTTTGCCAAATTTATTGATTGTGTAAAAAGAAATTTTAAAAAGTTCATTCTCATGGATATTGTCACTCGTAATATTTTTATTTTTCTTATTTCCATTTGGGGTGAGTATGATTTCAGCTGCTTTGGATAATGTACTGTAAAGAGCTTGTGTAATGTTGCCATACAAGGGTGTTAGCTGTGGGCTACACATAGGCTGATAGCGGTTTTAATGTTTGATACTGAAGACATCTTTGCTTTTTATTAAATATTAGAGTACAGTATTGAAATGAAACCACGTGAGAGGGGAAATCTCATTTTGTAGGAACTGCTACCAACTCATAGACATGTGGAACATGACAAAGAGACACGACTACACACTGATTTTTTTTTTCACAAAGGGTCACAAGCCAATCAGATTGGGAACTACTGGTGTAATCTTTATTATATCAAGTGCAGTATTTCCCTCTGAGTTGTCAAGTGTCATGTAGCATAAAATGGCAATACTCAAGTAAAGTACAAGTACATGAACATTGAATTTTAATACGGTACTTGAGTAAATGTACTTTCTTACATTTGCCACTGCTAAACATTACTGATTCAGTCAGTAACAATGATGATTCACCATCCGTCCAGTTTGAGAATTCGGTGTTTAAGATTTGTCAGATGTACTGAACAGTTTTAGTTTTAACACCTTCTGAAGAGCATTTAGACCATCATGGGGCATCAAATCTCCTCATTTGAGTCACTAAGGAAATACTTTTAGCTTCAGCAGCCCTTTAAGGCAGATGACCCATTCCACTGAATGATGCAGGCAAGTCCCCTTGACTCCCCAGTCAGTATTTCCTGACCTGCAAGGTAATTCAAGATGAACAAATCAATCCTGCTATGCAAGATTGCTAGTCTGAATTTGCTAGTCTGCATTTGTGCTCTGCTTTCTTTTTGGACAGAATTATAGAATATTTTCGGGAAAAAGCATAAAAACATTAAGTAGTCAACACCTCTAATGACAAGAGCCACTCGGTGACGAGCAGCCATCCCAGCCATCATCTTCATTTAAAATGCAACAGGCCTTGCTCATTTCAAACGCAGACTGTGATGGTCTATGCCCTTTGAATTTAAGAGAGCCATATATGACATTTGTAGCTCTCAGATCTTAACGGGAGTGCAGCTCTTTGCTTTCAAGATAAAGAAGAGAGCGCCATCCAGTTCTTGACTTCAGTACCTCACTTCAGAGACAGAAAGGTCTTGTAAATTGGCACCCTAAGGCTTTTACCACAGAACCAGCAGAGCCACAGATATAGCAGTATCATGGGGATCTCTCCAAGCCTGAGTCGACTGGGCCACTGGGTGCAGCAGGAAGGCCATCAAAACAGTCTTTTGTAGCAGGAGAGACATAAAGAACGACCTCCAAACCACCAAATCCAAAATATATTCCCCTTGTCAGCTATACATCAGGAAAAAGTATTTCCTCCATTTCTTTTACATTATTTTCCATAGCATCAACCCACCCTACCATGCTCACATGTAGAGCCCTCAGGCTGGAGTTGATGGGATAGAAAAGGAGAAGACCTTTTTAGCTTGGCCTATCAGCACTCCCCCCCTTGAACAATGACCCTGTGACCTCTCAGACATCCAACAGGAGGTGGAGGATTCAAGGTAGGAACAGGAAGAAAGCCTCTAATTCATCTGGAGAATGTGAACAGATAGATTGCAAACAGGCAGGCTGGCAATGCTTTTTCAGCAAGGTAATGACGCGTGGTGTTTTCAGTCTCCAAGTGTGTGTGTGCACGTGTGTGTTTCTGGGTTTTGTGATAACACAGGGAGGGGACTTCATGCAGGCATCCACATAAAGGAGGATGGGGGGGGGACAGAGAGAGAGTGATAAGAGAGGAAAGGAAATCGAAAATGTGGAGAAAAACAAAACCGGGAGACAGATGTGGAGGCAGTAAAGAATGGAGTGACAAAGCCAACGCTGAGTGAGACTTTACCAATTGATGGAGGTAGCAGGAGAGGTGAGCTCAGAGGGAGGTGGAATGTATGGGTACAGATCGAGAGGCTCCTTTACTTCTCGTCTGTCATCAGACCTCCAGCCGGGCCCCCTGCCCTCCCTCACTGTGCCCCAGGAGAGGTGCTTGGGCATGGGCCACTCACACACTGACAGACCTCCTGCCTGGATACTTTATCATCCAGAGCAGACAGGACCAGGGGAGAGCAGACAGGAAGGAATGCTCTTCACAGGGAGCATGGACAAGATGCTCCCTCCATCTTTCATTCTTCTTCCACAGAAAGATATTCACATCCTATAAACAATGAGATACTTCATCAAAATGCAACAAAACATTCCTCCAAAGTGGTAGAAATTGTGACAGTTAGTAGCATTTTAATGGAAATTCACTTGATTTATCTCAAATTTACATTCCATCTACATTTATTAAGACATTTATTATTGTGTGAGAGCTGCCAAGCAGCTCTTTGCTCTTTATTCTGTATTATTTTTTTATTCATTTTTGGCATCTATCTACTTCTATACTGTTTCTCATACAAAATTTGTTTAAAAACTAAAAGTGCTAAAGTATTCATGCGTCATGGACAGCTACCCCATGTGGAAATGTTTAACATACTAAAACATGGTACCTATAGTGCCACCATGTGGTCAGTTATTATGTGTTTTATGTTTTGGCTAATAACTTATGAACTGTGAGTCATGGCAGAACAATTTTGCACGTGCTCCGTGGATGAAGCTGATTCAACCGATAAAGACCATGTCTAATTGCACCTTGACAAATTATCCACTATTTTGGATTTTTTGGTAAACGCATTTTTGCTTCTTTTGGCACATATTTCAACTAATCTTCACCAAACTTGCTACAAACTTGCTACTTGGTACATGCTGTGGCTCAGGAGGTAGGGCGGGTCGTCCACTCATCGGAAGATCGGCGATTCGATTCCCGGCTCCTCCAGTCCTCATGTCGATGTGTCCTTGGGCGAGATGCTGAACCCCAACTTGCTCATGATGGCTGTGCCATCAGTGTATGAATGTGAGTGAATGATTAGATTTCCTCTGATGGGCAGCTTGGGACCTTGCATGGTAGCCCCTGTACCCATTCAGCGTATGAATATGTGTGAATGGGTGAATGTGATTCGTAGTGTAACAGTGCTTTGAGTGGTCAGAAGACTAGAAAGGCGCTATACAAGTACAGTCCATTTACCATTTACATACCACATTTACAGGACCCTGAACAAAACTTATGAGTTTGTTTTTGGGTATCACCGTTTGTCTTAATTGATTACCAAACTTTTGAAGGCGTGGCCTGATGCACTTAATGGGCCATAATTCTTCAATGCCTAATTGGATTGCAACCAAATTTGGGAATGTTGTACACACAGGCACAACTGCACAAATGTGTAAGATTTGAAACAATTCTACCCACAGGGGGTGCTACTGTAATATTATAACATGATATTTCTACAATTCTGTTGTCTTAAATTAAATGAAACTTGGTACACAAGTTCTCAATGAGAATGTGCATGACATATAGAAGCATGGCACCAATAGCCCCACCATGTGGCCATTAGTGAAACACCACCATGCTACTTATTAACTGCTTTATCTCTTAAGCAGAAAAAGTCCACGGTATCGAAATTCAGCAGAGTTGTACAGATGGGAATGCTGAACAAGTCTGTAGCTACATTTGGTACATTTTCGACTGTAAGTGGCACTACAAGATCTTTAAAAAAATGCTGCTGGAGCAGCAGCTTGCAGTGGCTGCAGTAGTAGCAGCAGCTGGCAGCATCTGGCAGCAGCAGCTAACAGCTTGCAGCTCTCATACGCAATTTCTTCAGAAAATGCAAATATTCTAGTTTCTATTATTATTTTGTTCTGTCTTGGATCATCTGTGTTACAGAGTTGCACCTTGTCAACATTTCTTATGTCACAACAATCATTAGTGGATCCTATTTAGTTATTTCATTTGTCTGGTAGCTCAATCGAAAGATAAAGACTATAATTTACTAAAAAATATATATATATATATTTAACTTATGCTTGTGCTGTCACTGTTAGGCCAACACGCTAATCCAGATAGCAAGTTATGGCTAAAACAGTCAGCGAACCATGTGACTATGTAGCCTCTCTCACTCAAATTGAAAATTCAAGAATTAGGGAAATAATTGTTCATTGAACCCATGAAAACATATTGAAATAACGTGTTAATTATCTACAGTTAAGACTACATTTTATTCAAAAAGCAGAACTAAGAAAAATACTTTGATTTAACACCTCTTAACCCAACGTCCTCTTACTAATTCATTTGAAGCTTCTGGAGCTTTCAGTCTCATCTCATAGCCTTCCTTGGATGGAGTTCACCCAGTTGTTGGAGCTGTGATCATGTGAGGATGGCACTTAAAATTTGGTGGGGTTATGTCCATGACAGTTGAGCAAACTTCATCTGCTGATGAAGGCCACCAGATGTGGCTGAAAGCTCCAGGGGCTCTGGGATTGGACCATTTGTATTGAATTATTTGTAAAACTATTTTCACGGCCAAGAATGAACATACAAGTTCAAAACAAGAAAAAAATGTTTTAGCACACAACCTGTAACACTCTCTTTGTCTCAAGGCAGAAATGCACACACACAGACACACACACACAAAATGAAAGAGATAAATGACTGAGAGGGAGAGGGGTGAGATGAGACCATGCATGTATAAAGAGAACTGGATACCGTGTCGGAGGTAGGGCCCCGTTCATTCCTATGAAAGTTGACCAGTGGCGCATGAAGCCAAAAAATTTCAACTTCTTTCGCATTGCTTCCTCATCTGTGCAAGCACACTAGTGACTTTCACCAGCCAAGCCGGATACTTCTGGTTTAGCCCTCCAGCTAACTTGAATGAGGGTAAAACAATTCAATCATACAGCTCTTCTAGACTTTCGAAATGTGATCGGACCGAATGGATCAAATTACGAGTCATTTTGAAGGGGCTGTGACGCTCAAAAAAATGTATCCGCTAATTTACAGACATCTCTTTCACAATGTAAGTCTATGAGAAAGAGTATTTTTGGGCGCAATGGCATCACATGATGTTGTAATTACATGGTTTGGCCACTATGTCAAATTGACTTCAAAGCCCGGCGCTCTTCCTGTATCCAATTCTCTTTATACATCCATGGGTGAGACAGCAACTCCCAAGAACGGTGTATCAACTAAAGGTCAATGTAAAAGTCACCTCTGTCTGAATTACTAAAAGCTGTCACTTACACAGCAATGTTACATTTCCCCTGTCTAATCCACATCCACAGTTACATCTAAAAGCAATGTTTGGTTTCGGCACTACAAATCTGGGTTTATGATGTTCTTGTCTGACTTTGGGACTTTGCAGTTGAATCACATTAATGCCTGTAAGTGCACAAATATTGTTCAAATGTATAGAAATTAGAAAAAGAAAGTCGAGAATGGGCTATTGGTTGGCAGGGGATTGTAGCTGAGCTCTAAATAAAAACAGATATGTTTATGAAAGCATTACTGATGATTACCTCATGCTGTGGTTAGTTCTTGGCTTCAGGAATGAAAGCAGACAATGGAAGGTCCTCGCAGAGAATAAGCAATGCAAAGTATTTTTGTGTTTGTGTGTACTGATAGTGGGTGGGTGCAGAGTGTGTGTACGGCTCATCTCTGGTTTGCTCAGACAATAGAATTCTATTCCAGCCACTGAAATGAATTCACCCTAGTGCCACTGAACTGCACTAAACCCAGCTTTCCAAACCCAAAATCAGCCTACACAGATGGATCTTTTTTGGAAAACAGATTGGAAATAATTGCACTTTGCAGAAAAAAAAAACAAAAAAACAAAACAAAAAAAAAAAAACAGTCATCTGAATTAACACACGAGCACAGAGCAGAGAAACTTTTCTAATTAAACATTCATTAACTTGTTGGCATTTACAGACACATGGACAGAATGCCATCCTATTACAATGAAAGAAAAAACACTTCAAATGAATTCTATTTCCAGACATCTCCAGAGATGTGTTCATAAAACAAACGTGTATGTGGATGAGGTCTGCTCACAGGTATATCCACCCCAAGGGACTGTATGAAAATTATTTTGGATGGACTGAAGGGCAGAATCTTACATTTATTTTATAAAAAAGCTAGGCCCTCCTCACTTTGATTATGGATATATCTCAATATCTCAATATCTCAAATATTATATTTATGGTTAACATAACAAAATGATGAATATGCTAGCCATTCTCTATTTTTAGATCAAATTAAACAGTTATTACAGCCACCTAATGAGTGTTCCAGTCACAGGTGACCACTCGCAGATGGCTTTATGGCAGCAGTTTCATAATTTAATGTGACAATTTTTACTCAGTCAGCAACTTTTATTGAGAATACATAAAATGTTAACCAAACCAAAGCTAGCCAGCAGCTAAGCTATAGCGCTATTAGCTAACTACAACAGTACGTATAAAAGTCATCCTGAAGCAGGTTTTGTTGGATTACTGCACAGAGTCTGAACATAATTGACACTGGCATGTTTTATGTTGTGGCGTTTGCCCCCCTGTGGTGTCACACAGTCATCTGTTACATACACCTGTTGTACCTAACTAGCTGTAGTTTGCTTAGCTGCTGACTAGCTTTAGTTAACATTTCATATAGGAACTAAAAATTGCTGTAAATTATCTTGTGTATTAATTGTTTAAATAAATAATGTTAATTGAAATAACTGATGACGAGCAACATTAGACATCACCAACAAACACATCAAGTTATGAATCCACTACATGAATGTATTGTAAGAGCTGGATACCAAACCTAAAATAGTGCCCATTCAGTCCAATAAGAATTGCTCGGCTGGCGCATATGCCAAAAAAAGGTTTATATTGACTTTACACTCAAAAATATTAAAAATACATAATAAAAAGAGTCATAATTGATCTTTTTTTGCAGTTCGAGGTGTCCTGTCAACAGTTTTACAGATGTCTCTTTTACAATAGTGGTCTATGGAGAAAATGCTTTTTGGGCTGCAGGTTGAATCTTCGCTGCAATACCGCATGTGACCACAGGGAAAAATTGGCTTCATGACTGAGAGGTGGAGCCCTATCCAGCTCTTATAATATACCCATGATGTACTGCCTGTAGCATCAGCATCTCAGAGATTATTGTCGTTTTTTCATTGCTGAGAGACTATTTATAAAGGTGTAGCCCTGCGCCGACTTCCAGCTTGCAGTGAGGAATACTAGCTGTGGCTGCTGAATAACTCTGAATAAATTCTATTCCATTCCGTGTATTCTATATACAAATAATAAAAGTAATAATGAATTAGATCAGATGATGTTCCAAACAGTGCAGTGAAAAAATCTAAGCAAATATCAAAAATAAAGTGCTGACATGTGGAAGAGAGAGAGAGGGCGGTGGTGTAATTCATTCAAACAAAGTCTAACCTTTAATTAACTTTGTTTCAATCATTCGCAATGGACTGCTGCCTCAGTTGAGTGACAGGCTAACATTACTGTAAGGCATTGGTACTGTTGCATTTACGTCAAACATACCTTCAGCGTATATTGTTGAATTCAAAATGCTTCCATACTTTACATCTCTCAATGGTGTCATGATTATCCTTTCAGCACAGGAGAACAACATACTACTTATCAACCCAGTCTCCTAGAAATTACATCTATATACGACTATATTGCACTATCAAATAGGTTTTACAGGAAACTTAATGCTGCTGAATTATGTTTTCTCTAAACATAATGAGAAAATGTTGTTAATTAAAGGACTTTTGTCTCAACCTTCTGGCAGTGAGAATAATTACACAAACACTGCCAACATGCTTACATCATAGGCTCTGCAGTTGCCTACTCTGTCACTAATGTTGCAGCTGCAAAAGGGTGGTTAAATTGTTTTGAGCTTCCCACAACCCCCCGAGAAATGATTTGTTTCACTATCAGAATATGATCCATTCGGTCCAATAACACTTGGAAAGTCTAGAAGAGCTGCATGACCAGATTATTTTATCCCCATTCAAGTTAGCAGGGAGCTAACTGGAAGTTTGCCGGCCTTGGCCGGTGGAGGTCTCTAGTGCACATGCTCTGCCCATTGAGCATGTGCAGTATGCACTCATCTGGCCAGCACGGGAATGTGGAACCCGACACCAGATTAAAAACTCAGAATTGTGTGAAATACAGAGAGATTTACCTGGCGGTGATAGGCATAATCAGCATTGTGTGAACTTTAACGTTCATCTATATGTAAAAGTTTCGCACTACAGGTTTAACATATCTGGTAAGTTGCAAAAATGTTGATACTAGATGAATGAGTGAAATGTTCACAGACAACCTACCTGGTTTTGGTTTTTGTTTCTTTGTTTGTTTGTTTTTTTTCCACCAAAATTTCTGATCCTGCAGTACAATATCCGCTGGTACAAACTACACTATTATTACAAATGTTATGGTAATATTTAGACACTGGCAGCACGTAAGGTTAGAGAAAGTTCCTTGTCTTGGTTTCATACAGAAAAAAGTCTGCAGTGACTTGAAGCTCAAAATTTTTAATCTTTTCAAAGTGCTTTTGTTATCTAAACCTAACCTAACCTAAAATTATTTTTTTTTCTGATGTTTTAATTCTGAATTTTAAATACAAAGTAATGTTTATGGCACACACACTGTCCATCATAACTAAACCAGTTACATGATGCCTGGTCACACTCAACCCATTAGAAGAACACATTAGAAGCATGTTAAGTTGAACTTGCATTATATTGTAGACTTACTATACATTTTACTTTATTGTAGTTATGGTTGTCTATGAAAATACAAAATAGAGTGACAGTGGGAGCTGCTGTAGGCTGGGCAAAACACATGCTCTCTGCTCCATGTGTACTCCACCTCTCAAAACTGACATAAACAGTAGTTCTTAAACTATTAGTTGATGGTGAGGGGAAAAAAGCCCTAATACAGCAAAAGGCATCTTTATGATGCGTTATGGTCAGGTTTTAGCATTAAATCCAACAACGGAGGAACGAAATAAAATTTAAATCTGGGGTGAGGAAAAAGTTTAAAGACTATTCCCTGCCCTCCCAATAAATGAGACTACCCTCCCTTCAGCGAAAAATAAAACATATCCCTTCCTGTTTTACACCCTTCTAGTAATTTCTTTACAATCCCTAAATCCATCTCACTCTCTAATACACGCACACACCAACACACACTCAGTGTTTTACAGTATGTCTATTTCATAAACCCAGAAAGAGAAGGAGGGAGTGAAGGAGTAACATCAAGGGGCTCTCAAAGCAGAGGAGCACTAGCCTTGAGGTTGAATTAATGATCAGCACAATTAATCTTTTATAAGGAGTAATAGTTAGCCTTGCTGGGGTATTTGCAACAACATGGAACAAGATGTCTTCTGACTTTAGTAGCAGTGTTCACACATACACACGTACACACACACGCACACACACACACACACACACACACACATTCTCCATTGAAAGCACTAAAAGGAAAAGATGAATTTAGGATCAAATCCTCTCTCCAGCATCTCGGAATGATCACATATTTATTAAGGCTGATTTGAAGGAGGTAAACAAATACAGCTGAGTGGATTATGTTCACGCTTCTTATTGATTACTAATGTTACAGTAAACCAGGGTTAAACAGAGAGGACAGGGATTAATTAACTTTCATTCCCATCCTCTGACTCATATTTCTTTAGTTGCCATTAAGTATGGCCGAGACAGCGTGCGTTCACTAGAAGTGGCTGCAAGCGTCCACCTCATGTAGGGCTGCAAAAAGCACTAAACACTGTGTGAGTAGGAGGGCTGCTGTTTTTCAGAGGTTTTACTGGATGAGAGCAAAATTACTGGTGTAAAACTCTGGTAAAAGCAATGTGTTCTTAGATGTACAGTTACTGAGACTGCTGAAGAGAATATGGGCTATCATGATCTTTCATGTGCAATGTAAAATACATGAGGACAGAGGGTTCATGGTTGTGTAAGATAAAGTGGAATTTATATGTAATCTTTGAAATGTGTAAGCCTCCGTGCATCAGACGGAACCACACATGGAAATGCTTTCATTAGAATGAGAATAGAAAAATAAATTTTGATTTATTTGAAAATGTCTTCAAAATAGAAACTAAAATATATCAACAAATGAAAGACAGATTGTCTTCTCTGTAGCTACAGAAATGGCTCCACAGCTGGCCATTTTTGCAATGCTCACGCTGATAATAACAACTTCATATCTTCCAAATGACATTCATATCCACAAATATTATCAGTGTAATGTTTGGAACTTTGCTTTAGATTTAGGACATTTTTGACTTTATCCAAAGTATGATGAAAGGGCTTTATTTGATGAAGCTAAAGGATTGGGAGATGGGCTTTAAAGGTCCAAAACTTTAAATGAATTTACGTAAAAATGCTGCCTGTCGTTTGCCATGTTTTTTTTATTTTTTTTTACTTTCCCAACGAGATGAAGTCAGCTTGTTGCATATGTCCATAAATGACCGTCCATTCTTTGTTGCTGAGGTTGTTTGTGTTGTCCACTCTCGTATTCCAGGTTTGATTTGGGATTTAACATGTATGGATGTATTTGTATATTCTATTTGGAGTAAAGAACAAGAAAAAGAAGTGAAATCCTGCTATTATTGTTTGTTTATGTAACATCTGGAACCGGAAGAAGCCTGCCAAGGGGCAGCTTCCTGGAGGCTGACCAATCAGAAAAAAGCCGAAAGAAGACAGTGACATGGTCCTTTTATTACTACTTAATTTAAAAAAACATCACAACAAAAAGCTGCTGAGTGTTACAGCCCTACTGTCAGTCAGAGAATAATGGTGCAAATCTAAATGTAGATAAAAGACACATGAAGCCTGAATAGTGCATGCAGATTCCTCTCACTCTACAGCGTTCACTTTTGATGGTGGGGTCACAAACTGCCCCAGAGGTCACTGATCCTGACACTTGTTAACCTTTGTCTTTTTCAAAGTGCTGCAGGGAAATGTCTTACTAATCCTTTAAAAACTCATGTGTATCCTTTATTTATGTATGTTGTTGATGCTATACTTTTTTTGTTTGTTTTATTTTACTGTATCTTCCATGCCTATATTTTTATTGTAACAAGTTTTGTTTTTTTGTACACCAAAATCAACGAAAATGTAACACACACACACACACACACACATACACAAAAAAAACCCCAAAACCCCCAAAACAAACAATGTTAACATGTAGATAGAAACCACAGCACACTTTATCCAATGGGGATAACTGCTTTCTGTTTTGGATATAGTATATCGCAAAGGTTTTACTTTGATATAGTACATGTGCATATGAGGAAATAGGACTAAACTATTATAATAACCATTCATTACAGTAGACTAAATGGAAGTATTCAACTGACGCTTGTTCCATTTTATTTTTATTTAAATGAATAATTAAAGATCCCCTCCAGACATGTATTAAGACATATACAAATACCCTGCTTGGAACAATAATGTGTGTCTGATATGGTTTTTCAACAGAAAAAAAAAATACAATTACCACTTTAAAATCCTTAAAATGGCATTTATTTCATTCATCAGATCCGGCGGGAGAAACAAATTCGTGGATGGACAATAAATTTTCTTGGGGGGACAAAATGATTTTTCAAAAACAGAAAGCCAGTTTTCACTTTTTGAAGGATATTTCACTAACAAAGTTTATTCATTTGATTCCTAGTCAGTTCACAGAATTGTTTTGTGGCAGGCAAATATCTTGTTTAAATAGATTTATTTCTTTTTAAGCAAAGCACCTGTTGTTAATGAGGTCTATCTGCAACAAGTTCCCTTTCAACTCTGTTTCAATAAGCCACTGGGACAGTGGCTTAGTGCTGTCCGCAGTGCTGAACTGGACAACGGCTGAGACCCTAACTGCAGAGAGCCAACATTCATTTATACAAAAACAAAGACTGAAACGGATATATATCTTTGGAGAGCCTCTCCATTTATTTAACATGACTCAACAACACGGGAAACAGTCTAAGTCTTTCGTCAACAACATTATGGCACTACAGAGTCACCACACTGTCAGTGATTAATCATTTTTAAAACATTAAATTACAACTAAGCTTCTATGCCACAGACCTAGGCTATAGGCTACTCACAAAACATTAAAACAAGCACAAAAATATAGACTTTGTTTAGATCATTTGTACACATCCAAGTGTAATTAGAGGACTTTTCAATGAAAGGTCACCAGACCAAATGTCATTTTGCAACACCCTACATTACTGGACAAATTATTACACAGCTTATCAGTGTTAGGACCTTAGCATTTAACCTATTCCAGTCATCTCAGTTGTATATTATAACCATGATCTTACATATTATCATACATTTGAACAGTTTAGAACATACAGATGTGCACGTAATTATTAGTACCCCTGCATTTTGAAATTAAAATAACAAAATAACAAAATTGTGAAAATAACTGAATTCATGCTTATTCTACAAAGACATTCTCAAGTAGCCTGGACAAAATTATAGGTACCCTTTAGATGTTGTAAGAAACACGATAAGGTCAAGTTTCAAATGTTTTAAAATGCCTAACAGAGACTATAAAAAATAATATGGCCAATAGCCTACTCACCATTAGTAGAGTGGTAGGCGGTGTTTTTAGACCGAGTAAGATCTTCTTAAAACACTGTCCCTCCACTAATCCCTGAACTTTTTTGTTAAGTCCTTCTCAAATGCCAACTGAATTAAATTGGCCTTGTGTTGATGAAGCACACTAAGGCGATGCTCTTTAAGGACATTCTTGAGGGTGGAAAATGAATTCTCACAGTGTGCCGTGCTGACTTCAAAGGTCAGTGCATGCTTAAATGCTGTCATCACAGTTGGCATTGCTTCAAGAGGCTTCTGGAACTGTTTGATCACTTGTTTAATTGTCCATTTCCCTCCATGTGATGGAGATGATTCCTTCATTTGCATGCTTAGGAACTAGCGGGCCACCATGTATTCAGAATCCACAATGGATGTGTGCTGAGTGAGGTTGAGTAACAGTCTCACATCGGTGACATCCAAAAACATAGATCCAGAGAGTTGAGTGCGTCCATCAGCTCCCAATTACACTCCCCAAAGGGATTCTTCATTTTCCCACACACTAAGTCGATTCCACTAAAATACACCCTGCATAGCTCTGTTTGTTATGATCTTCTTGCGTGATGACTTCCTCGACTACATACATAGTAAGGGCAGGATTCTGTGTGTGTCTTCTTGTTTGGTAGCACTGTGGCTCCATTGCAATGCACCAGGAGTGCCAGGAATTCTGTCTCAGAGCGGAGACTGTCAACACAAGTGCATGCTGTGCTGACCAGTTGCACACCTAGAATAGAATAGAATAGAATAGAATAGAATAGAATAGAAAGCCTTTGTCATTGTACAGAATACAACAAAATTAGGAGCACCACTCCTGATCAGTGTGTTACAAGACACAGGTAAACAAAACAAAATAAAAACACCTCAGCAAAACAATCGATGACTGCCAACAACACAGGTTCTAAAAGTAAAATGAATAAATACAATGTAATTTTGCACTTCAATACATGTACTTATTGCACTAGAATAACTAGTTATTGCACACTCTTAGAAGGGATGTGTTGTGCCTGAGTTGATGCAGCATGTGTTAAAATTTAACACATTATGTGTTGTTTTTGACACATCTGTGTGTGATGTGTCAAAAAAAAAAAACAGCTTAAACATCTGTTTAGCTGCATTCCCCCGGTCAGCGGTGGCAATTGTTAGAAGGCACTTGGTTGACCCGCACAACTCATTCACAAAGCGCACAACTATGGCGATATTCTCTCTTTCAGTTGAGTCTTGGGTTCCATCTGCTTTAAACATGTAAAATCACTTGCCAACCTCTCTCACTATGTGCTCCATTACTAAAGTACTCATCATCTCTAGTAAGCTATTTTGAATATCATGGCTAGTACATCTAGCATTGTGTGGGATAGTCTGTGCTATCTTTGCCACTCCGCATCTTTCTTCAATGTATATTCAAATAAGAACAAAAATAGCCATCTTCATCCATACGATTGGAAGCATTCTGATCACCTCTAAACGGCAGCTGGAACTCAACAACATCAATGATTGATGACAGGTAATATTGATTGCATGGCAACTGCTCTGTATTGATTAATGTTGTGGTGTCTTTACACATCTGAATGCGTCTCTCCTTGTCCCTCCACATAGTTTCACAAGTCAGTTGTTCCTTTCATGCTAAATGTCTATTAAGTCCTTTGCCAGTTTCTACCGCATGCTTCCAGTCACAAAATCTAGTAACGGTGAAGGTCATGTCTGTAGCAGATGAGGGTCCACTTTCTGTGAGTGTCCTGCATGGACAGCAAAATGCAGCATCTGCCTGAATTGAGTCATCTAGCCAGTCTCTACTTCCCTACCAGGAGTTGCTGAACAGTCTTTTTTTGCCAGAGAAAAGGTGTTCAGGAAAGTTGTTCAGGTTTACTCTGTTGGGCTTCTTGACACCTAGATCACTTGGTGCTGCTGCCGATGGCCTGATATGAGCCTGAGAAGAGGTCAGGTTGCTAATCCTACTAGCATGAATGCTAGCCTCAGTGGGGTCCTCTCTACAACTCTCCTCTGACAACCCAGCTGCAGTTCTTTTGAAGAAAGTCCTAATATCCATTATAACATTTAGGCTAAATGACTTAGTCCAACTTCAGGGTGGGCACAGCTGACTCAGTGGATGGGCCCAGACCTATAATGCCCACCCATGCCACCGGGTGTGTCACTCATTAAAAATTCCAGAATCTATGAATATGCAAATATTTCATTTCAAAAGTTGAACTGCTGGACACAAGATGTCTCCTACTTCACTGTAAAGTCCATTCTCAGTGTTTGTGCACTGGAGGCTTCAAGTTTCCACAACACACTTGTGTGAGTTGCATACTGAACCATGATAATAAACTTTCCACTTTCAGCAGATAAATGTGAAAACAGCCTCCTAGTGTGAAACTCTGCACTTACATCATTCTGCACAGTGAAGCTCACACATCCAACTGAAGAAGAGAAACATATTTTTGAGTGGACGGGGACTTTAATAAATATTGTATTGCGAAAAGGAGAATAGACTGGTTTTCCTAGATCACTTCTTCAGTCTTCATGTATGAGTGTAACCAAACAAGCAACCAAAGCAACACTGAGTGCACACACTTGAATGTGCTGACATTTTGGTTCATTTGTCTATTTCAGGCAGTTTTAATCTCAGGAATGTGTTCACTGTAAGGTGAAAACTCATGGGGGAATACCTGAGCACAGAATCTTCCCTGCTCTGTTTCCAGTGTGGTGAACTTACATCTTCAGCCTCCAGGTGATTAAGATCGGGCAGCAAAGCAATAGGCAGGTGGGTGTGGAGTGCCGTGTTGATGCTAGTTTGGTGCTGTGAGCACACTGAACAGGAACACGTTGTTTGCTGCCTATTTCAGAGAGGGACTGAGCTATAATAGCTGTCTATCAGCCCCTCTTCATCTGTATGATAGTGAGAGACTGACACTGTGTGTGTGTGTGTGTGTGTGTGTGTGTGTGTGCTTTGTGTGTCAGCGTCATTGAGGAGAGCTGCCTCTAAACTCAGGTGTTTTGTGTTTGTTTCCGCTCCATGAAGAAGTAATGAGCAGTTGGACAAGCTGTTGATTACCTTTTTTCCACCAGTTCACAGAGCAACTGCAGATGGCTGCAATTGTCTCTACTCAGGTATGTGTGTGTGTGTGTGTGTGTGTGTGTGTGTGTGTGTGTGTGGGGGGGGGGGGGGGGGGCATCTGTTTGCATTTTTGTGTATATATGTGTGGGAGCACTTCCTGTGTTTGTGTCCTGCATGAGTGAGCGATTGAATGAGGAAAAGTATCAATAGGAGTTTCCATATGAAACAAAGCAGTTAGCAGCAGCCTCTTTACCCCAGGGGTGAATTAGGATTTCCTTTGTAGTGAAGTACTAATAAGGCCATCGGACAGTGATGGATGAAGCTCTCCTGAGGGACTGACACGTCAATTGTTCTTTCAATAATAGTTTCCTCTGAAGTGAATCAATCTACGTTTTGCAAGAGGACCTGTGTGTGTGTGTGTGTGCGTGAAAGTGTGCACACATAAAATATAAGTAGAGAGAAGCGTTGGCCCAATACCAGGCTGATACTAGACTTAATATGAGATAAAGATGGCCAGTGTAATCTATCTCTGTCTGTCATCTGACTCTGCTGCCTTTATTTCACTGGATATTTCTAAATCATTACCCTTTGGTAAATTGTTTAACTACATCATATGTGAAACATCACAATATGGACAATGGATTATATTATACAGTAAATTATACAGTCCAGCAAGTTTGTCCAGTCCAGTTTGTAACGCAGGCTTACAAAATTAATTTGCAATTATAAATCCATAGTATCCATGCTGAGATAATTCTGATGACATCACTGTGACATCATCAGGGCGATCTTCTCAGATCTGACAACCCTCCCTCACAGACATAGAAGATAGAGATGTATCTCCAGTAAGTTAACCTGTCAAACATCTAATACAATTTGCCTGGAAACTTGCTCCCAACAGTCAGAATGTATTCTTCCCAGTGATAACAGTACCTGCTCTTTGTGGGAGAAGTAGCATGAAATAATTCAGGATGATATGAGAAATACTGTTGTCAGGGTAATTGGCAGTTTTTTTTTGTTCATGAATCATTACTAAAAGATGAAAATGAAATGGTGCTTGAAGTCCTAATAAAAACCTGTAATGTACGCTATGCTTCTAAAAGAAATATTGAAACTTCAACGTTGCAAATTTCGGTTAGATGATTTTACTTAATTTCTTTAGTTTTGCGTTAGTTTGTTCAACTGAAGAGGCCAGTATTCTCCCTCAGACGTGCCTATCGGATGGTTGAATAACTTAAGAAGCCCCCTCCCAGTGCATGTTTCCAACAGCAGATTATGGGGGCTGTGCTGGACCATTTCTGTATTCTATGTATTCTATTTTCACTTTATGATATCTTATTGATTTATAGATTGTGTACACATGGCGGAATACTTTCTTTTCGCTTATTAGGTCTCAAATTATCACCACTGACGTAGGCATTCTATGTATTGTATTTTCACTTTATTTTATCTTATGTTTAGCAATACTATCAAGTGGATTTTATTTTCCATCTTATGTACATTGCCTCCCTTTCCTCTTGGTGATCGGCTTTAGATTTTTACCTTTATTAACTTACTCCAAGTCGGAGTACCTTATAGGTTTATTTAAGTTTGAGTTACTCAAATCTGTAGAGCACCTGTGTACCCACTTGAAATTTTCAGTTTTTAATTTGGCTTGATTTGTATTTATTTTGTCACCAGCAAAGCTGTCAGGTTTGGTCTCTCAATGCAATCTCAAGGAAACAACAGATGGTGGATGGCTGTAATTATATAGTGCTTTTATCCAAAGTGCTTTACAATGTTTCTACTGTACATTTACCCATTCACACTCTCACACACACACTGTGCACCATGCCAGGTGCTGGTACAATCATTGGGAGCAGTTTGGGGTTCAGTATCTTGCCCCAAGGACATCTCATCCTAGAGTCTGCCACAGGATGATGGGGGTAATGAGCACCACAGATATTGCTGCATTGCTAGCAGCCACATTCACACCAGGATCAACCAGGAAGTCTTTATGAGAAAAAAATGGTTCTGAATGTTCTGAATAAGTAAATCATTAAAGTTGACCTGACTTTGTCAGTGATAAACATATCTAACTACCTTGAGTTGATGATAAAAGAATAATTGATTTAATATATTGATCCAGTATTTTTACAGTGTTAAAGAGGCTGAAGTGAACATGAAGTGAAATCTGAAAGTTGCTTTTACACGTTTAACAACTAATAAACACAAATTAACATAATTTCCTCACTTTGTAATGAATCATTTATATTTTATAAATAAGCTAGTTACCATTTCAGTGCCAGAATGTTGATGGAAGAAAGGCATGGAAACACTGCAAATATTTATATATGTCTTCATAAATCATCAGGGAAAGGGAGGAGGGCTGCTCTGCCAGAATCTTGTGTAGGAGGAGACAAGTTGCTGTTACAAGAATGACAGATAAGCCCCAACATCATATTGTAACTCCCTCATATACACACAAACACATACTATCACCCACTTTTAACTTTTGCCAGAGTCCCTGCTAATGGCAGGCTGATGTGTCAAGATATGAATCAGTGACAAAGATTAGGGCTTTGATTTGTATAAGTGAAGGAGAGCTCAGAAATCATTAACCAAATGAACATCAAAGTCGTCTTCAGCTGCTCTGCCAGAGTTCTGCAGACTCACAACCAGCAACACTATGTTTAATCTTATCACCACTTAGGTTACACCCCACTACCTGTATCTGTGTGTGTATGTGTGTGTGTGTGCGCGCATGTGTGTGTGTGTGGGTGTGTGTGTGTGATGTCAGGGAAATATGTCTTGAGTGAAAAGAACTGCAGAACCCCGTTATACTATGTTTCCATGCAACACAAGAATGCTACACGTAGTGAAGACATGATATTGGCCAGCTTCTTGCTTTCACCTGCCAGGAATGAACTTCACCAGAAGGATGTAATGCATGGGGAGTTAGGATATTTATTTGGTTGAGGAAAATGGACTGAAAAAGGATTTTTCTTAATTTTGTTCATGCTTATTTTGATGTTACTCAGATTTGTGAAATGTTCTGCTGTTTGACGAGTGTTTGTAATGTTCTGAACATAGAAAAATAGTTTAAAACCATTATTAAGCAATATTACACTCAAGAGTGTGCTTTATAGTCATTGTTGGCACAACAGTGATGTGATCAGGAACAAGGCGCTTGTGCCGAGTTCCGTAAGCATCACTGAAGTGCCAACAATTAAGGTAAAGCACACCCTCGAGTGTGCATTTTACAACATTTACCAACAAAATAAAAGATATAAACAAAATGTATTCATATTGTGAGGCAGTTCGCTCTAAAAATAAAAAAAACTTTTTGCTTGTTTTATCTCCATTTCCATGGAAATACATGGGGGATGACTAATACCTGGAAAACAATCACTCACGTCAGTAGACTCCTATGTAATGAAACCTAGTTAACTACTCCAGCAAGTAGGCCGACCCTTAGTAACAACCTAGCAACAGAGACAATTTGTAGTCCTTGTTGAGTAAGCTAGACAACTTCAGCTAATGCTTTCTAGAGATCGTGGGATTTCCCAAACTGAATAAATACCACACATATAAACACAAAACTGCTTTGCTAGCTCAGTCTTGTTGTTACTAAGATATCCGCTGAAAAAATAAGTTTTCTATGGACAGATTTAGCTACTACGTCTGCAAACCTCACAGACATTTTTAAGCTAGTAGCGCCGTGTCACTGACACCGGCACAGCTGATAGAGGATGCCAGAGTGGAGGCTGAGATATACTCTCAACTGAAGGGAAAATGGTTTAGTTTTGCTGTGTGGGTGCCGAGTAACGATAAAGAGGGGAGAACTGTGTGCGTGTGTAACTTGTCTCACAGTCTCAGAGTTCAATCCACTCGGTAAAGAGTCTGTTTTGTTTTCCCCACAACCCCTAATCAATTGAGTTCAATCCAGTTTCACAAACATAAAAGAAAGACTGCTGAAAATGACAACAGGAAAAAACAAGTTTGCCAAGTTCACACATCTCCGCAATTCAAATCAACCATCAGTCGTCTACCCAGAAGTAACTGTTGTTGTTAGAGCGACGTCACGGTCTGTAGTTCTAATGACTGGCGGAAGGATATTTTTAGTGATGAGGCTTTTTTCATTCGAGCACGGCTAGGTGTGCTGTCATGCTGACTTGAGCACGTTCTAAATGGTCTAGTTGACCAATCAGATTGCTTGGTTGGAACTACGTGTTGTATAATTAATCATCTGGTTTCTTGAAGAACATAAAGTGCATTCCAGTCAACTATGTACCTTTCCATTTTTATATAGAGGGTGCACCAAACCCAGTAACCCATGACTCTAAAGTAATATCATTTGGTGTGGTATTGGTGTTTCTCATGGCTGAGTTTAAGAAGTTATGGAGCAGTGATGCCAGTGACCATTACGCCATTTATACACATTTTTCAGACCTTCACTCATTAAATATTCATTATTCTATATATGGTTAAACCTTTGCTTACCCATCTGTGACATGTCAAAATGGCTGCTGTGCCAATGTTGAAAGAACTGACAGCCTCTCCGCAGATGCTGTGAAAAGATGGACAGTTGACAGCACAACCCACGACATAGTGTGACATGTCTGACCACTTAAAGCATGCTCCAGGAGGAGCAGGGGGTGGAGGGGGGGAGGTAGTGGTAGCACCAGGCAGTCCAGATTCTTTTTGATTAGTTCAGTGGATTGTTCTATATACATCAACTTAAAGAACCAAAACAATTATATGAATTCAGTCATATTTTTTTATTATGGAATGTTAACGTCAGGAGTGTCATATTTTCAATTTCAGATGTATAATTTCATTTGTTAATCTATTTGTTATAACTTTTAGTGCACACTCTCTGAGCACAGCCAAATCTCAGTATGTTGAGGGGGCGTTGCCCTCTGAATGGAGATGTCAAGTTGGTATCTATGGATGTCTTTGCACAATGGATATTTTGCACAAAGAAACTAAACTGTTTGTACTTGTGCCATGTGTGTCAACCGTACCGTTTTTACCAAAACCAGTTCCTCTCAATGCATTGTATTTGTGTGAAAAAGCAGTCATTGAGGGAATGTTAGGAACATTATTTTCTTTATCTGCTATCAAATAACATTTTCATTGAAATGTCTCAATTATATATTTGTTGTTGTGATTGAAAAGTTAATCTGCATACTATAGTTTCAGCAGTAAAAATTTGGCAAATGTAGGGTATTTTGTGTAGTGTGTTGGTAGACCAGCGTGCCAACCAGAGTAGGAATAATGCAGCATTCAAGATTAAAATATTCCAACAAACCAGGAGTGCAGACTGTTGGACTTTCTTTGAGATGGTCTTGGCTCTGGGTTCGGCCTTACTTACCTTTGGATAACATGCTGAAGTGTTGAGCGAGGCTGGATATGATGTCCTTGAGGATTTCTTGTTTATAATGGTCAGCGACGATATAGCATGGATGCGTAACAAGGATGACTAAGACCTCTCATGCCCCCAAAGAAGGGCTTCGATGGTAACTTGGCATGGTTCATTGAGCAGGGTAGGGGGGGGCGTGGGGCAGTTGAAGTGGCCGACTGGAGGTGAACCACCTACAACTGCTGTAACCCCGGAAATGGAAGGAGACACTGAGTCAAGTGCAGCTGTATGTTGCGAGAACAGGCAATGTGGTTGTCTCTGGAAGGGTCGAGTGTCAGGACTTGGTGGAAACTGTGGGACAATCACGTACGAAAAATGGTCTGGTCTGGCGGTCGAGATGGTTCTTTGGAGTTGATGGCAATTAGTGCTTTAGGATATAGTGGTGTCATGGGCCGTGCTTGGTGGGGTTCTGAGGGCCGCTGCACCTAACATAGGCACCACTGAAGGAGGGATACTGTACGTGGGTATCGACAGGCATGATGCACCTGGATGGGGTATGATGGCCGTCAGAAGTGAGAAGAGAAGTGTGTGGCCTGCGATGAGCTTTAGCTGTCGAGACTTTAGTAGCCTGCAATGGGGCTTAAGACTGTCAGGACCTGCAAAGCCTGCTGCATGAAGGGAGTCGAAGAAAGAGGGAACAAAGAGGGTTGAGTGTGGGAGCTGAGTGCGAACTTGGAGTTGACCGATTGGAATGGGTTGGAAGAAGGAAGCTCCATGGCCCGCTGATGTCATGAACTAGTGGTGAGGGAATAGAGGCTGACTGGAGCACTGAAATGATGATGAATGGTTGTATTGAAGATGATTCGTTGTGTGAAGCATTTTATATAGTCAGTTGACGGCAATGACTGAGTGAGGACGCACCCTCCATGATGCCTTGAGATTCAGATGAAAGTAGAATGGATGAAAAGAAAACAGACGGATTTGAGTGAGCCATATCAGTTGTGGCTAGAAAGCGAAGAACGAAAAGATGCTGTTTCATGGATAATATGGGTGGATGAAAGCCGAGGTGATATAGGAGGAGAGGATAGAAAGTCTGGAGGGAGGCACGAGGGATGAAGGGGTGAGGGTTGGAGGGATGAAGGGTGGGGAATTCAATTCAATTCTATAATACAGCACCAAATGATGACAGGGTCGTCACATGGCACTTTAAGGTAAAGCAGGTCTAAGGATCGAGGGTCTAGGAATGAAGGGATGAGGGAAGAAGGAAATACTTAGCATACTGGTTGAGAGAGAAAGGGAGGAAAGGAAGGGAAAGGGGAGAGAGACGATAGTGGTGGGGGATGAAGGATGAAGGGTCGAGGGATGAAGGATGAGGGGATGCATGTATGGCTGCGGGTTGCTCGACCTGGCCCTCAGCAAATGTGGAAGCCGTCCGCTGTCCCGCTGTAGTGGGCGGTGTGGTGCCGTGGGTGTGCCCCGTATAAGAGAACCCGGAGGTGAGCAGCTGGATACATCGGTGATGAGCTGGAGGCTGTGTGGAGCGGGAAAAGCACGGCTTTTGAGACGAGGAGGTGACGTCTGAGTCGGGTAGAATGCATGTATGATACGCTGGGGATGATTGATGGTCCGTTGATTGGAGGGAAGAGGATGAGAGTTCCTGAAGAGGAGTAGAAGCGTTAACGAAGAAACATAATAACAGAAGAGTGAGTTAGTATGAACCAAAGAATTACACGACCACTTAATAAATAAGCAGGAAAATGGGATGATGGGTTACTTCGGAAAATAAATAAAAAAAGGGGGAAGAAAAGAAAGTGGAGTGTGCCCTGGCCCTGGCTGGAGAGTCAGGGCTCCGTTGTAGCGGGCAGCGTGGTGACGTCATCGGTGTGCGTCGGGTTGGCATTAGGCGGTGAACCCGGAAGAGCGGGACGATTTAAGCTGCTCGCCGGAGAGGTGAAGAAAAAGTTTCCATAGAGTTGGAAAAGTTTGGCAACGCTATTGTTTCACTGGAACGGTATGTCCGTCTGTCTGAGAGCACTCACTGTAGGTGAGTGAACGTCCAGTTGAAGATGTTGCTTGAAGGAAAACGAGCCGCGTCAGAATCGGCTATAGTGTGGGTGTGTATGGCTGATCAGCAGTGCGGCGTCTGAGGGAGTAGCTTTTCCTCCGAGGAGCAGCGGTGTAAACAGCCTCTGTGTGGATGTGGTGGTGAAGGAGGTATCTTGTTGGTACTGCCGGATCGAGTCGTGGATGGTATTGCTGGGGAACGTGGTCCATGGAGCACGGGCGAGGGGTAAGCGACCCTGTCACGGGTCACTTGCAACTGAGACGAGGGGAGAAGAACAGATGGGGTGTGCCTAAATACTTTGTTGTGCGGAAGTGGGATGTGTACTCTGCATGGTCTCTGTTCCCGAACCTTGTTTATAAATCTATAAATTTCATTTCTTGAATCAAAACAGGCTTTGCTTTTAGCAACTCTCTCTCGTTACTGATAATATATGACTTTGCATGTATCCACAATTAACTTCTTCCTGTGTGGTTTTGTTGGCCGTGTATCCTGCTTGCTCCATTGTAAGTCCATATATTCTTTGAGCCAGTTATCCAAACTTTAACAGAGATTTTTCTGTATTTTCCAGTTAATTCAGATTGTCTGCTTTACTACCAGAAATGCAGATGTTACAAGGCACTGTGTTTGTTTTTGCTGTACATTCTCATATTGTTCCCCAAGTAACATGGGGCTCGGCAATAAGGAACCTGCACATTCATCATTGAGGACAGATAATAAATAACTTCCTCCTAGAACATCTTCACATCAGGGAAAAGTCACATGTGCATGTGTGTGTCGACCTCACCGCAGCCATGCCAGCACATTTCTGATGTAGTTAATCAACTTTAGACTTGACTGTCAGCTCATCTATTGATTTAGGTCATGGATCTGACTTATCAGTGATGGTTGGTGAACAATAGAGCCCTCTAAAATTGTAAAATTGTTAGCATTTCTGCCAAAGCAAACCTAATTTCAACAACCTTACGAAACTTACATCCCAGTGTACAGGTGTGCTATGCTGGATCTGAGCACTCAGTGTCTGGATCAGCAGCTTCCACAGGAACACTACCATAAACTGTTGGATTCAGGGACTTCAAGGATATTGGGTTTAGCTTGTTAATCAGATTGCATTTAGTTTCAGCTCATTCATCGAATGTCATTATCCAGATCACATGTTCATACCAAGTATCTTTTCATTAACTGTAACCATGATCTTTCCCCAAACTGAAGTTTTTTAGTTGCCCCATTGTACAGGTTTTGCAGAATCATATTAATATACTAAGGAGGTTAGCTTGCTGTATAGGAAGATGACATTCCCATTCTTAATGCTGCCATCAAAGCTCTGATTGGTTGGCTGTTTTTTCAGCTGATGGAAATAGCCATCAGTTAGATTTCAAAGATGGAGGTCTGGAACCAGGCTACCTTAGCTTAAAACAGAAGAACTATGTTGTGTAATGAATGTGGATAGATGACTAAATTCAACTTTCTATGCTCCTGAAAACATATCTAGATAGTGTTTTCAGCTGTTGGTATGAGCCTCAAGCTAAAACCACCACTGTTGTTTCTCTAATGTCAAAGATTTTGACTTTCTCTTAATTTCATTCAAATAGTGCTTCATTGTAGATGCTGCTGCTTCTGCCAAGGAGGAAGTAATAGGCTCAGGCAGCAGCTCAGGTTGAGTCTCATGGTATGTGTCACTTGTTGACTTGTTATTTGTGGTTTGTCTTAACAACACAACATGTTCTGCAATGTCTTTTAGTGAGAACACATCATTAGAGGTTTGAGCTGAGCCAGGAACATTCCCAGGTGTGAACAGGCAAAGCTTTGATTCAAAGCCAAACTTTATAACATTTGGCTTTGTTTTCTTATGAAGTGGTTAAGAAACCGAAGCAGCAATGTAGTATCCAAAATGCTGCTTTAACCTGCTGGTACAACACAGAAAGAACAGTCTTAAACATTCATTTCCGTTTTTGATGGAAACTGAGCCACTGCAGCAGCACATAATGCAACTACTGCATGTACAAACAGAGTAGTAGTAGTAGCAATTGCTATGCTGAAAGGTATTTATCAATTACATAAAAATAAAAAAATAATGATGCTTTATGAGTTTACTGCATTAGTGCAGGGTGTGCAAGTACACAGTTTATGCACAAATGCAAAAAGTTGACAGATGAATTAGAAAAAGATCCACATATTCAAAGTGGGAGCTACCCAGTAAAACAACTCTTTACTGTTTGACACTGAGCAGATCCATCTGAGGTTTGTTTCTCTCAAAGGATGCCTGCTTGTGGTTGAGTTCAGGGTCATTCAGGGTCAGGCATCATTGTTCATCAAGGGGAAAACAAGCTTAACTGCTTCTTTCTCTGCAAAAAAATTAAAAAAAGGGGGTTTTGTCATTTACTGTATATCAAACACTGTTAGACTGTTTTGAACACTTTCCTCCTGTTGCTCGCATCAATTTGAAGAATACTCAGGGTGCTTATTTCTTACTGTCCAATAGGCTTCACACATCTAGCAGCACAGCTCTAAATCATGTTTTCTAGGAAAAGTAGCATCAGCAGGTCCAGATGCAATCTTCCTGTGCAGGAAGTCACATCATGAATAAAATAAGACTGAAACTCAGACTATGATATGCAGTCTTGTGTCATCAGCTCTCAATTCTATCAACATCGCTGTGCTCAATATAATATTTAAAGGAATAGCTTAACATTTTTTTGGAGGAGGGCATATTTTCTCACTGATAGAGAGTTAGATGTTGAGATGCATATAAATCAATCTCATTATAAGAAAACAAACAAACAAACAAACAAAAAAAAAAAACAGATGGACAAATCTAAGCCATTGTCAACCTGCAATCAAAGACCTTCATGAACCACAGTAGATGAATTTTCACGTCTCAGGCAGTGCTCTGGCTCAGGATCCATACACTGCTTTCCCA
This sequence comes from Thunnus maccoyii, assembly GCF_910596095.1. Lineage (NCBI taxonomy): Eukaryota > Metazoa > Chordata > Actinopteri > Scombriformes > Scombridae > Thunnus > Thunnus maccoyii. The sequence goes on along the minus strand of NC_056540.1, from coordinate 1,268,312 downwards.
TGTTTCTGGTTTAGCCAGACTGAATTAGTTTATTATTTTATTATGAAGCAGCAAAAGGAAATGGAATGTATCTGTCACCTGCTTTACTTTTAGCTTTATGCTAAAAGTATAAACTGTAAAACCAGAGTTTTAAAGAGTGGAAAGGACATGTCCCTGTGTCCCCTGGAGAAATTACTCCATAGCTTGACCTCAGAAAAGAATCTTCTTTCTATTAGCATATGACAGTGACCTCTTTGTCCTGTGCTCTATATAGGCTGGGTCAACTACATTCAGATTACATTAGGACAGAGCTGGCCACTCAGGAATTAGTTGTGTAAAATAATCAGTATCGCCTTCCCCTGTGGTATCCTCTTTCCTCCTTTTCACTGACCATTCTCTCCCTTGGATGTGATTGGATGGGATAAAGTAGAAATGGCTTTTGGCTTGGCTCTGTGTGCACCATCTGAGACTATCTATCTCCACTGGGTTTCCATCAGGACTTCAATCTGTGCTCGGCTCCATTGTCTCCTGTGCTTATCTGCTGCTGCTGTAGCTGTTAGACTACACAGGTGGTGTAGTCTCTGTTCACACCTCAACACACCTATACTACTTTCTTTAAATTGGAAGGAAGGTTTCACATTTCAATCCTAATAATGTTTTAGTAACCTTTTTAGAGTTTTTTTGAGACCCTTTTTGGTGAGCTAAGGCATCAGTATGTTTGAAATGAAGTGCTTATTGAATAGTGTAACCCCTCCCCCACACCTGTCCATGTGTTAGCCCCTTTGGACCAAAAAGTTCCAGGATCTATGGAACCACATTCCTGTTTGTGTTTCCACCTCATCTGAAGAACTGTGTAGATTATGCAAATTAGGCCCATGACAAATTAAAAAGCAATGTTGATGTTTGAAACGCAGTATTCACATGTGACAATACAGTCATCCTCTTGTTCTTTGTATTTACTGTTGTGTGTTTGAGTTAGATGGAATGAAAATATGAAAATGGGGAATAAACTCAGGTCCTAAAGCTGCTGAACTTGAGCTCTCTTTTGTCCTTCTCTATACAACTACTATCACTTCTTCATGTGAACAAATGAGTGCAGCACCATAAATGCATTTGATGAGAGACTGTGTGCTACTTTATCTTCACTTCAATTATTCATCTGTCTCATCTGTCTCTATGACGACAGGCTTCTAACTCCACCTGCAAGTGTGGCTGTTCAGGACAGCCATAAATACATTTAAATGTTTCTGGACAACACTTCATACACACACACCTTTACATGCCTCCCATCCGTACATAAAATACTATATAACATATAATAGTAACAATCCCCCCACCCTCCCACACTGCCCCACCCTAGTGCCCCAGAGGAAAAAAAACTGCTATCTAAGGTGCCCCCACAATATGATAAAATGTGATATTACCCCTAGGAGAGAGAAAACATGATGTGCCCTTGAAATGAGACGGATGTAATACAGTGCCCTATGAGCTGCTGTAATGGGGTGAGCTGGAGGTTTTGTATGTTTGCCCTTCTAGTGAACAGGTTCCCCTAAGTCTAACATACTGGAGAGCAGAATTGAGTGTCCACATTAAATGACTGGTTCACAGAATTAATTACATCATTTTCACAATAAATGTCTGAGCATAACTATGCCCCCCCAAAAACTTCAATGTAAATAGTTTGAATTTGTACTGAAACTAAGTTGTAATACTTTTTAGATGCTTACTATTATGTACATAAGACCCTAAATGACATAGTCAGAAGGTTATTGTGGATTTGGGTTTCTAGTGGCTTTAAAACATATTGTAGTTGTTGTAGCTGACATTATTCCATTCAGAAGATTTGGGCACAGTACTACTCACTAGTTTGCTCAGTCACATCCCCCTTTAAATTGTTTGGGTCAGTGCAGTCTAAGCTGTAACATTGATACTAATATAATTTGTGAGGTAGGTCACATAGCAAGGTTTTTTTGCAATTAAAACAAGTGTATAGATTTTTTTTTATTAAGGATGCATCACTAATGTATGTAGAATTGATTTTCTAAGTTGGTTTTATGTTTAGGCCCTTCTAAAGCTGTATAACATGCTAAACAATATGCTAGATGGATAGTAGCTAGCTAGCTAAATTCATCCTTAGCCATCTCTATACTAAATATTTGGTACAAACTAGAAATCAATCTTGTGGTGTAGTCTTCAGTCTTTAACCTTTAAGGAAATCATTAGAGTATTCTTTATTCAAAATGTGTTTACAGCCCTTTAGCTTGGATTAGCTTGCACTTGTAGAGAGGGGGATTAGCATGGAGTTACCCTATGATTACAAAATGCCAAGGAGAGACAGAAAATTGAAGACAATATAAAGGGATCTGCAAGATACTGCCAGAGGCAGCAAGGGAGGAGATGAGAGAGATAAAGGTACGTTTACATTAGCCATTAGCAATTAGAGGGATGCCCAGTAGAACATAAGCCTAGGAATGTTAAAAATGTTTAAAAAATGGATCCTGTGCTGAAACTGAACATAACTTCCCTGGTAAAAGGAAAAATACATGACAAAGGCATCCCACGTAACTGGAAATGCATGACAAATGACAGAGCTGCCCAGTCTTTCAAGGATGGTTGCCAATTCTATGACATGGAGGAAGACAGTATTTTCACTGAACTTAAGGTGCCCCACCCTTCCAACTGCCGCCCCTACCAGCAATGTCCAATATATGCTTACAGCTATTCTTAAAGAAAATGATGTGGACACAGTCTCCCCAAAGCTGACAAAACTCTTCAGAATAAATGCTACATTTCCAGTGACAACTGCATCAATCGAGCGATCGTTCTCCAAATTGAAGCTGATCAAGACCCAGCATAGGCTGTAGACCAAATCAGGCATTGCAGTGTACCTTCACAGGGTTGTGGAGCAGGTTGGGGGCGTGGGCGTGTTTATTTGTAACCGTGAAATAGAATCAGAATCAGAAAATAACATTATATTCCTCTTATTCACTGGCTTTCTCACTATCACCACTGCTTTCTCTCTCTCTCTCTCTCTCTCGCTGGTGCTCTCAGCTCACTTGAGCTCTCTCTCTCTCTTTTTCTCTCGTCTTTTTTAAAATTAGTCGGGAAGCTGTCAGCAAAGTCTAACTTTACTTTCAAGAGAAATGTCCTCCACTCTTCCTAGTAACATCTTTGTCCTCCCTCATGGCAGGGTCATACAGCTCTGATCAGTCTGATCGCCAGCTGTGATTGGCCACCACAGCATGACATCAGGTTGCGTTTCTCAAAAAGTTGATTCTGGGTCAACTTTCTCACCGCAGGCCACTGCAGTGCCAATGTGGCCCCCACCCCCACAGCCTAAACACACTACCCTCATTCAAATGAATGGGAGGACTGGCGTTTTTGCTGCAACGCCTGTTTTGGTATGAATTCAGCCTGAGAAACAGATGTGCAGAAGGAAGGCTCTCAGATCTTCTGTTGTCCATTGAGAGGGAGATCCCAATTGACCATAACAAGGTTATTAACATTTTTAAAGTCATGGCCAAAAGAATTCTCCTTTTATTTCACCGATTTTGCTTCTAGCTTCCCTGACCACACTGCTCAAAACAGTTAATTCTCAAAATATTAATAGTTACCTATTCTCTGTAAACTGTATTACAGAGATGTTTACAAAATCAATGTTTAAAAAGTAAATCGTTTTTAACACAGTTGTTGCTGTCCGCCTATATTCTGGGTCACCCTATAAAATGTTCATCTTAATTGGGGATGTTTTTTAACAAACATGCATCGTTGTTCTGTGCTGATGGGGCCCATTGAATGTATCAGGTGCCTTTTATATTTTTCCTCCTCTGCCCCTCAGACAGCCTGAGTCCGCCACTGATAGTATATAAAAATACAAGCCACATTGAAAGTCACAATACTTGATTTCTAAAGAAGAATGCCTTTAAAATAGCTCAGTTTTCTCAGAAAAAGACCTCCTTCCTCAGTGAGTACATCCATTCTCTTACAGCAAACATGAAGAGCCACAACTGGCTGACCTGGGTGACAGACAAAAGTGGTTTTGGTACAGTATGCATAGGTGTCACAGCAGCTGGTAATTTCTAGCTTTGTGTTAAAATGAGATGTTTTTTAATGAGTATAGTATACATTATATCTGAGGCCAGGCAGCGTCCTAGGATAGATGAACAATTTGAAGAGAGAGGGGAACGAGGGGCTAACAGGGGCCCATCAACTCAGTTTTAACGTGGAGCCCGCATGCACGCACACAAACAACTGACTCCATGCATGTAAACACCCACAAACACAAATCTATGGTATACAAATGATTTGAGAAACAGCAGAAAGATACACTGCAGGCTGTTTTAACATCAGATGGAAATTATAGTTACATACCAAACAACTGCAAAAGTGTTTGAGCTGTCAGAGAGGCAAATAGTTTTGTTTTTACAACCTTCCACACACACACACACACACACATGCATGCACACACAGAGGCATGCATGCGCACACACACACACACACACACACACACACACACACACACACACACACAAGCACACCTCCTCTGGTGTCTTTGTTTATGGATCACCTCCACAGTTGTAGAGCTTGATAGCGAGAGCAGATGGCTTTGATACACTGTTTGCTTGTTTGTTTGGGTTTGTTCTGCTGTGTGTGTGTGTGTGTGTGTGTGTGTGTGTGTGTGTATTTTACTGGTCTCACTTCTCCAAATGGCCATGTGCTGAGTTGAGACCATTTGAGCAGTGAAATCCTGTGACACCAGGGGAGGACTAACAGGATGTGACATCGAACACTGGCTGAGAGCAGGGACTGACCCCAACACACTCAACTCTCACTGAGGTCCTGCACCGCTCTGTTCAAATACATGTACACCAGTTTGACGATGTGTTTGTGCTTGTGTTTTACAGCGTATAATCTTAATCTACAAAGAAGAAAACCTGCCAAAATGAATAAATCTCATACATGAATGAACTGCATATGGCGAAACATATGTTTTGTTTTATTCTTGAAATAAATCTCACAAGGGAAGGTTGAAATAAAATACTAATTTGAGGTGAAAAAAAATGAACAGACCGACTTCTCCCACACAGTCCTTCTCCTTCACAGTCTAAATCTGTGGATCTATAACACATAACCAGTAGCAGTGCAGAGTTATATGTAGTCTAAACTAGGGGCATGATTCTGCTCATACTATGCTGGGAGCAACCTTATCACCCTACCCAACATAATGTTCAATGACAACACTTTTTTGGGGGACATTGTCAATTTAAAGATTCTTGCTTTCTACAATATCCATGCATGGCATCTACAGTATAGTAAAGGGAAAGATAAACTGATTATGGGTAATGTGTTTCCTGTACACCTATTCACCACCAAGACCTCCACACCCGTGCTTCTCACACTGGCACTGAACATCGGCACTGGACATCAATCATGAGGTGCTGAATCATTGGTAGTGCTTCATTTTACAGGTCTCTTCATTTTATACTAATTTCTTGGGAATTTTCTGAGTAATTTGCAGGTATTAAACAGTTCATTATTAGGACGTTTTACAGAGAGGATGGTACAATTTGGTACAAATGAATTTTAGAAATGGGGAAAAAAAGTGTTAAGTTGGTTTAGTTGGTAAGAACCCACTCAATATATTTCGGTTTACATGTACTTCTTAATTTGCAAACAGTCTTAATTAACAATTCTTTAACAGACAGAGAAAACTTACTTAAAAAAAAAAAAAAAACTAAACCAACTTAACACTTTTTTTGGTTTTCTCTAATAATTTATACCAAATTGCACCACACTTTCTGTAAAGTGTCATAAAATGTATTAAATACTTGCAAATTACTCAGCACATTTCCAGGAAATGTGTATAAAATGAAAGGAGCTGTAGAATACAGCGTTACTGAATCATCCATGGATGGAACTCCCAGCTATAATCTCCATATGTAAACAATACAATCCATACAGATCACTTTCAGAACATCTTATGTGGAAACTATCATTTGGGCTTAAGTAACCTGCGTGCTCACATTTCAATGTAATATTCATTTATTTTGGTTCGACCTTTATTACAACCATAACTGTTGAATGTGAAATGATTGATCAGAAGGGCCTTAAAAACTCAAAAACTCACTCATGTTTTTAATGATTCATTTATTGATTTGTACTATATACAAAGATTATCACACATATTATAACATCAATGTATCCAGCTGTTTGACTTCATTCACCTGATATTAGGTCAATTATATGATTTTTATCTTACTTTTTTTCACATTTTTTGAGAGGTTTCACTTCATGTATGTTTTTTATTTATTTGTTTGTTTGATATTTTATTTTGTTCACGATGGACACAATACATGCTTTTCCTTTTTAAAGTTACAATAGCCGAGTCAAATCTCTTCCTTTAATCTTTTCATTTTAATTTGAAAAGGTGTTGAGGTTTAATAACTTTGTTCAGATTTTGAGCCAAGCAGCTTCAGACCATCGTCCCTGAGAGTGTTTAGTGTTGCAGACATCTGAGGTGTGAAATATGTTTTTCACTCTTCTACAAACTGTGATCATCAATTAACAAAATCATATTAAGAGAAAGTAACATTTGTCCATGCAAGTCATTTATTTTCTCCATCACTGTCACACATCTTTGTTTGTTTTACTCTATGAATCGTGTTCACTGCAGCACATTTGTGTCATGACGGGGGAAAAGCAGAGAGGCTGAATTTACATATCCTGTCCTTGAAACAAGTTCCAATCTGATATTGGCTGAATGAACTGCAAGAGAACTCCTTCTTTACTCCAACTCAATCACAAGAGAGTCCCAGCTTTAATAATTCCATATACAGTTGTATAAAATGTCAATTTGTCCATTAAATAACCTATAAAGACTTTTAGTTAGAGCACAGCATGAATACATGTGAACTTTGTCTACAGGAAAACATACAAGTCAACACATATGAATAAAGAATAAAGAAGAATATTATATTTCCAATAATAATTGAACAATGAATGAATTCCTTATAATTAGTAGATCACATATGCAGTATCATTTCCAGTAAACTTTCTAGTAAATAAATAAGACATTATTAGGAAATAAAAACCCAAATAAAGCTCTAGTTTACTTCACTTTGACTTTGCTGTGTTTTTTAATGGATGTTATGCTACCTACAATGAAATACAACACTTCCAATAGATTTTGTCACATTAATGCACATTTTAATGCTTAACACTTGCAAACTGCAAGCGTTCACCTTCATTGACCAGTGAGCAGAAGAAGAGCAATAATGAATGAGAACAGCATTTGTGCTAAAAGAAAAGGTGTTCTTGGCAGAATGGTGAGTATGACATGACTGTTATTGTACTGATGGAATTAGTGCTGTGGAAAACATACATTATATTGCATTTACAGTCCCAAGACAACATGTAAACATGGAAGAAGAGTTGAGTTATAATTAACCAGGGAACAGGGGAAATAAGAAATAAAAGTCTGTCTCTTATATAGGCCGCTTTCTTGTTACAGCTTGTTTCTCTGCAGTCAATGTGAATATAAAGGCTACGGCCATTTGAGAATTTATGGCATGTGAAAGTGTTCTATTGCCACATAATCTTTCATGCTTGTATTGAAGTATAGTTTAAATGTATATATGTACAAACCAGTGGTGTAGTGGTGTATTGGAAGGTGGGTATACTATGACATACACACCACTCCATCTCTGGTACAAACTGTATTTTATCTGCTACATCACACAATTTAGACAACATCAAAGCCAATTCTAGAGGTGAATATTTGTCTGTTTTGAAGCTGAAACCCTTCAAAAACACAAGACAACAGGCTGAGACCTGCCTCATTTGAAGCAACAGTAAATGGATCTTGTTAACATACAAGCTCCATAAAAAGCTATGCACTGTTCCTCTCTGCCATGTAAGGTTGAGTGTTTTTCAGCTCCTTATTTCCACACCATTTCTTCTTACAGCAGCAACCCCCCCCCCCCCCCCCCCCCCCCCCCCATCCCTTCTATCCTCCCCCCACATCGCCTTCAACTCTGGCCAAATGCTTCCCCAACTGTTGACACATATGGCGGTCAGTCCTGAGGAATGGCTGTGAATGTGTGTGTGTGTGTGTCTATGTCTGTGTGTGTGAGGGGGGAGACTGTTTGTTTGCAAAGGCTCAGTGACATACTTGTTAGCAATTAGAGGCTGTTTCTTCTGGACATGTAACTGTATGCAGGCCTGCATGTGTGCATGCATGCGTGTGTTTGTGTTTGTATCATGCTGTGACTGATGACACTGATCAGATTTGGGTAATCAGAGGGAGAACAAGGAGAGGGAGTAAAGACTGATGGAAGCCATGACTGTATGAAACGGGGATGGGAATGAGATGGAGGTACAGACAGAGAGAACAGTGTCCTAAGGTGTTGAGCTGTGAACAGTTTCTAAGAGCTTTCTGTCTCACAGGAAACTAGAAGTCAACCAGTGCCTTCTGCTACTTTAAAGAAAATGACTTTTAAACTGTTATGTTGCACTGTTTTTACAGTGTGCACTGCTGAATGAAGGTATATCCAGTGGAGTTCAGACTCATTTACCGTGAAACTTTGAACACAAGTCCCTTTCAGACACGTCATTACATAAATGTGGTGGCAATTTAACATGTTGGTTTCATGTTTGAATAAACATCCGAGTCATTTTTCTGTAAAATTCATGACAACAATCTCACCAGGGGAGATAACATTTTAAGACAGGTCCGATATGAATGCTGTCACATTAATATAAAGGCTGCAGCAACACAATGTTGTGAGAGTAATGAAATGTGCACTGCGATAAATCTGTCACCTCACCATTACTTATGCACAAAGACAATAAAATCAGTTTGATGAGAAACTGTGAAGAAGTGTGAATGAGCCACTTCTAAGTTGTTGAGGAGACTCCTTAAGTCAGATCAGGCTGTACACACGTTTTCATTCACCGTATTCCCTCACGGTGCAGAGCAAAGGGGAAGAACCGCCAGAAAAGTCAGCAAATCAGTCTCCCTATTTCCAGTTTTCACTGCGTGCTGTCTGAGTGCTGCAAAAGGCTTTATATTCAGCATGTGAGCAAATAGGAAAATAAATGGGAGTCACAATCTAACGTCTTGTCATTCTTAACCCTTACATGAGCACCACCAACCAACCAGAAACTGTTTAACAGGCCCACAGACCTTACTGTGTGTCCTGTGGCTTTTTTAAAAAAAAAAATATATATATATATATATTTATTTATTTATCTTTTATTTGTGCAGAGTGCATAAACAAAGAACAGAGGTGAAGACAAAAGGTGAGAAAATATGACAAGAACTAGACAATGCCCAACAAAATCCTAAAATAAAAACAAAAACAGAACAAATAATAATAATAGTACAAAAATCACCATACTAATAAAAAAATACAATAATGCCAGCCAGTTACTGCTGCTTGGGTCAATTGTTCGGGGCACGTGTGTGTGTGTGTGCACCTACAACAAAAAGGAAAACAAAATAAAGGAATGATGTTATTAAATTAAAGATCAATTAGGAAAGGGGAATAAGAGGGAAGTAAAAATAAGTAAATAAGTAAGAAAGGAGATTTAAAAAACACAGCTAAAGACAAATCAGGATTGCAGCAGTATTGGGCAACATCACTGGAATGTGAGGGGCTGCCAGGACTCAGGTAGAGGTCAATTAGACTGGGTCTGGTGGTCACACACCGCATACTAAGTGGTCTGTTAAGGGCTGCACCCAGACCCTTAGGAGGGTGTTGGTCCACTTGCAGATCATATGATCCCTTTTTTGAACTGGCATGTCTGTAAGGACAGACTGGTAAGTGTGTTGTGTTTCTTTGTTTGTTTCTTTGTTTATTTCTTTGTTTTTCTCCCAGCTGGAGGTCTTGGTCCTTGACCTCACCCTGCACGGCGACCCCTCCCCCCCCCCCCCCCCCCCCCCCCTCCCCCCGAGTCTACTGTAGCACATTGTGGAGACTACTGAGGAGCCCAGAGGTGCCATCCCACAACCTCAAAGTAAAAGTAAATAAATAAAACAAATATTACAAATAAATAAATAAATTACTTAATGAATTCTAAAAAGAAACATGATATATTCATACAGTGCTGCTTGAAAGTTTGTGAGCCCTTTAGAATTTTCTCTATTTCTGCATAAATATGACCTAGAATGTGATCAGTTCTTTACAGAAGTCCTAAAATTAGATAAATTGAACCCAATTAAATAAATGAGACAAAAACATTAAACTTATTCATTTATTTATTTAGGAAAATTATCTAATATTTGTGTAAGGCAAAAGCATGTGAACCCTTACTTCCAGTTACTGTGTGACCCCCTTTAACAGCAATAACTTCAACCAAACATTTCCAGTAACTGTTTATCAGCCCTGCACATCAGCTTGGAGGAGTTTTAGCCCATTCCTCCTTACAGAACAGTCTCAACTCAGGGATGTTGGATCGCCTTAACAATCATTGCTGAGTGGCAGTTCAACTGAAGAGAGTTCTCTCAAGACACATATGGATAGACAGACTGGATGCTGAAACCCAGAATGGAGGATAATTTCTGAGTAAGTGTTGTCCAGAATGTTTGAATGGGTGGGCAGAGCCAGGTGGCATGATAGCAGTCCTCCGTGGTGTTTAGTGTGCAGTGAGTGCAAATGTTGTTGTCTGTGAATCCCATGTTGAACATTTTCTGTTGAGTGTAGTGTACCTTGTGTAGGATTTTATACTGAGTGAGTTGTATTTTAGTGTTTGGAGACACTGGAAAAGTGTCATTGTAGATTTGTTGCAATTTGTGGTAACAGCTAGGTCTTTTCTCAGTTTTGGGTTGGAATAGTGAGGTTGTCATCACCTTCTAACAGAATCTTTTGAGAGGGTTTTTCTGTGAAAGGTTAGTTGTTTGTGTTGATCGTCCATTGGAGGTGGTTTAAGAGTGTTGTTTGATAGGTTGATTTTAGTATTGCAGGAAGCTGTTACTACTGATATCATACCTCTGTTTGAGTGCTTCATGTGGTATCAGTGAGCCATCTTCAAAAAAATGTTCCAGATGTGTAAAACCTGTTTTTTCCACATGTTGAATATTATTGTTTATTTTTAATTTGAAAGTCCAGATTGTGCCATACAGGGGTACATTTATTTTGGGTCGGAGGGTGTCTAGTCATATGGTTAAGTTTCCAGACAAAGGACATATGAGGTGCTAAAACTGTTTGTAGAATTATAGGGGATATCCATCTGAACCAGGTGATTTACTGTTAGGCATGGAGAGAACTTTCTTGAGTTCTTTTGGAGTTATGGGTTGGTCTCAGTGGAGGCTGGTCCATAGAGGCAGAGGAGGTTGCTCCTCCTCTATTTTTTTGAGAGGCAAGAGGGAGATCAAAATATAAAAAAAGGATATTTAGTTGAAATAAACCATTACCAAATCTCAGTATTATTTATAAAATATTTTTTCTCTCTTCTTTGGAAAAGAGGAGGAGAAAGAGCAGTGTGTGAAGTGGTGGTGGGGGAGAGTGGGGGGGAGTGAGGGGGAGTGGGGAATACTGTCCTCTGTAGGGCGGGATCTCTTACATCGATTGAATGTACTCCATTTTTTTCATGCAAATCTATGAATTGGCCAAGACACGTAAAATAACGCTCCAAGGGAGGACGTCCTCCCTAACCAATCAAAAACCAGAATGCAATATTGACATCATGTTGGTCCAATGATAGTTTCCAGATTTCATCTTCAATTCTCTCCACTGTAAGGCAGAGTAGTAACAGTAGATAATGAGCAGTAGATAGCTGCTTGCGTTAGCCAATGCAACAGTTATGCTGTGTCTCAAATCGCATACTTCTGTACTTACACTTAACATTTTGAGTGCATAAGTGCGTTCACACTGAGAAGTATGGGAAATGCAGTGCACTGTGAGTACCTGGATGGTGCACTCAAAACGGTCAAAAAGTTGAGTGTGGAACTATGGACACTTCTCGCCCTCAATGGTCGCCATCTTGGTTACGTAGCAGAAGGGGAGGGACCATTTTTCAAACTGGAAATGGCGGCCGGGTACGTTGTAATTACAGTGAACATCACCACATTATACAAATTTAAGTTATACATGTGTTTTTTAGCACTAAGCGCCACTATACTGTTGTCAGATATAAGCCATCAGTATGTTTTTTGGGTTAATTTAGCAGTCTGTAATGATTTGGTAGCGCGAACGATAATGTGAATGCTAACGCTAGCTAATGCTAATTTGCGATTGTCATTTCCGGTAAGCGCACAACGGCTGTGTTTGATTTGAGACAACACTACCCTGTCAAAATTCGCGCACTACGCCAGTAATATATAGTGTACACAGTGTACTACATGAAAGTGTACTAACAGAAGTATGTGATTTGAGACATAGTTTTAGCTTGTTGCAGCAGCCTGAAGGACTCTTTATACATCCATGGAAGGACTGTTAAGGACTGTTGTTAAGCTAACGGTGAGAATGGATCTGATCAGTACAGCAGTGACAGGACGCATCTGGGGAGGCTGGAGAGAGAAGCATCCGGAGAAACAACCAGGAGAGTTAGCTTGTTTGTCATTGTTGCTAATGATATCAGACTGGTTAACCAGCAGCCATAAAGTTCTGTTAACTAACAAACATGATGACCAACAGCCACAAATGGACATTATGACATGAATACTTCATCTCCATGATAGAAATAAGAAGACATCAGATAATGTGAGTGAGATACAGCTTCTCTCTGTCTCTTTGGTCACTAATTTCATCTCTGATGGTTAAATGTCTCTGTGGCTGTTGTGTGAATTTATCTCCTTAACAAGAATGCAACAGAGATGATATAATGTTCTGTAGGTAGTTTGCTTGTTGATGTTGTGATGTTTCTGGAGAGACTTCCAATTCGATGAAGGATGCCCACTCTCTACAAAGAAAATTGTTAAAACTTTTGTCTGTTAGGAGTGAGGTGTTGAACTGCCACCTACTTGGAGGAGTTGGGTCTGTTTCATGCACTAGGTTGAAGCTGATTGGTCCATGGTCTGAGATAATAACTGGATAAATTTTTCCTGTAGTTATTTCGGGTGTTTGATCTGTCTACATTTGGGTGGAGGACTGCGTTGGAGTCTCCTTCTATTATTATTATTGTGTCAGAGAATTCCATGATGTGTGAGAATACCATGTGGAAGAAATCTGGGTTGTCGTCAATGGGCCCATAAATGTTGGCTATTGTTATTTTCACATTCCTAATGAGTCTGTTAATAACAAAGCGGTCATCTGGGTCTATAACTATATTTTTGTTTTAGTATGGAACATTTTTATTTATTAAGATAGCAACACCTCTTTTTTTAGAATTATACAATGCAGAAATATGTTCTGATGCAGTGAGATGTGTTTCTTGTAGAGGGCAGAAGCTGGGGCCTATTCAAGTGAGGTGATCAAGAACTTTGGTACCAATGCCCCAAATGTTCCAACTAATAAACTTGTGTATTGATATTATGAGTTATTTTAAGGTCCACATTTCTTCTGGGATAGAAAGAGAGAGGAGAGGGAAGAGGGAGAATGAGAGTGTTAGTGAATAATATAAGCAGAAGTGGTAAGGTTGAACAATGTTCAACCAGGGTGTGGTGATGGAGTTTCGGAATAGTTGCCCTTCAGTGTAAAGTTTATCAACCACTAGAGATGTCTGCTGTTCTGTCTGTTCTGTTTGAGAATGGAATATATAGTATTTTACACTGCTACACTATTTATTTCTCTGGGGGAGCTGGTCATTGAAGCTGAATGTTTTTCCTTTCAGCTCGCGTCCCTTACTTTTTACAAGATCTTTCTGCTGGAAATGCTTGTATGAGTCCGTTTTTCTCCTTTTTGAAGGGTTGCTGGTCTGGTTGTCCAGGTGTTTCTTTTCCTCCTCCATTGCACACTTGTAGTAGTAATGATCAATGAATTCCTCAACTCTGAAAATGCGTTGTGTTGTCCTGTGTTTATTTTGAAAAAGTCTGTTAGTGTCCAAAAAAAGTTGTAAATCTTTTGGTTGATGTTTATCAGAAGTGTAGAATGTGATCTAGCAGCCAGGCATCTCACCTCCTCTCTCACTCACTCATGTGGCTTTTAGTATCTTTTATCTACTGATAAGGTGCCTGCATGATTTGGTAGTTTCTTGGCCCTGTCTCATGTGGGGGCCCTGTGTCAAGACCTAACACTTTTATTATGTTGGTTTATATTATGTTTACTTGATAGTTACTCCTATAATGAGGAGGGTGAAGAGGGGCCCAGCAGCAAATGTTTGCCCTGCACAGGAAGATTTGAATAATACATAATTGTCCTTTTTTTCCACTACACTATTCTACATTACTGCTGACTGACTGATTGTTGATTAATCAAGGTAATTTTGAAAAAAGGTAATTCTACTATATACAGTGTTTCCCCTATAATAGTACAGACGAGAATCCCCGCCAGGCCAAAAAATATTTTTTTAAATGTCAAAAATAACACCAAATATCTATTCAGCGCTGTCTCAAAACGTGAGTTAACGTCTGTGTCGTTGCCTGGGAAACTACAGGTAGCGTAACTCCTTTTAAGGAATAGGGCACAGCGTAAGCGAGTGAGTGGTTAAGCGGTGAATGCGAGCGGAGCAGAGGAAAAGGTTAGCAGTAAATTATCAGTCTGGTGGTAAATGTACAGTACAGACTACAGTGTGTCAGTTAATAAATGTTGCAGCTTCTCAAGACCATGAAAAGTCACGTGTGTTGTTTCCCCAACTGCTGGAAAAGTGAAGGGGGTTAGCTCCAAAGTTAGTAGCAATGGGTTAGCCTAGCCTGACTATGCTAAACGTATCCCTCACCTACATCACTGCTGCCCTGCCTCTCTGCAGAGATACAGAGAACATGACTGTAGAATGTAGGCTGCTGCATTAACTTTTCATAAGGAGACCAAATAAAGACATTCTATTGCAGTGGACATTTTTAATGGTCAACAACTGTGTTCATATCTCTGTTGGGTCTGAGAGAAGATTTGGCAGTGATTGTGCATGGAAGTCCAGTGTTGAGCAGGGATTAACCTGTGACTGCTTATTATCGGGTGCCAAACACTGGCTTTGTGTGTAAAAGCGGCCTAAGATTGACCTTGCACACCCTAAGAACAGCATTTCTTGGCAAAAATATTTCATTGTGGTTATGCTGAGTATATGTGTTCAATTAGACTAACAGAAGATCTTCACAGCAGGTCGTTCTTTTCAGATATTGAGCTTTTTTATTTGACCACCGATGCTACTTACTGCAAGAAAACAAGTAGAAATGCATGAATAGATTATGAGACAATCGGCCCTGGGCACAAAAAGAAAAACAAAAGAATACATATTAAAAAAAAAAAAAGATCATATTCACTGATTTATGAATTTACAAATGATGTTTACAAAATGAAATAAACGGAAGTTTTCTCTTTCAGTTATCTAATCATTTGTCTAAAGGAGGCTCACTGCAGATCATCTTTGAATATACACCCTTTAAAAGTCTTATCTGAATGAAACAAACTGTAAAAATAAACCCCTTTAAAGCACAGAGAAAACAAACTCAATTGAAACTGATCTCATCAAATAAAAAAAAAAGCAAACCGACTGATGCCACCGACGTGAACGCAATCTGTGTGCCGCCGTCCTCACTCGCCTCAGGCCACAGGACCATCCACAGCAGGCCTCCACTGGACAACACCATTTAGACAAGTCAGCCCTTATCTCTGATGTGTGTGCATATGTGTGTGTGTGTGTGTGATCACTGTGACACTAAGCAGCCTCCATCCTGGGTGGCTCTGCTCCACCAACTCCTCCACAATCTCCCCCCTGAGGGCATGTTGGCTGGAGCCAGGCCAGACTGGGGCAAGTTGGGGCAGCAGGGAACACACAGGGTCAGCAGGGAGGGTGTGTGTGAAGGTGTGTGTGTGTGTGTGTGTGTTTTCTTTTAAGTTGGGGAGTGGGGAGGAGGGGTGGGGATGATCCACAGATAATATCAGCACTGGGGGCTACAACTGCTGTGGTCATCTCTCAGTGTGTGTGTGTGTGTGTGTGTGTGTGCGTGTGCGTGTGTGTGTGTGTGCGTGTGTGTGTGTGAGTGACACAAGCTAAAGCATTTTTTTCACAGCCCCTCTTTTGCAGCTTCTAAAGAAGTGACTTTCAGATGCTGTTTTGGAAAAGGATAGATAGGAATTCTTCACTACTTCAGAAGTTTTCATTGAACACTCAGTCAGATTAAACTTTATCATCTTCAATGATGCATAAAAACAAGCATAATGTGTATAATATGAAGTATAATATGAAGCAAAATGTGCCAGTGGACTGACTGGAGACAGAGATGTTTTTTCTAGTTGATTATTTAATTGATTCGTTTTAAAAATTAAAACTGTAATGACTGTAATTGTTAAAATGAGTGATTCCAAAAAACTGTATTAAAACACTAAGAATAAAGACTTGTTACAGTTTTAGCAATTTCATAAGTTTTTTAGCTCAGCCTTATTATTAATTGGTCTAATTATCATTAGAAAAAATGTAGTAAGACGTCATACATTGATCATTAAACATATGAGAATAGCACCTCCAAATCCCAGTCTGTTCCACCAGCTCACTAATTAATTTATTTTTTTTATAAAATTGTATTCAACAAAATAAACGTATGTCCACATCAGGTAGAAAACATGCACATAAGAAATACAGCAGCACTGATAACATATTTAACATTATGATTTGAAATTATTATAATAAATAAAATATAATGAAGGATAAAATGAAATGAAATGAGGAAGACAAATTTGTTCTTTGGTGTTTCTTCAAATATATATTTTATAATATCTCAAGAATCACTTAGATTCTGTTGTTTTTAATACAGAAATATTAATAAAGTTTTTTTTTTGTTTTTTTTTGTTTTTTAAGGGAGGTGTGTTCAGAGAGAAGAAGAAGAAGAACAGTGTCTGCCTCACAGAAGAGTAAAAGGTGCTCTCATTGGTCTGTTGACTTTGATGTCACACAAAGCTTCTTATGTGGACTGCATTTATAAATCTATAGATAGATAGATACTTTATTCTCATTGGATTCATACACAATGAAATAGTTTGGCAGCAATCTTTAGTGTAGCAGCTTGGATAAAACCGAATAAATAGAAAATAAAGTAAAATAAAATGAAGTAGTTAGCTAAATCTGAAAAAGTATTATACAAAATATATACATAGCAATATAATAAATATTTTACTGCAACTGTAGGAGAAATATTGCACAGTTATCACACTTGAGGTAGCATTTATTCCAAATTATAGCAAATCTATTTCAAAAAAATTAAACAATTTAAGTCACATATTAAGACATTTATTATTTTTTAAATATTTCAGTTAATTATTCATAATGATTAATCAATTAATTATTGCACTGCCACAAAACTGCCTTCATACAAAGACAACACAGCTCCAAGAAGGGAGCTTTGTTGTTATCATAAACATTCAAACCAGCAGTCTTACAGTTGTTTGTGCATGTAGTGAGCCATCACCATTCCATAAGCACATTTCAATTTTAAAAGACACAAGCCAATTCAAATCTTAACTAATTACATTTGTAATTTATTATTTTTATTTATCATTGAAACACTAAATAGTAGGGGTGCGCAAAAAAATCGATTCACATAAGAATCGCGATTCTATCTCTGCCGATTCAGAATCGATTCAGAAATTCCAAGAATCAATTCACATTTTTCAGTCAACACTGTTTTCCAGTTTTTCCTGACATGAGTTAGCCTGCTAAATTCCATACATGGTGCAATGATGCTGCGCTGGACCCAACTCCGGGGGCAAGAAGAAAGTGAAGTGTGTGTCATGGAGACAGAGACCGCGAGCAATGGAGTACTTGACAGATAAACAAATACAACCTGCCCCATCAGCAATGAAGGCGATCATTTGAACATATTTTGGGTTTTCTTATCTCGAAGGGAAGAAGGAGCTTGACAAGACTAACACCATTATCAGGCGATGCAGCACACCTCTGCAGGTTTGTGTGGTTGTGGGCTTATTTATTTGTAACCGCTGTGAAACAATTAGAAAATAATGTTTTATTGATCTGATTCAGCAGCTTTCTCACTAACGTTACCAGCGCTCCCTCTCCTCATTCACTCTCTAGCTCGCTTGACCACTGCTTCTCTCTCTCGTCGGGAAACCGTCAGCAAAGCCTAACTTTACTTTTAACGTTATCAAATGAAGAGAAATGTCCTCCCCTCTTCCTAGTAATGTTTTTTGTCATATGGCAGGGTTGTACAGCGTTACAGGTTGCGTTTCTCCAAAAGTTGATTCTGGTTCAACTTTCTCGCTGCGGCCCCTGCAGCCCTCCATCCCCACAGCCTAAACGCACAACGCACAACAGGTTTGCTGCCAGCTGGTTATCTGAGGACGAGAATGAGAAATTAATTTTGTCTCAATGAAAGCTAATGACAAACTGCCAAAAACGAGCCAACAAG
The DNA here is from genome assembly GCF_910596095.1 of Thunnus maccoyii. Classification (NCBI taxonomy): domain Eukaryota; kingdom Metazoa; phylum Chordata; class Actinopteri; order Scombriformes; family Scombridae; genus Thunnus; species Thunnus maccoyii. Next base: position 1,249,879 of record NC_056540.1, on the reverse strand, counting down.
ATGCAGCAGCGAAACAAGCGTTTTAACAGCTGTTCTGTATTTTGAAACAGTCAATAAAATTCAGTAAATAGCGAAGCTGCCCGATTCATTACTTTATATTCATGTAGTAAATATACAAATATCAATTAGATGGTAATCTGCATGAGAAATTAAGAAAAAGAAACAAAATCAGTTATAGTAATCACCGGCTAATAGTGATCAATTTTCTTGTTTGCACTTTGCAGCTAATTGTAGCAGGCAGCTATTGTTAGTTTGAATTTGTGAATTGAAGGAGGAATTTAAAGTTATATGAGATTTTACATTTAGCAGTTTATCTTTGCAATCATTTTTATTTTTGTATTAAGTATTCATTTGACGCTTTGGACTAAAGGAACATAAATCTTACTCAGGGTGACATTGAGTAGCAAATGTTTACATTTGATTCAGTGATCTTTTTTCTTTGAGACCTATAAAAGTGTCTGCTGCAGTCAAATGGAAAGAGTAATGTATTGAATTGAGAACTGATTTTGAATCGCAAATCGAATCGATTTTGAATCATGAATCGTTTTGAATAGCAAATCGATTGTGAATCAATTGTGACCCCAAGAATCAGAATCAAATCGAATCGTGAGATTTCCTGAATGGTGCACCCCTACTAAATGCAATGCGCTGCCTCACCACCGCGTTTCCAACTCCCAGTTGGGAAGATGATGTTGAGTGCAGAGGAGAGGGCGGGGCTGTGTGGGGCTCACACTCATGGTCAGTTGTGGAGCAGCACAGCTACTGAAATGCTGATGATGTCAGGATGTGGCAGGTGCAGGATTCTGGAAAGTCTGGCTTGCCTTTCCCCAATATTAAGTGTAAATATACTGATTCCTTTTTACTCAACCACATTAACTAACTGATGAAAATATCACCCAAGAAATCCAAGATGACATCAAATATCTTTAAGAATTGGAGAACGGAGCTGTAGATTTTTTAGATCTTCTAATATTGTGCATATATATATCACCAAGTACAATTTGAATTAGATTTCATATATGACTCACACACGCTGCCTTCTCCAGTCACCTCACCGGCACATCTTCACCACCTACACACATATGAACATGGAGTAAAATACAGTGTTAATTGTTTTTTAGATAATGAGTGTGTGGTCCCGTCAGTCATCTACGTGTCTGTATAGATGCTCTCCCCGTACACATTCCAAGCATGCTCCCTCTTCTCTGAGGTGGTAAAACACACTGATGACCATGTTGAGAAGAGAAGCAAGAAACACATGTTTTGCTTTTGAAACCTGTAAACATGCAACTGCAGTAAAACTTAAAGGGGACGTGTTATGCTTTTTGTGATTTATATACTGTTAAGATGTTGGATGTTAAATATGGTCAAAGTCCCAAAACTTGAGGTGAACTTATTTAAAAAATACTCCCTTTAAGACAAAGCCCAGGTTTCAGCCTGCCTTGTATTCTTCATTTGAAATGTCCTGAAGAGATGCATGTCCATGGGTAAGTAAGTAAGTAAAAGCTTTATTTATATAGCACTTTTAAAACACACAGATACAATGTGCTTCACACACAAAAAATATATAAATGAATAAATAAACAAAGCAAAAAGAATTACAATATAAAACACAGCAAAATGAGAAATTCAACAAAATAGAATAAACAAAAACATACAACACAGCACAAATAGAAACAGACCAAATTAAAACAAACAAAACATACAACAGGGATGGAGATCTATAAACAGGCTTGTCTATAAATGCTTAGAACAGTCCAAAGATTCAGTAAATCTGTCAGATTAGAGAAGATGTTTCCAGAGGGTTGGGTTCAGGGGCGTCACAGCTGTGGGTGTTATGGGTGTTGTGACACCCGCACTTTCACAGAAACATAATTCCACCCCCCCCCAGTTTTAGATTAATTGAGCAGCCATCCAGCCAATCACAGCCATTTGACCAACCCACCAGGTCAGGGAAGAGTAAACAGTTGAAGTATAGTAAAGTTATGTTTGTGCATTCAGCAACGGTGCTTCTGTTACTCGCTGCCGGCTGTGATAACAGATTAGGGAATAACAGATCAGAGGCATGAAACAGATATTTAACTAGTTAGTAATGTAGAATTTTCTTTGTAACTTTGTCTTGTTATGTGATGTTTCAGCTCAGCTAACATCATTGACATAAATGAAATAGGCTAATTTATCCTAAATGTAAGCCAGGTGGCAAGTTTGTTTTTTAAAGTCACTTCTATTGTCGTTTTTGAATAGTCATAGACAAAGGTGAGCATTCATATTTAAGATGTGTAACATCTGTCTGTCTTATTGCAATGTGTTGCCTTATTGTAAAGTCTTAACGACCAAATTAATGTTTATTAGCATGCTAATCGCTAATCGTCAGTTAAGCTCATCGCTAATTAGCCACCAAGCTGGGCGGACTTTGGCAAGAATATGTACAAGTTACCTGTGTGTCCAGAATGTAAACTCACATAGTTCATGCTGTTTTAAGCTAAATGTCAAAGCAATATGTTGCTTTAGCTTGTTCCCTGTGGCTATTAGCGAGGAACTGACGCTTACTGATACAAAACCTCCAGGACAACTTTTGGTATTTAATTTCCCAATTGAAGACAATTAAAGGTCCCCTTTGGATTCTTACTGAAAGAGACACTTTTTTTCTTGAAATTGAAGACAGTTTAGGTTGTACTAGTCCATGGACTCAGAAATGACTCTTTACTGATACTGATTTGTTACCAAGGTTCATTTCATTTTGCATCTATAATTATCCATTTCATTTTAATGGAAGTGTAAGTTTCCTTTAATTTCATGTCTATAAGGTATGTAATGAAGTAGGATAAAGATACTCTGTGATTATCTTAAGTATAATAAGTTTAGCTATGCTCCACTACAGCAATTCATACAAATAACTGGATGTAAGTAGTAAACTGCTATGAGACCCTAAATAAATTCTGCTGAGTTGTTACACTCATATGGTCTCAGTAATTATTTGATGGTAAGCTGAAGCAGTGGTTACAACTACAGTAGTAGTAAAAATTGTTTAAATTCATGGCATTCATTTTGATTTGACATGTTGAGACTGGAACAGGGCTGGAAGGCGGGGGGGTTGCCGTGCTCACGTCCCACCTCTAGAACCCCCACACTTTTAAATGGCTGCTCCACCTTCCTGTTTTTCATACTAAATGGACTCAGAAGTCTGCTGCTTTCCGATGTGGAGAGTCCTGGTTTCAAAATGCTTTTGTTCTAGTTCCATTCTTCACACACACACACACACACACACACACACACACACACACACACACACCCACACAAACACACACACACAATGCTGAGAGCCAGAGCAGTGTCTAGAAGCCTAAATGTCCTCAGAGATGTGTTCCCTGACCCCAGTGCAGTGAGACAGAGCCGTCACCTTCCACATACAGCACAGGTGATAAGAGCCCAGGAGACACAGTTGGACAAGACGGAGAGAAACCCAGATGTGAGTAGAGGTTGGAGAGTGTGTGTCTATTGTCCAGTGAAAGAGCTGTAATTTCAATTTTGTGAATTGTACTCTTTTGTAGGCCACATATTACTCAGGTTTTGGAGTGGATGAAATGGCTGTTCCACAGTATTTTGCAAAAGAAAAAGGGTCAGTGAAAATTTCAAATTTCAAGTTTTTCTTGAGGGGGAAAGTCTTATTTTTCTAGCTGTGACCATGACTTTTATCAGTGGTAGAGATCTGTGAACATGGAGAGATCACTAAAAAATATGTTTCAGGTCAAGAAATACAAGAAGTTAGACAATCATACAACTTATTAAGCTTCAATGTTGACCTACAGTACTTATGGTTGTTGTGACAGTAGTTACTGACATTTCAGTTTGACCTTCAGAATAAAGTAGTTTAGATCATCTGGATGAACTGCTGATCGTCTGCCTGCCTGCTTGTGTTTTTTGTACCAACCTACTCTCCAAAGATCTGATAATTATGAAAATAAGAACCAAGTTGCAATCATCCGAAAAAATGAATTTGCTCAAACAAACTTACATTAAAAAAAGTCTTTTGTCCCCTCAGTGATTCTACTGTAACTATAACAAAGAACCCAACAGCACCGCAAATGCCCTCTGAGCTTACTCTGAGCCTCAACTTCAACCTCACAATTCAATTTCAAACCATCAACAGTGAGCTGGGAAGACGCAACCGATGATTCAATACACAATAAACATAAACAAAATAGTGTTGAAGTGGTGGTTTTGTGTGTTTTCATTGGTGTGTCAATCACAGTGAATATTGGGAAGAATTTATATCGTGTTAGCTAATGTCCTGTTTACTGACACTGTATATGGCGAGCTATCAGCCGCTATAACAAAGCCACAGTGTAAGTCTGTAAAAGAACAAGAACAAAAATCATTTTGACCTTTGGCAGAAAATAGAGTATTCATGTAGGACGTCATGGTAAAGAGTAAGAAGATGATGGAGAAAATATATTTTTACAGCCTTTAAGAAACACAAAACGGATGTTTAACACAGTTTGCTCTGTTTCCTTTATTCTGCGATTTGCTCAAAGTCCATCATTCATTCATCCACATCTGAAGAGCCTGTAATCAACCTTCACGCGCACCATTCACACCCGCCTGCGGTTTTATTTCTGTGCGCACTAATCAGTGGGGAATTCAAGCACCGATTCACCGTCATGATTTTTTTTTTTTTTCTTTTTGAGTGTCCAGCGGCATCTGGAAAGAGGGAGCGCTCTGACATGAAAAAGTTCAGCCTCCTATAATCTGCTTTGCCTTTGTGAAGTGAGTGACTTTGAAACTTGCTATCGCAATTACCTCCCTCCCTCCCTCCCTCCCTCCCCCTCCTCCTCCTCCTCCTCCTCCCTTCAACTCACCGGAAATAGAGAACTGGCTCTCTCCATTTCACTGTCTGCCTGTCTTCAAATCCTCCCGTTTGTTTGGGGAATTGTAAGTCTCTCTCTGTCTCTCTCTTTTTTTTTGTTCTTAAATTATCTTTCATTATACTCTAATGGTTTTTCTCATTTGGAGCCTCGTGTGCATAAACGCACATGGAAATTAAAACTTTTTGGTTTGTGACAGAGATTAGCGTCGAGTGGAGGTCAAACATAATAGCTCCCATTTAACAAGAAAATAGATATGATTATACTGCACTTGCTCTCCGTTCAACTTTTGTCCTCAATCTAAACGGTGCTGCTCCGATAGCTCTGCCCTCATTACACAGCAACAAAAGGGCTCGGGCCGCCGGTTCACGCTGCTGCTCCTCACTATTTGTCATCCTGTATTTATCAGAATGGGATTTCTGAGGCCAAAAAAAAAAAAAAAAAAGAAAGTGTGAGAAATTCCATCGTTGCTATTTATCCCTCCTGTTTGCTTGTAATATTTATAGTGTGCACCAACAAAGACTTGCAGCTTTTGTCAGTGTCAGATGAACAAATCAATGAATATTCACAGTGTACTGGAAGATTAAGCAGGACTACAGATGACTTAGCGTGTATATCTGAACTCCACAGCGTTATTGGTTCATCACCATCTGTAAATACCATAATCTATCTCGGATTACGGGCACAACATCTACTTCAGACAGATAAAAACACACATCAAGATCTCCTAAATCTACATAGCTGTTGTAAAAAAAAGGAATGAGTGGATTACAGAATGTGTGTCTACACAACAGAGGAGACAGTGAAGGACGATAAAGCTGATTTTTTATTTTAATTTGTAATTCAACATACTGAACATATTGAGGTCATGTTCGCCTGTTATCACATGTTGTGATGGAGTAATCACAAGTGTTCACTTCATGCTCAGATTAGTCTGCTGGAAAGCTTTAATCACTCAGCTCAATCAATACACACTGATGGCACTGACGGAGAGAAGTGTTTTTTATTCTCTATCTCATACAGAAAGCCAAAAGGCTCTTTAACCTGCCACTTGCCTGGAAGGCTCCAAATAAAATATCAATTTGTAAAAGGTTTACAGTCTCGAGAAGCGCCACCGTATAACGCAAACGACAAGTCTGGGCTTGTAATAAAAGCCTGCCATATGTTTGCCTCTGTGGTGTGGTGTGCAGAAGGGGTGCAGAGTGCTGTAATATCATCTGCCAAGGCCCACAGCTACACCCAGCACCAAAAACTGATTTGTCATGCGCATAATCTGCCGCATATCTCCCCAAACTGTACACATTCCTGCACATGTTCATTTGTTATTGAGAATTAATGAGAGTCAATTTGTCCTCCATTGAGGACACTACTCGTCACAGGAGGCTGAATACACCATGACACCGAGCAGCTCAGTGACATGAGACAAACTAAAAAGCATGACCTCATTAGGAGTTATATGTTAGGAAAATATATTTAACCATGAATCCAAACTTAGTATCACAGCTAAATGTTGAATGAACATAAAGGACCATATATGACAAAATATGATGGAGGCTGTGAAATCAGTACAGGAAAGTGATAAATGTGAGCTTCTTGAATTTTTCCATTTAATGCGTCTTTATACTTTTACTCCACTACACATATTGAACAACTAGTTACTAGTTACTCTGGAGCTAAAGATTTGACATACACAGTATTTGATAGTATAAAATATGACATGATGTTATGGATTATAACAGTAGTGTTGTGTGATATGTATAACATCCTCTATCACTCTATATGTCATTTCATATCACAGTATCAATATATATTGTGATATGGAAAAAAACAAACAACCAGACGAGACAAGAAGAAAACAAACAGGAATGTCTGTGTCCCCCTATCCATACATTTTATCATCACACAGTATTGCCATAAATGTGCTCACTGATTTGCATAATTGCCTGTAACGGTCCAATACAACCAGAGATACACGAGGATCCACACACACACACACGCGCTCTCTCACGGTATATATCATTATTATTGTAACAACGCATGACCAGCCACAACATTAAATGCTGCTTTCATGGTAATGCATGAGTGATGGTAAGGCTATAATGTATTATACAACATATAATAGTCTAACACTTTAAATGTTGCATGAGTGCATTAACTTGAATTTTTATGTAGACTTTTTTTCTGATGATCCACTTTTATGTAAGGTTTTGAAAGCAGTTCCACCACTTCTATTGTTTTGTTTAATCTATAGCAATCATTTATAAGCTTATATGCTTTGTATCCGAAATCCTCATTTTCACAGTAACTACAGCCACTACAGCTACAGTCAGATATATGTGCTTCAGTAAAAAGTACCATATTTCCTCTGCAATGTAATGATGTAGACGTATAAAGTAGCGTAAAATAAAAACACAGGTACCTACAATGTCACAGTAATCTAGTAGCTGCACTAGCGCTGCAAAGTGTCACATTACAGCTGAGTGCCTTTCTTGAACAAATTTGAAGAATATGCCCTCACAAACACCCATGTCTCCTAGAAATGATGTGTATATATTACTAAATTGTTTGCCAAAATCACGTTGAGTTAGCAAACATAATCACTGGCAGGATTATGTTCACAGGTAACGTTTTGTTAAATGAATAAAGCTCCATGAATGGGAGGCATACAAGATGCAACAAAAGGACTTTGGTTGAGATTAGTGCGTTAATTATTAAAGATTAGTTAATAAACACATTGTGTTTCAAGAAGGGTAACGTCAGTATGACCGAATATTGACATTACATCAATGGGTGCCAAATATCAGTGCCTGGAGAACAGGTTGTGTTGAGAATTAAAATGAATATTGATGAGATGCGTCGTCATGGAACATTTCACTCGTACATTCAATATCAACATTTTTGAAATGCATTTTACATTTATTTATTAAACATTTAATAAATACTAGAAGAATGCACTCACTAGAGTTCAGACCTCAACCAGGTTTTTTAAGTTTTCTTATATAGATGTATGCAGACTTTTTAATAAAGTTATTTTGTATAGTATAGTTTCTTAAAGATTAGAATAGTGTAATTGTAATTGAGCATCCTCCTGGGTTCACTTCACTGTATGAACTTAGTAAGGAAACAAAAACTGGACAATAAGTCCAAACTTCTCAAAGTAAACATTGTTATTTATTTAGAATGTTTTGTTGTAACACACAAGCTGTTTTTAGCCTAGCCCACTGCCAGAAATACCTTTTGCTATGTCGTAACGCATATGGTAAAACAGTAAGGAGTGCTGATACGATGAGAGTCTAAGCTTTACTTACTATAGGCTTATAAGGAATGACATTATAAAATAGCTTTTGCAAAAACTGTGAACCGCTGCGGCCACAAGAGGTCCTTGAGCATACAGTCATAAATGTACACAAAAAATATTAGGCTGATGGGTCCAGTAGTATGCAAGACACACACACACACACACACACAGAACCAAACGCCTGGCAGTGATAATCAAAAAAATAAAAATAAAAGAATTGTCATTGCATTACATTTCCTGCAAAATGTATTTGCTGTTGCTGTTTAGTTGTATAAAAACATCATGAATATCATTGTGTGTGTACAAACTGGACTGAACTGAAAGCAGTGAGCTGAGGGAAAGGCTGCTACGACACAATCTTTCCTTAGTCACTAAATTTATTCTTTTTAAAAAAAAAAAAAGCCTGATCACATGCTGTAGTCATGAACAGATTAACATGTTAGGGACCCAATCCACCCCCCACCAGCATTGTGCATTGTGTTTATGCCCTCTAGTTCGCATTAAGTACAGGTACAGTGCACACAGCAGAATACAATAGCTTCATGTTTTGCCCTGAGACCCAGAAAGCAACCAGTACTCCTATGATGGAATGATACTGACTGGCCCCAGTGCTGTCATTTGATTGAACACAGCTTTATTTACATTTTGACACAAGGCTTCTCTTCATGGCCACACAGTTAGGTACAAATACAGAATCTGCCTTCGCTGATATTATACTTTAATTCCCTAACAAATTTGCAATTAATCAAATTACCCAAAAAACATGATCATACGGTGAAGCTGGGGCTTTTAGTGCTCCAGGGCAGTTACTCATTGTGCTCAGGGATATCAAGCCTTGATAAACAACGGTGTTCCTCATATCAGGACACTTCAAGTCTGACTATGTGAATGAAAATAAAAACACGAGACCTTCCTTTTCACCATTTTTCAGTTTATTGTTGGCATATTGGTGTGTTTGTGTTTGTAATGTGTGAGAAAGAAATGTGTGTATACTGGATTCCAACTGCATTGTGTACAACACCTTTTTGCATTTGGCCATGTTTTTCTTCTGTTTCTTTATAAATGGACCCTTAAAGTTTTGGTTACAATGACACAGAATTACCATGGATTTCAATCTAAATTATTACCTCCTTTTTATTTATAGACATGATCTTTATCAATATCAAAAAGTGGAAAAAAAATGATGAAATAATGTCAAACAATGAGAACTTGAGTTTTACATCTGCTAAGGCTGTTCTGTCTCTCTTTATGTCTCCCACTGGGAAAAAAACAACATGCCTTCTTCAGGGGCACTTAAACAAGAGTCAAACCTCTGAATCAGAATCTGGAACCCAGCAAACGGATAGCACGCCTTCAGAACAAGTAGATATAGATAGATTTATATATAGAGTTTTATATTCAGCTTGAAACTTTTTAAAAGAGTACAGTAAACACTTCTCACACATGATAGAAACTACTTGACTCTTCAGAATCAGAAAAGTGTAGGCCAAACACTGTCCAAAGCCCACGATGTGGTGAAAAAAACCAAACCCAAAGCCAAATAAAAGAACAAAAATGAGTACAACTCAGAATTAAAAAAAAACATAAATTAAAAAAATACATCCTGCCCACAATCTTTTCTTACAAAGTTTGAAGTAGATCGGAATAGAGACACCTGACCACACGAACAGAATAGAAAAATCTAAAACAGTGGTATTGCATTTTGAAATGCACAAAGATTCTCCTGTACAATTTGGCGTCTCTCTGCGAGTACAAACGCCTAAAGGGCTCAGTGGCGGTTTTTCTGTGGGTGGCTCTCCTTTTGATTTGTCTTTCAGTACACATATGTAGTCCTCGTCTGGTTTTAGTTTCCTCAAAGATGTATACATCAGTGCTGTAAACAGGCACACACAGATTGGAAAAGGATGGAGAGATTATTGTCCCCTTTCATCTCTCCCGCCATCGCTGTCCGTCCTCCTCCTCTGTTTGTTTTCAGATTCTCAGTCCGGCTGAGATAATGGGGTCCTCCCGGTAAGGCTATCCGTCTACCTACCTGCACCCATTCATCCCACAACCCTCCCGCCCCTTCCACGTCTCCTTATCCAGAGGGTGGGGTGCCCTCAACGCCCCGGCAGTGCTCCAAGGAATTCCAGAAAAGGGGGGGGGGGGAAGTTCCTTAAGGGGCTCGTTACCCACAAGGTTCCTCATTTCGTGTGTAGTAGTGTGTGTTTTTATTTTTTATTTTTTGCTGGGTGAGGAGGAATGAGGAAGGGAGGGGTTGGGGGGCAACAAAAAAATAGGTTGAAAACTTGATGATTTTTTTATAGCCTAGTTGTCGGAGGGGGGGGGGTGATTGTGCAAAGTCACGCGGTCTCTGGTATGTCCACACGAAAAGAGCTAGCAAACCCTTTTCCTCGCTGAAAGAAGCAGAGAACAACACATATCCTGGTTAGCTCTGTGTGTGTGTGTGTGTGTGTGTGTGTGTGTGTGTGTGTGTGTATGTGTGTGTGAGGGGGGGGGGGGAGGGTGTCAAGTTTGTCTGAGACGGATGACAGAAAACAGAAAAGAAAGAAAAACAGGACTTGTATGGCCTCATTCACACAGAATTAGTGGGTTCACACATGCACAACAAGGGGTAGGAAGTCTCACATCCCATGCTCCTCAGCTGGGCCGCTTCAATTCACTCTTGTGAAATGGATAATATATGTGACTATGTATGTGAGGGGGGGGGGTATGGGAATTGTGGCTGGTGAATATTGCATAGCCAATTTATTTAGGACAACGACAAAAGAGGGAGGCTGAGCTCAAACATGCCAGAAAGAACAGACTTTAACCTCTCATTCATGCCCCCCCCTCCCTTCCCTCCTTCTTTAGCCCCCGCCTCCATGTTGTCTGAGTTTGATGACGGTAATCACTGAGCTCTGGCTATCATCCCACCCTCTCTTTTCCCTCTCTGCACCCCACCCCTGACCCGACCCCAGGCCCAGGCCTGCACCTCCCGGGACAAAGAGTCTCTGTGTATCACTGACTTGATCAGATTAGGGAGATTCAGCCTCTTGGTATCATCATTCTATCCCTTCCTCCACTCCTCTTCCCCCCCTCTCCCTCCCTCCCTCCTCCTCCTCATCCCCACCCAGCCTTCTCTCTGACTGTTGTTCCCTCTTTGCCATTATCCCCCCCCTACACACACACACACACACACTGCCAGCCCCCGCACTCATTAGCATAAGGGCCACAGTGATCTACTTTGAGAGAGGAATGAGTGGCGGTGTTCGTGGGAAACGCAGCAATATTGGGAGCCCTTCACTTGGAGTGCTGCATCATAAGCGCATAAAAAGTACATCCGTGGTAACTATTATAACCAAAAGCAGCACATAACAAACACAATGCGCATCAAATTGAAGGTTGAACAGCATGAGGGGGAAAATATTTTACAGAATGTTAATAATTTGAAACTTCTTTAATGACTGTTGCAGGAGAAGTTAACTTGACACCATGTCTACTGCTGGAATCTCAAATAGAAATATAATAATAGCCTGTTTAATTCATTTCATACGTTGAGTTGTTTTGACTATATATTCCAATAAATAGTGTTGATATATGCTTGAATGCAGCAACATACAGTAGTCTTGTTTTACTGTTTTAATCTTTACTCGATGTGATTATTAACTCCCACCATGATGAATACAATGTTATCATAACCTGCTTTATTTCAAGTCAAATATAATCTGATGATCATCATATGTGCATCACATCAAACCCTTTTATCACAGCTGCAATATTAATATTAATCATTTTTCTTAATGATTGAATTCATTGATTTCATATGTTGTTATTTTGAACTTCCATTAGATTAAGTTCATATATGCTTTTCAATAAGCAACAGCCTCAAATCTCCCAAATTATGTTGATATTTTTTTTACTGTTTTATTGCAGATGTTTTATAATAATAAGGTATGATGCTCTTCTGATACTGTAATGCATCTAAATACATGACTGCTGTGTTAACTTCAACTCATCACTTTACTTCAACTGAATACAGCTCTGATCATGATCACAACAGTTACTATGATTATATACTGATCCCAGTAGTTCATGTGTTAAGGTATGCACATCTTACTACTGTAATGATCTGAATGAATATTATCATAATAACCTGCTTCAGTTCACATTAAGTAACTGTAATTGAACTCTAACTATATATATGGTATGTATAACTGTCTGTGATCACAGCCCTTTTACAGTAATTCATTGTTACTACATTTTAAATCATTAGTGCATTTGAAAGCTTTTGTCATTTCTATATTTCATTCAATGGTGCTAATATATAGTTGTTACTGAGCAACTTAGCTTATCCCACTCACAGGCCACAAGTGTTGTGTGTGTTATTTTATTTAACACCATTATAGTTCTCTTTGTTGATCGTTTAATCAATAAAAATCTTATCATAACCTGCCTGGAAGTTATGACCTGAACTACAACCTGATGATACACATTCTACTAGAACACAGTCTGTTCAAAAGAAAAAGAATTTCTAATGTCTGCAATTGTTCGACACAACTTTTTTGATCCAGGATATAAAAAAAAAAAGAGAGAGAGAGAGCATAGCAAATGAATAAAACATTAATTAAAAGGGAAAAAAGCATTTTTCCTGCTGTTCCTAACAGCATGCTGTGGTTTTAAATGATGGTGCTAGGGAAGCAGCGGGGCTCTGACAGTTTGATAATTCCAGCTAGCTGTGTCGGATGATGAGAGAGGGGGCCTCTTCAGGCGCTGCTTGACAAAATTATAATTAAGCATTATCACCAAATTGCAGTGATTGAGGATGTATCTCTTTGTGGCCTTTGAATGAGAGTTTAGAAACAGTAATTCCTTGGGAAATGCGCCTTTTCCCTGCTTTTTTTTCTTCTCCTCAATTATCTAAAACTGGTTTTTGATCCTCGGCTCTGACGCAATAATGTCCCCCGAATGAGAATGAGATGTTAAACTCACTGCCTGCCGTTCTTCTTCTTCACTGATTAAAAACAGACATTTTTTTTTACTTTGCGGGGCTGTGTGAAAGGGCCAGTGTCTCTTATATTACTGCAGCCATTTTTCTATAATGAGACAGAACTTCCTTAATGCTAACATCTCCACCCACATCAAAACAACCTTACAGATCATAATTGCTTTTGGCATATTTAATTTGAAAAGGCCCACAGGCCAATCAGTGCCAGAGGTTTGTGTATGTGTGTGTGTGTGTGTGTGTGTGTGTGTGTGTGTGTGTGTGTGTGTGTGCAGGAATGAATTGAAACGGTAGGTGAGGGAAGATAAGATCATCACAGTCGGAGATAATGGAGATGCTTGAGAAAGAGGGAAGAGTTAGTTAAACACTCTGACAAGAGGGCTGAGAGAACAAGGGTCAGACCTGAAATGAATTTCACGCTTCCTTCCGACAGCCAATCCAGGGAGAAAATTGAATTTGGAATCTTTTCTTTTTCACTTAATTCGATCACCAGATCAGAGAGTGCGGCAGGCGCTTAGGCCGGAGCAAAACAGAATACTCACTTAAATAAGCTGGGTTATAAGGTGCTCTGGAGCTAGGCAGAAATGCTTCCAACTCTTTCCTCTCTAAGGAGCCGTGGTGGTGGCTGAGGTGATGGTTTTGGAGAAGGTGGTGGTGGTGGTGGAGGTGTTGGTGTTGGTGACTGAGAGGCGTCTCTTTGCCAAAGGTGGAGAATGACTTATCAGCCGTTTGCTCAGGGCTTTCAAATACCTCTGTGTCCGGAACTGAGTCCATGCCGGGCACGTGGAGGTTGCTGCGGTAGTCCGGGCCCTGGCGCCCGTCGGAGGGCACGAAGCTCGGCATCCAGCAGCGATCGGAGTGGCCCAGGGCCTTACACTCCTCCGTGCAGTTAGAGAACAGATCAGCGCCTGGACATGGAAGAGGGGGAGGGAGGGAGGGAGGGAGGAGAAAAACACGAGAGGTGTTTAAAGTCTTTAGCAGATCTTGAACAAGCAAGATTAACAGGACACATGATACCTGCGTAAATGCACACACACACACACACACACGTTTGGTGGGAAGCACAAAGAGTCAGGGAACGGATTAAAAAAATCAGACGAATTCCAAAAAAAAAAAAATCAAAAAACATATGATCAGTTTCTGGCAGTCGTGCACTTTTTCATGTACACATTTTCTTTTATCGTTCAGTAAGGTTTTGAATTCAGTATTCTTACGTTGTGCTGTTGCTACTTTTCATTTCATTAATGAACTGACTAGTTCTTCCACCACTGTACATGACTGTGACAACCTCTTTCCTTTCATAGCAGGCTGAATGTCCGAGCATTTCATCTGTTTTTCAAGCAATAAAAGTATTCATTTTACATGTGCAACATTTCATCTAATCAGTAAATGCATCAGAAGCAAAGAGTTTTAAAACAGCTGCAAAAATCATTTTCTCAACGAGTCATTTAGACTTTCAAGACCTATTTTTCTTCAAAGGAGAATGAGTTCAGCCAGTGGGTGTGATGTTGTAATTCTGCTTGTTCTCTTGTTTCTGGAATGTTCTGGAAAGTGTCTGGCAACAAGAAAATGATCCCTGAAACAAGTTCATCTGCATTGAAAACAGGCAGATTTCTTTAACTTGTTTTAAGAAAATTGTAGCTCAGTAACAGACAACATGACCGATTAAGATCAAGATTTATGGCCTCCAAAATGTCAAAACCCCTAACCTTCTTTTTTGGACAGTTTCAAGACTCTGGCACACAATATACATGTGTGTGTGTGAGAGAGAGAGAGAGAGAGAGAGAGAGAGAGAGAGCTGCAGGCATTTACATGCATCAACAGCAACTGTAAAATAACAAAAGTCTCCTTGAAATAGGGGGGTGGAAATAAAGCAAGGGAGTGTGTGTGTGTGTGTGTGTGTTTGTGTGTGTTTGTAGGGGTTGAGAGGTGGGTGCAGTCTTCAAAGCCATTGCCAACAAACTGCCCGTGCTCTCTTTAGGCATTAGATTAACCAAACCACAAACTCAATAGTATTGGATTACCCAGCCTCCCCGTGTCCCAGGCCCTGCGTCTCACCCCCTTTTTCAAAAGCTATTGTCCTGTGTGAAAGGCTGGCTGCAGGTATGACAGAAAACCAGTTTGTGTGTGCTCGCTTTCATGTGGAACAATTCTTTGTCAGGGATTTTAATGGCAGGAATTCTCTGTGAGAAAATCACCTTTTGTCAGAGAGCAAAGCAGAACACAGTTAGCGGGGAATGTTAGCCGTTCAGCGCAGCTATTTAGGCTGAGTGTAAGCCTTAAGCCAAATTGTGTTTTCATTGCCCCATATGTTTTTTTTTTTGCAGTAGGGCCTGGATCCTGTGTATGCATGTTTTTTTTAAAATCTAAATCCGCTTGTTGTGTATGTGTGTCTGAGTCGCTGTTTGGGGCTAAAATCTGAACTGTCCAGCTCAGGCTATCTGCTGCTAATCCCTCTGAATACAGACTGATTAGGCTAAGACTGCTGCCGTCCCAGTAAGCAGAGTGGGTGTATGTGTGCGTGTGTGTGTGCGTTCTGTTGTGTGTGTCTGTAGCGGTCAGCAAAGGGGGAATTTGCTTTGTTACAAAGCGGATTAATTTGGCTTGCCGTCACTAACAGCTTGGAAAAGTGCCCAGTCTCCTAACGAGAGGGTTTCTTATTAAATATTAACCAACATGCCATAAATACACCATCACATTACATTTTAATACGGCCTCTTACATGGGGCGGAAACAACTTACTGTACGCTTTGATGGGGGCAGCAAGCAGAGCGTATGCTGCGCGCTGACATACTGTATCGATGCACCTGGACATGCAGGGAGCTGCACACAAACTAAGAGCTCTCCTTCCATTACAAAATGGATGCTGTGTTAATTCTCAAAATGGGAACGGGAAATGTGGCATTTAGACTTTGTCAGAGAGATAAGACTCACACACACACACACACACACACACACACGCACACACACACAATCAGAGCCATGCTTAAAATGTGAATAAAGCTCGTGGGTAATGCCCTTATCTCTCCACTATGTCGTTCTCCAACAGTTTTCTCAGAGCAAACAGTCGGCGTGAGTTACGAGGCCTCGTCCAGCCTGCCGAGTACAGTATCTGCCCTCCACTTCAACACGGGGATGAGAAAGAACTGTGTCAACATGTCTCGCACTAAGCCAAACACCAGCAGAGAGGCCAACAAGGAGGACAGAGGGAGGGAAGCGTGCTGACCCTGGTTTTCTTCTAGCGCCTCATCTCATCTTAGCATTCTGCACGGCGCTCGCGCAGGGCAAACGCAAAGTCTCGATAATAACCTTCATTTGGTAATTGGTATGCAGAGGTCTGAAAAATGAATTACTGATCAGCGAGCTGTTACCACGGTGATAACGTGAACCGCAGGCCTAAGGAGGAATTCATCACGGCAGCAAGGGAAGAGACGGGAGTGGAGTTGGGGTGGAGGCTGAAGGATGAGGGGGGGGGGATAGAAAAGTGGATAAGCGCCTCGACTCAATCTTCTCCAAGTGCGTGACATTGGCTATATTGATAATATGTACTTTACACAGGTAGCAGGACTGGAAATGGGGTCCCTGAGGGGACTCCTGGGGCCGCTGGAGTGGTCTCAGGGGGTCCGGCAGCATATGAGGAGCACTTTAATTCCACTGGGATTTAATTCAAAAAGAAATGTGCCCATTACATAATGTATAGAGTGACCTTTAACTCACAAGTTCACTCTGAGCACTTACACTAACAACTGCTCTACAAGCTCATACTAACCCACAACAACAATCTCCACATATGGACTCACTATATGATCAAATATAGATCCTAATGTGTTGAGATAAAATGATTCGTTAAATAAAGCTACGGCAGTTTGGATTCATTGATTCATCATAGTAATCATTTATGAAGTAAAATGAGCAAAGAGTAACTGGTTGCAGCTCATTCATACATACATTCTCATCTTACATATATATATATTATTTATCATATAAAATAGCTTTACATGACATTTAATATACATGCATTCTAAAGTGAAAATGCATATATACAGTATATGGTACAAAATGATTTTTAATTCTATGAGTGAAATATACAAACATAAGAGTGAAGATGAGTCCAGTATACTGTGCAGATTTTACATACTTACATTATCATCTTGCATAATCTACACATCTAATGTTCATTTTGTATGTCTCAAAATGAAAAGTTATGTATGAGACATGTACATCATTAGGAGTGAAGTAGTAGTGACATTTTTATTTGAATTACATTTCAGATGCAGGATTGTGCACTGCTACTTTTACTTAAGTAAAGCTTGTGAATATTTCTTTCACCACTGTCATTTTTTACTATAAAATTAACAACTTTCAGCTTTTTTGACAAATTCATCTATTTGATGAGGATACTTTGGGCTGTGACACATTCTCTCTTTCTTATTTTTGACCATTTGTATCATAAAAAATACACAATGAAGCAATCATGGGCATATTTGTTCGACTCCATAAACATTAGATGGGTTATTATTAGACATTTGTAGTCAATAGTAGTACTAGTGATGGTAATAGTGGCAGTTACAGTATTAATAATATCAAATATCACACACATAATGTGCAGTATTGGTTCGTTTGAATCCTGATTTTGACCTTTACTGCAAATCCTTCCCTCTCTTCCCACACTCACATCCTCCACCGCACACTGAACTGTCTTGAAAATAATCTTGGCACTGATCCGCCCGGCAACGGGTTTGTTCCCCATATTAGATCCAAACTGCTCAGATATAACCTATCAGAATTCAACTAAAACACCCTTAAAGTTTATAAAACGTCCGTGAAATAAGACCAGAGGTAAAAAAAAAAAAAAAAAAATCCTGATATTGTAATAACTTTTTTTGTCAGTGTTTCAGCCTGTTCATATATTGGTCATAGGTGATTCCTGGACTCTTTGTGACTCTTTAAGTGTGTCCTTGATGAGGAGAAACTGAGTGGCTTTTGATCAGGGAACAACCGAGCACACAGCCTGAAGCAGCAGAAAATGTTGGCACAACGATGCAGCCGGCAGCAGAAAAAAAAAAAAAGGACACAAATCACTGTGTCGACAAAAAAATAAAACAACCACGATGGTAAAAAAAGAGGACAGAAACATTACGGGGCAATGAGGGTAAACAGCACCATCTTTCCAGGAGTCACAAACGGGTTCAAACAAATCTTATTGGAGTGTTTTATCTGCAAATGTATCAGTACTTTAATTCATTGTTAAACAAATTTTGCCCCAGATAAAAACCAATATGCTCCTGCAAATCTGACATGCACAAAAATATCTGTCTGAGAAAAAAAAAAAAAGAGAGAAAAGATGGAAATTCCTCCTCCTGACTGATGTATTCATGAAGTCCCCTGTCAACGCCCAGAGAAGAGGCTAACACGCTATCGTGATTGATGACATAGACATGTGTTTATTTAACATTAGCATTTATTAATACTGACACGGTTCGAGTATACCCTCGCTGCTGACAAACTCAATTAGCACACAGAGAGTAAAGCCTGTGTTTCTTTTTTTTCCAGCATTGTGGGAGCAGAATTGCAGGACGTTAAGCCAGGCTATCAATTATCCTAATCAAACAAAGACTTAATGCACGGCAAATAATCTGTTTAAAGGCACTAAGCTGGCTGATAACTCTGCAACAAAGTAACTGTATCCTATTTGCCACACCAAGGGTACTCAAAGTCAGCAGCTAAGAGCTGTCAGGCGTCACAGCTGGACACACAACATGTCATACGTTGGGACTGTATGTGTAAACTGTATGATGCTGCTCTGTCTATGATCTAATTGTAGCGCAGAGCATCAAGAGCTCCTGATTGAACAGTTTTAAGGTGGAAATGATTGAAGTTCTTGTTTGGGTTTAGACAACATTTAACAGTTAAGAGCTTTGGTTTCTTTTGTTAAACAGAACTAGCAGATATTCACACAAAATGATCATATATTAGAAACAGCACAACTGCATCCACATACAGCAGCTGCTACGGCCTAAAAAAGACTATCGAAAACTGTCAAGTACTCCGAGTTTGCATCTTTTGTTTTGTTTTGTTTTTGTTCTTGATCCAACAGTTTCTAATTTAAATCAAAAAAAATTCAATCACTTAAGACTTCATTTATACTGTAGTAAGTTCTAATATGACTATTTGAGTTTGGTTTCTTTCACCATTATGAAAATATAACATTTTTAGATTTCTCAAATAAAAAAAAATAAAAATAAAAAAAAGTTTTGTTATAAATCTCTAATATGAGACTATTCACAACAGAACTCAGGGCTGGCAGCATGAAATGCTAATGCACTCAAAATAGGACAACTCCATCCACATACAGCAGCTGGCTGGCTCAGGCCTGACGAGGAACATAAATGTTCCACAGTGGTGAAAAAGACCAAACTGAAGCAGTCTGACTCTGAGCTTATTAGAGCTAAAACGCGGCCTGTGTCTTTCTGTTTACTGAGGTCTGTGTAACCCGTCCAGGCTTACTGGAGTGACAGTGGAAGTGGCAGGCAAGCTCCATTTGGCATGTCGAGGGCCCCTGCTGCGGCTGACCAGACATGATGACAGGCTCCATCCACAGAGGGCCCGCACCAAAGAAAGCCTGCCGCTGAATGAAGACATAAAACAGGCATTCATAACTCAGTGGGGCCCTATTGTACAAGCTCAGATGGGTTCCTTTAGGCAGGGGAGATTAAAAAAGAAAAAAAAAAAAAAAAAAAAAAAAGGATGGGTATGGAAGAATGTGGTCAGGGAGGAGGGGGTGGAAAAGTACAGAGGGAGTGCAGTCGGAGAGTAAGTGCATGAATGAATGCATTAATTAATTTAATGAACGAATGAATCGCCTGTTTTGTTTTGCTACGGCCGCAACCTATTTGGTCCGCTTCCCAGCACTCCGGTGCGAGCGCAGCCTCATTAAAAAGCCTGTCACGTCTCGTCGAGTGGTCTCCAGCACCGAGTGACTGAGCTCAGAGGGAGCAGTCTCCTCATTAACACTGCCACATATTTACAAACAACAGCGCCGGGGTTCATTTTCTGCCCGCCAACATGAAATCATCACGTGTCAGAAAAGACAGCAACAAATATTAAGAGACAGGAGAGACAGGTTCCCATTAAAGGGGCATATGAGATACAGCTCAGAGGGACAGGATGGGATTCCATTACAAGCCATCCTACGCTTTCTTTCTTTCTTTCTTTCTTTCTTTTTTTTGGAAGGAACAGGAAATCATGAGCCACAGTGCCACTAGAGAGAAATCAGAACGTCTCAAAGGACAACAACCATCATATACAAGCTGACTGTCAGACACACTGAAACGCTTCAGATGATGCTGACTCCAGCCATGTGTGATGATAGCCCTAATTAAAACCAGTTGTCATCTTTCCAGCCTGACACAATGTGCTGTAACTGACCAAGAAGAGTCCAGATTTCAGCACTGCAATCTGCTGCTGGACCCACACTGCTGCATAGTAACCACATGCTAATCAGCAAAGACTACTCCTGTCCTGTAGAAACCAGAGAACATTCGATTTGCCCTTTTGAGCAGCTTTAAAGAAAAATCAAATAAACCCATCGTGACCTACTGTAGTGAGCTCTCTGGGGGAAAAAAAAGCAAAGAACGGAGACACGTCTTACCGGAGGAATGGCCTCGATTGGTGGCGTCGTGATCGCTGTCTCCCTGCTCGCTGTCTCCGTGGCCGCTGTCTTTGGAGCTGACCAGGTCTGCCTCCTGGAAAGCCGAACTGCAACAAAAGAGGACTGTTAAATCAAAGCTCCACTTACCATTTTGATGTTTTCCACCAACATCAGTTATTTTAATAGCACAGACAGTCCCCCCCTCCTAATCTTTGTGATCCCATCTCATCATCTAGAGCATCATCACAGTAATGAGAGTTATCAGTGAATGAACTAGAAGCAGTCAGCAGATAAGAGCTTCATTATTACAGGTGGATGTGACAGAGTTGAGCAGCAGAAAGACTGCAGTGAGAGTATCTCTCCATATTTACCTGTTGACACGTCTCGGCCTGTCAACCAGGTAGCTGAGTTCAGCTCGCTGATGTTTGGTCTGAAAGAGAAGGGGCGGTTTTCAGTATGTGTTGCTCAAGCACCTTATGTAACATGATTAGCATAAAGGAAAAGGCAACAGATAAAAAAAAAAAAAAAAAAAAACATCACCACCAAGCCAGAAATGATGCAACCCACACAGTGCCATGTTGATGTTAGCTATGAAATGAACCTGAGCTGTGTTCAACCATTACACATATCACTCATACTGGGTGAGGAGTGTGTGTTTTCCCACAGGGAGGGGGGCAGGGAGGGAGGGAGCACGGCTCTACAGATATGTTGCCAAGGCGCAAGATGAAGTAGTGTACCTATTCAGGCTGGCACAGCCAAGAGACACGTCTTTGTTTTAGTGCGACTCAGCAACATTGTGACCAGTATGCTTAATGTGAACGCTCCTCTCCCTGGGGACTGGGTCACACACACACACACACACACACACACACACACACACACACACACACACACACACACACACACACACACACACTTACAAACACACAGCAACCAGCAGCCTCTGAGCCACCAGACATTACCTTTACACACTTCTCTGCTTCTGATTCTGATCTTTTTTAATTTCAAAGACTTGGGAGCACAGCACAAACATGCAATCATTGCTGTTCCAGGGCCGACCTCCCTGAGGACTGCTAAAGGCAACATGTCAGCAACCAGTAGTCTCATCATTGTGTTTGCTTTAATGCCTTTTACGGGAATAAGTCAGAGGATGTTGCAGCATATGTATAAGCACTCAACAACAGCCATTTCTAGAAGAGGTCCGTTCAGACACTGGACCTGACATGCCACTGAACTGAGGGAACAAATTTAGGGGATGGAAATGGCTCATGTATGAAACATTTGATCTGTCGTTTAGAGATGTATTTAAATTGTATCAAACAGGCAGGCTTCATGTGTCTAAGGGGGGGAGGAGGGGGGTCCTGTATATGAATCAGGTTTTAGACATGCTGAGGGTCTCTGAATGGAAGGGGAGGTTACACTGTAGGTATGAGAAGGACTCTTACCTCGTTTGATAAAATGCTGCCGTTTGATATGATGTCAGGCTGCTGGTCTGTGTACCCTGTCACTATGGCCCCGCACGGGTTGTGATCGGTGTCTGTGCTCCTAGATGGACTACACGGCTTTAGGAACATGAGGTCGGTTTTGGCAGACTCTGGAGTCAGACATACCTGGTAGCAATAGTTCTGGTTTTGGTGGTGGGAGCCGAAGCTCCCTGACTCCTCCACAGGGACTTGAGCCGTACCGGCCCCGCTGACGTTAACGGCGCTTTGCACCAGCATGATATCCGACTTGCTGAGCTTTTTCTTGCGAGCCCGGCTCTGCCGTGAGCAGCAGGAGCTGCAGCCCAGGCAGCAGTCGCTGGCCAGGCAGGTGTAAATGTTGAGCTTTTTATCCTTCTGGCAGCGCACAGCCAGCACGATCATGACCAGCAAGAAGATGAAGGAGACGGAACCCAAGGCGATGATGAGGATGAGGGTCAGGTCCAGGGTGCCATCTTTGGCCTTGGTGGCGCCTCCTCGGTCCCCGCCGCCACGGCCCTCTGCCACGCTGTCCACCAGCATCACCAGCACACTGGCACTGGAGGACAGCGGAGGCTGGCCATGGTCTCTCACCTCGATCAGCAGGTCATACAGCTGGTGGGGGTCTCGCTTGGCCGACACCCGCCTTGCCGTCCGGAGTTCACCCGTCCTCCAGTCCATCCTGAACATACCATTCTCGTTCCCCCTCTGGATGCTATAGGACAGCCGGGCATTCTCACCATCATCTGCATCCATGGCCACAATGCGGGTCACCAGGTAGCCTGGCTCAGCTGAGCGGGGCAGGGGTTCCTTGGCTGTGCCGTTTTTCCCCAGGGGGGCCAGCACCAGGGGGGCATTGTCATTTTGGTCTACGATGATGACTTTGACTGTGGCGTTGGAGGAGAGCTCCGGGGTGCCCGCATCTCTGGCCTGGACCATGAATGT
Organism: Thunnus maccoyii; assembly: GCF_910596095.1. Lineage (NCBI taxonomy): Eukaryota > Metazoa > Chordata > Actinopteri > Scombriformes > Scombridae > Thunnus > Thunnus maccoyii. Next base: position 1,226,676 of record NC_056540.1, on the reverse strand, counting down.
GAAATCCTTCAGCTGCTCATAATCAAAGGACCTGAGTGCATACAGATAACCTGTCTCCTCGTTGATTGACACATAGGTTTTGACTGACATGCCCTGGATGTCACACTCTAATATGGAGTAGCTGATGAGCGCGTTCTGCCCGATGTCCGGGTCCACAGCCGTCACAGCGTGTATGTACGCCCCTGGCACATTATTCTCAGTCACATACACATCATATATGCTCTGCGTAAATGTGGGCGCATTATCGTTCTCATCTGACACCTGGACTCTGATGGACTTACTGGTGGCGAGTGAGGGCGTACCTTTATCCCGCGCGACCACAGTGACGGAGTAGGAGTCCGCCTGCTCCCGGTTAAGCGGCCCGTCGGTCACTATGGTGAAATAATTCCTAAAGGAGGATTTTAATTTGAAGGGGACATCACCGAGGATTTCCACGTGGATCTGTCCGTTCTCCTCTGCGTCCAGGTCCGTCACACTCAGCAGGGCGATGACGGTGCCCGGAACCGCTTTTTCGCTCACAGACTCGGTGACGGTGCTGAAGGTGATCTCCGGTGCGTTGTCGTTCAGGTCGGTGACTTTGACCAGGACTTTGCAGTGCGCGGGCACGGCGTTCGGCCCCAGATCCTTAGCCTGGACGAAGATCTGATACAGGCTGCTCTCTTCGAAATCCACCTCTCCGCGCACCTCGATGCGCCCGGTGCGCGGGTCGATGCTGAACAGGTCCTTTACGCGGTTGGAGATGTGGTTACTGAAGGAATAAACTATCTCCCCGTTAAGACCCTCGTCCATGTCGGTGGCGTTCAGCTGGATGACCAGCGTGCCTACTGGTGCGTTCTCCGAGAGGCTTACTGTGTAAACAGGCTGCTCAAACACTGGCACGTTATCGTTAGAGTCCAAGACTTTGACCACCAGCAGCGCGGTGCCAGTCCGGGGAGGCTGACCACCATCCACCGCGGTCAGCACGTACCTGTGCGCCGCCTGCTGCTCCCGGTCCAGCGGCTTCTCCAGCACCAGCTCCGCGAACTTGTTCCCGTCCGTTTGGGTCTGCACGTCCAGGTAAAAGTAGTTGTTAGTGGTGATATCATACGTGCGTAAAGCGTTGGAGCCCACGTCCGGGTCGAACGCGCTCTCCAGGGGGAAACGGGTGCCCGGAGTGGCGCTCTCTGAGATCTCCACCGTGATGTCTGTCTCTGGGAAGCTGGGTGGGTTGTCGTTAATGTCCACCACCTCGATCTCGACCCGAAACAGCTCTAACGGGTTCTCCAAGAACACCTCCATGTTGAGCTGGCAGCTGGCGCTCTGCTTGCAGATCTGCTCCCGGTCGATTTTCTCGCTAACGAATAGAACGCCGTTCTCCAGGTTCACCTCCAGGTATGGTGTCCGAGAGCTGGGCACCACCTGGAAGCGGCGGGAGGCCAGTTTGGTAAGGTCCAGTCCCAGGTCCTCGGCGATATTCCCCACCAAGGCGCCATGGTCCGCCTCCTCCGGCACAGAGTAGCGTATCTGAGAGAGCACTCCATCCGTGATGCACAGGACAATCAAAAGCACAATCATCGCCGGAAAAACAAGTGCACTTGGGAAAAAATATCATAAACCTTATTATCCCCTGTGAGTGAAAGAATCAATTTCCATCACCCATGTAAGTCCGGAGGCAAAAGTCTCCAAAATGCGTAAAAGTCTCCAAAAATGTGTAAGGCGTCCGGAGAAATCTGTCCGATTTTCTTGAAGTGGTCCCATTAAAAAAGAGGCATTTTGGAATTTTTGAAACAGTTTTAATGTCAGCTGAAGCTTTTTTCTTTTCTCGCACCGCTGTCTTGCTTTTCAGATGCGTCCCGGAGAAGCTACAGCGCACATTCCAATGAAGCGCAGTGCTGCTGGAGTGATGAGAGCAGTCTGGAAAGGAGTTTGAAAAAAGAAATCATAATCCATACAAGAAAAACAAGATATGCATGTTATCTTCTGCGATGACCCCTAAAGCAGGAGGAACATTTCAGACTTGTCCTCTTTGTTTTTTTTTTTTTTCTGGCTGTGTCTCCTCTTGGCACCCTGCTCCCTCTCTGCGGTCTCCTCCACTCCACTCTCTACTGATGCTGTTCACTCAACTATTTGCTTTTTTTCCCCGCATCGCGCCTCCTCCTCGCAGCCCCCGCGGCTGTAAATCACGCTGAGAGCTCTCTCCTGATTGGCTAGCGGGGTTGCCTGTCAACGTCTGCTCAGCCCATGTCTCTCTCCCTCACTGTTCCTCTACCTCTCTCTACCTCCCTCTGAGCTCGGACTGGCTTCTCTTTTAGAATACCTGACGCAAAAAGAAAAGAGAGAACGAGAAAACTGGACGTTTATGACTTTAACCCATCAGCTGCTAAATCTTAACTACACCCTCACCTGATGTTAGTCTAATGAAGCAGTGTGGTGGTTAGAGTGAGTGGAGGACTTGTTGACTTGGTGGCAGGGCCTGTGTGAGCCTAAGGACAGGCTTGGCGAACCGGGTTAATGCATGCAAATGTTGTGATATGTATGCAGTGAATCATTCGCCATTCATGTGCTGCTCTCAAGGCTGTGCGCTATAATTACACCCAGTAGTAGTAACGTTATTATCTCTCCTCCAGCCACACAGCAGTGGGACAGAGAGTCAGGCAGAGCGGCAGATCTGCGGACCTCATACGACCCCTAGCGGTTTAAAATGCAAATCATAGTCTGATTCAAAACCCAGGATCATATAGCTTTTTATAGCTTGAAAATTATGTTTAGCATCATTTTCTGGTTATTACAGTATAGGGAGAGTTATTTTTTGGATGGATCAATCCAATGATTGGAGTGATAAGAGGCTGTTTTGGAGCTGGAGGATAGATGGTTGGGTGGATGCAGTAAAACAAGACAACCAGCCTTTTCTGTGAGAGCAGCAAACCACTAGAATTCTCTTCAGGAAGTAAGGAACTATGCCCCATACGTATATGTTTGGTCATACAGTTTATACCTCTGTGCAACAGACCTCCAATATTCTTCAAAAACTAACTTTGTTCTACTCATAAAAATATTTTTCTCACCTTTCTCCCAGAAATGAAGTTACCTACCAACATTATATTTTCATTTTCCCACTAGAAAGGGCATTTTGACCGACACAATGTGAGATTAAATTTTCTCAATAATGGTTTTGTCACTGTATTTATATTTCATTTTACATCTGATGCAGAGTTGTGATATCTTTGTTGAAACTCACTGAGCACACCTCCATTGGAACATAACATAACACTGACTTTAACATGCATATAATATTATTATTATCTCAGATATCAGTCTGATTCTTTAACCAGAACATTCTATTCTTTATCATTATATCCCTGATAATATATCAAGCAATGTGTAGAATTGAATTACTTTCTCAGGCTTTTTTGCTCCAAATGGCAAATAAATAAATAAAATGATGAACATAAATAAAGACATTTAAAAATAAAAAGATCAGATTCTCCTGGTCACAGACACTGACTACATATACCGAGCAACAGAGAGACGGCTTTCAGGATGGTTTAAGTCATGGACAAAGTCACAGCAAAACTTGAGGTCCATTTACTGGCTTCTGTAGCCTTTTACCGTATCACATGGTCATCATCAGCAGATGAATGTTATCTGTCATTTGAGTAACAACCAGGAAAGTCAATTCTTGCAGCAGACTATTATTTAACATTATATAAGGATATATAGATGGAAACAAAAATGTTGAAAATGAAAAGTATAGAAATATACAAGAGCTCTGTTAATAATATCAGTAGTGCACATGGCAACGTTGCATAGTTATTTTTACATTCATTAATTATTTGTTATTACTTACCTACACATGAAGAGATGAGCACTAGCCCATTAAACTATATACCCATTTTTCATTTTAATTCTCTAAAAACATGTTTCTGATTCTTTTTACTTTTGGACAGTCTGGGTTGTTATATGGATGTGGTCAATATAATCATTTTGACGAGTGATGAAATAGAAAGATTCCCATTTATGGTGAATACTGGCAATATTTTCTCATAGCTACCATTTGACAATGTGATGTTTTAGAGACAGGAAAATATATCTCAAGATGTTTCATTCACAGCATCTACAGTATATATCTGGAACTTCTGGGATTGTTCTTCATATACCTGATGAAAATCAGACAAAATAAGCAAATATACCAGCAGTAAGGGGTAACACATTCAGGAGTTTTTCACCTTTATTAAATTTGTATCTTCTGAATCATTTATTTCCTCTTTAAATATTCTCATCTGAGTTGCTCTGTTATGTGCTGAGTTGTAAGAAAAAATAAAAAAAAGTTGAATAATAAGACATTCTTATGTATGTAACAAAACAAGAGATCTGATGCTTCACTCTGAGCCAAGTAACTGTGTGTGAGTTCAGCTGCGTGAAGGAGGAGAGCAACTCAAGTCAGACCAAGTGCTCCCCCTAGTGAAAGACTATAACACTACACCCTTCACCCAGTGCAGTGTGGTCTCCTCTCTCCAGCCTGCCTCTTGTCTCCTGTGCTTGGAACCCACAGTGTCCACAGTTTCACATCCATGAACTGCAGTGAGTAAAAAACACAGAGACCATCATAAGAGCATGATTCACCTTGTCTGCAGACTGTCAGAGCTGCACAGAACAGGCCACTGGAGGAGAAACATCAATTGGCTCCAAGAAGAGATTTTCTAAATCAAGTCCTATCAAGTCAGTGGTGCAGTCAGACATGCATCACTGTCTGCTCAGCTAGCCAGAGTGAGTCTGGACACAGGGAGGGTATCAGAGCTTTCTGCATGTGCAAATGCACACAGTAATCCAGAGTGAGCGCTGATACAGAAACCACATACACAGTCATGAACAATAACTGATTTAACTACATAAACATGATTGTTTTACTGTCATCACTCCTCATGCACATCACTTCACCACACACACACACACAGATGCACCCAAACAAGAGCAGCAAACTGTCCTCCTATCCCGATTTACATGGTCCAAACATTTTACTCAAGTCATTTTTAGGGCTAAAAATAACAACAGAGTGACCAGTAATTGCTGTCTTTCGGTGGGTAAAAATAACGGCTGTCTCATACATCAAAAGTTTCCCACATATTGTAGCGGGCAAAAAAAAAAAAAAGTCTAGCATCTAAAAAGGGTGCCCTAAAGCAAACCCTCCCATAAGATAATTAGAGCAGGAGAAACAGCCCGTAATCATCATGTGTTATAAAGCTACAGGGACCAGAGTGCACCATCTAATCTGAAACCAAGCACTGTCTCTCCCTCCTGTTAGCTTTAACAAGCACACTATCAATTAACACTCAAGTGGAGTCACATCCTGTGGTGTCACATTCAAAGTAATTTTAGATTTGAAGGAAGACAAACACAGACTGGTCACATGAGGGACAATATAGTCTGATATAAATCATGCTACATTTCTCTGACAAATAACACACAGACTGCAAACTGTATACAATGAATGTGTCATCTATCTGTGTCCTGACATTTTAACAGTTCTAACAGTGGACTCCAGTCATGGATTTTACTCTTGACTCTAGACTTGACAGAACCCCAAATATTTGATATTTGATTTGATAATTAAAACTCCACTTTTGACTTTAACACCAAGGGCTTGTGACATCACTTGGCCTTCAACCTTTTGACCTGGAATAACTAATAACATTATATTATTAAATTGCGCAGTATTTGTTTTTCCTGACAACAGATGACAGCAGGACATGAAGTTGAGAATATCAGTGCAGCAGATGATATCACAGATGATCACACTGAGATGCAAAGACTCTGCTGTGTCCACAAAAAACTGACAGCAACACAGCAAACATTCAGCTCAGTTATAATGTCATTGAAATAAAGGTACACCTGATCATTCTGCCTTTAAATGTTATGCAGGAAACGAGTAAGTGATGAGTCCAAGGAACAAAAATCAGTTCCTTTCTGTAAAATGTATTGAATGTCTGATGAAGATTGCTTGACTGAAATGTTGTTATTCCATTAAATTTACCCTCTCAACATTTGATTTTTGTGTCTTTTCAATGTTATTACGTCTATTTGAAAGTAATAAATCCACTTTTTTTATAAAAAAAGTATAATTATTTCTATAAACCTTCAATATATATTACTGTGTTTAAAAGTATGGCATTAAATTTGGTGAAGGGTTAATAATGATATGTTTAAGGCCCAAATCACAAAGTTTAAAATCACCTAATTTCTCGACTCAGGACTTCATGTTTAAGTCTTTCTTGTAATTTGAAAAGCAAATCCTTATTTCCAGAAAATGATATTGATTCTACAAAAATAACATTCAGTCAGTTGTTTTTTTTTTTTACATCCAATGTTAACATTTTTAAAGTTCTTTCTTTCTGCAGTGTCCACACATGGAAACTGTGGTACAGTTAAGGTTAAGCAGGGATCATGGTTACCACATGGTTCAGGTATGTTTGGGGTTAGGCAACTAAAACAGTTGGTTCAGGTCAGGAAAAGATGATGATCACAGTTTAAAAAAAGAAGAAAACTATTTCAGGTGCATGAACCACAGTCTACAGTCATGCTATCCATTCATCCACAACCCAACCTCTCCACCTTTACTTTCCACATCTCCACATCGAGGACAGTGGACGGGCAGTGGACATAAATCATGAGCGGCAGAATCAACCAAAATGTTAGTCCTAGAGTACTGGTCTGGCAAAACAATTACTGTACCAGAAGACCTGCACTGTCAGAGAGTCAGCTTGAGAGAAGGAAACAGAACAGAGGGAGAAAATGATGATATAGAGAGCAGAGAATCAGACATATTAAATACATATTTATGAAAAGATGGAAGCTACTGCTTTGAACTGTAAAAACAATATCACAATCTCTCTCTACAACCCCCACCGTCTCTGCTGCATGAAAGGTCCTGCACGAAAACTCTTGATTTTCACTTTTTAGGAACGGTATTATTGTTCCAGACCGAAACATCTCAGCTATTGGATGTGTTGCCGTGACATTTTCCACAGACAACATCAGTGATCCTCAGACTTCTCATCTGGCGCCATCATCAGGTCAGAATTTAATTTTGTCCAATGCTTTGTTTGCTGACCAAATATATGTGAAACTAATGACATTCCCATCAGCCTCTGCTGTACTTTGTGTTTAGTGCTAATTAGCAAATGTTAGCGTACTAACACTCTATACTAATATTGTGAACATGGTAAATGTTATACCTAGTAAACATCATGGTAACATTGCCATTATGAGCATGTTAGCATGCTATTGTTATGTTAGCATTCAGCTCAAAGCACCAAGAGTGAGTACAGCACTTCAGCCTCACAGAGTCTTCTTGCTGGAGTCATTATATACTTTGTGACATTACATTATGCAACTCTGAGACATGACAACAGTTTATTTTACAACACAGAAGGTATACCAATTGGATTGAATTTTTCCACTGCAAGTTACTGCAAATTCACTGATTCTGTGCTGCAAAAATCACAACCAAACTTCAGAGTGGAGTAAATAACATATAGAGGACTGGTGTCTCTGAGCGCTCAGAGCATGTCTTTGTGTTATTATTTAAACTCCTCTCCATTTTCAGGGATTTTCTACTTTCCCCTCTGTGTGTGTGTGTGTGTGTGTGTGTGTGTGTGTGTGTTCCTGGGTGTGTGTGTGACCTCCAGCAGCCTCTGGATACCCTGTTAACTTGAAGCAAGGCTGTTAGGAGTCGCAGCTGAGAAAAGTGCTGTTTGTCAACCTTGAATTAACTCCTTCTCATTTGTTAAAGGCATGCAATGGACATTTTCACAGAGAGGCGACTGCATTATAAACAGCAGAGAAGAGCAGCAAGGGCTGAAGTAATACACTCCTCGACAGGCTGGCCTCCACCCTGAAAAACAAACCCGAGTCTGGCTGCATGTTCTTCAAAGTTTGAAAGTTTCAACGGGCAGACCAAGGGCAGCGTGTTGCCTGCATGCATACATACAAAAGGGAAAGTTTTTAGAAGAAGTGGAAACATGGCATCATGTAACTGATAGCGTTTGGAGCTGGAACACTGTGCCACAGACTGACAGCATTGTCTGGAAGCTGTTAAAGCTTGTCTACTCTCCCAGATTCCACCTGTCACCTCAGCTCATTTAGCCCCACTCCCAATCCCATTTCATAGACTGCATGTGACACCTCAAAGACGCATACTTCCAGGTGTTTTAATATTTAATAAAACTAATACAGAGGCTGCTTTTCAATCAAAACAATAGCCACTGTCAACAACTCATCTGCTGCTGCAGCTGTATATATCTGCTAACTCAACAGAAAACATCTATGCATGCCTGCACAACACACACACACACACACACACACACACACACACTGTCCAGAATGGTGCTGTCATGGTGGCATCACTCAAGCAGTGGGAGCTTCAGTCAGTCAGTCGGCTGGCGAGAGGCAGACGGTGTGAAGCCAACACGAGCCTCCCCACAGCAACAGAGAGAGAGAGGGATGAGGAGAAAGACAGAGGCGAGCGGAGGGAGAGACAGAAAGGAGTGGACAGATGGAGAGAGAAGCGTGGACGGGGGGGAGAAGGAGTGACAGGGACGCAGATGGACGTCAGGCAGCAGAATCAGAGTGGCCCGAGCCAGCCTGTCTCACATCAATCACTTTAACTTTACAATCTTCAGAAAGTTTCAACTGCAGGCAAGTGCTCTTTCAGATATCATGTATGACGGAAAGTTCAGTGCATCTCTATCAACTTGTAATCTTGTTATCTTGATTCTGCCTGCATCATGGATGTATTACGGAGACCTGGATACCACATTATAAGAGGGAGCCCCATTCATTCCTATGCAAGTTGCTCAGTGAAGCATACGCCAAAAAAAAAAAAAAAAAAAAAAATCATGCTTTCAGGCATAAAAATTGCGGAAGTTCCTTGTTTTTGGTCCCATAGAGCATGTGCAGTAGAGTCCTTCTCAAAGCAAGCTGGCTGACTTCCTGTTGGCTCCCTGCATACATGACTGGACAAAAAAAATTTAATCTGTTTATAATTTCATTAATTATATCATTCAAACTCATAAAAAGAGTCATTTCAGGGGGTTTGATTCGTCATTTTACAGCCACTCCTTTTCTCATGATCGTGAGTGTTGTGATTGTGGGAAAAATGTTTGTTGGGCCAGTGTGCGTCAAAGTGATGAACCCAGAAGTTGCAATACCCAGTGTGGCCACTATGCCAGAATCGCTTCAGTGCTCAGCGCCATTCATAGGGCAACGCTGTCTCCTGGTCAATAAACATTTTTTTGAATGAATGAAGCTACATTCACTGTATATATTGTCCTGAAGTCAGAGGGAGAAGGCTGGGGGAAGCGAACGAGATGCAAGCTCTCTAGTGTTTAGGTTTATTCATCAAGATTCAGGTCAGTGAAACGTTGTGTCGTTTAAATGTTAATAGACATGTTGTGCATGCTTCAGGTCATTGTGGACTTTTTTTCTGTATTAAATGGAGACCATGATCTGTCTCTGACCTTAATCAAGTGCTGCCAGAGTCTAAACATAACCATAAAAAGTTGTATATTGCTGTAGTTTCTACTAATGGATATTTTACTGCAAGATCAGTTATTTTGGTGGAGAAGAACTAAGTACATTGTCTCTGAACATCTCACTCATATGTTCAGAATCAACATTTTTGCTACTTGCCAAACATGTTAATTAACATTCTCCCATTATGTTGAGAGAAAACATAATTCAGCCGGCAAAACATATTTGCTGTTACAATTGAGTTGAATTTCTAGGAGACAGAGTTACATGGGGGCTCGGCTGGCATTGTGATGGTTTTTGTGAATAGGATTTTTAAAGCAGTTGAAAAATGAGCTATATACCATGTATATGCAACATAAACAGACATTATAAAGGTTGTAAAAATAGATATACATGAGGATTCATCAAGATAAAATAATACAGGTGTTAGGTAGCTGTATGTGTGTTAGGTACCATGTGGAGTATTAGCAACATGCAGGTACACTCAGCTTCAGTTTGACCTCCAAATAAAGAAATTTAAATTTGCATAAAATGTTGGTGCGTTCCTGATCAGCTCACTCCTCATGTTTCAACATTTTAGTAATACTTTGGTCAGTACAATGTTATCATAACTGATAGAAATAATATCTAAAAATGCAAGAGTAAGCACAAAGTTGTAATAAAACGGAATTGTGGAAATATTTAGCAGAATAACATTTAAAAGAAGAAATTAGATTAGATATATTCATTATAGAAGACAATTCTTTGAGGTGAAACCCTGTGATTATGTCTGACTGTGTGGACAGACAGAGGAGTCAGACAGCTCACTGCTGTATACTAAAGTCATTATTTCTTCCTTTGTAAAGGTGTGTGTTTGTAGTGACGTCTGCACAGCATAAAGATGCATTTAGTTTGTTTGAAATTGTGTTAGAAACTTCAGCCAGGTATACTTTTGTGCAGACAGGCATACTGCAATAATCCTGAATGAATGTAATGGTGTGAGTGAGTCACGGCTGGATCGTATTGGAACATAAATAGAATGGCCTGCTGAAAGGCTCCATCTGTGAGGCAGGCCAGAGAAATTAATTCTCATTCACTGGCAGAGATTTAAGTTTGCTGCATCATTATTTAGAGGAGAAAATGAGACCGAGGAGAAAGGAGAAGAGATGGATGGGAGGATGTGTGTGTGTGTGTGTGAGAGAGAGAGAGAGTGAGTCAGATGAAGGCATGAAATTGAAACCTGTTCAGATTTGTAGGCGTGTGTTCCTTCTAGGGATGTGCACAGGGCCCAGTATTTGTATCTGTATCTGTATTTGTTGAGGCAGCAAAATTATTTGTATTTGTATTCAAATAAAATTGGAAAGAGGCTTAAAAATCTCATTTTTGTTTTTATTACACTTTTAATTTTAGAAAATAGAAGTGTTACAGTAAGTGTTCATGAATAAACTATCTTATGAAGGACGTCCCCACACCAAGTCTTAAACTGGAGTCTCTCAGATCATAGACGACTGCGCTGAATACTGAGCTAAAACTTTACTCATCGCCTCATTGCAGACAGACCTCTTCCTATTTATACACCTATAACACAGATACATGTAGGGAAGAACTTCAAAGGTGACTATTGCTTTGCACTTTTCATTTATTGCCTATTTTTTACAACCTGACTTTGTGGAAAGGAGAAGGGGAACAACAGGTTATGGAGAGTCCCTTGGGAGCACATCCTGTGTGTCAGTAGCTCAGCTTTATCTCTGGGGAACACCCCCAATCTGGGACTCATGTCCAAATTAGGAAATGTGCGTCATGTAACAGGTGGATGTGACTCCCCTCACTGAGACCTGCTGATAGATGTAACAGCAGAGCAGAGGAGAGAGACTGAGATAGCGATGTAACTGAACACCCCTAGTTCCTTCAGTAGCAATAGTGGTGATTAATGTAAATGCTAGTTTACATTTTATTATCATTTTATTTGAAACCAAACTTAAAAAAACAGTCCTTGCCTTTCTGCTATGTATGTAAAGTGTGTATGATATCAGTTTTATGAATTGATATGTTCCACAGAGGATGAATTACGATGTTTTTGGGGCAAATTCTAATACCTTATCAATAAGACAATAAGTGGTTTGTCAGAGCCAGAATACAAGATAACCCATATGGTAGTTTTCTGATCTGTCACCTCTATAGTTAAGGTTTGGTTTGGGTCAGACAACTAAACTAAGGAAAGGAAAGAATCAATATTGACTGTCAGTAGGAGACAGACACTTTGTAAATTCAATCATCCACCAAGACCCACACAATACATCTTTTTTTAACAGCAGATACTTTGAAATGTGACAGGCACAGGTGTAAATAATCAAACTGGTTTAACTGGTACTGTTACTGTTTTAATGCAAAGTTTTATTGAAGGAGCTGCAGCATCTCTGGAGGCTGATTTAGCCGTATGAGCTGAGTATCTTGCATCCAGTAACATTTTGTCTCTGTCAGTAATATTATCTGAGTACTTCTTGGAAGAAACAAAAATTCATCCACAATCCTCTGAGAATTAGACAAGAAGCAACAAAACAGCTGACAAACTAGAAGAAGATGCAGGCAGCATGGCCACATCTATAAAAAGCTAAACTAATGTAACATTATCAAGTTCATGTCTTTCAATCAGATATTTTTCTTGCTGCTATCAGAAGGAATGAGTCAGTTCCAGGGTTGATGTCAGTCATCTAAATCTTTCTCTAGATGGTCACTAAAGAAATATCACAATGCTTCTCCTCTCAAGGTGAACTCAGACAGTGAACAGTATTTTAGTGAACAGGTGAGTAAATGATCAGCTGTTCTGCAGTGGAGAGCGGGGGTAGCTGTGGTAATGTTAATGCTAATGCTAGGTGAGCAGGAATTTTACCCAAACAATGAAATTCTGATAATACAAAGTGTCATTTGGGTATGTTCATGTCACATAATTTATTTTTAATGTATTCATCATGTTGCAGACATTTCTCACATCGCAACTGTGGCTCCTACACCAAAAACACCTGACAGTTTCTGGGGTCTTGATATGAACAAACATCAAATGCTATCATTTTTCTGGTAGTCTGTCTTGGTGAATGCCTGATATTTCCTTGATTATGCCAAAATGTAGAATGTAATGTCTTTTAATAGTGTTTGGATGATAATTAAGCTCCATGCCAGAGAGGAATAGGACTAATAAATAGCTTTTTTTTAATGAGAAATTGCCATTTCTCACTGATTATCATATGGGTTTTTTTCCTCTTAAATTATTCTTTTTCAAGCAGTTACCGGGCTTTTCTTTCTACAACACAATTCTGTTCCAGTGTCCAACAATCTACAAGATGGTTTCATTTGCCAAGACATAGTTCTATTTGTGCACCTCTCTGCTGTATTTCTGTCTCCTCTCTCTTTAAATGTATGATCCTTTTTTCTGCCTCTGTGTTCCATTTGTCCTCTGACACCATTGTAAGTGGCTTCACTTGCTCTAGTTCTTTCAGGGCAAGAGGGGAGGGTGGAAATTGCCTCCCTTAATTGAGTTACCTTGCATATCTATTCCCTATTCCCACCCGATCTGATCACCCTCCTTCTCCCCCACTCTCCTGGTCTCTCTCGCTCCATCACATTATCATTTGGCTTGTCAACAGATTTGGAGGTGAAGCCTCCAAAGTTCTCCTCATTTTCACTTGGACTCTGCCTCATACAGAAACCTTTCATTTCCACCAGAAGAGACCTCAGAAACCTGAACATGCAAGGTCAAAAATAAAGAGTGCTTTCCTGTCCAAACAGCACCCTGTTTTCAGACACCCACCAACGTCCACATCTACATGCAGGTGCATGTACTGTACATGTCTTTGGCTCAGATTTCATGTTTTCAAGATTTATTCCCTCTGAGCTTCAGATGATGCCACTTCTTTAAATCTTTAAAGGGCCAGTTGACCCTGATTTCAAAAATCACATGAACTCTCTTTCCCTTCTAGTGTTACTAGTCTTATAGATAAGTTTGATTGTTATTAGTCCAAGTCAGATCTCAAAACATGAGCTAATTTTGGTCTATGACACTTAGGAGAACCAGTAGATAACTGAAACTGGCCTTGGAGAGTGACCAATGTTAGCTAATGATACCTTATTCTGTGTTGTTTCACCTCACAATGTTGTAAAGTTTGCTATCACATATCAAACTATCAGTGATTGTCTGATACTGGCAGGAATAATGATGACTTCATCCTTGACATTAGAAATGGCAGTAGAGAATAAAAAACTCACCAAAAGGTTTGTTTAACTGTTAAGGAGCTTTTGATTGTATTACATGACCTTCATCAGTAGTTGAAGTTGCCCCTTTGGGCCAAAAACTGCCTCAGCCAATCAATATTTGTGATGTCATCAGAGCGAGCCCTGCTGCCGATGCTTGCAAAATTAAAAAAAATATATATTAGAGGGTAAAATAGCTGTGCAAAGAGGCATAAATTACAGGGTGCAACATCCAACATGAAAATTTTAAAATTGACTTACTCCTTTACACTAGACTTCTGCTACAGCTATATTATTATGATTATATTAAAATGTAAATTTGCTTTTTAGATTAGCAGTTTTCCACCATGGATTTAAGGTAACATTAGCTTGCATAGGTGAGATAACAGTTAGCTAGGATGCTACCAGCCAAAACTGATGAGCATTGCTATCTTTTTGGCTCAAATTGAAACAATCTGAAAGTAATATTACATGATGATATTTTTATATCGTGCCTAGCTTAGAAAAAGCTCAAACTTAGCTTGCTAGCAAACATGAGCAAGCTAGCAAGCCACAAAGCCAATATTAACCAAACATGCACTGCAAATATATATAATATTGGACTCAAAAGACATTTGATTTATTTTTTATATTTAAAGGGCACTAGCAAAATATCTAGATTTAGCTAACAAAGCATACATTTCCCTTCGTTATTGATGTTGGCTGAGCTTAGGGTAGTGATACATTCTGCAATTTATGGGCAATGCTGCAGGCAACAAGCAACAGGGAGAGCTAGGATCAAAAATCTATCCCATATGCTGAGGCAACTCCTGGGGTACTGTTGAACATGTGCGTGTAGCTAACGCACTCCAAACTGTAGGGAGGTGTGCTCAACTGTACAAGATAACTGTTATACTGCATAACCAAAGCGTTCCTGCCAAAATCCAGACAATGTTGGTTATTTTACCATAGAAGAGAAATATAAAGAGGTAGACTGAGAGAGCGACTGAGTGACAGAGAAAGATGAGAGAGAATGGTGGAGTCATCTGCCACTAACTAACACACAGTGCATTTGGGAAACCCAGGCGCAGCAAGAGGCCCTTCTGATAAAGTCATCTGCTATTGCAACCCACATTGTGGTCAGAGGGGGATTACACCCATAGTGATAAGAACTACCATAAAGAATGAATAGAGGAAGTTAGCCGCCCCCTCTGGCCCCACGGTCGCTCCACTTATGGGGAAACCACTACCTAATACCTGGTCACCTGACACGGTATAAAAAAGAAGACAAAAGCTTTTGTAAGGGCATCACTCAAAACAACTGTATCTGAATTCTTGCTATGGTGGCTTGTAAAACATGTAAAATAAAATATTTAAATATTCTTTATAAATAATAACTTCCATGGACCCTCCAAGTTCCCATCAAGCACAGAGCTTACAGCACATCATATTTAAAGAGACCAACCAGTAATTATACTGGAACACTACCTGGCCCAGATTTTTTGCATGTTAGGTAATTTGGGGTAACTTGATCAATACAACTTTATTCAGGAATATGCAGCATGTGATCACAATAGAAACTGAAGTAATAAATGCAAACTAGATGAAAAACTGGATTTTGGCACAGGGTGCCTCTACAAGGCAAGACCACGATATTACAAATTCCCTAACCAATGTATAAGTAATCAGATTACTAAATTATTTATACATATTTATAGATATTTATACAGATATGGAGATGATATGGGCTTTTGTATGAATGAGATGTTGGCATATCTGGAACACATGGCTGCTCTCCAGCCTGTCAGCAGAATGCATTGGAGCCAACCCCAGTCCTGTGTGTGGTTAGGTTTACACAACAAAAGCATTCTGGTGAAGGTTAGTGAAAGATTGTGACATTGCTTAAATATTAATAAACATGTTACATTTATTAAAGAGTACAGTCTTGACCTGCTCTATGTGAAAAGTGCCCTGAGATGACTTTTGTTGTGTTTTGGCACTATATAAATAAAAATTGATTGATTGATGTTGAGTCTGAACATAACCATGAAAAGTTAAATATTGCTGTAGTTTCTACTAGTAGAGACTGTGCTGCAAGATCAGAAATTTTGGCTGAAAAAAAATTAAATAGGTTGTCTCTGAACATTTCACTCATATTTTCAGATCAATATTTTTGCAACTTGCCAAATATGTTAATTAACAACATGTTCTCATTATGTTGGGAGAAAATGTAATTCAGCAGCATGACATTTCTAGCAGAACATATTTGCAGTTGCAATTGAGTCATGTATGAACATAATCTCTAGGAGACTGAAACACAGGGTGTTTCTGTATACAAAGAACATATACATACGATTTTGAGATACTTGTTCTTTCTATTTCCATATCCTGCTACTTTATACTTCTACTTCACTACAATTCAAAGGGGAAAAATGTTACTTTTTACTCCACTACATTTATCTGACAACTTTAGTTACTAGTTACTTTGCAGATTCAGATTAATAATACTAAATATGATCAACAGATAAATTATGATAGATTAATATAGGTTAAGAAAAGATCAACTTTATTGGTCCAATATATACGACAACAATTAATACTTTAATTATTAAAATCCAATAACATAATAATCATTATTCTGAAATGGGCCGTTCTGCATAATGAAAACTTTAGTTTTGGTGTTAATGTTAATATGTTTCTACTTTTAAAGTTTGAATGCATAACTTTTACTTTTATCAGAGTTTTTGTACACAGTGGTATTGTTACTTTTACTTATACCACTGTATTTGGAGTATTCATGCTGGCAGTGTTGTTATGAGTGTGTGTGTATGTTGTAATGTTTTAATGAACTGCCAGATGGACCGAAGAACTTTCAACCTTTGTGGACAACCCAGTCTCACATCAAATGTGTCATAGCTACATTGGCCACAGCCACAGTGCAAAACATATTAGTTTCATGATAACGGCTCAAAAATTGTGAGATACCTATGTTTTTTTGGCCTGCTCTTTTCTATTGGCCTGCGTCCATGTCAAATGACTGTGAAGTTTCTGCTTATTTTTTTTTAAAAAACATTAATAGTTATGTAATTAATGTCACCTGAAAAAAACAGATTATTATTTTAGGAAAGTTACAGTTAATTCACATATTGTCTAAAATGAAAAATTAGGGTCATGAGAAAACCTGTGTCTGCTGCATCTGTGTCTGTCTCCTTCAAAATGACTGACAGAATGCTCCTACCCCATCCTGTTAGTGTGTGATACTTTAAAATTAGTACCTATGGCAAACTTGAACTCAATAAATAGATCCATCTATAGGCGGAATTGGGTTCTTTTGACTAGGGTCCCCCAGGACCCCAATACATTGATATTTTTAAAAAGCACTAATTGAAACAGAAACAGAAAACAATGACATGAAGTCATTAGGAACATATTGATTGACAGCATAAAGCACCTGTGAGATATGATGAAAAGTAAACCTCTGGGGTCTGTGGGTAACCCAGTCAGTAGGATTAAGGTTATTGTTATTGTAATTGTGAGAAATCAGTTTATAACATCCTTTCTTTACATAAAACAGTGCACATGTGGTCTCAGGCTCCCTAGAATTTCTCCTGTGCTTGATTTGGAGAGGCGGCGGAGGGTAGAGTGTTGTGTGTGCTCTCTGTGTAATTATCAGCAGCAGCTTGTCTGTGTCCATACAGCAGCAGTCCAGTGTTAACTAGTGACTCAGTGCTGTGATCAAAGAGAAGGTGAGTGGGGCTGGGAGTGAGGTTAGACCAATCAATAGGCACTCATTAGTAAGAACACTACGGAAACACTGCACACAGTGCACAGCTGATCCGCAAGAAGCCTCTGAATAATGGAAGTGTGTCTCTTTTTTCCCCTGTCTATCTATCCATCCGTCTTCCTCCATCTCTTCCTCCTAGCGGTGCGGTGATGATGAACAGTCGGCTGCTTCTCTCCCTTGGCCTCCTGCCTTTACATCATCATCATCATCTCGCTCCCAACTCAACCTAATTACCAACACATTTAACATTTATCTTAATTACCCCCACACCCCCTCTTACCCCCTCTGACTTAATTAATGTAATCAATAATTAATTTAAATATCGCTTTTTAAATTAATTATTGTTGCATTGCCACTAATTAGCCATTCTAATTAACAGAATGTGTCTGTATCCCCTCTGTGTATGTCACAGATCAAATTCAAAGTGTTTCAACTTTTGTTTACAGGCGAGTCCTCATTATCAGCTCCCTCCAACTCTTGCCGAGACTTCCCTTGTCTGCTTCTTGTTTCTTTGTTTGTTTGGATAAAAACATCCAACTGTCCTGTTGCTAAGCTGCACATCAGTTAGGAGCTTTAATTGTGTTGTCTTTTTCCCCTCCTTGTCCAACTTCGTCATGATTTAGAGCTTGCCACAGCTCGCACTGTGTGTTTTTTTTTTTTTATCATTCCTCTCATTTTTCACTCTCATTCCTCTCTTTCATCATCTCACAGCACTCGCTCTCTCTACTTGAATATTTGTACCAGTGTTTCTCTCTCTATCTTGGCATTTAGTTGTTCTACAGAGAGAGCTTTTATCATGTCATGTTCCACCTACAGCACTGCAAACAAGGAGGTGGCATGATTACAAGAAATGAGGGAGATAGTTGTCTGATTAGAGTGTCTGCTTTGCATGGTAGAGCACAGAGCTGGTATACAAGTCCCTGACAGCTTCTTTCCTATAGCAGACAAACTGTCTGGCTTATTTTCCCCAAGGCAACAAATATTACAGAATTGGCCAGATGATGGCGATATAACAACCAACTTTACAATTTGAGCAACAAGTTTGGAATCACTATGATCAAAACATTTTGCTGTGCTTGCTTCACATGTCAGACTAGCCCCGTCTGGGACTGTCTCATCCACTGTGTAGGAGACGGTTCTGTGTACCTCCCATAGAAAGGATTAGGGAAGCAGCTATGAGCTGCTCTTCATCAAAAGTTGCCCAGTTTGTCATCCTTCAAATCTCTTCTTTTGTAAAACATACTCAAGCTTTGTGAAGCTTGTCCAACAATGTCATTGAGTGTTGGCTGGATTGGCCTTATTGCTGTCCCTTGAAGGCAATACATCCACTGCAACTGCAGTGGACTCCCTTTGGCCTCACAGTGGACTGTGCAATCACAGGGCTGGGGGCCACACAAGCAAGACACATCCTGGCAGAGACAGAAAAGACAGTGGCAGTAAGTTCTCTGTATGTTGACCAGTTTTCATTTTTGTGCCCTAAAAAACTGAGTGGTTCCATTTGCAGTTTAACTGAGAGGGGGAAGTCTCTGAAACTCTGTATGGCACACTGTGATCACGCCTAACCAGTTAACTGACAGAATCTGGAGTGTTTATCTGCTTAGTTTGGTTTGTTTACAACCTAATAAAGAGACCAGAGTCTGGTGTCATTCCTACTCGGATCAAACAACCATTAAACAGATCGTCTAAAAGGCTGAGTCTCTGCTTCCAATCCAGCTCTGGTGTGGCTCATTTGTGGAAAGAAGCAACATGAAATTGACATGCTAATCATGGCAACCATTTCTATCATCACGTGCTACAGGATGCACCATTTCCTTTCCAATTAGTTCATGAATATATCAATCTTAGATTCATCTGCAGCAATCTGGAAAACCAGATATTTATTTAGTCATTTATCAAGTAAAAACGCTGAATATTCAGAGCCAGTGTTGTAGTGGGCAGCTTGCTTATGATGTTAAAACAGAAAATATCTAGAATCCCTGCCATGTTCCAGGGCCCTGCCAACCTCTGGCCAGCACCCCTGGTATGAATGTGTGTTGTATGAATGTGAAGCAGGCTGTTGGCGATAGAGCACGGAGCTCAGCTGACTTTTATGGGATTAGGAAGAGAGCGGTTCAGATGCTTGTCAGATCTACACAGGGGAGGTGACGCCTCAAATAAGGTCTGATCCCAGCAGCCCTCTTCCCTGAGTAAACGCTGCTGGATGCTTCTATTTAAAAGGCCATTACTGTTCATCATGTCAGACACAAAAAAGAAACTCAATATAGAAAAGAGGGCCTTAACATGTTGAAGCAATTGACTAAAACAAAAACTCTCTGCAGAATATAAAATTTGCCGTTCAAACCTCAGACCCCAGGTACACTTTTCTAATTCCTCGCTTTGTAATGATCAACACTCAGCAGGATTCCACAAAAACCTTCAGTCACTTCTCCTACAATACTGAAGTTATATATACAGTCCTTTTCATAAGGTACTATTATACAAAGCTACAGATGACAGTGTCAGTCTTGGTTTTGAACATTAGAGTCACAAAGCAGGAAAAGCCACTACTGAAATTAGGATTTGAATTCAACACTGATTTGTCTGTATGTGTGTCAGTCAATCAATGTATTGTTGTCAAGGCTGTTGCAGCCTATGACGCTTGCAGCTCTTTTTGACAGAGCCTGTCAGTATGCTAACAGTTAGCTGTCATGCTGAAGAGAGAGTTGGTCTTTTCTAAAGAGCCCCAGGAAGCTTATTCCTTCCCTTGTAAATTACCAAAATGCTGCATTCTGCACACACTGCAAGAGTACATTTTCGGTCATGCACGATGGAAATGTCCATATAAAAGATCATATTAAGATGGCCAAATATAAGCTGTGGTTTCCCTGAGAGCCGAGATCTCCAGAAAAGAAACTCTTAACTAAGAAGACAGACTGCAAAGAACACAGTACCTGCTAATCTTCTGAAAGGTAACGTTCTTTAAAGATTATTTCTCAGATTTTGTTATTAAT
Source organism: Thunnus maccoyii (assembly GCF_910596095.1). Lineage (NCBI taxonomy): Eukaryota > Metazoa > Chordata > Actinopteri > Scombriformes > Scombridae > Thunnus > Thunnus maccoyii. The sequence goes on along the minus strand of NC_056540.1, from coordinate 1,206,192 downwards.
GAGGTGCATTTAATGTTTTGACATTTCAACACTTTTTTACATTCTTACATTTTGTAAACAATTGTAGCGATTGTAAACTTGTTTTGTAAACTTGCCACCAGCTCGTGGCATAGTGTTGTGAAGATGTAAGTTGAAGTTATTTTTATGTTATAGTTATTTATAGGCCACAAAGATATTTATACCTTGTTTGTTTAAAAAAAAGAAAAAAAGCTGGGAATGTGTCAGTTGGCCGTTCAGCCAGCAACCTGTGCTTATGCACACTGACAAATACCTTGGTAGATTTTGGGAGACAAAACACATTTCTTTTGTCCACGCTGTTCATGGTGTTGAAAGGTGTACTAGATAAGTGTGCTAAGATGTGTGCATAAGCACATACATATGCATGTGCATCAACGTGTGGTACATTGAAGGGTCCCGGTTTGGGGGTTTGAAAATATGGTCATCCTAAACTATGTATGCAAACAGTGCTCCCATTCTTAATCCCGCCTACTAAACTCTGACATGTGGGTGGCAATTCAGAGGTCTGGACCCAGGCTAAATTCAAGACACTTTGTTATTGCAGTTGGTGGCAAAACTGCAGTTGAATTAATTTAACATTGAGCCAGATTCAGCAGTGGAGCAAGCAGTGTGGCAGAGGGGACAGCGTCCCTGGGCCCATGGCCCTCTCCAGTTACAAAGTCCAGTCACGCCCAATCTACCTGACTAGCTGAATATTTTGAATGAAGTTTCTTTGAGTGCTTTATAAAAAAAAGTCAGACTCAGACCATGTCTGTGACTTCTGCAGAGCAGAGACGAGCCGCCACCACTGCCAAGGAATTCTCGTCTTATGCAGCAAACAGCACCAGCGGGGGTGCTGTGGCCTGTTTGTATTGTTGTTGATTCCACCCCCTTAGTTGGGCCCCCAACACTCTGAGTTGGTTGGGCTGCCGGGAGTTTTAAAAGCTAGCAGCCTGTGTATCCATGAATGCGTGATGTTGTTGCATACTGTCATGTTAACAATCAAGGTGATAGGGGTGGAGCCAAATCCGAATACGGTGTTCAGAAAAGCACAAATAGTGTTTTTTTGTTGTAGTTTTTTTACAAATATTTATTCCGTACAAATACTTTAAAGATGATCTGTTTTCGGGAGGACAAAAAAAAACCATGTCAAATAATAGTGTGCAGTTGGAGACTCACAAGTTCAGTTCAGTTCGGTTCAGTTCAGTTCAGTTCAGTTCAGTTCAGATCTTTATTGTCCCTAAAAGGCAAATTTGATTTGCAGTAGAGGGTAAAAACACAAACACAACACAAGAGGACATAGGACATTAATCTTGACACTTACAACAGACAACAACAACAACAAAAAAGGAGATATCTGTTCATTAAAAGTATCAAACCATTGGAATGGTGGTCATAATAAAGTGCAGTTTAGCAGTGCAGTTCAGGTTAAGTGCAAATTAAGCACATTTATTGCACTTGGAACAAAGCAAAATTTAAACCTATTGCTTTTTACCCTGGGGTACCTGTATCTCTGCCCAGAAGGGAGAAGAACGAATTCTTTTAAGAGTGGGTGGTTAGAGCTGGCCGAGATCGGCCGTGCATTTCGCAAAACTTGTCTGTCATAGATATCTGCTAAAGAAAGCTGTTGTGTGCCAATTATTTTGTGGGCTACTTTGACAATATGGAACAGACAGAACATATTTTGTTTTTGTTTTGAACAGATTTTTGTTTTGCACTGTAAGATTCCCATACCAAGAAATTAAACAAAAGGTTCAAATGGACTCAATAAAGGATTTGTAAAATAAAGCCATCAGTGTCTTGTCCACATTAAAAGTATTCAGTCTGCGTAGAAAGTGAAGTCTCTGCAGGCCCTTTTTGTAGATTGCCGATGTAGTGAGGTCATGGTTCAAGTTCTTGTCAATTACTGTTCCCAGGTACTTGAGGCACTCAACCATCTCAACAAGTGAGCCCTTAATTATAGTAGGGAAGGTGGAGTGGGAGGTTTTCCTGATGTCGATGGGCAAATCTTTAGTTTTGTGAACATTTAACTTCAGGAAGTGGTTGTCATACCACTCTACAAAGTCTTTCACAACTGGCCCATGATTGACCTCTCCATCCTGGAGCAGACTGATTAAGATAGTGCTATCTGTGAACTTCAGGAGATGCCTGTCATCGTAGTTACTCCTACAATCATTTGTATAAAGAATATACAATAATGGGGACAGGACACACCTCTTGGGTGAGCCTGTGGATGACAACCGCGTCTGGGATAGAGCACCAGAGTTAAGGAGAAGTCTACAAATAAAAGCCTTGCATGAGTTTTTGTACCCTCGAGATGCTTGTACAGATGATTAAATAAAGTAGTAGTTGCATCATCCACCCACCTAATAACCCGAAATGTGAACTGCATCGGGTCGAGCAAGCTCTGAACCTTATCAGTCAGGATTTGTTTAACCAAACGCTCAAAAATCTTCATCACTAGTGAGGTCAGGGCCATAGGCCTAAAGTCATTGAGCTCTTTTGGGGATTTGTTCTTGGCCAACAATAGATTTCTTCTACAGTTTTGGGATCTTGTGCTGGGTAAGTGATGAGTTAAAAAGATCAGTAAAAATATCACATAACTGATCTGCACAAACTTTAAGACATTTGCCAGTGATCATGTCAGGCCCAGCGCTCTTTCTTATATCACATTTATGGAACATTTATCTGACAGAATGGGCACTGATTGTAGGCTGAGAGGTGGCAGTACAGTCACTCACTGTATCAAACAGATCACTGTGCACATTTGTGAAATCATATTCATCATAAAAGCATAAATAAAAATCATTCAGTGCATTTTCAAGCTTTAGATTTGAGTCAAAACCAAATCTAAAGCTTGACCTATTTTTCTTGTTGTCCTAGCTTGTCCTGGCTCGTCATGGCTTTCATGCTATCCCATTCTGCCTTTAGGTCACTACTATAAAATTTCTACTCTATTCTACTTTTATATTGGAGTTTAGCTCTCTTCATTTCATATCTGGTCTCTTTTTTAAGCTTGTACCTTATCCTCAACCCCACCATGTAGAAAGGCATTGTGTTCCTGTGCAGCGCATTTCAAAGGCTCCCTTGAGCTCTTCAACAGTCTTTCCAGTCCACATCTCCACTTCTCTGGTGGCTACTTTACCTTTAGATTGGTATAAGAAGGATAGTGTTGTGATCAGAAGAGCTGAGAGGGGGCAAATCTACAGACTTAGAGGTACCTTTGACTGAACCATAACATAGGTCAATAGTTTTGTTCAGTCCGATAGGGCAAGAAATATATTGATAAAAGTTGCTCATTGATTTCAGGTTACAATGGTTGATGTCACCAAGGGTGAGACAGGGGGCATCAGGAGAGAGGGACTGTAGCTTTTGTGTAACCTTGTGAATAGTTGTCACTGCATTCTTCGCATTGGCTTTGGGGTGTATGTATACAATAGTAACAAATATTTGGGGAAATTGGTGGAGGAGATAAGAGGGGTGCATAGACACAGACAGCAGCTCAATGTCCGCAGTGCACACTCTCTCTCTGACAGTGATGTGTTTACACCACCGCTGGTTGACATAGAGGCAGACACCTCCTCCTTTGATGTCAGCATCTGTCAAGCCACTTCGGCACAACAAAACCACTGAGAGTAAAGTCGTTAAGTTGGTTTCCATGTCCGCAGGAGTAAGCCAGGTCTCAGTGAAAGCCATGATGCTTGTGTCTCTGAATTTCTCCGGGTGAATGATGTTAGTTTGGATCTCGTCAACCTTGTTCCTAATGGACTGCAAAGCATTGCAAAGTAGTATTGAAGGGAGGGGTATGCGGTGGAGATTCAGCTGCTTAAGCCTCCGTCTGATACCTCCCCGTCTTCCCCATTTCCACTTTTTCTATTAAAGTATTCACGGTGACGGGAGATGTCTGCTATTAAACTGCCATCTGTAAGCAAGTCCAAGTGCTTATGTGGGTGCTGTCAAGCCCTTAGATTCAATAAAAATCCCTGAGAATACTGAACCCTGTGCAAATGGCAAGGATCAAACAAAAAATGAGACACAGCAAAGTCCATGAGAGATCTTAGTCAGATTGGTTGACTCTTCACTAACAACATTTAAACAGTAAAAAATCAAGACATTAAAACAAGAGGTTAAACAAGATAGACCTCTACTGCTTGTCAATACTTGTGCAGCGCCACCTTGTGCATCTGCAGGCTCGTAGCGTAGCAAGCTTACATCGCTGTCTCTCCTCTGTCCCACTCTGCTGTCTATCTCTGTGTCACGCTACTGCTAGCACTACTAGCCTGACAGTGGCTAGACCATCCAGCCTCACTTTGCTAAATGTTGAGCAGGACATAAACATTGACAAAGACAAAGTGGCTGGCAGATTTGCCACCATAAAGAAGAGGAGGCTGAAGTTTTAAAAAGTGACTGTGTTATGTACAAAGTTCGTTAACCTGTTCAGATTATCTTGTTCAATGGAGGATGGTGGGATACACAAATGGACTAATTTACACTAAACTACAGGCTGAGCAAGGACAACAATTGGTGAGTGAAACATGTAACTTTTATAACTTACGGAAGTTATATTATGAACTGGATCTTACACTGGGACTGACAAGCCTGCCGAGGATTTGAATCAGGTGGATTTTCAACAGTTTTGCATTTCTAAGTGGTTCAGACACATGTTAACTGTGTGTGGTTTAAGAATTAGCATGTGCAGAAGCTGTCTGCCTGTTGCTTGTGAAAATTCATTCATGCATATAGAAAACAAGAGTAAGTAAGTTGTGTATTTGATACATGCAGTGACTTTTTGACATGAACAAAAACTCTCAAAGAATATACATGAAGAAATATGTGTAAGTCATGTATCTACAGTATGATATGTGCATTATTACTTTTTGATGAGAACATAAATATGTATGTATGTATGAATGTAATGTGGTTTATTGTATTGCATCACTGTGAATTTGTTTTGTTTGTTGTGATAAAATGACGTTAAAGCACTTTGTACCTTATTTCTTTATAATGAGCTGTCACAAGATGATGAAAAGTATAAAACAGAAAAAATAGCGATTTCTGTTAATCTTTTCAGATTTTCTCGAACGGCTCTGCTCTTTTCTTAGGAAATAGTGGGCGTTTTCACCTTTTCAGGGTTCAAAGTTACAAACATCCACAATTAGTCTTTATTAAATTAAAAATTAAATTTTAGTTATGATGAAATCAGTCAGAATGTTAGATTAATTTGTTGTTTAATTCCATGCTTACCACATCTTGGCAACTGTCTGTGTCACTGCCTGTGATGTTGTAGACCTTTGTACTTGAATAGACCTTGTAATGTTGTAGACCGCTGTGTGTATTTTATGTTTATGTTATTCCCGTGTAAATAAGACACGGTACTGAGACAGTGCACTTGGCCTGTTGCTGTCTATCTGTGGTGGTGCTGAAACATTTGAACGTGACTTGCAACCTGTTTTCCTTATATGTTCTTCAGAACAAGCTTGCTTGACAAAGTGGCTTCACTTTATGTTTTCTGAGATAAAGTCTTGTTTGGCTCAATATGTGACAATTTGTCTTTATGGATAGGATATATCAGCTATTTTACAGTTGTGAATTTTAAAATGACTTTATCAGAAGGGCCCCTTGAGAATGCTCTGCCCCCTCTGCTGACAGTCTATTTCAGGCCTTGGCCAGAATCCAGACGTGAACTGAGTGAAACCGTTCAAATGTAGTCTTTATCTTAGCAGTGCATGAAACATAGCTTGAAGATGTGACTGGATCTGTCGTACAGGACTGGTATAACAGTTGCTCCCTTACATTGTCTATGCAGGAAATGAGCAGGACTTCACAGCACCCTGGAAGCCCAGAATAACTGAGAACACAGCTACAATGAAGTCTGACGGGTCAAGAAACACAAGCGGTCATGTGATCAAGACAGGTTGGACACAAACCAACAGTTTATCCAGATTTCCTAAAATAAATATACACATACATAGAGTATATTCCCTGACATTTACATATACATACCATGCAGTACCTTACTTATATGTAGCGATTAACATGGTGAGTTATTGTTACTGATAGGACTGAACAACGCTACAAAATACACAGGAATTACCCCCTAATTTGTTGCATGCACACACACAAGCACACACACAAGGCCAGCGCATGCAGATATCAGTGGCTGTACAGCCTTGTGCGTGGCTGGCTGAAGAAGCCTGTGAAGCGCAGCCAAAAGCAGGCTGAATTTAATGACATGGAGGACAATTATTGTCCATCCCGTGGAGACTGACACTAATTTAATAAGTTATGCGTTTGTTCGGTGTGCCTACCCTCCAGCCTCATCAGCGAGAGGCTTTCAGAGGGACTACCAGCAGAATCCACCACTCTCATTTTTTCCCCATCTCTCTCTATTTTTTCTCTCTCTCTCCATCCCTCCATTATGATAAGCTGTGGCTTAATTAATTTAATAGGGTCAGGAGTTATTACCACCTCCACTGCACACACTTTATTACCAGGAAGCATCACCTCCATTATGAATTTTTCTTTTTCAGTGCACATATTTTTGAAGACTTTGCTCCCAGGCTACCTCAGGTGCACAGTGAGGTGAGCGGCGGAGCAGGGGAATAGAGGAAGTGATTTATGGTTGGAGGCAGGCAAAGGTCACATATATTACATGTGATACCATGTAGTATATTACACTTGATTAACCTACAAGCTTGTAGGTAAAATGACACACCCCAGGTTACTATCCAAATGTCTCATATTTTAACCGGAAAATCTGCAAAATAAATTCTGAATTATTTCACATTTCCATCCAAATCTGTTATGAGGAAATTAGGCATTGGGTCAATGCCTTTAAACCATTGCAGAAGAAGAAGTAACAACACCGCTGCACCACCCAGTCCAAATCCATTCTCCTGTTAGCTTGACAACAGTCCTTGACAGTCCTTCAGGGCTGCTGCAACAAGCCAAATATTACATTGCAAGTAACTATCTGATGTGTTTAAAAGCAGTTCTCAATTTGCATGTTATAATTTATTTTCTAACATGCTACTGTATGAGTCTATCTCTAGTTTTAGAGATTTGAAGATGAAATTTGGAAACTGTCATTTGTCAATTGTTATTGTCGTTGTTGTTGCTGTTCTGCTTCTCTGTGTCCCCACCTCACCACCCCCTTCTCTCTCTCTCAACCCAACCAGTCAAAGTAGATGGCCGTCCACCTAGAGCCGGGTTCTGCATGAGGTTTCTTCCTGTTAAAGGGGAGTTTTTCCTTACCGCTGTCACCAGGTGCTTGTTCATGGGGGAATTGTTGGGTCCCTCTCTCTGTAAATTAAAGAGTATGGTCTAGACCTGCTTTATGTGAAAAGTGCCCTGAGATTACTTTTGTTATGATTTGGCACTATATAAATAAAACTGAATTGAATTGGTATTGGACCAACATGATGTCAACATTGTATTCTGGTTGTTGATTGGTTAGGGAGGACATCCTTCCTTGGAGCATCATTTTAGTGTGTTCTGGCCAATCGTAGATTAGCATGAAAAAAAAATGAAGTACATTAAGTTGATGTAAGAGATCCCGCCCTGAGGAGGATGGGCTCCTGCTGCCCCCCACTACCCCCCACCACCACTTCACACACTGCCCTTTCTCCTCCTGCCCTCCAGTTGTCACTGTTGAAGCATTTTAATCAGAATTTCAGTAATGGTAATAAATCAATCAGTTTAGTAATATCTAAACATGATCTCCCACGCCTACACAGTCTTGACAAATGGTCTAAACAGCAAAATGAGCTGTTTTTTAAAATAGGTTTTCTAATAGTTATGAATGTTTATTTTCACAAAAAATTTCCATTGGCTTTAACCATCTAACCATTCTTTGAGCCATGACAAAGGTTCCAAGAAAGTAGATCTTTTCACTCAAACCACAATCTTTCACTACTGTAACTGCAAGCCAAGTAGCTCTTGTGTCCAAATCTAACCAAACCTTCACCATGTTGGTAGCAGATCAGGTTGTATCATTTTTGTAATAGTGATTTATAATTGTTTTGGAAAGCACTGATGCATGATGTTGTCTTGCTGATAGGGGTGTCAGGTCAGAAAATACTGATATGGGAACATTTTTAAAGTAATACATGAGGAATCATGTATTTGTCATTGAATTTGGAGGGTTGGTTGGAATAAGGTCAGTGACAATAAAGACAAAGTCAGCGCTCTTGTATCAAATTAATCGGTTACTTCAATAAGGAAAGCTCTTTGAACAATACATTTTTTAGACCTTTCTAGACTCATCATGGATATTGGCTGTTAAAACCAAACATTTTGAGGTTAATTCAGACTCAACAGTTTCTATTTATCACCTCTCTTTGCAGTTACAAACAGTGTGATATGAGAATAAAGATTTTAGTCTTTTTTCTTTGATTTTCAAAATCACTCTCAGTTGAGTGTCCCTTTGATTTTGTTGGTTTGGAGCTGTGTCAAACAGAGGGTTGTTGGGTGTTGATAAGCACTTTCAGTTATGACTCGTGGAATGTTTTTATTATTATTATATGCCTCAAAGAGCTGCAACATTATAAATCTGCTTACATGATAATGCATCAGTGATAATAATCCAGTAATATAATGAAGAAACTAACTAAACTAACTGAAAATACTCATCTGCATAATGAATATTTTTAGGTCCACTTACTTGTTTGCTCCAGAGATTTCAGCTGTAGTGGACCTTGAGTTGAGATTTCTTTGTCAACTGCTGTTTCCAAGGTCAAGAATGAGCTGTCAAGCTCAAGTAGGGGTGTGAATTTTGAAAGACATGGACCATGCAGAGATCTTTATGTAGCTGCTAAATCATTGGAGAGGCCATTTAAGTGATCTAAAACTCACCATATATGGACTTATATGAAATATCTCAACCCTTCTGGAACAAAAGGTTATGAAAAGATTAAATTATGACTTATACTTCTACCTGAGGTATAAGAAAGAATTCAAGAATATTTTACTTTATCGGAAAAGACATGCTTGTGAGTACTATCAAAGGAGAATTAACAACACCTGGGTGAGGATCCCTGTCTTTTAGCAGCTGATGCTAGAAATAACATCCGTATTCCCCTGCTGAGAATAGTCTTCAGTGGTGAACATATACTTTCATCCTTCCTTTTAGAGCGTGTCAGGAGAGAAGGGAGAATCAATTATCTCTGTATTGATCACAAACTTCCGCCTGTTTTAAAGCTTCCGGATGAATGCCTCTGACTCTTTAATTGAAACATTTGCCGTGTGTTGAGCCCAGGTCCTCTGGCAGCTGTTGTATAGGGCCTGCTTTGCATTTTCTCTCTGCTTATTGATGTCTTGTCGCCCTACAGCAGCCAGTTGAATGCTAAGAGGATTAAGAAGTAGCAGTGAGGAGGAGGAGACAGAGGAGATGCACATTCTGCTCTCAGCCTGTATTACCTGGCTGTGCTTATAGGCTGCATATCAGCTTACAGCTGTGATTAGACACATCTACAGTACAGGGCTGAATGAGGGGATACTAAGCCAGCTATTTGATCCTGATACAAGTCATGGAGGGAAACTTCAGTCTTGTGGAATTCAAGGTGGATGGTGAATCATTGCCATTAACATGGTAATGATCAACAGCTTTAGAGATGATGTATGATCGATTGCCAGGTTTAGATTTAATCATCATAATGCACAAGTATATTCCCTGCAACAGTGGGGACAAAGAAGCAGATTTGGTTAAGTAAAAGTAACAATATTGTAATGTAAGATTACTCCATTACATTAACTAAAAGTCATTTATTGACAATTTTTACATAAGTAAAGTTATAGCATGACGTGAGCACACAGCACTATAAATCTGCAGCCATGCACTTGATTCTGAGTCTATTCTCAACTTCTTTGACATTTCTAACCAAAATATAACAACTATTGCGCTGCCTCATTTGAATGAACCTCCCACCTGTTTGTTCCTCTCCTCCCACCTGTGCACTGTGTGTCACAAAAATACCACACAGATCCACAAAGCAAGTTTCAAGGTCAGGAAAACAGTCAGAGTGCTGTTTGTTCTAGTCATTATGCCACTATGAAAACAGAGCCCACTATGTTAAATCAGTAAAGTTCCCCTTTAAGAATTATAGAAAAGATCTTCAGGTTAATGCTGAATAAGACTGATGAGCCCTCAGTCTGGCTATGTATCTGTCAGCTTGCTGTGATGTTTTTCTGCCCTGTAGTGGCCAAATATTGACTAATGCAGCTTTAAAGCAGCAAATGAGGTGGCTCCAAGACTGATCTCAGGAGATCTCATAAGGCATTAACTGAAGTTCGACATGTGCAGTGGAAACACAGGGCCATGTGAATGCTTTCACCTCAATATTAGTATTGATAAAGTCTCCTCTCTCTCTCTCTCTCTCTCTCTCTCTCTCTGTCTAGAAGGCTGTGTCATGGTTAACAGTGTGTAACAGCCACAGTAACCTTAGCTAACCACAGTCAACAATGAGCCTATTACAATGTCAGTGTGCAGCATTGGGCTCCATGATATCTAATGTAATGAGATGAAATCAGTAATGAACAGTTTCCATTGTGACCACTTTCATATTATCCATAGTGGTAGGTATCCATACTTAATATAAAAAGCTTGATGCTATAGTACAACTCAAAGATTAAAATGTTGAAAAGACGTATCCCAGGTGGTTATCAGTACCTCTTTCTGTTCTTTATTTTGTAATTAGTAGTAGGGATTTATTACTATGAGGGCTGCAGTTGTGGAAGAAGTACTCAGATATTTTATTTAAGTAAAAGTAGCAATACCACAATGATTTAAACAATACTCCATTACAAGTAAAAGTTATCAAAAACTTACTTAAGAAAAAGTACATAAGTATTATCAGCAAAATGTACTTAAAATATCCAAAGTAAAAGTACTCATTATGCAAAATAGCCCAATTTAGAGTGTTATATTTATCACACATGTATACATACATACATATATATATATATATATATATATATATATATGTATATACAGATACAGTTGCACCCATGAAAAAGGTTGTTTTCTTTATGTTTGTTTTTTATTCTGCATCAAACTTTGTACAGTATAACTGTTTGCACTGTTGTCAAAGTATAGTCTTTAATGTGTTCGGTGTCCCATGAAATGCCTATTGTCTATGTCTCTTACAGTAGCTGCTTCAGTGTTTTTGTTTTTGCTCTTGTACAGTCAGGAAGCCACACACAACCTCAGTTGTTCTATTTCTGTTCTTGCTACATCCCAGCAACACATATTCCCGCAGTCCCACCCCTGCTACCAGCTCCTTCGTCTGTCCAGCTGTGAGCTTTCCCATACTAGTAGCCTATATTAAGTTACTTTTGTTGTTACATGTCAACCATATATAGAGTGTATAGACAAACATAAACAAGAGAAGCTGCATAAAGTCAACTAATATGCACTTTCTTCTCAGACCTGTTAATGAAGATCGGACGGTAAGTGATGTCCATCAATTGACATGATTGACTTACAACATCAAAACAATCTGGGAAAGCTGCCATGAATTGTTATTTTCTTTAATCTATTAGGGTATTTACTATATCACTATGAATAAAATGTGATTTTGGAAACACTTTCATGTAATCATTCACTGATCATTTTGTTGAGCTAGAGCATTCTTTAAACATGGTTTAACTAATCCTGTCTAACATAATGTTAACTAACTAAAAAATATCAACATAAATGATCATCCAGTACACTCATCTTTCATTCATTTGGTCATCTCGGAAGAAGTTATCTTGAATGATGGCGCTCTTTTTAAAAATAAGTAATAAGTAGAAAAATAAGTAGAATTAAGGGTCAAAACCAGGATCAGCACTTACTGAGCTCACTGTGCTAATTTTTACTGTAGCATTGCAGTAGTTTATTTAAAGATGAGGAATCATATAAAACATTTTGTAACTATGAAATGAAACATGATAATCTTTTAAAGCTCTAATACATTTAGTTGTAAGTCATAAAACTGACTTAGATTTTACGAGAATGTGTTGTTTCAATCCGAGTTTACTCCATTCAAAATAGTCAGTAATAATTAAATGAATTTGTTTGGTTTGTCTGTTTTTTAAGTATACTGTTGTAAAGATGAACTCACTTATTGTAAATTAAAATGTTCTCATCTTAAATCACAATTATATCAACATTTCTCTATCCATGTCTCCGTGGAAGGAAGATCATTCCTATCTGAAAATGACTTCCCTCATGTGGTTCACCCTGGTCGTCATCTAGTTAATTGTGAATGTGCTGCACATTTGCAGCTTTAAGCTTATATTCTTCTTCCTATGACAACATCTCCAGATAAACTTTCAGCCAGCTTTGAAAAACTGAAAAGTCCAGATTTTATTCAAATCTTTTAACTATTCAATTAAGTTATCTCTGCTATCCACACACAAAGAATATGGCCCTGGAGACACAATATCTAAGATATATTACAAACAATCCAAGACAATATGAAATCCTGTCCACTAATTATAATTAATTACAGGTATTTTTGTCATCACTACTGTCCCTCAGGTCATGCTGTAACAGTCACTATTAGTCACACAGGACAAAGGACTAAGTACAGTGGCTGGGAAAGGGTGGAGAGGCAGTTCAGAATGAGAGTATTAGATGCTGTTTGGATGTGCCCTTGCCATTCCCAGGTCATACATTTCCATTTGTCAGTTGGAGCGGCGCGAATGCTAAGCATGCATGTGTCAGTGATTAGCTCCAAGGAGCTTTCACTGAGGGCTGAACTAAGAGAGAGGAAGGGCACGCTACAAGAAAACAACTTAATTATCTTCTTTATTGCTTTTATTTTCCTCTTATTGTAAATAAACTGAACATTTAATGGTTCATTCTCTCCTCTTCATTCTTCTTGTGCTTTGATGCATTATTGAAAATATACTGGCACAAATAATAAGACCTGTATGTGCATAACTATATCAAAGCTTTTTTGAGTGAAACACCGTGGCAGGGAGCTACTACTCTCTGCAAGAGCCTTATTCTCTTCTCCAGGGACAGTAAAGGCCCACATGAAATGAACTCATAACTCAGTTTGGAATCTCCGACAGTCCCTGGGCACCGGACGCTGGTCAGGCTGCAAATTTTCCACCCAAATGGCAGCCTCACAAAGGCCACAGATCTGGCTCCATCAGCGCTGATTTGAATGGTATTTGACTAGGACCTTCATCGTGTGAGGTTAGGCCATTATGACTGGAAACAGCACTGAAAAATCAAACAGCAGACCGACGTATAACTACTAGAAAGAGAGGATGAATACCAACAACTCACAGAACTCTCTGGCCTCACTGAATAGCAGGTGAAAGGAGATAATTGAGATTTACTTTTTATACTCCTCAGTGGTGGTAAATGAGGCAATCATAGGAACTCAGCTAAGATGATGGCTCAGTTCCCTTTCACATGCAGTTTAACAGAGGTTGGCTAAAATATTAGCCACTATGCACCTCCTCAAACATGTAATTACATGTCAGGGCTACAGAGATACTGATACAGAAAGTTTCTTTTTTGTGTAGAGACTGGTAACTTGAAGGTGTCTATGGAGGCATCACATATAAATTCAGCTTTAAAAATGTATTGCATGGTAATGCATGTGAACAGGTACTCATTTGATAACTTAGTGTATTCATGACACTTTGACATCTGAGTTTTGAGATGTTTTGAGATTCTTTCTCTTATTTCCCTCCATCTTCTTTTTCCCCTCTCCTCTCTGTTGTTCATGAGGTTCATTCATAAAGCCCTGCGACACACGCAAATTTTGACAAGTTGACAACATATATTCACGTCAATTTGCATCGCCTGGGCCGAAATCACGCCTACTCAAGTCTTTGCATTGACTTTGTATGTAATCTTGCTGCACCAAAAATTTGCTTTGCATTCTGTCTGAACTTTCAGTATGGCACTCACTTTCTCCACTCTACTTGTTACCAAGGTAACTACCAACTACCAAAATGCAACCTTAAATAGTGTTTAACTCACTCAGTACTGTGTGACAAAGTTTAGCTTAAAGTACTTCAGGTGATGACTGACTGACATGTTTGTCCCTCGGGGCTTACTGTAGCTCTATGCACTCTCTGCTGAGACTGTTTAGTACTACAAACCTGTATACTAGACTCAACTCGGCTGCTGCTGATACTGATAGCAGCTCCACACTTGCTGCCCTTCACACTTCCCATACAGTACATGCTGATCTGCTGCCTGTTTGCTGAAGAATACAGAAGATTGGTTGCTTGGGGTCTTCAGGGCTTTTATGTTTGTTTGTTTTTTGTTGAAGACGCTGTTAATGGAAGGATATTTCATTAATAAGCATTAACTGCTTCACTGAATCCTAGCTCAAACTGTTAGCATCCCATGCCTTCTAGAGGCCGAAATAGATGAGTAGTGCTTATTGTACTTGAAGCGATCAGGTATAAGACTCCGAATTGACTCTCTGAAATTGATATAGATGTGATTAATGTGAACATTAGGATTAATCAGACTAACATTTGATGGTATTCATGTTGAATCAATCATGTCATGAACTGGATGCAAAATGAAAAGATCTGGTGTGGAGCTGACTGACCATTTTGAAAAAAAAACCAAAAAAAAAGCCCAACAACGTTGTACCATTTCCAAAAGCCTTTGGTAAAAAATCTGGATAGTTGTTCAGTATTAATCAAAGGAGGCTGATGATACAGCAGCACCTGTACACAGTGTCCAGCCTCTGAAACCTGCAAACCATGGAGGGGATTTAAGTTTAAGAGAGATGTTTCCTCCAAAGTTTCTCCCCTGCTGTACTTGATCTTCATTGGCGAGAGCAGCTCAAAGGAATGTGTGAGTGGTGTGTTAGTCTTTGTTTTCCAGCTGAGATAGGTGGAGGCGGCACGGGACAGGACCTGTCACTGGATCCATTAGCATGCTGACATAAAACAGAGGAGTGTAGGCCTGGAAGGCTATCATGGCCTCTTCCCCTGTCAGCTCTGCTTTCCACCAACTCCCTGACAACCCACCCATCCCCCACCCCCCACCTCCACCCCCTCACACACACACACACACACACACACACATAAACCCTGACACCGGGGCATGCTTGTTGTCTCTCTCACTATCCTGCTTGCCCAGACACACACACACAAGCCCCAGCCCACATTTTCTATCCATCCCACTGATGGGCTCTGAATTGGTTCTTAGTTAGACGCATATTAGGACAGATGGATGACCTTGGCCCTATTCACAACAATAACTCTGTCTCCTGGACAATGTGTGTGTTTGTCAGCACCGCGCTGACACTTCAGTTGTGTGGGCACAAGTCACACACACACACAAACACACACACACACACAGATAGACACACTTTGGGCTTGGTAAGTTATAACTTCAACCACTTTCTCATCTGTGAGGATCTATTAGGAGAAACACGTATTTCACTTAAGGTGGTGCAATTGCAATTATTTAGTAAGCATCTCAGAATCACTCGCAGGTATAGTGCTGTTTGACTGGGACTAAAATTACTCCATAAACATACCTTAGAGTAAGACTTGAGAGTTTTAATGAAGCTGGCACACACAGAGATCTGCTGACAGGGAATGACACCACCGTTTTACAACTGCTAGAACATTAAACTAAAGATAATGATGCTATCTTGTAGTTTCATTCAGTAGTAATACATAGTGTAAGTAGTTAGTATAGAAGTAATTATAAAACTGACTACCTGACCTTCATAGATACATATGTCATATACATATATACATATATCATATTTGATACAGAAAAACTCAAATAAAAACACTTATTCATTAAACCGAAAATGAATAGATAAATATCCTAGAGATTTATAGAAGTTCCATGTCTAATATTCACAGGTGGGTTGTTCCACCTGTAAATATTGGCGGCACCCATGTCGGCAGCGGCTGCATTGGCTCATGATAAAAACACAGATAATGAATTTGTTAGTGTCCGGAGTTACGTGGAAAGACTGATTTACAACTGTCAAAGTATGCTGTTACTGCATACGGTCAGCGAAACACAAACTCTTGACCCAAACACCGTGGATTTACTAAAAGACCTCGGCTTGCTACGTTCAAGGGAGACGCCTGCACAGCACCAGCACCTACCACCAGCACTACCTGCTTTTGGAGGAAGCGGAGGTGGTGTATGCGTATCTGAATAAGGTCATCAGAATGGCAAAAAGAGCCCATGGACAAAAGATCCAGAGTCACTTTCAAGACCATAGAAACACTAAGAGACTGTGGCAGGGTATCCAATCTATTACAGATTACAGGTCTGCCCCCCGGGACTGTGATGATAACACTGACTTCCTAAACCACCTAAATAATTATTTTGGCAGGTTTGAAGCACTTTACAACACACCATCAGTGAAAGCCACTCCATACCACAATGACCAGGTGCTACATCTGGATCCAGCTGATGTCCAACGGACCCTGAGGAAGATCAACCCTTCAGGTCCTGACATGATACCAGGGTGCATGCTCAAGGGATGCGCGGATCAGCTGACTCATGTCCTGACAGACATATTTAACATCTCCCTGAGTCAAGCCACCGTACCATCATGCTTCAAACTTTCAGCCATCATCCCAGTTCCAAAAAACCCCCACTGTTACTAGTCTAAATGACTATCAACTGGTAGCACTCACTGTTATGTGTTTTCAAAGACTAGTCAAGGATCACATCACATCTGCCCTTCCCCCCTCACTCAACCCACTTCAATTTGCCTACCGCCCAAATCATTCCATTGAGGATGCTATATCCACTGCACTTCATCTGAGCCTGGAACACCTGGAGAAAAAGAACACACATGTACGGATGTTGTTTGTCGATTTTAGCTTGGCATTCAACACCATAATCCCCCAGCATCTGGTGAACAAACTGGGCCCACTTGGGCTAAACACTTTACTGTCCAACTGGATCTTGGACTTTCTCTCAGACAGGCCTCAATTCATACGAGCAGGCAACAACACTTCATCTCACTGAGCACCAGATCTCCGCAGGGATGTGTCCTGAGCCCCTGATGACTCACGACTGTTGTGCAAAGTGGAGTACGAATCACATCATCAAGTACACAAATGACACAACAGTGGTGGGCCTGATCCAGAACAACCAGGAGAACACTTAGAGAGAGGAGGTGAAGCTCTTTGCAAACTGGTGCAGGAACAACAACCTTGCATTGAACGTCGAAAAAACCAAGGAGATGGTGATTGACTTCAGGAGGAAACAGCCCATGCATACCCCGATCCTCATCAACGGAACTGCTGTGGTGACTGTACAGAACACTAAGTTACTGGGGGTTCATGTGGCCAATTACCTGTCCTGGTCCCTGCACACCTCCTCTCTGGTGAAAAAGGCTCACCAGCATGTACATTTCCTGCGGAGGCTGAAGAG
Source organism: Thunnus maccoyii (assembly GCF_910596095.1). Lineage (NCBI taxonomy): Eukaryota > Metazoa > Chordata > Actinopteri > Scombriformes > Scombridae > Thunnus > Thunnus maccoyii. The sequence continues at coordinate 1,188,812 of NC_056540.1, read as the reverse complement.
GCCTCATCTCAATCCATCTATCTTCACCACCTTCTACAGCGGCACCAGTGAGAGTGTTTTGACCAGCAGCATCTCTCTCTGGAATGAGAACTCTAACACCTCAGACAGAAAGGCCCTGAGGAGAGTGGTGAGGACAGCAGAAAGGACTACTGGGGTCACACTGCCGCCTATAGAGGATCTGGCCCAAAAATGCCTACTGGCTAAAGTGACCAGCATCCTGAGAGACTCCACTCACCGCTGAAACAAACTGTTCTCCCTCTTGCCTTCAGGCAGGAGGTACAGCAGCCTGCGTAGCAGCACTGTCAGGTTCAGTAGCAGCTTCTACTCGGCTGCTATCAGACTGCTCAACAAAATAACACACCGCTGACTGTGCTTTTGTGTTTTTAGTCTTTTTCTCTCATCCACAGCCAAGCAGCTGCTATGCAAATGTGCAATATTATTTATTTATGAATGTGCAATATAACACAATCATATGTGCAACAACTCTCCCCCTTCCTTTTTATGTTTACATTCTTACACCTCACACCTGTGCATGTCCAGAAATTATTTATTTATTTATTATTCAGTTTTTTTTTATATAGATTTATTTATAGAGCTCTCTTTTATATACTATTTTTCTTTTTATTTATCTGTGTTTTTAATCGGACCTTGCTCGTAATTTCGTTCTGCTTTTCATCACTGATGATTTGCTAAATGACAATAAAATGTGATTCATAATAACGCCAGCATAATAACAAAAGAATGCCTCCACAATGATTTATCTTTACAGTTCATGCATTTAATGCCATACTGGAAGTATCCTGTTGAAGGATACATGAAACCATTCACAGTCTTGTAAACTAATAAATACAACACATTTAAAAATCTGAACTTAAATAGACAGGGAGCCTCTGTCTTCACTGTTTGATCATTGTGTGGAACAACTAAAAACGGGGATAAACTATACTGCTGTCACCTGTTTGAGAAGTAGTTCAGCAGTGTTGCTGTGTAGTTTCCTGAGTCTTTTAACTAACTTTTTCTAACCCTTTAAACTTCAATTAACCTCTGAGGTGCTGGATGTTATTCACTGATTGCTGCTAGAACTCTGTTTATAAAAACACCTCATAAACAACATTGCTGCTGCTTCTTCTTCTGTCCGTGGAGTCAACAAGCAGAAATATGGACAGCGCCACTCTGCCATTGCAACCTACATTGTGGTCAGAGGTGGGATTACATCCGCAGTGATAAGAACTACCACAGAGAATGAATTGAAAAAGAGTTAAGAGTTAAAGAGAGTTAAGCTCTATTCCTGTTCCTCACGCACGAGAACTTTGTATGTATGTTCAAGACACAGTACAGACTGTCTCAGGCACGTTTTGAACAGTTCATCTGATCAACTCAGTTCAACTTCCGCTCAACTCAAAATTGTAGTCTCCAGATATTCTGCATGTGAGGCGTTTAGGGAGCATCAGTAAATTCTAGCGTCTACCAATAGCCTGCATGTGAGGCATTGAGGGAACATGGATAAATTATAGTATCTACTGATAGCCTTTGTGTGAGGCATTTAGGGAAAATCGGTAATTGTAGCATTACCAATAGCCTGCATTTGAGGTGTTTAGGGAGCATCAGTAAATTGTAGCGTCTACCAATAGGACTGGCACTGTTCTTTCTAGGTGCTGAGAAATTGGCCTGTTCAAAACAGGCCCAATTTGAATGGGCACTAGTTCCATCTAATTCTGATTCCAACACAGAGGTCTGTGTCCTCGCTAAATCATTGTCTCCCATCTGGCAGAGAAGGAGGAGGCAGAGAGAAAGGCAGCCCCATGATTAGCTTAAACCTTGAAGGACATGCACAGAATCAACCCCACTTAAATCACAGTGCTGGTGAGAAATATCATTTCCTGCTTCACAAAGTTTTTACGAGATGTGTGGAATAATAAAACCTTTGTTCTGCGTGTGTGTGTGTGTGTGTGTGTGTGTGTGTGTGTGTGTCATCAGCCCCAAATGATTGCTGCAGGGAGAAGAAACACTGAGACATTAAGGAAAAAAACTTATTTCCCCACCATTCTTGTTCTGTCACTTTTCCACCAGTCCACCAGAAAGGTTTTCTTTCCTCTTTCAGTCAAGAAGCAATAGAATGAACTGTATATTTACTGTCAAGGTAACATCTGATTTATTTGTTGTTAAAGCAAAAATCTAGATAAAGACACAAATGATCAGCTCTCCCACACCAGCAAAATGAACTTCCCTTCACAAATAACCAAAAAAACCTGTTTAAAATTGAGTTTATTTTTTGTGAAGTTTACAAGTAAACTTGAAGTGTGAGATAGGATGCTTCGATTTGTCCATCAGCATAACCACATTATTTACCAGATGGTTTAGTAGCCTGAACCTAACAACACATGAGACGAGGGAGGTGAACCCTGGTCTGCAGCGTGGAAGTCCTGTGCTCTGTGTGAATGCCTTCTGGTTCCACATTCTGGTTGCACTACAACACTGTCAAATCCTAATTCAAATGACAACTGGTAGTCCTTCAGAAGTGGTGTCTTCAAGCAGTTTTTTCTCAGGAGACACATTTCCAATATTCTTTGGAGGTCTTTTTTTGTTTGGAGTTTGTTCTTTCTTGTTTCTTACAAGCCCACTGAATACATGTTTGCAGTAGTAGAGATCCTGGCATACTTGGATCTGTATCTGTTAAAATATTGCCCATCAAAATTTGATCCTTTCTGTTCTGTACTCTATTTTGTCTACTTCAGCCTGCTGTTGCAGTGCTGCTCACCAGACAGCCAGGTTCTACAGTGAGAGCAGAGTGTCTGAATGTGGTGGTATGTCATATCAGAAATTAATGTTAATTCTGTTAACTAGGTGACAGGCCAAAATTAAACTTGGCTGTTGTCTGGTTTGTGTACTCTCTGCAAACTGATGTCTTCCTTCGGATCACTTTCAGGGGGCACATTCTCCCAATTGCAATTTCATTCATATCTTATAGATAATTTAAGCTTTTTTGAAACAGAAAACAGAACAGTAAAATGTACATTCTTACCTGCATATATACCCCACCACCATGATGCATTGGTTTACATGCTGAGGGGGGATGTTGGGCAGTAGGTACTGTTCATTTCAAATAAATTACAAATGTTATTTGTATATGACCACATAATGCACTCTGAACAATTGTGATGATACACTATGTAAGACCTGCATCACCTCCATGGCACCAGTGATCAAACATCAACAAGCTAAAGAGAAAGAAAAAGGAGGGCCAAAAGACAGCTATGGATGGAAAGTATGAAGACATTTGCAGCAGATGCTTATGATATAACTACAGTAACAGCAACAAGATAACATATTTTTAACACTTAAGACAATGTGAGCTTTTCATCTAAAACAATGCAATGCTTGAATGTTTTCAGACAGCAAAGGATCATTGTACCAATCTGATTCTCCTCACATCTGTACATCTTTGTGTGTGTGTGGGCCCACAACCTGTGGTTTATGTGACAATTAATAATCAGGACGTTTTCCCAGTGTCCATAACGAATCAAAAGGAGCTGTACAGAGGAGGACAAGATTGGCAACTTGAAGCCTGTAGAGTTTCACCTCTGACAAAACAAAATGATCTGAGTGATTTGCAAAGAGCCTCCCATTTCTCAAACACCATCCACCACACTGACCACGTCTCTTGTGAATGACAGCAGATGCAATGCTGCAACAGTGCTGCAAACTTCACATCTGCTTCTCACCAGTAATCAGTCACAGACATAAGTGTCTGATCTGCACTGGTAAACAATTAAATTTTCATATTTACATACAGTAGGAACCCCCTGACCGGTTTATACATTACTGTATTCAAATCATGTAGTTTTTCACAGTGCCCTTTTTTTTGTCACTTTGCCAGAACAAAACTTTAGTGTGGCCATATAATAAATATGGACAATGACTGTCTAAAATGCTCACAATCACATCGTTAACATACTGAGCCAAAGTGTGCAGATTTGCGAACATGTGAGAATCACAGACTGTAAAAAGTGACAACAGCAGACAACTTTGCATTGTCCTGCAAGAGATTAGGAGTGTGATATTAACATTGGATATGTGATATCCCATTTTTGATAAATTACTAGGTGTAAGTGTTTTCTTATCAAACTAGAATTTGACCTGACACACCATAAATGAGGTGTAAAAAGCATGTAATCGTTATTTCTGAGGGTGATCAAAGATTTATTGGGATTAATGAAAAGAATATTCTCCATCTGACAGGGGTGTCAACTTATCAAACCTCATCGCTTTCCTTACTTTTTTTTCCTTCTTCAAGTTTGAAAGTGGTACACATGTAGTTTTCAAGCAGAATCAGTCAATGGAGCTGTCAGAAATGTCACACAACAAGGATGATAAAGTGACATTTTATGTGTTCTTGTTGAGCAGGAAGGAGAGAGTGATAATGTCAGGCAGATAGCAGCCTGACAGTCATATCAACAATTTCTCTTTAGCAAATTTCAGCAACGAGAGGTGCAGTTAAAGTGAAGTAATACAAGTCATAAACAACAAGCATTATATATATATATATATATATATATATATATATATATATATATATATATAAGAGCTGGTACTGTATGATTGAGGGCACAGCTTATCAGGGCAGCAGGCATCAACTCATGCTGAAGCTTTCTTTCACTTTATAGAGAGAAGAGTGGGAACCTGGCAGCTGCTGAAAGTGGGGGTGTCTGGTTGCTGACATAATTACAAGGCAAGTTTCACACCTGAACTTTTTCAATAATCATGATTGTAATGTCATCGTGCATCACATATGCCTCATGCCATTTAAATGCCTCTGTTGGGTTCTGTTCCGTCTTTGAGAGTTTGGAGTGGAAACTTCAGCTGCAGCTTAGACTCAAAGGAAACAGGATTAATACCATCTGAAGGCGCGTTTAGACTATATATTTTAGTAGCGTTATTCATGTGAATCAGACCGCTGCATTATTTGTGTTTATTTGGCCCAAGCAGACAATATTTGTGCTTTGCCTACAGTACACGTAGATAACAGCTGCAATGTCAGCATCATTGTTCACATACTTTGCATCTTTAAGCCAAATCCACAAAGATTGGATTGCACCCGCTAATAGCACCTAGAATTGCACCACATTTGCACCCGCAGTTTGCCCTGTTTAACGTCCTATTCACAAAAGATTTTGCACTAATGGTATGCTAGCACAAACACACCCATAAAGTATTTCAGTGGAGTGCAATTTGCCCTATAGTGGAGCGGTTTCCAGTGTTTCGGGTTTTTCTTCACATTTCAGCACACATATTGGTTTATAATGGAAACTGCAGAGAGCACAAAAGCCTCAAATTGTGTGCCTTTAATTAGCAGAGGTGCAATAATAACCATGGGGTTAAGGTCCCTTTAACTTTTTTACATCTCTGGTTGAAGCCTCACTCATCTCTGTTGATGCAGGTACAGCTCAGTAAGAAATGAAGGGAGGAGAAGGAACAGGCGATGAAAATGAAAAGGTGTAGATGAATATTGGAAAAAGAGGAGAAAGGAGCTAGACATTAGAGAAAAAAATCAAAAGTGAAAGAAGGGCTTTAGAGAAAAAGAGGCAGAAACAGACAAAAACACCTCCCTGCGTCTGCTTTCCTCTCTCTCGCTCTCTCTCTCTCTCTCTCTCTCTCTCTCTCTCTCTCTCTCCTTTCTCTTTCATTGCCAACAAATTTAGCGGTGCAGGAGGGATATGGAGACTGATAGCTTCCTTATCGCCACTTTATAAACCTAAATAAAGCAGACAAAAGCCCGGTAAAAAAACACCCAATTCATTCCTTTTAGTTATGATTTATTAGATCCATTTGACCCGTGTGGTGAGTGTGGAGGAAAAGAACACTTTATGTATGGATTGGCTGGCCTCCGAGCTGAAAACACACACATGCAGAAACAAACACAGTCAGTGGTGCAGGTCTGCAGAAATTGCCTCAGATGATTTTATTTTTTTGTTCATTTTTCATCTGTTTTCATACAAAGGTGACCTGTTGATGGTTGGTACGTTGCTGGAGCAGTGTGGCCTGAGGGTGGCCATTGTTTCCCAGCAGCACTGCTGCAGCCTCTGGTGAGAATTAAATCTAAAGACACACTAACAGAATTGTTTGTAGTTAGTTTTTTGTCATCTGCATTCCAATGATTGCAGATTTTTATACATTTATACATTTTTCACTGAGCAGAGGGATTACAACATCTTGTTTGTCCAGCTATACCTGAACAGTACTTTCCTACTACTTCTACAGTACCTCAGCTATTGAAACTCAGGTGGCAGGTACAGTATCTCTGATTCACTGACAAGTGTTCATTAAACTCCAGTGGACAGTTCAGCCACTGATTTAAATGGGTGTTTAACATATTCAAGTTCACCCAAAATACAAAATAGATGATGAACATATTAATATAATAGATATTTTCTCACTTCTTTCTTGTAGTATCTTATCATGAAGGTAGTTGTTTTATTTGTCCAGGATTTTAGAAGTCCAAGCAACAAGGTAATATTATTATTATTAGTAGTAGTTGTAGTGGCAGTATTATTAGTATTATTATACCAGATTTTACAAAAAGCTATGTTTTGCAAAGGTGAAATTTGATGGCCATCTCCACCATAAGGGGGGACTGTGATAAACGGAATGCATGGTTTATAATCGGCAAACCATGCCTCACATTTTCAAATATTTTATATCTACATGTGTGGCACACTGAGTTGCATGTGGTGTAGACTACATCCATTTCTGCCAATAAATCTTTTTTCAAAAACTTTTATCAATTTTGATCTCTTTAATCAGAGCCACTAAAGATTCTTTGGAATGTTTTTTTTGCAATCATCGGTTTGCCAGCCACACGACTTTGATCTTTTTTTATACTGTGTCGTTTTTATAGTAAAGAAAAGTAGTAAAGACCACACATCAGTCTCTTATGGTCCATTACATACATTTACTCATTACTGCATATACCAGTAGATCTAAAATTAAATTTAGGAACTTTGTTTTGACTATTTTTAAAGGAGAGTCTGGTATTTCTGGGATTTCTGAAAAGAATCAATACATTATCTGCTTTCTTTTTCATCTCTTTTAGAATTTTCTTGAATTTATACAATGTGCAGAGAGACAAAGTATCAAAAAAAAAATATGAAAAGTGAGTTTTATTGTTTAGTTTTTTTTGTTTGTTTTTTTAAGTGATGTAAAATTCTATGATAGAACAGGAACTCTACATTATTAACGTAACAATCTCAAAGATCTCCATTTCGGTCTCTTTGGAAGCATATATGATGATAAGTGGTAACTGCAGGCTTTCATCAGCAGGCCACAGGCTCAGTCACCATTGTGTTAACTCATTCTGTGATAGATAGTGACTTAAAAGACATTTATTGAAATGAAAATCTTGGAGACCGTTACTTTAACAATTACTCAAATAAATACTGTAAGATGAATCTGCTGATTGTGTGAAAGAGTCAAAAGCTCCAGAGTAAGTGAACTTTGAGTTGAAACTGTTTCTGGGGTGAGTAGTAGATTGTCAGGCTCAGCCTTTAGTCCTCTAAAGGCTGAGCCTGACAATGGGTGGAAGGTCCTGGAGGAGCTCAGAATCATTAGTCAAATATATGCCACTGCCCCCCCGACTGCTGACCTGATGCAAATGCTTTGTGTTCATGCATGAAGTCCAGAAAACCACCAGCCACTTCATTTGTGTGTGTGTGTGTGTGAGACAACAAAAGTCAAAAGTCAAAACAAAAGTCATCTCAGGGCACTTTTCATATAGAGCAGGTCCAGACCGTACTCTTTAATTTACAGAGACCCAACAATTCCCCTATGAGCAAGCACTTGGTGACAGAGATAAGGAAAAACTCCCCTTTATCGGGTAGAAACCTTAAGCAGAACCTGGCTCTTTGTGGGCAGCCATCTGCCTTGACTGGTTGGGTTGAGAGAGAGAAAGAAAGAGGGGGTAGGGAGAGGGGGACAAAAGTACAAAAGTACTTTATGTTATGAAAAGAGTAGGAGCTGAGACAGCAGGACAAGAAATGTCAGATTATATTCTTATTTCAGTGTTTTTTGGCAGCTTTTTGGCTGCTCTCAACATCATTCACTATCAAGGGCCCCACAGTTTAAATAGTCACGTGTCATCAATCAACTATAAAAACATGAAAAAAGTTATATTGTATATACTGAAGGTAAAAGAGGAAAAAAATGAATAAAAATATATATGACCCTGCTGTCACAGTAAAAGGGTGTAATTTGGGATTTTCCTCTTCAATTTGATCTCAGCTTTGAGGTTTGAACAGAAGTTTTTGGTTAGTAAAGAAGACAATGTACCATAGAAAACTATAAGCATACAAGGAAGTTTTGAAGTACACAAACACAAGGGTTAGGTGTGATCATACATAGGTAACACAAAGATGCACTTAGAGATGCTGAATGCATCACATCTGGCCGACATGTGTCTTATCCAACATCCACCTCCACTGAATTTAGAAATGGCCTGCCATCATAAAGGATTCTACAAATGGAGAAGCAACAGGAAGGAGCTTCAGTTTCCTCACCTCTGACCCTTTAATCAGGTTTAGTCACAGGATACACAGAAGGACCACCAGTACAGAGATAATGAGTAAATGTGATTGATGTTCCATCCCCATACTGCCAGAAATTTAGACACTAGACTTAAAGTCCAAGGCCCTGCTGGCAGGCCCCTAGAGGTTGAAATGCACATTACACTATCACAAGCTCACATGTTGTTCTGACAGCATAACAAGAAGAAAGGTCAGACTGTCCATTCCAGGGAACTAGGGGTTCTACGTGGGATTTAGTAATCTATTTGTATTGTAGTAACTATATTGTGAACATTAAGTACAAGCACAATTTTTTTTCATGAGACTTCTTGCTTTGGCGTTTCACTTCTCTTGCTCTCTTCTCTGGCTCTCTCCTTCTCACAGACACAAAAAGAAAAAAACTCACATACATATGTTGCACACACTCGCCCGGCTGTCCAGACTACTTTTCTGGGCGAGTGTGTGCGACATATGTAAGTGAGGTGAGGCGTGGGTTTTTGTATCTGACCAGTAACTGTTTAAGGCTGTATTCAGAACAAATCAGGCATTTTAGCACTTTTGAGGTACTAGGGGTGCTCAAAATCTCATGAAATTTTGCACAACTTCCTATTTAAATTTACATGGTGTGGTCTACACATGATAGTTTTTGGAACTCCACTTTACATTGTCCAGTCTGCCCCAAATGTCTCATGCTTGATAAGAGTCCAGGCCTGAACACATCTACATGTCAATATTAAGTCATATCCATAGCTCCACCTACTGACAACAGAAAATCAGACTTATGTGACAAACATCATCAGATTTACATGAAATTTACATGGTATGGTCTACACATGATATACAGCAACATGACACATAGTTAGTGGGTGTTCTCTAATGCCAATACTGGACAGAGGAAGTGACAGTTACTGTCTACATGCAATGTCCAATATTCATGAAAATGTATATCCATATCAGTTGCCCTCTTTATTGCTGCATTAATATTTCACTTATGTAGTATTGCCTATGTGCACCAGGAAGTGAGGCCTGAAAAACACATAGTTCATCAAATCTATACACATTTACATTACGTAAATCAACAGATGTACATGATTACAAATCTGTAATCAGCTGTGATGATCTAGACACATCCTATAACTGTGTTTATAGTTTATCAAATTTACCTTTAACACAAATTATTGCCCTGACAGTCAGGGTCAGATAGTCACAACAGCACAGAGACTAAAAAGTGGCTATTGCTATGTCATTCTTGTTTTAGTGGCACATTACAAATTAAAGTTGTATTTGCCAAGAGAGGTATACCACTGTCAACTACTAATATGTGGTTGCTTATCAACTGGCATATTCCACTCATAAATGGCATGTTACTTGTGTTCCACTGGCATATAATGCTGTTCTTATACAGATTCTTAAAAACATGTTGACAAAATGGCCATTGGCAGCTAGCTAATGGTCAAATCAATGGCACATTTAACACCCATGTAGCTGAACATGAACATGAACTACTAACTTTCAAAAAAAATAAATACAGTTTTCACAATATTTTGTTTTCCTTCAAAGCTAAGCTAATTAGCTGCACAGGCTAATATATGGTTATGGCTAGTTCACAATAAAAGTGACAAGATTATAGTTTTATGTGCTGAGGCGTGTGGCATGCTGGAAAGACTCTGTATGCTGGAGAGAATTCATATCAGCCAGTGGACGATAAGAGACTATAATTTTACAGATTTTGTAGGATATGTTGATGTAAAATGTGTACTGTTGCACAAACAAAGTTAATTGGTATTGAAATAAACTGATGATAATAATAATAATAATAATAATAATAATAATAATAATAATAATAATACACTTTTTAAAACAGGCTTAGCAGTGTAAAGGGCTAAACGGACACACAATACAATGAAAAAGTGATTGTTTCCACTTAGAAGTCTTCATCCTCCACAGAAGACACTCTCAATTTTCTTTTTTTCCCCTAATTTTTCTCTTCTATCTTGTCATTATGGGACAAAGTAAAGTATGTCTCTGTCTTTGCAGCGCTTGCAAACCCTCTCTCAGCTGCTGATATCCTCCGTATGTCTCCGTCTCATTTTGTCTTTCTTGCCTTGTATTCCCCAGAGTCTCCTCTCCCCATCCCTCCATGTCCTCCATCCCTCAAGTCATGTAGATCCTTGCTCTCCTCATCCTTCTCCTTCTCTTTTCTTTCTGGTGAAGGGGAGAAAGGGTAACATTTGGATTGGTTCAAACCGTATATCTGAGAAAAGGCCAGCCTGACATTTTACACAGCTGCTACATTTTATTACTGTGCGCCCCAGTGTGTGTGTGTGTGTGTGTGTGTGTGTGTGTGTATGAGGTCTGGAGGGACAAGCGTGCATAATGAAAGAGGATATGGAGAAGGAGGAGAGATGAAGATATGGTTTATAGATTGAAGCATCCTCTCTCCCTCTGCCTGCACCCTCTTCACTTCCACATCCTCCTTCTCTATTAACCTCATTCCTGATTTTTTTTTCCCATCATTCTTTGAATTTCCATGCCTCTTTTTGACCTGCATTGAGACTTGCAGATTCCATGTCTGCTGGTAGCTCTTACCCTTTACTCATGTTTTCTCTATTTTTTTCTCATGTACAAGAACAGAAAAATCAAATCTGAGGAGGACATCTCATATAGATTTAAGTCCACAGTAATAATTCATGTGTCTGTACTTTGATACGCATTCCTTAACTTGGCTTTACAACAACATATACTGTAGTCTGTTTGATAAACAGTGATATTGTGTTAATTGAGACACCAGTTTGATTCATGACACATTGATGAGAGTTAGTGTGGTGAGAGTTTGGATTCCAAGTTGATATTAATCATTTCTTGTCAAAAACAATTCAAAGAGGCCTCATTTTTCTGTCTGCTGCTTCTTTCATTAAACGTCTATCCATATTGTATGGAACCATGTGTTCAATAATGAAACACATGCACAGTCTGCTGGGACAGTTCAAAATCAATGAGGAGACAGGATGAAGGAGTGTATGTAGTTGTGTGTGTGTGTGTGTGTGTGTGAGAGAGAGAGAGAGAGAGAGGGAGAGAGAGAGAGAGAGAGAGTGTGTGTCACACTAGACTGTGAGACACTGAGAGTGATTGAGACAGCTCACTGATTCTGTATGTCCTCCATACGCGATGGAGATCTGCACTGCAATCACTGTAATAACAAAACAAACAAAAATAAAACTTTTGACTGCATATGTGTTGCATGTAGCTACAGAGATCACTACTCCTGTGACAGAGGACTGAGCCTGTTAGATTCATGTCAGGTGGAACAACAGTGAGTTGTCTTCTGGAAACACATCTGTCTGCTGTATTAAAGGGATATTTTGATGGTAAACATAAATAAATCTCAGTAAGACTGGATAATCCCACTAACACCATGGCAAGTTAGCAATAATAAAAATATTAAACATGAAAGCTCATTATTCACCCTGGAAACAAAAACATCTTACTTCAAGGTCCACTTACTTGCTTTTTTCCCAAGCTTTCAACCGCATCATAGAAATATCATGAACCTCATTATACTTTAACACAACTTGTAAAATTGTGAACAGGAGATTCATTATGTTATTCAGTAGGACTAAGCAGTGTTTCACAACATGTACTGCACCTAAAAAAGAAGACTAAGCAGAAGAGTCTGGGGCTCTAGTTTACTTAAACTGAGCAGATACTGTATGGATTACATCCAGAATCAGTCACCCAGACTCATTTTAGAATCAGGTTGAATTTCAGCCAAATTTATGTGTTTGAGGTCACGACATCTGACTAATCACCTGATTAATGACTGAATAATTGATCTGGCTGTCAGACAGTCAGTTGGATTTCTGGGAGGTCAAAAATGTTGGTGGGCTGTCTCCAGTTTGAGCAGCTCTGTGATTCTCTGTCCCTGTAAGATGTCACACACGGTTACTGTTATCAGCTGCAGTGAGCTTGTTTTAATAGTATTGGCGTATATTTGACAAACTGTAGTTTGAGACTGAACTTCAGATCTAATTGTCTGCATCTTCCACTGTTTTTTTCCTCTTACTTTCCGTCCATAGCAGAATTGCACAAAGTAATGCTGCCTTTTTCTCTTTCTGCCATCATTGTTGAGGATGCGATCATCTTTAGTGGACAAACCGATGGTGGGGGGTTTTACACTTACAGTATGTTCAGTGTGAGAAACACATCGTAGCTGCTCAGTTGAACTGTACAGTGTGAGCATAAAAGTTAACACAATGTATTAAATCATTTAAGTTGCCACACCACACTTTTAAAGTGCTGCTGTTGGTAGAAAACTGCATTTGAACGATTTTTTCTGGTCCAAACCTTCCTGCCACAACAGTCAATACAGATAAAAAACTATAGGACACTACACAATATTATAGGAAACCATCTAAGCTTGTCCTGCCCACATTCATTTAAAAAGAAAAAATATGTTGCAGGTGACAGGGGCCGGGGTGAGTGTAACATGACAAAAAAAGAAAAAAAAAATTCAACAATGGATTCCACTTTCATAAAGTCCATGTGGTTGAAGCTTGATAAAGTGAGAGTGGTTGCAACAGTTTGCTGTGGACACTGAGATGAAAACATCAGATCTGTGTCACATGAGAGAGATGAAAAGAATTAGGACACTTTGAGCTGCAGTGAGAATGCAACTATAGAACATCCAATCTGCCACCAACACTAGAATGGATGATTTTATTCATTCTACTATAAAGTCCTTGAATAGTTTGTAACAGTGTGCCACTTGTCTCATATGCTGTGGCTTTTTTCACAGAGACTTATAAATCAGTGCATTCATGATGTTTTTTGCTGTTTTATTTAGAGTGTATTTGGACTTCAAACCCTGCATGCAAAGGAATCATCGTTGAAGGGACACTTAATGAAAGTGATATTGTGAGATCACAGTCCGACTGTCCCATAGACACCATGATAGGATGTTGTAAATGGAAGCCAACAGGCCACGCCGGCCAGCATCAAACTGCACTCTGAATTGGAGAACAGCCCAACCCTGTGGGGACAGGAAGACACCATTTATAAAGGAGAAATGCAGTGATTTCTCCAGACAGAACAAAGCATAAAAAGGCTTTCTTTGTGCATGAAAATGGAAATAGGGCAGTGCAGTGCAAGGGTCCTCTGAGACACTTTAATTATGAATAGAAAATGAGAGAGACAGTGCAGAGAGGATGATTTTTTTTTTTTCATCTTTTCCTCTCACTGATGTCTGCAACAATGACACGAGGACATGTTTTGGTTAAATGAAAGCGATATCCAATGTCTGATAGAAATACAATGAAGGGTAGGTCATAATGGCATTGTTTCCAGTGTGCAGACCACCCACTGAGTGTGAGGATTCATACACAACACATTCAGAGCAACACATGTCTTTGTTGCAGGTCAGTGTGAAGTCTTTACATGTGATGTCACAGGAGGAACTAGTTTATTTCACTGCTGGACATCTTGATAGAAGAGTAAAAACCCAGCAGGGTGCATTTTAGGGGGCTTGTGCTTTTGTTTTCTTTATTTTATCACATTTTTAGTTCCATAAACAACAGCAAGGGAAGAGAAACAACTGAAAAATGTAATATACTGTAGGGTAGACATGGTCGTCCTGGTTGTCTCCTCAGCAGGGGGCGGAGGCAAAGGGCTCACCCAGAAGCAAAGGGCTCCAGGAGCAATCCATTAAGAAGGAAGGGGGTGTAAACATTGCTGATTTATGTTATTATATGAGTGTATGTGTTATTGGCTTGTAAATGGTGTTATGCAAATATTTATTATTTCATATGGTTGTGGTCCCACCTAAGTCTTGTCCGCCTAACTACCTGCAGCCAGAGGGCATATAAGGCAGCAAGTTGCTTGTAATGTAAGTTGGTGTTGGTGTGTCTCATGGTGTCTTTATGGAAGACAATATATTCTGAGATTGGTGCTTTGCATTATACCTCCGTCTCATTCCTCGCTGTCTGAATGGGACAGAACCAGAATGAAAATAACACTTAACACTAATAAACGTCTACCTTTTTTATGTCATTTATAAAAATACAGTGACATTTTTTTAAATATATAATATCATATATTTGATATATATATAATGAACTTGTATGGAATGTATTAATATGTGTTAATATGATTCAAGCTCATACAGCTAGTTTAGTCTATGATTCATGTTCGAAGCATTTTTTTTTTAAACTCTGAAGCAACACATTCGTTTTTTGTTTAATCAAATGTTTCAAACTGATCAACCAGGGCTGGCTGAGGTTTGGCTAATTTATACACTAATGATAGTTTATTCTATAGTCACACAGCAGTTTTTTTAAAGATCAATCATATGTTTAAATTTTGATCTGCAGTAGCAGATCAAGTACAAAGTAGAATAAAATGGAAATGCTCAAGGACATTGTATGTAAAGGTAAAGTCAGTGATTCCAGTGAAAGACTGTTGATATTTGAACTAAACGTCCAAACAAATACACCCCTCATTTCATGCTCCTTCAGAAGCTCCGCCCCCCAAAGTCATGGATGCGCATTGCCAAGGCAACGATCAAAAGATAAGTATGGCAGAATTCAGAGCAATGCATCAGCTGTAGAGTCATTTCTGTTCCTCTCACACATTACCATGAGCAGAAAAAAAAAAAAAAAAGGTCTCTTGTGAGCACAACAGTCCATCCACACTCTCCACCTCTCTGCAGCCTCCTCACTTCTCACTGGACCTGCGTTCAGCGTCTGTGTCTGTCAGCTGCAGCTCCTGGAGAGCTGAGAGGACAAACTGCCTTCACCAGACTGACTGACAGCAGACATTTACTGAACCAAAAGAGTTTACATGTCGGCTCCACAGGAAGAAATCGAAAGTGTTTGTATTTATTGATTCATTGATTTTATCACTAAATGCGACAGCAATAGGAGCATAAAAAAATGCAGGGGGTCTACATGAGATGTGTGTCACTCACGCGTGTCTAGGATTCAGTGTGGATTGATGCATTTAATAAAATGGAAGTGTGTCAGTTCTGAGATGTGCAAGTGACAGATGTCATAAGTGCTTCTAAAAAACGAATTGGCCACAGCCTCCCTCTCTCTCCAGGTCGCCAGCCCTCCCCCACCATTCAACAGGTGCTGGAGAGGGGAGACTGTCATGTCATCACACAAACAGCTGTCCTGATGACTTCCCCTCCCTGTCCTGTGCATGAGCACGAATGCCTCCTGCTGCTGATTGGCTGGAGTAGTGTTGTGTGGCTCAGCCACTTTGTATGTTTCCCATTTACAGAGCCAGCGCCAGATTTCAGCACACACACAGAACGGACAGCTAGCGGACTGTGAGGAGATATTCGCTGAATTTGACAAAACGTGTATTGAACAATCTTTCTCCAGAATCACTGACTCTACCTTTAATTACAGTACTAAAAGTAAAGGAGTAGATTTAATTTGTCACTTTCTTTGCAGAATTATGTATATTGGCTGACAACCTTTTCTTTTCTTCAAGCACATATAACTGTATTTTTAAAATATGATTTATTTTCTGCATTTTTTTCCCCAGATGCTGAATTAAGGAGGTTATTTTTAAGATTTAAGTTTTTTGTTCAGCTTAAAATGACACATTTGAATTACAAAGTTTAGCTTAAACTGGTTTCTGTGATTTTTTTCCCACCATGTGTTTCAAGTTCGGAGAAGATTGAATTTCCAACCAGGCAAAGCAAGAATGTGCCCCACACCCTCAGTGACTCCAGAAGGTCGCAGGTTCACTATGTGGCAGGTGCATGGTAATTTAATTCATTGCAAATTTGTTTCATAATATTTTACAATAAAGCAAAAATATGAAGTGAAATGATAAGGCCTTAAGGCAGCTCATGTGTTAATATCTAAGATTGATGGCTTGTTTTGTAAAGGGGCCCTGTGTGAAAAAAAGATCTTCAAATCAATTATTAAAGGTTTTCCAGTGATGTTTTTCTTATTGTCAACAAATCCCATGTGCAGGCACAAAGCAACATTGAATGTATCCAGGAGTTCCAGTAGATGTCCATGCAGGACTGTGATAGGTAGTATTTGGTGTTGGGTCTGGATCAGGGCTAACCATCACCACCTGCCCTTTGGTTTGTTTTCTCTTCTTTATTATGCTCCCCAACATCAGACATTTTTTCTTTTATACATGTATTCATTTGCCAGATGCTTTTATTCAAAGTGATGTACAAATCAGATAGTGATGTTCACTGCAAACACCACTGACTTACTGACTACAGATTCATTGATCGTTGTCATTTTTTTGTTGTTAATAAAATATTCGTTGAAATACTTTAAATCATGTGTGATCGCCCTTTTTGTCCAGCTCACTGAGCCAAAGCTGTGGATGGAGGTACTTAAATATACTTCAGATTTGGCCTTTTAAACACTAAATTATGATATCTTTGATGTCTCTTAAATATGTTGTAGAGGTGAACTGTAAGATTGTTCTGTTACATCATGCACAAAGGTTAATTAATTTGAGGGTACAGCTCTTTCATTTGAGAGCACCAAATACTAATTCTTCCTCATACTTGTGCATGAACTATCAAATATTTACCCCTGACACCTGCAGGGCTCTGTAGAAAACCTTAAAGGATAAGTCTTATGATATTCTATATTTTTCCAAACCAAAGCAAATCCCATGTGCAGAGTCAAACCAACAATAAATGTACGCTATGTATTCTGTATGTATCAAAGTCTGATATATCTTATACCTCTGTGTCATAGAGCTCCATTGTTGTCCAAAAGCTATTAAAAACACATCAATGAGTCAGACTGTTGCACTGGATGAAATGTCCCTTCATTACCATGAAAATAGTTCCCTAATGTGGCTCAGTAAAACTGTATGTGAAGTGTTTCAGTTGGAACCACAGTGCCACAGACAAGGAAGTACTGAGCGATGACTAACACATTGTTGATCTGCATATGGTGACTGTTAATTGCATTAAAATGTGGCGGCATTTCAAATGATCATTAAACTAAATAACAAACCAAGACATTCCCAGAACATTTGTTTTAAGGTATAAGAAACATCAATGAAATGAAGAAGAACTTCAGGTGAACGTTACAGGAACATTTGTTTTGTATGTTTGCTTCGAATTCATGTTTTAATAATAAAATAACAAAAAAGTTGTTTTCACCATGACATGAAGGAGAAGTTTACCTCTTCAGAGCAGGATTTATATTACAGTAGGCCAATGTGAAGCCTTTGTATTTCCTCTTTGTGTTTGAATAGTAATTATTAGACCAACCTGGATACAGGAGAGGAGAACAGATGTGTAAACAAACATTAAAGTCTTCTGCTGCTCTGATTGGGGATGGACATTAAATATTCACCAATAGGTGTGCGTGGCATGGCACTTGGCTCTCAGCCGGGACACTCATCCCTCCACATCTTTGTTTCCTTCCACAACACACCACCATTTCCCTCTTTAATGGAAGAAAGGCACCAGATGAGCCAGATGGCCACAGCTCCCAACCACCCCAACCCACATGAAATATTCAGCCAGGATCTGCAATCTTTATGATTGTCTTAAAAATAGGAAAGAGTGGGATAAGCAAACACCTGTTTATAGGTTTAGCTGCCCTCCCCCAAAACACCATTCCTCCTTTGGGTTCAGAGTTTTTGCTTTGCTCTTTCTCTTCACTCATGTAGATTATAGTAGAGTCATGGATGTGAAGGAATTTGCCCAATATGTGCAGTAAATGGCTGTAAATTCACACTTCTCTATTGCTGTTGTTTTTTTTTCTTTTCCAATTTATTTTCAGTTTTCTGTCACTTTATCACAAATATATATAGTTTCTTGAAACTTTGTGAAACAACTGAGACTGAGGTTATTCTAGGAGAACAGTCTTGTTCTTCTTCTGCTCTGGTGTTCTCCTTATCATCGACCTTCTGCTCTCTGTGCTGCTCCAAAGTTTGCATCACTGTCAGTCTGAGCTTGGAATGTAGTCACTGTCATCATTGTATGTCTGCTGCAGTACACAAGTTATAAAACAGACACAAAGCATCAGATCAATAAAATGTTAGAAAACTGAATGTTTCAGATTCCTACATATTAAAACTGTGATGTGTGCATAGTAGCGAAATCAGCTTTTCACCAATTTAAATGAGGGAAGAAATTACTTTCGACTTGTATTAATGTCATTCACAACATTTTATGATCTTTTCTGCATATTTAACCTCAGTCACAGATCAGTGAGGTAAAACAGTAGAGGTGGATCTTGACTGATTCTCACACCCACACAAAATGTTAATGTCACGACCTGGCTCTGAAGCCATGACAAAAGAGTGGGAGACGCAGGCTGAAGGCCAAATAATGAATTTATTTAACTAAAGAACACAACGATAAACCCAAAACTAATAATACAATGAGATGTGATTGTCATTAAAATCAGTGGCGTGGGTGTGTGTATGCATGAGTGTAAAGTGGGGTGTAAGGAAGAGATGTTGGATGACTGAAAATCAAAATAACAATGCGTAGGGAGGAAGAGAGGCTCCCGGCCAGCAAGGTGGGATCTTATAAGCAGAGAGCAGCGGGCCCAGGTGCCTCCAACTAGAAGGAATGATCAGCTCCCCGCCCTCCAGGTACCTGCTGCATCACAAAACAGAATGAAAAACACAAGCAAGAGGACCGTCATAGTTAATAACTTGTCAAAGAATAATTTCCTATGTATAGTAATACAAATGTCAGATAGAGCCTTATAATTATGAGGTCACAATTGGTAATCTTTAATATGTATTGTATTTATTTACCAGTAAATAACTAAATAATATAATTATCTTTGTTGGATGTTTTTTTTTACTGAATTTATGCAGTGCATTTAACAGACAACAAACATGATCTATTGGCCTACTTTTTCATATTAAAGGTGTTTCTTATTTTCAAAAAATGTGTTTATATCCAGGAACAGGTGTGGTGGGGTGAAAGGTGTATTTTAATCAGGGTTGTATTATATTAAGGCCTGTGTAGTAATTAAAAATAAATAATTAGAAAACATTGCATCAGTCCTCTCAATAACAGCTACTGTTGTTTTCGTGGTTTGAGCTCATTCTATCATCATATATTCTCTGTCAAACATCTGAACAAGTATTCAGTGAAACACAGTTACAGATCAATGTGGCATCTTCACCATTGGTTGAATGAATGCATGTCGCGGTTTAAGCGCTGCCTGTTGATGTGTGTGTGTGTGTGTGTGTGTGTGTGTGTGTGAGTGTTCGGCCCTAATAACGCTACCTTATTCCTCAGAGAGTTTCTACTCAGAATCAGTGGGGACTGAAATGTTTCTCCCTTCCCTCGGGGAGGCTTTTTTTCCCCAAAGACTCGTTTTTCTCCCCAAGATTGCAATGATGAACAACAACACATAACACCTAGAAAGTAGGCCACAAGCATGTACAATCAGTCCTCCTTCCAGTCAACTTTTGTTGAGCAGAATTGGGAGGTACAGTATATGGGACTATGCAGTGCTACAGTTACACAAGAAAGGGTTGTGTCTTTTTTTACGGTAATAACAAAAACACATTTCTCCAAAGGGAAACTAGATGCTTTCCTGCAATTGACAATGAAAGACATCTAGAATGAACCTTTAAAAATGTATCCTTGTGTCTTCTTTGGTAGCTAGGTTTCTCTATTCCTTCTTCCAATGAACTCTGGACCTTGAACAACAGAATGTGGAGAGATATCAGGAGTAACAAAAGTCCAATTTTGAGACATACAAGGTCAGGAGGTCTCCATAGAGGTTTAATGGCTGGGCGGCTCCTGACAATTGAGTCATCAGATCTTCAACCAAGAAAGAAAGAACTTTATATACATTAATTTAGCAAATGTGTTATAACTAAATGTCTGTGTAATTAATGCACTAACTCTACTTAAAAATCACATTTATTTTAATTGATAGAGACCCAAGACTTAATGATAGATAAGGACTGACGTAAAAATTTTACCACATGGTCCACTTCTGGAACTTTCAGTCGTGTCGCATGACCTTCATCAGATGATGGAGTTTGCTCAGTTTTCATAGAGATGGTTCAGTTGCTATCACACGTATTGGTCACATGATAACAGTGAGATGAGGTGCAGACCTTGATTTAACATTATTTTTCATGCTGTTCTCATGGTCAAGAACATGCACACTCAAATAGATTAAATAGTTCATAGTAGTTAATACTGCTGTTTACCGATCTTCCACTCCAACAAGCTCACCCAATCAGAGGGTTGGTGCAGCATGAACATACCCTGAAAGGCGAAACCAAGGGCAACAAGAAGTTTAAAAACCATTTGCTCACCTGTGTAGCAAAATGATCTCCACTAAAAAGCTTTTTTTGACTTTTTAACTGAATAGAGATGGCACCAGCTTTCCTCATGTGATTTAATTGTGGAACAGCAGTCATGTAATGATCTTGCTTTGTTGATCATGTTCTGTGCTTTGTTTCTTTCTTTCTTGTTTGTGTTTTGTTGTCATAAGTTCCAAAAGATTCATTTTCCCATTCTCACCACCTCTTTAATATTAAACATGTTTTCCCCCATTTACCAGTACTGTGTATGCTGGTGACCTTCTGAAGCAGAGCCCTGGGGCAGGGCAACAGCCATCCTCTGACCTTAGCAGAGTTTGGAGAGATTCAATCCCCTGGCTATGGACCATCAGTCCGCAGAGAGGCTGCTAGTGATGGTGGGGGCACTGAGAGGGTGGTATATCTGGTCTATTATTGATCCAAATGGCCATTTTGTCCTCAGTCCAAATATGAATACAGAAATGTAACCAAACAGTGAGCTCAGTCCCATCACACGACTGGCCTGTGGTAAAGGTCAGACGCTGCATTTGGTTAAAGGCCAGTTCAACACTCACACTCACAAGGCACAAAAATGCTGCAACTCTGCTCTCTGTGAGTTGAAACTTCCCAAATAAAGTGGTGGAGATAATCAGGCTTAACTCTTGGTCTGTTTGCAACCTGTCTGAACATCTGTCTGCTCATGTATCTTGCCCTGTTGGACTGTCACTGTGCTTCTGGATCTTAAGTGAAACAATAGCCAAAGCAACAAAATAGGACCTGAGTTGTAATAAACAGGAATACGGTTAGACTTTCTTAGCTCTGGCCATTGTTGTTTTGAGTCATAACAGAGTCATTAACCTTTAAAGCGAGTTCTCCCTACTATATTATGTCCATTTTGCTATATTTTATGTCCTACTGCTTGTGAAGAGGGGTGAGAGGAGCGGAGCATCACTACAAACAGCTTCCCGCCCATCATTAGTTTAGCTGCTTTGCATTTCATGAAATTGATCCACTAGGACTTCAGAATGACTCCCCCTCAGCTTTAACAGCCCGTGACTCTGCCCACTCACAAGGTGAATTAACTGATGAGCGTGTAACTAGCAGGAGGTCCGGGTGTCTACATGTAGTTTGAGTTTCAATCACTGGCACCTCCAGGGGATGGGAGGTTTGCCTGGCGCTGGGCACACCAGACTGGAGAGCACAGCAGGAGGCAAAATACTGATTTTTAATTGATACATTAAACAGTCAAACAGATTGCACAACCTCAGGCCATGAACAAAACAGCATGCACAACTCCAAGCCCCCGGCAAGCAGAGAATCATTCTCTCTCTCTGTCATCTCCCCGTCCTTATTCTTAGACTTATTCTCTATTCTGAAGGGATGCACTTTTGTTGTGTTGTCTGGTTCAGCGGCTGAAAAACAGTCTGTACACAGACCTGCATAGTGTGTGGAGGAGCTGCTGCCTCTCTCAGGCACAGCTGCAGCAGAGGAATGGGATCTATAGACCCTGTTTTATGGAAATTAACTGCATCTTTTATTTGGCTTCCTGATCTCAACAAGCAGACAAAGTCTCAAATTGCATCATGTTCTTTCTGTGTGTGTGTGTGTGTGTGTGTGTGCACGTGCGTGTGTGTCTGTGTGTGATCAATATGATCTGAAGCTCCCACTCCAACTAACGTGCTTTAAATAGGAGAGTGCTTGTTGTTTGGCAGGGCTAATTAAAGTGATTTATGCTAGCCTTGCATGACATCACTGGAAGCCAAAGCACAGACCACAAGATAAAAAGCCAAATGAATTAATCTATTTCCCAGACACATATGCTATCTGGAACTCCATGAGTCGTGTAAAAACCAGCCTATCAATATTATGAAAATACCAGTGCACACCTACAGCATGTGTGTTTCATCTATCCCTCTGTTACATTTTGTGAATGTTGTAGATAAGATAACAGTAGTTCACAGTTAAGCTAAGGTCTATTTAAATTCAGGGGCATTTACTCTCTCAGTTATTTGTTTGTTCAGGTGAGACGTTTGCCTGAGTGAAAGTTCATTCTTCACAGTGGACAGTAGTGATCTGAACTCAGGGTCCGCTTAGTTTTTTGTTCACTTTTTCTAGGACTTTCAACTACACCGATGGCCTTCATTGGTGGATGGAGAGAGCTCATTGATCTTGGAGTTGGTTCAGTTGTCATCACATGACCTGAATATGGAACTTCACTCAGTACATCAGTGAAACAGCAAGTACCACTACTTAATGTAATAACTGCCAATAATGTAACAATATTTCCATCCTTAATGTAATAAAAGTCAATGATGTAATAAAATTTCTAAACCAATAACATAATAACTTCTTGTACATAATGTAATAAGTTATATTATTGGCTGGTTATTACATTATTCACTGGGCTTTAAAAAAATAATAAAAAATGTAATAACTGGAGCTAATAATGTAATAATATATTTATATCACTTTATTTAAGTTTTATTTATTGGATATAAATTGTCACACTTCCATGACACTTACCCTTACTGCTGCTCAAAAACACACGCACCAACTCTGTCTCTAGGAATTATGACTACTTATTTGTTTGTGGTACTTGATGGTTAGACTTATCTCCAGCCCTGCCTTCTATTCCTTAATCATTTGAGTGCCAAATTAAGTGCACAATGATTAACATTTCTTATATATTTGGTTAAGAGGATATACAAATTTGTGAGATCATTCTAATTAATTAGAATGATCTAATTAATTAGAATGTGCATGAGTCTCATCTAAATAAACTGTACTTACTAAATGAAATTGAATCACAAATTACCTTTCAACATGTGTGATATGGAGGGCAGAAGTTTGCAGACAAAGGAAGAAGACCTCATGTCAGAGTCACATGAATGGATAACTTGTCAATCAATGGCCATCTAGTGATCATTATGGGGACTGCCAAAGAATACAGGTCTTCAAGAATGAACTGTGGATATCATTTGCTTCAGTTTTAGACTCTTTGTCAAGCTTGTCATGACTGTATTCAAATAGCCAGGGGTGTAAACTGGACAAGGACTATTATTTGGAAATACATGGATGTGACTCCCCTCGTTGAGACCTGCTGATAGACGTAACAGTGGAGCAGAGGGCAGAGACTGAGATAGCAAAAATAAAATATAAATATTAAAATATTTGTAAAACAAATATTTGTAAAAAAAAAAACAAAACACTATTTGTGCTTTGCCGAATAATGTACTTGTATTCGGGCACACCCCTACTATACACCCACTCCACCCACAATGGTAGAGGGGTATTAAGAAGTGGTATTTCTTTAGCTAACAAAGTATCTTGGCTGAGTACAGATCACATTAACCAGACAACTAAATGTTATATAGTAATATGTAATATTAGCTGTTACAGAAAACTCATGCAAAAACATACAAAAATGAAAACACCTTTGCCAGTTTGACCACACATGCACTGTTCTTGGACTGACTCCCTGTTATGACTCCTTAATATGAGTTTGATGCAGATGTGAGTACCTATTCTTAGACTCAGTGTAGTGACATGCTACATAAGCAACAAATACACACATGTTACTCACGTGATGATCTAATGAGTCTGTTTGTTGGAATTTTCACACTTAAGTCAACAATGTGAAAATTAGATAGGGCAAATCTCATTAACTACCTTTGTAGCGTTGACATTTCATTTGCATCCAGCAAGACGAAAGCACATCTCTTCATTTCACACTTTACTTTCCCAATTTCCTCCGCAGCTCTGCCAGTGGGGCACGAAAGGAAACAATGTATGACATTAATTTCCGCGGCGTTTTATTAATGCACAGATGTCAACTGCAGGAGCATACAGTAGAGTATGTGTGCATATTTTCTTTGGATGTGTTAATGAAGCTGTCAACCCACTACTAATGACCTCCAAACCACCTCATGTAGACACTCTGTTCTCTGTTCTCTTCTCAGTTTCAAGCTCTGGATACAGTATGTTAGATATGTCAGGACAGTACAGTGTGTTAAAGACTCACAGTGTATCTGTGTCTGACTGTGTCTGTCAGACAGAGGGTCCTCTATCCAGGTTTCTGAAACCAGGATATAGGGTTTACATGCGCAACACATAACCAGAGGGGTGTTCCATCAACACAGCTAAAGAAAGCTGCGCTTACTTGAAAATGCCTGCCTTGAATTAACCCTTTGAAAACGGACGTCCTGTGGGCGACCCTAGACTGGCCGCGGGGGGTCGCTGTTTACATAGTCCAATTCAAATAGATCTAAAATAAAAACCATTACAGCTAGAGCTTTCATTCTTTTTGCAGCCGAAAGCTAAGGCTCTCATCTTTTACGCAATCACGTTGTACGCTTGTGTCAGAAGATGATGACACCATTATATCACGTTACGTGCGGGTAATAAAACCGGGTAAAACGTAATGACGACGCGGGGTCGCGCAATGGCGCAGAGTGCAGCAGAGCAGAGAAGCAGGTCAAAGTCTGAGAGATTGAGAGAAAGTTGAGAGATTCATATTCAGATATTGAGAGAGTAAGTGTATTTTTGGAGCATATACGTGTCTTTTTTTTGTCATGATGATGAAGAAAAGAGGGCTTTGGAGGTTTTGTTCGCAGGTGGTGACCAAACAGACCTCCTTCAGTGAGGATGAAGACCATTTTGCTGAAGGCATCGATCCATATCAGGATATGAAAGTACATTTTTAGGGATTATTATTTATTTATTTGTTTGTTTTTTACATTTTGTAGGTTTTTTTTGTGCTGTGTGTGTGTGTATAGCGGGTGTGGGAAGTTTCAGTCCCAGAACGTTTCTGCTTGTCAAAGGATCATATTTTCAATTTCATCATTATTTTTAACGATATGGTTTTTTTAAATGTTTTTTCTAATGTCATTTTCATTTATCTTTGTTTTAGCCCCACTGGAGATGAATTGTGTTATATATTTTTTAAATATATGATACAATTTCAATACCTATATCAATTATTGTGATTTATTGACTTTCATTAACCTTTTAGCTTAGGTTGTACAGATTCTACGGATATGAAGCATTGGAGATACTCCAAAAAATGACATCACAATAATCAAAAATACCAATGTACCAATTGCATGTGCATGGAGTGCATAAGCAGCCCAGAAGAGTTGATTGTTGACAAGATGATACTATGTTGCCAAAAGAAGTGAAAACTAGAGTGGTGTTGTTTTCAGCAGCGAGACAAACCCTGCTGATGAAATGAAGGTTATGATATTGTGACTCTAGCTCTATAAGCACAAGCGAAGCCCTCTACAGGACTCTATGGGTAATATGCCCCTCCAATCAATGCATCCAAGCACATGAAATTTGCATGTACATAGCCGGCCAAATAGGACACGCCTACCGATTCTGTGTGTCCCACACAGTATAAAAGGCAGCGCCTCGCTGCAGTTCCCATCCTGAAACCACCTCAGCGGATGGTGTGCAGGGTCTATAGGTAGAAGGCTCCGTCTGTACTTATACAACTAGGGTTACAATATCATAATCACCATTCTATCCCACACAGGGTCGTCCCTCTACCTGACTCTATGGGTATGAATGTTTGCCCTGCCACAACATGTCATCAGACTGCCTCACTGAGCTCGACCGTCCACACCAGGGCCCTCCTACTGCTTTATAATCCCAGCCACTTAAGTGGAGCAGTAGGGGGCCCAACCCAGCCCATGTAACATGTACATGAACTGGGTAAAACCATGGCCTAACCAGGCAGGGGTCACTGGTCACCCTGCACACCCCATTCCCCGAGTCATCTGAGATCATGGGAGAATGCAGCCTGCATCAGCCTGTCTCTCAGGAGCCAAGCCTGGAGAGGTTGGCCCAGCATGGACAGAGCCTCCCACACTTGGGCAATGGACCAGGGCTGGGCTGCCAACATCTGGGCCAAATCAGTGTACCACGGCGCCAAGTGATTGTCCAGGGATATCAGGATGACCAGCAGTCTCTCTTGTCTCACTCTCGCCAGCAGAGGGAGCATGAGATGAAGAGGAGAAAAGGTGTAAAGCAGCTTCCTTGGTCATGGCAGATGTGGAAACGCATCCGCCCCCAAGGATGGGATTGTACGAGAACCAAATGGTGGAAGTACGGCGGTGTCTCGGTTAGACAACAGCAAGATGGCGCTGCCTGGTGGTGGGGAAAGACTTTGGTGAAAGGAAAAACACGTGCGTGGGGTACCTACATTAGCGAAGCTGACTCACAGAAGGATGAGGTTCCTCCTAGCTCAGTTCACAATGAGGGCGTGTTCTTCAGAGCGTGTTCAGTTTTTAAAGGGGCAGTGATGTCATGGCTGTGTCATCAGGACGCTCCGCTGTGCAGGAGCGTCTCCGCCAATGAGAGACTGTATGTTGACTGTTCCCTGCTGAGGTGTGAAAATTGCAAAGCATCACTGGAAATTGAGTTTGCAATGGACTCCCCTTGTCTGTAAGCAGAGTTCTTGGCGCTGTTCCTTTGTCTCAGGGGGACAAAGGAAAGAGCACCTCGTAGTCAGGCCTCAGCGGATACATGTAGGCCTTCTCTGTGTGACCTCGTGGTTTGAGGCCCAACACCAGGATACTGTGGCATGTAAACACATGGTCCAGGTTTCAACAAGGGGAGTCACATCCACCTGCTACATGATGCACATTTCCTAATTTGGACCTCACCAGACCAGAATTGGGGGTGTTTGCCAGAGATAAAACTGAGTTCTCAAGTGACTCTACATAACCTGTTGTTCCCCTGTTGTTAGGTTGTAAAAAATAGGAAATAAATGAAAAGTGCAAAGCAATAATCGCTTTTGGAGTTCTGCCCTACACGTTACATGCTGTGCTGTCTTTGTGTTATGGGTGTATAAATACCTACAGGGTATTTATGAGCTAAGTTTTTAGCTCAATAGTCAGTGCAGTCATCTATGATCTGGGAGATTCAATTTCGAAACCTGGTGTGGGGACCTCCTTTGTAAGATAGTTTATTCATAAACCCTTATTTTAACACTTTAATATCCTAAAATTAAAAGCGTAATAAAAACAAAAACAGGACTTTTACACCTATTTCCACTTTTATTTGAATACAAATACACATAATTTTGCTGCCTCAACAAATATAGATAAAAATACAAATACTGGGCCCTCTGCACATCCCTAATGGAGATGAGTAACCTCGTTTCTCATGCTCCATGTAAATGTCATATCTCGAATATGATCAAAACCAGGATACTGGTGTGCATGTAAACTCACTCATTCTGTTTTGATACACAGAATGTGTTTACATACATGAGTATCCTGGTTTCTATCGTATTCGAGATATGATATTAGTATTCTGGTTTCTGATCATCTGTGTCCAGTTTTGTCTTGTCTTCCTCAACATCTCAGCTGCTCATTTCTCTACCAACAGAGATAGTTTACAAACCTGGGGGCAGCCGGCTCAGGAGGTCGTTCACTAATCGGAAGATCCTCCAGTCTGCATGTCTAAGTGTCTTTGGGCAAGATACTGAACCTCAAATTGTTCCTCATGGCTGTGCCGTCAGCGTATGAATGTGTGTGAATGGTTAGTTCCCTCTGATGGGCAGGTTGGGACCTTGCATGGTAGCTCCTGTACCCATTCAGCGTATGAATGTGTGTGAATGGGTGAATGTGGCTCGTAGTGTAAAAGTGCTTTGAGTGGTCAGAAGACTAGAAAGGCACTATACAAGTACAGTCTATTTACCATTTAACATTTACCAGGATCAGGTGTTTACATGCTACAGTATCCTGGTTTCTATTGGAGTACTACAGGTAGCATATCCAGGTTTCTGCCCAACACATAACTTGAATACTCCAAAAACCTGATAATAACCAGGATATTGGTGTGCATGTAAATGCTCTCATAGATATATAAAAAAATATATACATATCATAATTAAAACCATTAAGAAAATGCTTGATTTTTACTGTGTTCATAGTAGAGATTAGGATTGGATGCCAGAAGGTTTTTTGAGATATGTGGGATGATTGCGTTGTTTCAATCATAACATCTCCAGCAGTCTGAGTTAAATAATGATAATTTTAGATGAATGAGGAAACAATCCTCTCACTTGGAAAGTTTTTATAACTTTTAATATTATTGATATTCTAATCATTCTAGAGGCTAGACTCTGTGTGTGTTTCTGTGATGTGGACTGAGAGGCAAGCAGCTAAAACAAGTGTCTCTGACACTCCCGGAGAAACCCAGAGAGCAGAGAGTGAAGCGAGGCCACCAGTAGTAACAGCAGCAGTCGCAGAGTGTGTTCTCAATCTTACTGGCTGGATATCAGCTGCTGCCATCTGTGCCAGCCACATTTCACATTCAGCTCCCCTTTCTGAGCCCAGAAATCAAGCAGGCAGATTCTCCTAAAGTCTTGGCATTACATAGGGAGTGGAACAAATGGGATTTCTCTTGTCTTTGATCTTTATTTTCAGTTTGATGCCATCTGCATGCAAAGGCACTAGCATGGCCCACTACTGCAGAAAAGGGAGCCACATTAATATATAAATGAGAGCAATTATCTAAAGAGGCTGCCTGCATATGTGTTGTCACATGCCTCATTGTGGAGGCTGCAACTGCTATGCACATTCTATTATACATATGAAAATCATAAGATGAGGATTCTCTCCATATTGTGCAGGGATGATCTGACTATCTCCATATACAGTACATACAGTATTTTTAGCAGACCCCCCAAACAATGTGTGTACTGCAAACACTCAAAGTGATGCGATTTAGTGTAATGATGTTATTGCTTTTGGTCGTCACATTCAGGGAGGTTTAGGCATAATCACACATAATTACAGCCCATTACAGTCAGGAGCTAAATGATGAAAGAGACTTAATCCTGAGGAAAGGTGGAAGCTGGTTCTCCCTGTAGATGAGAAGCAGATGGAATCCTCTTTTCAACTATCCTTGCCATTCTCCACAAAGTTAAATATCCAGAGCAAATTTTATCTATGTAATATTGACACCTCATGTTAAAACTCTATTTGAAGGTGAGAGGGAGATGTACAGATGGATATCAATGTCATGTCTGTATATTCAGTACAGAGCTGGAGTCAGGACACGGTAAGCCTAGCTTAGCATAAAGACTGGAAATAGGGGAAACAGCTAGCCTGAATTTGTTTAAATGAAAATGTAAAAATGGCAGTTTGTGCTGGAGCTACAATTTCTAAGCTAACCACCTCCTGACTCAGATTCTCTTGTTAATAAGGAAATAAATAAATCATATAAATCTCAAAGTTTTATCTCAGGAAATCAATGTGATCATTTGATAAGGGATATAAAATATTTTCATGTGGCCCCTCAGTTCACTCAAGCTCAATTGATGTCATCCTACGGTTGTTGAGTGACAGTCAAATGAGTTGGCGGTTGTCCTGGTTAGTGGAGAGTTGTTTTTGCCCTCTGCCGGTCCATAGCTTTGTTGTCTTATGAACCACGGTCTTTGAAATTTTAAGGATGGAAGCAAACCCTCGCTCACTGTATCCCTCTGCCAGTAAAGAATTGAACTCTTCTCTTCCTAACTCAAAACTTGTCTTTTCAACCTTTTTGGCATGGTCAATAGTTATTTCAATTACTTTTGAGGTTCTACAAGCACTGTTTTTGCCATCTAGCTGGTTCTATTTCAAGAGGATAGTGATAACTACAGTAGTGGTTTTTATACTTTTCCTCGTTAAATAAGATTTGGTTCACGTGATCACCTAATCAATTCCTCATTAAGTACAATCAGGTGTGCTTGTGTTGGAATTCAACAGACAGTGGAATGGAATGGCTGCCACACATGTAAAGATGCTGATTTAAGAAAATTTTGGAGGTGTATGTGTTCTGCCTTCATGGTTTATGAATTAGTGCCCCCTCCAGGCCTTTTAATGTACTTTTAGTTTGACATGCACTGTGACCCAGAACAGGAAATCAACTATTTTAGTTTCCAGTATGCAGCCATATTTTTGCTGAATGGTCTCAATAACCATCTGCAGCAGTCCTTCTTATTGTTTATGCCTTTGAAAGCATCGTCTGTAAGTATTAATTTAGCACAGACCATAGAACAATATCTGAATAGTATTTTTAGGATGTATATTTTATAATGCCTCATTTCTGTACATTAGCAATTTGTTAGCTTAACCACATGCCATGTCTACTGCACCGGAATCATAAGATAGCCTGTAAGAGGTATCTACAATATGTTAATACGTCATTGACATTCATTGTCCTTATCAACTATTATCAATATATCTGAGTTAGAAAAGCTTTGAAGTTTGTAAATAGGTTCTAACTCTATATTTCTCTGCTCTAGCATCAGCATATCCTGTAGCTGCTACACTGTACACCTGAAGCATTATACGACAGATGCATAGTAGCTATATGGAGTTTATATAGTAGCGAATAATTTGATTATGCATCTTGCGTATTGTTTTCTGTTGTTTATGTTTTTCAATTTCACTACTATTCATGCTGTATATAAGGGTGCCGCCCAAAAAAGCACCAGGAGCTTGGACACTATATCCTGGCTCCCGTATTCAATTGAATAGAGTTTGGCTTACTGCTGAATTGTGTGCCGATGCACACATGCAAGGAGAGCAGTACAATATGAATGAAAATAAGGAAAAACACAATAAGTCCCCTTTAAAATTTAAAATAACATTACAGGGACCCTTGATTGATACCACCCACCAGCACCTCCGAAGCTCAATAATTAACATGTTATATCTCATTTATGTCACATAACATATGATATCTACTCATGCCAGTCTACTTCCCAAACGGGAGCAGCAACTTCCTGAAATTTCAAGATGTAGGCATACAAGATATAACACATTAATTAGTGAACTTCAGAGGTGGAAGATTTTGTAAGCATTGGACACAGCCAGTCTGTTTCCAGTCTTTGTGCTAAGCTAAGCTAACCAGCTGCTGGCTGTAAAGTCATATTTTACAGACAGATATGAAAGTGATATCACTCTCCTCATCTAACACTTCACCAGAAAGTGTATTTCCAAAATGTCAAACTATTGCAGATGTGGCTGAAAATACTAGTGTCCTTCCACCTTTTTTCTTAAAAAAAAACAACAAATTTTCTCTGTATTAAGTTGAAACTGACAGAAGTATATGGTATCCATCATTCTTTATTTCACATTGACTATAACTGAAACTTTGCTTTTGATTTACAACTTAATATATTATTCATTACAATAAAATAAAGTAAAATGGCATGGCCAAAAATATTGGTACCCTTAACTTAATATTTTGTAGCACGGCCTTTGGAGGTAATAACTGCAGTCAAGCGCTTTCTGTAACTGAATAAGGTTTCTACACTTCTCCACCGGAAGTTCGGCCCACTCTTCTTGAGCAAACTGCTCCATTTATCTCAGGTTTGATGGCTGCCATCTGACAACTGCAAGTTTCAGCTCTTTCCACAAATGTTCAATAGGATTCAGATCAGAACACATAGCAGGCCACTTCAAAACAGTCCAACGGTTTCTTTTCATCCACTCTTGGGTACTTTTTGATGTATGTTTAGGGTTATTATCCTGCTGGAAGACCCATGACCTGCAACTAAGACACAGCTTTCTGACACTGGGCTGTATGTTTCGCTCCAAAGTGCCTTGATAGTTTTCTGATTTCATTGTGTCCTGCACAGATTCAAGGCATCCAGTACCTGAGGCAACAAAGCAACCCCAAAACATCACTGAACCTCCTCCATGTTTCACAGTAGGCATGGTGTTCTTTTCTTTGAAGGCTTCATTTTTTCTTCCATAAATATAGGGTTGGTGTGATTTACCAAAAAGTTCTAATTTTGTTTCATCTGTCCAAAGCACATTCTCCCAGAAGGACTGTGGCTTGTCAACGTGCATTTTAGCAAAGTCCAGTCTGGCTTTTTTGTGTCTCCCTCTCAGAGGTGGGGGGGGGGGGGGGGGGGGGGTGGTCTTCCTGTGTCTATTACCATGGTGCCTGTTTTCATTCAGACAGTGACAGATGATGTTGCCTTGAAACTACTGTACCTTGAACATGAAGATCAGCTTGGATCTGTATTGAAGTTTTCCTTGGTTCTTTCTCCACCATTTAAGCAATCCTTCTGTTCAATCTCGGTCCCATTTTCCTCTTGCAACCACTTCCAGAGATGTTGGCTCTATTTCCATGGGCCTTAAACTTCTTACTAATATTGGCAACAGTAGTCACAGGAACATCAAGCTCTTTGGAGATGGTGTTATAACCTTTACATTGACCATGCTTGGCTATTACCTTTTTTTCTAATGTCTTCAGACCACTCTCTAGTTTTCCTTCTGTTTTCCATGTTCAATGTTATGCACCCAGTGGCACAAAACAGTGGAGTGAGTAATTTTCTCCTTTTAAACTAGCTGCATGAGAGATTATATGACTGAAAACACCTGTGATACTAATTAAAACACAATAGTCTGCTTAAAGTATCACTACAAATCAATTATTTCTTACAATTTCTACCGCCAGTAGGCCACATAGCCGACCTCTACCTGAGCAGTCTGGTGTCCACACAGACAGTGTTGCTGCTGCGGCGCTGCTACTGTCAGCTCTATTTTTCTACATAGAGTTTGGCTTTGATAATGGCCATCAATAATATAATGTTTCATATCACTTCATTATATATTTAATTTATATTTAGTTTAGTCAGTAAAAGGTTAAGAAGCGTGTGCTCAATTGTTAAAAAATAAATAATATGTGAGGTGAAAGTGGTTTCTTTCTTACGGGCATGGTGGGGTCTGGTTCGGGCTACTTCTGTATCAGCCACATACACTCCTCACACAGGATAGATTTTTTTATTGATTATATGAATCATTCCGCCAGTTAAACCCCCAATGTCACTGCTCCAAGTGAAGAAAATCCCTCCCGACGACACCAAGGTCCCCAAACGAGCCAAACACACTCCGACAAACAAACCTCCAAAATAACTGTCAGGAGGGAAACTGACAACAAATAAGGAAAATAACAACACCAAATCTCCTTCTGGAAGCAGGTGAAGCAACCCACAGGAGTCCAAGTTTGAATTAATATCACAGAAAGCAAGGAGGAGTCGAGAAAAGAAGCTCCGTGTGTCACTGACTCTCCGTACTGGAGTTCCGTGGAAGAGAGGCTCTCGGCCCTGGCCTGCACCACGCAGGCTGACCCATAGTGGAGACACTTCATGTCTCTGACACATTCTACAGATATAGACATTGAAACCATAGTGAAATGTGTAATGCTGCCGGTATGATGTCAATATGACTATCAACTGATCATTTTTTGAGAACCCTGCGCGTCACACGGAAAAAATAGGCGAGACCCCGAATCCCTAGACGCGAGTCTAACGCGGGCTGTGGGGCTGCTCTAATCTTTTAACATGGGCGCCGAAATGAAAAGCAAGAGGTCCTGTGACGCCCACGTACTGCTCACGCAGTCTCTCTGCCCTGGCATGAAGGGTCCCAGATGTAAAGGGTACTACTAATTTTGTCCAGACTATTTTAGAATGTTTTTTTCTTTGTCTTTTGTTCCACTGCAAACCAAACATAGACATGCATTAATAATAAAATATATTTTAATTTCAACATTGTTCACCCTGAATGGTGTATTATTTTAATAAAATACCAGTGTACCAATAATTTTGGCCATCTCTGTATGTTATATACTGTATAATGTTTAATTAATTGACTC
Source organism: Thunnus maccoyii (assembly GCF_910596095.1). Lineage (NCBI taxonomy): Eukaryota > Metazoa > Chordata > Actinopteri > Scombriformes > Scombridae > Thunnus > Thunnus maccoyii. The sequence goes on along the minus strand of NC_056540.1, from coordinate 1,154,316 downwards.
ACATAACCTTTTAGGTACCTTAGGTTGTACAGATTCTAGGGATATGAAGCATTTGAAGATACTCCAAAAAATGACATCACAATAAGCAAAAATACCAATGTAGGAACTGGCAGACCATTTCTATTGCAGAGTTCAAAGGGTTAAGGTGCATATCCATGTTGTCACTTCATGTTTTGTGTTAATTCACAAATAAATTAATGGATAATAATATATTAATAACATTTAATGTGTTTTGTGCATGGTTTAATAAAACCATCCCTAAATGTTCACCTTAATTGCAAAATCAGGGGCCTTAGGTACAAATTAAGGGATGGTTTCGTGTTGGGGGAGGGGTTACTTCTCAAAATCCCCTACATATATCCTCTTAAAATGCCTTAATGTGTTAGAATTCATCAATTTAACTTCTTTTATTTAAAAAAAAACATTAAATTTAGACTTAAAATATATTATTTACAATATTATTAATGGCTAAAATAATATATCTTTAAAACTAAAACTCCAATACATTAATTCATCCGTTATTTCTCCCCTTAAAATCTTAAATACCTTAAGTTAGATCTTTATTTGCGGATGATAGTTTTGTAGCAGTACTTTAAACACTACCATGAGATTGATATTAATCATTTCATTTCACTCTCAGAAGGAAGGAAAATATTTCCATAAATGTTCCTTTAGACTCTGCTGTGTGCCTTGGCAGTCAGATGTCAGAAGAAGATAAGTGTGTGCCACAGTGTGTCTTGGGGATAGGGTTTTTATTCCTCTGAGTTTAGCTGCATATGTCTTTGTTTGCTCCCCTGTTTGTGTAAATGAACACCTTCTTCTTCCATAATGACTTCTTAACTGCTGCTGTTTCATATCCGTTTGGACAGCCTAATTGGCCCAAATCATCTATTCGCTGCTAGCTTTCATTCTCTGGGCGCTGTTAGGAAGACTCCCTGCTGGTCAGGAACCTGCCTCCTCCTGCCATGCAAATGAGGCAGAGCCGAAGCGAAAACACTGGCAGAATAAACTGTCCCTCCCCCCTCTCAGCCAGCCCCAGCACACCACCACTATACACCTCATTAACCCACAGAGGGCACAGGAAATGAAACCTCTGACAGGACGTTAGGGAGCAACTAATGACCCAATCAGCATGGTTGCCACCAGCCAAATTAGCATTAAGCAAATGCTACTGACTCTCTCTCTCTCTGTATGTGTGTGTGTGTGTGTGTGTGTGTGTGTGTGTGTGTGTGTGTGTGTGTGTGTGTAGGGGGTTGAGTGTGAGTGTGAGCCCTCAAGAAAAGTTATCCATCCACTGCAGCCCTCACTTCTATAACTGTGTCTCCACAGTAAAGAAAGGAAATAAAAGTAGATGTTCTGCACAGATAAACCATGAATTACGTTGGCATTATGTTCGTCCCTCAGAAGTTCCCTCAAAAACATTTTTATCTAGTTTTAAGCCACATTTTTACTACTCCTTACTGGCTCCTGGCCACCAGGTTTTTAACTTATTTTCAGTTATACGTCTCCCAGTTGGATCAGCCTGTCAAGCCTTGCACAACCCGGCTTGATTTTAGCATGGGAACTAACTAGCATCAGCTAACCAGGACTCCAGATACCAAGCATCAAGAAGCTACAACTATTAACTGAAGCCGAATTTCCGCAGCAGGTCCACTTGCCGATGCTTGCTGCTGTTTCTGTGGGTCACCTTTGCTAATACCAGATCAACGCTGAGGGCTCTGGGTCGGAGCCCTTGCGTGTAAGTGCCTGTGCCCTCCCTGCTAGCAGCTGCTACCCACCACAACTGGTCGCTTAACTATTATTCTGCACTCTCAGCTCTGTATTTTCTGTTTCCCAGCTACACATCCATAAGCAATACCTCCACTCACCTCTCCGCTGGACTGTGTCAGCTGTGGGGATGAATTTACACACTGTACAAAATCCAAGAGTCACCTGTCACCACCACGCCCTGTCCTGCTGCTGAGGCTTCTTCTCCTCCTTTGGTCACCTAGCCTGCCTGTCCATTGTAAGCAGCTCTATGCCTCTGGTCCCCTCCCCCCACTTAACTGTGGTGTGGGTCGCTTCAACTGCACATTGAGTTGCACTCAACCTGTGCAACCCAGAAAATAGCTTTTGTTGACAATTTTAATCTCCTCTGGTCATATCAACAACGTTACAAAGATAGCCTTTTATCATTTAGGAAAAATGGCAAGACTCACACCCTACCTTTCTTTGGAAGATGCTAAAAACTGACTCATGCCTTTGTTTTTATCACGCTTAGATTATTGTAATGCACTTTATACTGGTTTACCAAATAAAACCACGATGGGCTGCAACTTGTTCAAAAGTCAGCAGCAAGAATTTTAAAAAACACCGCTCTCAAAAGTAGGAAAAGGGAACATGTTACACCAGTATTAGCATCATTGCACTGGCTACCTGTAACGCTTTGGATATTTTTGAAAATTCTGTTGCCAGTTTTTAAAACCCAAAAAGGTCTAGCATCTTCATATCTTTCCGATTGCTTGTCAGAGTATGTTCCAAACCATTCACTTAGGCCGCTTAACGCTGGCTTGTTAAATGTGCCACAGATAAAATGCAAAAAGTATGGTAAGGCAGCTTTTTGTAGCTATGCACTGAAGATTTGGAACAAACTCCCACCACCTAATAGAAAAACATCCCCTGTTGATAATTTCAAGAGGTAGCTCAAAATTTATTTTGATGGTCTTGCTTTTAATTATCTTTTTTTTGTTTTTTATACCTTTTTTGTAAAGCACTTTGAGCTGCATTTTATGTTATGAAAGGTGCTATATAAATAAAGTTTTTTTTTATTATTATTATTGTTAAATATTGAGTCACAGGATCTGATATACACACACAGACTCTGTGATGCAGGGAGCTACAGATCAGCCACCATATATTCAAACATATTTTGATGCATTTATTTTGGTGCATCCTGCCCTCATATATTTGCATGCTAAATAAAGCCTTATAGGTAAATGTTTGATGGCTGTTAATCCATGGCTTGTGAATGGTAATAAGATCCTACTTAACCCCAGGCTGCCCACTCCTCTGCACTGTGTGGGGCTCCCGGTGCCACACACACACACACACACACACACACACACACAGACACACACACAAACACTCACACACACACACGCTATCCAGTGTTTCCATGCAAATGTTGTGCAATTTTTACAGGGATTTTAAGAAAGTCTTCAAAACAAAAATGTAAATATGTGTTGAGATGATGCAGTGTGAAAAACAAGATCAATGACTAGAAGAGTAACACTGTTACATCGTACCGTTTCACTGCTGCTTCCCATCATACATGTCATTGGTATAATTTTCAGAAATGAATTTGTCTCCTGTGTCGACACACTGTGTGTGGTGTGTTTGCTTGCTTCTTTTTTACTCTTTGGTGTTTGTGGTGCAGTGGAGGCATGGGAAGGTGGGCAGCAGGCATATGCTGATGTTGCATTTACACTGCCAGAAGCAGAGGAGTGTTCTATCAACGCAGCTAAAGAACACTGCGCTAACTTGAAAAAGCCTGGCTAGAACTAACGTGAACTTTCACTTGAGAGTGAAACCGTTCCTCTAAACATAGCTGTATCTAATCAAGACTAACTCTAGCCAGGCTAGAATAAGCTTGCAGTATGCATGTGCACGGAGGATATCAGCAGCCCAGAACAGTCAATTGTTGAGAAGAAGATACTATGTCTGAAAAAGAAGGGACAACTAGAGCAGTGTTCTTCTCAGCAGCAGAACAAACCCTGCTGATGAAAGTATATGAAGAATATAAAGGAGTCATCACCAAAAAGGGCAATACTACCGCAGGTGAGGGAGATCGCTTGGCACAGAATTGATGACAGATTCAATTTTTTTTTTTTGTAGGTGTGTAGTGATGGCCTAAAGGTTAGAAGAACAAACTTATTACTAGAAGACAGTTCGATCCCCCCATCTGGTTTGATGAGTCTGGGTGGGGAAAGAAATGAGTAGGGCTTGTCCATGTACATGGTTTTATCTTTATTTGTTAATAAATGAGCATTCAGATTGTGGCTATATTATCACTAGGCTAGATTATATCATATGTATGTTTAAAATTATGGTGTAGGCAACTTAAGAGAACCAATTTACCATTACCAACATTATCATCTACTCTTTGACACATTTTCTCTTTCGCAGGACGTCCATTTACAAGCGTCAATGAAAGTTAAAAATTAGGAAGTTACAGTTGGAGATGAAGAAACTGGAGAAGGATATAAGTACAGTGGAAACCTCTTATATTGATCACGTCTGTCTGTGTCAGATATCACTACAGGCAGATAATTATTATAACCAATTTATTTTTCTTTATTTTGCATGCAGAATACCATCTAATTGACATTTGTATATTTATTAGAGTATAAAGAAAGTGGTAGGCAAAGGCAAGTGGTAGGGGTAAGGGGTGTATTGGGATTGACCCTTGGACTCATCAGCAGGAGTGGTCGTCACCTGTGAGGAGTAGAAATAAGATGAAGAAAGGCATCAGGATTAAGGCACATGCACTACTGTGGAAAACATTTTTACTGAGAGTGATTACTTTCTAATTAACTGTCCTTTCATCACACAATCATCTGTCAGTCCCCATCATCCCAGGTCTCGCTGTGCAAGGTAAGATTTTCATTTATTTATAAGTCTTTGAAAATCCACAGACAAAGCCAATTTAGTCAGCTCTTGTGGCAGTTGTGCTTGTTATACTATGTGCCTGTTTTTAGATATTTTATATTTATATTTTATATTTATTTTGGCTTAACTACAAGCACCTCAGCAGTCATCTGCTTAGATCTGTTTTATGTACTAAGTCACACAAACCATGTTTTATCTGTTGTGTAAGTTTTCACAGAGAAAACAGTACTTTTAGGTAATTGAATTGTCAATTCAGTGTTTGATTATCAGTCATCAGCAGAACCTGAACCTGATATCCTGTGAGCGACCAAATAGATGCTGTTGATCTGTTGTTGTTTCTGGAAATTTCACCACCACCTTGGCTGTTCTCTTCACATGAGCCTCTTCACACTGAGCGCATTCATGAGCGCTATGTTAGGCACGATGTGGTGAGAAAAACACATATCCCGCCTGACATAGCGACACTCAAAAGTGGGTTTATGTTTCACTGTGCTTGCCTGTACCGTTATTTTTTGGACCGGCCATCGCAGCTCATCTCCCTGGGAAACGATGATTCGGAAAGCAGCGTTATATCCATAGTGCCCACACACTGACCAGAGCGAGGACACTTCATGTCTGCTTAGTGTCAGTACTGTCTCCCGCTGTTCATGTTGCTCTGCTCAGGACCGGCATTGGATCTTCACATTGTGAACTGAGTCTGATTTAACCAGGCGATTGGTTCACCACCATTGACCTGAAAGGTGCATATTTTCATGACGAGGTGGTGCTTCAGCCAGGCTGTGGGCTGCTCTGTCAGAACCCAGACAGATGGTCCTGCCGTCCAAGACGGATGGCCCTCAGACTGCGGCGGGAGTGGCAATGACAGCTTTGATTGTCACGCAGGCATTGGGGCTCATGGCAGTGGACCATCCAGCCATTCCACCGGGGCTCCTGCACATACGCCACCTGCAACGTTGGTTCACCAGCCTATGCTTGGATCCACAGAAGCACAAGCATCGCTTGGTGAATGTCCCCCCATCAGTGCAGGAGAACCTGCACTATTGGGGGTCCCCACAGAATCTGTTGGCAGGGACATTGCTTGTCCAAGTGACCTCCTATATAGTGGTGTTCACAGATGCGTCCCTGATGGGGTTAGGGGGCACTTGTCTGGGGAGAGCAATAGGTGGTGTGTGGCCTTCAGGGTAAAACCTACACATCAACCTCCTCAAACTTAAGGAAGTGCTCCTGGTTCTCCAACACTTCCTGACACTTCAGGGAAGACACGTGTTGGTGAGAATAGACAACCACACCACAGTTGCCTACATCAACAGGCAGGGCGGAGTCCAGTCCGCAGCCCCATTGAAGATAGTAGAGAACCTGTTGGTGTGGACCTCAGAATACCTTCTGTCTCTGAGAGCCCACCACGTTCTGGGTCTGGTGAACACGGGTGCCAACCTCATGTGGAGGGGTGGTCCTCTGTCGGACACCAGTCGAAACAACTCTTCTCCTAGTACTCTTGAATGAGTCTTTTGTTTACAATAACTTACTGAAACTCAAATGTATGTTTGAGTTAAGAATTTTTGTAGAAATTGATCCCTGCAAATGGGGCTGATGAAAGGTTTTGGAATTCCAATGTCAGTGTATAAAATAGGGTCAGAAAAGACATAGCCTATAGCTCTCATGAAGACGTCTTATGGTTGTCCAAAAATTCTGTCTTTATCATGTTTTTTTATTGACATCTATACAACAGCCAGAACACATGTGTAACAAACTTTCATTTTGGCTCTTCCAAAGACATTCTCTGCCTGTCCAACAATTATGTCTTTAACATGTCTTTTCATTGATGTCTATACAATATCCAGAAAAGACATAAAAAACTTCCATTCTGGCTCCCCTGAGGACGTCTTCTGGATGTCCAGAAATCAAGTATTTTTGACATCTTTTGGACGACTTTTTGCTCACTGGGGTGGTAGATGATGCCAGCATGTATTTCTATGTTCAATCAGTGCAAACTGTCTGACAGCTGCAGACGTGCACATGAGATACAACCACTGTCAGCAGAACTCCAATCACCTGTCTCTCCAAGAATGTTCAATATAACAGACTGCTGGAGCATCTATCCATCCTTCCATCCAGAAGTGAAAATAATACGTTTATAATTAAGGTGCTGCCTATCCAGAGTCCAGCCTATTAAACCCATGTAAGTCATTTTTGTCTACATTAAGGTTAGATGGTGGCTCACACACTCTTATTCCCTCCATGACTACAGTTTCTCTGTAGCACATGAGGATTGGAAATGAGGACTGGATGTAGGTATATAAATGCTGACAGAGGTCTTAATATGTGAGCAACATTTTGAGGCAACACTATTTAGCATGTTTGACATTTAAAAATAGAGTGATACATATACATGGTGTAAAATATGGTTATACCACACAAAACTTTCTAGATCACCAACAGGAGGCATTTTGAGAAAATATGAGTAACTGAAACATGCTGATCATATGGAGAGAGAGTATACACCACAAGACTGGTTCATCTGTCAGTGTGACTTTTTCAGTGATCGGTGTATGTGTGATGTCCATCATGGATGAAATAAATAAATATGTTATTTTGCGTACTGCTCACTGCTTCCATGGCAATGTTATGCTTTCTTTTTACACTAAAAGAATGATGGGAAAGTCTCAAAATATATTCATTCCATAAGAAAAAAAGAGCATGCTTCACACAACCATTCACTTTTTCAACAGAGCTAAAGCTTAGAATGTCCCATCAACATAGTTCTTATGTCCCTAGAACACTCTCCTCTATCATTACTTGGTGGCATGGGGACAACCTGTGTACACATGCAAAAAATCAAAATTGTTGCATTTTTCTTCATAAAAAGAACATGTGTAGTTTTACTCACATGCAAAACAATGGCCTTTCTGAGTTTCTAATGAGTTGACGCGCATCACCTTGTCTGCATACATCACTCTCTTGTTCCCTACCACCAACAGGCAGCAACTCTGTAAAATAAAATAAGATAAATACAGTTTTATTATATTTGTTTCCTGATCCAACTAATGCACCATAACTCTTTCTGTCCATATGATGTGCTCGGTGTGCTGGGGGCGTCAAATGAGGCAATGCTATGCCACTGTGTGTTGAACTTAACTTATTGCCAGAATACCAATATATGGCAGGTCTGGATTTATAGTGACTATGGGCCCTATCTACGCCGGCACAGAGCGGCGCTAAGCGCAGCGCAAATGTCTTTGCTATTTTAAGACCGACGCAGTTATCTTTTTCCTGTCCAGCGCTCACGTTGCTAAAATAGCAATGGCACTTGTGCCCATCAGAGTGCCCATGGGTGTGTTGGTCTAAAAGTAAGGTGTGGTCAGGCTCAATGTTGGCGCATTGCTATCTTGAGGCAGCAGAGAGCGATTGTGCTATTGACCAACAAAAACCTGGTCTAAAGTCAATGGCGCAGTGTTTCACTGTTATTTTAAGGGCGCACTATCAAGACAGTAATATGTGCCTACAGACGTGGGTGCACAACATACACTCTGCTTGTTACACACACAGGATGTGCAGCAGCGCAAAAACATGCAAAAGGTAAGAAATAAAAGGATTACAATGTGAGAGATTATTATTGTGTATATTAATATATTTTAAAAAATACATGTCATAATACGTAGTCATAATATTTATCAGAATTAACTAATTGCAGTAATGATGGATTAAATTGTTTAATTATTTGACCAAATCGTGGCAATACACGTAGGTATTTAAACAGATGGACAACAACGGATCAGACACAGATTAACTTTCCTGCTGCATCAATACAGGAGGACATGAGGAACACATGAGGAAATAAATGAGGTGAAAACAATGATTCAACTAAAGAAGGAAATAAATCTGCACAGCTTCTATCTGCTGCCAGCAGCAGGATCAGCACCTTGGAGAGATGATCAAGTCCTGATAACTGTATTAATGATTCTTTACATGATTCAAATTAATGATTTAATTTTTGAACAATATTTAACAAATATTCTTTAACATCTCCGAGAGTACAGTGATCAGGTTTCCATACTTTCAGTAATTAAAACCTCGCTGATTTGACCTGTTACTCCATGACTGAACAAAACGATTTTAAAGAAACCAAAGCTGTCATTAAAAAAATAAACCTTTTCAAAAACCTAACGAAGATAAATCTGCAACAAATTAATGAACAGGACCTTAAACTGGTGGTCTGTGGCTGATGGTCCAGGAGCAGCAGGGGCCAGTGTGCTTGTTATGGATCGTGCACTTTCCCTTTGAGCACTAGCAGATCTGTTTTTTCTGCAGAGAAGTGTTCCTTCTTACTACTTGGCAAATGTGCCATCATAATAGCAATCTGCCAAGGTGCAAGCGCACCTGGCTCTTAAAGGGAATGGGAGATGATTCTCTGATTGGTTTATTGCATGTTAAACCCAAAACATACCCATGATTAATTAGTCTATGGACAACCCCTTTGAACCATGCGCCTGGTGCATCGACCATTTTTCACAGCAAAAGTGGATTTGGACACACTCTAAATGCAATTGCGCCATGCGCTTCAGACCATGCGCTTTAGATCATTGAAATAGGGCCCTCTGTCTTAAAGTCCAACTTAAATTCCTTTTTTTTCTGCTACAACATACATATCTACTCTGTAAATCATTTGTCCTGTGTTCTCTCTTAAGAAAAAACTGGAAACCAAAAGTCAAGTCAAGTCAAGTTTATTTATATAGCACATTTCATACAACAAGTGCAAACTCAGTGTGCTTAAAAACAAAAGCAAAGATTATACATGACAAAAACATACAACACACATATACAAAACATATAAGATAAAAACATAAAAAAGGGGACGTTACATATATAAAAAAACATATAAGACATCATATAAATTTAGGTAAGAAAATATTACAATAAAGAGATTAGGATAAGAAGGTATCATTATTATTATTATTATTATTATTATTATTATTATTATTATTATTTATAATAATAATATAAGACATCATATAAATTTAGGTAAGAAAATATTACAATAAAGAGAGTAGGATAAGAAGGTATTATTATTATTATTATTATTATTATTATTATTATTATTATTATTATTTATAATAATAATAATAATAATAATAATAATAATGATGATTCTAAAATGAAAGTTTTACCCATTAACCACACACTTTAAACCTAACTAAAAGCTTGCGAAAAAAAAATGTTTTTAGTTTGCTTTTAAAAGAAGACACTGTTGTAACAGACCTGAGTTCATGTGGTAGAGAATTCCAGAGAGTAGGATCATAATGACTGAAAGCATCATGAGCTGATTTAGAATTTATTCTGGGTATAGTGAGGAGACCTTTACTTTATGATCTCAGGGGTCTGTCTGGTGTGTATTCAGAGAGCATGTCAATGACGTACTGGGGAGCTAAGCCGTTCATAGCTTTAAAAACAATAAGAAGTATTTTAAAACCAATTCTTTGTTTTACTTGGAGCCAGTGAAGAGAAGTTAAAATAGGAGTGATGTGTTCATACCTTTTGGTTTTAGTTAATACTCAGTGTAATATAGGCCTACACAGGCTTACACAAAAGATCACTTAAGTAGAAAATGCATTACCATTAGAAGAGCTGTAGTTTGTGACTGGCGTGCTGAACTTGCACAGCACAAGGTCCTTCCATTCGTCTCTCAGCTTCCTCATTAGGTCTCATTCAAAAGCCAGCTGTATGAGCTGAGCCTTGCGAGAGTATGTCATTGTAAAAATGTTTTTAAGAATTGAGAACAAGTTCTCACACATGGTGGCAGAGGTACCTAATGTCAGCGAAAGTTTGAGGGCAAGCAAAAGAGTGAGCATGGCTTGAACTACTCCATGTTGTTCTGAGAGGAGTCTTGACACGGTCATCTTCTTCTGATCATCCTCTTTCACTCTAGCAACGTATTGCTTTGCTGCGATGTACTCCATTTCCACAATGGTGGATTTTGTTAGCTCCATAAGGGTTTGCACTCCTGTCATGTTCGAGAAAGTGTCACTCTCTGGGTCAAGAGTGACAAGTGCAGCTGCCAATTTGGAGTTGCATTCACTGAAGCATCCTTACATTTCACCAAGACCGTGGTCCAACAGACTGAAATACAGCCTGCACAACTCAACCTTATCCATTGTGTTGCATCCAGTTGTTTCCTCAACCACATACTCAGCCAGCAGATTTTACAAGTGCCATTCCTTGGCTGTGAACTTATTGCTGTTGAGCAATTCAACCACTTTCTCAAATCCATGGCTGCGATGAAAATATTCAGCTAGCTAACTTAAACTAGCTTTCTCATGGCATTGACAAACTTTTAGTTTTCAAAACTTGAATTCCGGCTCAACTTAAAACTTAAAATGTAAAAATCTAGTGCATTAGGTCACAGCATTGTAAAAGCTAAAGCTATGTATTTCAGATTTTCAGTCATTTACAATGGATTTCAGTCATCGCTAGATGTACGCTGATGGGAGAAAACAGTGACATGCTTTTATGCAAGTGAGGGTGCACAGTGAGTGAAGTGGGGGGGGGGGGCACTGCACCCTGGTGCCCCTTCATGAACCCAACTCTGATTCCCAAGGGAAAAGTGCTCAGCTAATGTCAGTTAGCAGCTAGTTAGCTAATTAGCTGCTCAGCTGCAGCACATTAAACAACATGTAAACATACCTGCAAATGCCACTTTGAACCCGTTAAATGCTGGTTTGGCACTTGCTCTTCAAAAGCACTGTTAGTGACACACTGTCCATGACTTGTAGCAGTTTACTTTGTCTCTGTTCCACACAGTGTAACATCAGTACCCTGCCAGCTGCTGTCAACGAAACACACACATCCCCCCACAGCCGTCTAAGACAAAAAGGAGCATTTCTGGTATTTCCCCAAAGACCTGCTTTCTTCATTTTTAATAATACAGAACTATTAACAATGTATTTTAAAAATGTTGACCTGATTTTGACTGCAAAGAAGGATGATTAAATGTGATATCAGTTGGACTTTAAACCTGTAAATAAACAAAGTGAAAACAGTAGTTTACTTCCCTAAACTTAACCAAACACTAACCATATGATTGGCAGAGCACTCATAAGAATAATTGTTGTAATGCTAATATAGCTCATCGTTGTGTTCAGGAAGTGATTTTGTGATGTAGGATGATGAGAAAGCTATACGAGACTCAGGTAGTAAGTGAGGATCAGCGGCCAACACTGAACAGTTATTTTGCACAATAACAGCAGCCTGATCTAATTTAACAGAATAATCCTATTGGAGATCGTTAAAACCTAGCAGCTCCATTAACTGGAAACTAAATGTGAGAGGTTGTGCAATCAGGCACCATTTAGAGAAATCCATTTTCTACTTTAAATGAGGAGAGCCAGTTGTCTCAGAACATACTGTATGTATTTGATCTATTTAGCCACTGACCTCATTTACTATCACAGCTCCCATTTCCACAAGCATAATTGATCCTGAATGTTTCAGGCTTCTTGGTATTGTCATATGATGTCACTGCATTTCAATAAGATCACGCACTTTACAAAGGCAGTGACATGTACATTTAATTAATTAAGTCTTTGTTGTAGGTGTAAATGAACTGGTCCCAGATGGATTCAGTGCAACAGATCCATGAATTTGTTCTGTTTAATTGCACACCACATATAATGAGGCATTGGTGGTAGATGGAGGTAAAGAAGTGTTTTGAGAATTCTGTGTCAGAACAACAGTACTAGACTGAATTAAGCATGAAAGCAAGATTTAACATTTCATATAACATTTATTATCTTCCCCCTACTTTTGCTTTCGGATAAAGGAAATAAGACAGTGACAACACAGACACAAATACATATATGAGGATTAGAGTCACTCAAATATATGCATGTTTGCATGCATGAGGATGGGCACTGTGGCAGCTCTGAAAAGGTGTATTACACGCAACATTTCAATTCTATTGTCTCCACATCTCTGGGATTCACCACCAAAATGCTCAGATTATCATCATGTAATGTGTGTGTGTGTGCGCGTGTGTGTGTGTGTGTGTGTGTGTGTGTGTGTAGATAAGTGGGCCAGTTGTAATGAATCAAATTGACTGGAGACAGAAAAAAGGAGTGAGAAACAAAAAGAGGCCATCCTCACAGATGCTCTTGTGAGGTGGCAAACAATTTAAACTTTACAGTAAATAAAGGCAGAAAACAATAATGGGAAGGCACTCTTGCACAGTATCCACCACTCCATGCTTTCTGAAGACATTTCCCACTGTAATGAAGACAAATCAGGAACAGGTTTCAGTATTAGAGACACAGTCAGGACTAGAGACATCAAGTGAGGCTTTATCAGCATTGACTTAAGTGGGAGAATCTGATTAGATCCCTGTCTATCTGTATGAATTGTGTGTTTAGGGGTTTTTAAGCAGCTTTAAAAACATCTTTGCTCTACAAAGAGACCAAATGATAGCATTTCATGTTATCTTCTTTATGCTTTTAATGGATGAGGCTGGTGTTATTCTGTATATTTCCTATTGTCAACAAATCCCATGAAAAGACCAAAACCAACATTTTGACTTCTCTGCCTGCCTCCAGTTTAGTCATACTAACACAGATATATATTTTTATTTATATGAAAAAGGCTCAGTTATTTCATAAAAACGCTGATCACTCTAGGTTTTAATAAATGTTACTCAAACAGGAGAAAATGATGCATTTGTTGGGGACTATTTTCAGCAGTGCTCTAGTAATCATTGGTGCTGTAGTGAGTATTTCTGGCAGCAGGACAGTGTGTGTGGGATTGTATAGATATATATACAGTACTGTGCAAAAGTTTTAGGCACCCTAGATGTTTAGATTCTTATCCATTATGCAATACCATCAGGGAGGTGTCTGATCGGTCCCAAATTTATTCATGACATAACAATGACCCCAAGCATACAGCTAGAGTGATAAAGAACTATTTTCAGCAACAAGAAGAATGATGAGTCCTGCAACAGATGGTATGGTTTGGCCCCCACAGAGCCCTGATCTCAATATCATGGAGTCAATCTGGGGTTACATGAAGAAGCACCTGAGATGGCCTAAATAATAAACCCACAGAAGAACATTCTATCTCCAGAATGGTTCCAACAACATACCTGCAAGTTACCATGAAAAACTGTGTTGAAGTGTACCGAGGAGAACTGCTGCTGTTTTAAAGGCAAAGCTGCTCACAGCAAATATTGATTTCATTGAGGTTTATATATATATATATATATATATATACACACACACACACATATATATATGTGTGTGTGTGTGTGTGTGTGTGTGTGTGTGTGTGTGTGTGTGTGTGTGTATGTATATATGTGTATGTATATATATATATATATATATATATATATATATATATACATATATATACATGTATTCACTTATATTCACTTGAATATAGAAAGTGGTTTAGGTTAGGTTACATTAAGGTTAGGCAACAAAAGCACATTGGTTAAGGTTAGTGAAAGACAGTGCTTTTGGTTAAATGGTAATGAACACATCATGTCAAGTCAATTCAGCCTTTTTTCCGTATTAAGATCATGATCTTTCCCTAACCTTCACCAAGAGCTGCCAGAGCCTAAACTTAACCATATGTTGTTCTGTAAAATTGGAAACAAATTAAATACATCGTCACTGACCAACTTTCCTCATTATTTTGACAGAATTACATTTCCTGCAAACATATTGGTTATTACAATTTAGCAGTATATAAACTTATATTTCTGAGAGACAGGGTTGTTCTGCAGCAACACACAACTTTGAGAAAAAATCATCCCCACAGTCTCTCATAAGAATCTAAAAAGAATCTTAAAATTCCTATTCTTTAAAATTTGATGATACATTTTCCTAAGACTTGATTCCTGTTAAGAAGGAGTGATGACTGAAGATCCATCCGAAGAAGAAAAGATGACAGAACACTTCGTCCTGTCAGAAATAAAAATTAAATTCTAGAGGGTCACTCTGGTTCAGCAGAGTGGTTTTGTTAGAGAGTCTCTCCATGTCCCCACATGTAATTGAGGAAGTCTCAGCTCCACACATGTCGACCATTAGGTTAAGTACCTTTTAAAGATAATTGGAAAATGCAAATGAGCAATAATTGTACTGTATTATGCCTACTTGTTGGACCCTTTTCATTTGAGTAAATGAATGTAGTACTAATACCTTCATTCTGTGGAGCAGGAGAGAGAAGTGGAACAGAATAAAGGCTCTGTAGTTCAGTGATTGACCAAAGGTGACTGAGTAAAGCACTTCTCATTCAGACTCTGTGATTATCTTTCTGTGTGAGAAGTGACTTCCCAAGTTACACACTAATTTGTTGAATTTGTTGTACCACAAAACTGAACATATTAAGCTCCACAGTGACCCCTAGAGGCATAAATGTTCATTAAAAACATGCACTGTGGAGGAGCCTTACAAAATACTTAGGGACTGTATGAAAATGATTTGTGTGAGGAGGGGTGAGGTCTCTTTTTGAAGAACCCACAGCTACTAAATGATTCCAAATAAATCAGATCTAAGCGTCAAGTCCCACATTAACAAGGTGACAAAGACATCATTTTTCAACCTTAGAAACATAGCTAAAATATGACCATTTACAAATCAAAAAGATGCTGAAAAATTGATTCATGCCTTCATTTCAAGTCTGCGTCACACTTATGCACTGCTGCTTCTTTTAAGATGTACTTTACTCGATTTAATGCATTCTATGTATTCTATTTTTAACTTCATTTTTATTTTATTATTATTTTATATTATATTATTTATATTATTATATTATTATTATTATTATCAAGTGGGTTTTATTTTCCAACTTATGTTACAATGTTTTTTAACATGCTTTTCATTTGAAGCACTTGGTGCATGTAGTTTCTCTGTTGTAGTGCACTTTAACAAATAAACTTAATAAACGTAGTAATAATAATAATAATAATAATAATAATAATAATAATATATTATTATTATTATTATTATTATTGTTATTATTATGGTGATGATGAAAATAATGGTGAGCTCAATGGGTAAATCCTGAGATACACTCTAGCTGAAATCTTCAGATGTGCAAGAACAAACTTCAGTCCCTCACACATAGAGAAGAAGGAGCATGTGGAATGCTGAAATAAGCCTATATCAGTTACATGGCTTGTTCAGGATGAGAAAAAAGAAAAAATGAACAGTTTTGACCTTTGCAGGTTGTCATCAGGGTCGTCATCAGGGTTTCAAATGAAGAGACAGTACCTGAGCCTGAACCAAAAAATTAAAAACTTCTAACTTACAAAAAACTTTTTTTTGTAAGTTAGATAGTTAAGTTATTACACATGCAAACAAGCCAATATACCACAAAGGTGGTTACTATTGAACGAGCCATGTAACTAATAAAGACTTTGTCAAAATTCCACATACAGTAGTACTCCTGCCCTCTGGCACACGAGAGTGCCTGAAATTTGTTCCTTTGCGCATGTTTGGACAAACAAATGTGAATAGGATCATCAGATGTTGTTGTAGATGTTGTGTCAGATGTCCATTCACCATAATTAAACCAATACCTAAGATGTATGACCAGGCATCTTTGGAGCAAGGCCTGGAGACTCAGAGTTTCCTCCAGACAGCTTAGCCAAAGATCACACCTTCAAATATCTAATCCTAACTTAATTACAAACTGAAATGGTTAAATCCAACTGCTCCTGTGTGAAAGAGGGTGCTCTCATGTTGCAACTGATCAGCTCTGGTTTTACGTGACATTCTCATGAAAGCTCCAGTAAGCTCTGCTTGTAACTCCTGAAGAATAAAAGTGTGTTCAGATTCCCCATAGACTGAAGAAAACATAATAGACTGATCATGTTAGTAATGTTCCAAACTAAACATTTCAAACTTCACTAATTAGTACAACAAGCTGGCAAAGTTTAATGCTAAATTATACATTATTATAGGCAGGAAATGGCTGGCTAGGGTGAAAATGTGAGTTCTTTGATGTTCACTCTGTAATAAATATAAAGACAACCACATATCCTATGTTTCTCAAATTGGACACAGTGTTCCTGCTAGCTACTAGTTGGTTGTGACAAGTAAAATAAAGCCCTGATATAGAGACATGACTGTTGCTCTCTGTTGCAAAGCACACCTTTATGGCCTGTGCCATGATGTACATGAAAGCTTAATGAACAAATCTCACAAGAGAAGGCTGAACAAAATCTAAATCTAAGGTGAGAAAAAAATAAAAGGCCTTGCTCTTTCAAAAAACAACAGACTACCCCACCCTCAGCCAAAGAAAGAACACACTATGATTTAGCTTAGCTGGTATGTCCTGAGGGAAGGGAAAAGGAGAGAGAAAGGGACATGGGATGACCAAAATCAAAAAGGTTCATCCTCTTTGGAATATAAATGTAGATTTCATAGCATCAGATCTTGTATGCAAAGTTGACATATTGACCACTGCTGTCATCACAAGGTTTAGGTAATTATGTGATTGAGGCTGCATTCACACCAAATCAGGCCAATCAGAAAATAACGTTTTTTTGATCTGATTCACCGGCTTTCCCACTACCAGCGCTCCCTCTCTTCATTCACTCTCTAGCTCGCTCGACCACAGCTGCTCTCTCTCTCTCTTTTTCTCTCGTCTTTTTTAAAATGAGTCGGGAAGCTGACAGCAAAGTCTAACTTTACTAACGTTATCAAGCGAAGAGAAATGTCCTCCCCCTGTCCTAGTAATGTCTTTGTCCTCCCTCACGGCAGAGTTTACAACTCTTGTCAGTCTGATCTTACGTTGTGATTGGCCACCGCAGCCTTCAGCTGCAGTGACATTGGGTTACGTTTCTCCAAAAGTTGACTCTGGCTCAACTTTACAGCCGCAGTCCAGTGCGGCGCCGCAGCAGCTAAAACGGCCGCAGCCAAGCTGCACTACCCCCATTCAAATGAATGAGATGACTGGCGTTTTCACCGCACCGCCTGATTTGATGTGAATGCAGCCTAACATGTAGATAACATGGGACCCCAACTGTCCTGTTTGATTACTCACTAAACCCTCAGTGAGAGATGACATTAAAGAATAGGGCTCTCCTCCATGGGAGATCCTGACTTTTATTTATCCCATGAATGTGAGGGCTGCAGTCTGCTCCTTTTATCAAGCTGTTTTATTTGCTACTTTCCAATGCCTTAAAGCAACAAGAGGAGTGAAAGCAATCAGACAGATTTATGTCTCAATCAGAAACGGTTCTTCAAACCAGCTTTACCTTTCACAAGACAATAACAACAGGAACACAACAAAATCTTAAGTAGAGACATTCAGAAATATGATGTTGAGATTTCTTTTGATTGCTTTGTTAATTTGTTTAATCAGGATTTACATTAAGCTACCTTCACAAGGCTCTACAAAGTTGGAGGAATAGAGGGATTCTCCTTTCAGTTCCACTTTGGTAGGCTCACTGCTTGTGCAACATCACTGTGCATGACATAATCTGAGTTGTCTTCTGCAGGTGGTTTTTGGCCCTTTATTTGTGAATTTTGTGAGAATTTAAAGTACAGCTTAAATCGGCATTAGTCTTCCCTTTATTTGCAGTCAAAACCATGTCCAAGTGATTTTTTAAAATGTATTGGTAATACTGATTTTATTACTGACAGGTAATAAAAGGTCTTTGGGGATAAATCAAAAAAGTTCCTAGGGGCATTATACATTATTTAATTTCAGTTTGATTTAACTACTGAAAAAAACACATTATCTACTAGGGATGTACCCAAATACAAATACGTTATTTGGCAAAGCATGAATAGGGGGTTTCTTACGAATATTTGTTTCATACAAATATTTTAAAAATATTTGTTTTCAGGAAGAAAAAAACCCATGTCAAATACCAGCGCGTAGGTCTGTTACATCACTATCTCTCTCCTCTGCTCTGCTGTTACGTCTATCAGCAGGTCTCAATGAAGGGAGTCACATCCACCTGCTACGTGGAAAGTTCCTCTGTGCTCATTGAATATCCACTTTTAAGGGTTGGGCCTTATGATTTATGACATACGAAGTAATTTAGAGCCAGTCATGGTCCAGTATGCAACTTGCAAAAACTTGAAGCCTCCAGTGCACATACACTGAAAATTGACTTTACAGTGAAGTAGGAGACATCTTGTTTTCAGCAGTTAAACTTTTAAAATGAAATATATTTACATATTTATAGATTCTGGAATTTTTAATGAGGGAGAAGGTGTAGATGCTATCTTAAAAAATTTAACATGGTAATTATACTTTTTTTGTGTGAAAAACATTAGATGCACAGTATTGTTCCCGACAGAGTATTCTTATATGTTTTAATACATATCTGGGGGGGATCTTTTATAAATAAGATATATTATTACAATTCAAACTGTGGTGATGGTGATGATGATAATGGTGATAATAATAATAATAATAGTAAAATGTGATTTGTCACATCTTGTGTTCCTTTTGCTACGTCTATCACTACTGCCTTCTTCTGTTGTTTGTCGATCAACATGATCTCCAGTTGATTAGCCATCACCAGTTTATCAGTCTCAATCTGGAAGTCCCACAGGATCTTAGCTTGGTCATTCTCAACCACCTAAGGAGTTGTCTTCCATTGTGACCTTGGGACTTCCAGCCCATACTCAGTGCAGATGTTCCTGTACACTATGCCACCCACTTGCTTATGGCGTTTCATGTACGCTGTTCCTGCCTGCGTCTTACACCCTGCTATTATGTGCTGAACTGTCTCAGGAGCATCTTTGCACAGCCTGCACCTGGGGTCCTGTCTGGTGTGGTAGATTCCCTATTAATCTTGTACTGAGTGCCTGTTGTTGTTGCTGTCATGATCAATGCTTCTGTGCTGTCTTTCAGTCCAGCCTTTTCCAGCCACTGGTAGGATTTCTTGATATCAGCCACTTCTTCTATCTGTCGGTGGTACATGCCATGTAGGGGCTTGTCCCTCCATGATGGTTCTTCCTCCTCCTCCTCTGCATCATTGGGGTTTCTGCTACCTGAGGTATTCACTTAGCAGTTCATCTTTGGGGGCCATCTTCCTGATGTATTCCTGGATCTTGGTTGTTTCATCCTGGACAGTGGCTCTGACGCTCACCAGTCCTCGGCCTCCCTCGTTCCACTTAGTGTACAGTCTCAGGGTGCTGGACTTGGGATGAAACCCTCCATACATTGTGTGGAGCTTCCTTGTCTTGATATCAGTGGCCTCTATCTCCTCCTTTGGCCAGCTTATTATACCGGGGTATCTGATGACTGGCAGGGCGTACATGTCGATGGCTCGTATCTTGTTCTTCCCACTCATGTTTGGTTATGGCTGACTTCCCTGTGGCCTCCTCATGGTTCCCATTTGCGGGACCCCAAGGTATTTGTAGCTGTCCTGAACATCTGCAATGCTGCCTTCTGGTAGTTCTGATATGTATATATATATATATATATATATATATATATATACACACACACACACACACACACACACACACACACACACACACACACACATATATATATATATATATATATATATATAATTTTTCAAATTTCAGTTGGACTTTAAATCATTTTTGATTGAAATTGAAGCATTCCTTTAAAGTGACAGAGAACAGAAAGGAACCTTTACTTTAGATGGCATGGAAATAAAAATCCTGAAACTCTAAAACCTTTCATGTAACTGAAAATAATTAGTTGCTTTTTTTTTCATTGCGAGCTGATAGGACAGAAGCTTTTCACTCACTTTAGGTCCCTTTGAAAATCTTTGGTATCACCCATATACATTCCATAACCCATGTTCATACCCACAGTATGAACCAGTGCTTTGATGATTGCTATTGTGTGCTGTTCTGTGACACAACTTTTGGTTTGTGCCAGACCATATGCTATTTCAGGGGGGAAAGGCAATTTTGTGAGAGCGGGGACTCCAGGGATAACATTCCCTCAGTTCTTCTCAATTGCATTTCTAAGCCGCTACCAAAACAATCTGATATTTACTTTGTGGAATTAGAGTACAAAAGAGAGCATGACCACACTGTTCTCCAACCTAGCAACACACTCTGAGGAAAGATACAAATAACAAGTCTACTGTGAAAAGTGCTTCTCATTCATACATCGCTAATAGGAAGTGAGAGAGTAGAAAGGTGTGTTTCCATGTGTGTGTTCATACTGATTTATTTTGTTTTCTTTTCCTGTTCTACGTGGTTTATCTTTGTATCCAGTAAACTGGCTTCTGAGAAGAGTTCTCTCACAGTGCCTCAACCATTCACCACCTTGAGATCTCTGCCTCCTAACCTTATACATAGTTGACAGCTGTGGGGAACACTTCATCAACAAGGACCCTGAACAAGAGAGTGAATGACCACACCAACTGTTTGTGAACATCAGACCAAAACCAGTCCCAGCATCCACCGAGAAGAGATCAAAGGTCATTGAGCATAAGACAGTGGACGATCGGAGAAAGATCAAGAAAAACATCTGACATCGCTGTTGTAAAAACTTTTTTTTTCCATTTATTTATTGCTTTCATTGTTGAATAATGATGTGCTTTTTATAATGCCCAACAGAATAACAGCTGTTTCCTACAGAACCTGAAAATAAATATACATTATTAAAAATCTTCATTTGCAAAATAGTACTCAGATCTGTTATTTAAGTAAAAGTACCAATACAGCAGTGTAAAACTATTCCATTACAAGTACAAGTCCTGCATGAAAAATCCCACTGAAGTAAAAGTACATAAGTATTATGAGCTTGATCTAGTCAAAGTATTGCAGTAAAATTAGTGGTTTGGTCCCTTTGACTCATATATTATTATATATGACATCATTAGATTATTAATAGTGAAGCATCAGTGTTAGAGCAGCATGTTACTGTTGTAGCTGCTGGAGGTGGAGCTAGTTTCAACTACTTTATGTACAGTTAGCTAGTTTAGTCCAGTGGTTCCCAACCAAGGGGTCAGGCCCCTTCAAAATTTTGTGGAGGTGTCTTGTGTCAAAATACAGTTTTATTTTCAGTGTATGTTCTGCTTACTTTACATATTATTAAATAATTTTGTTTTTACAAAATTACAAAAAGCCAAGTGACACACACAAAACCTGGTGAAGCCGGCAGTGTAATGCAGCCATGTCTCAGGCTGCTGCTGGGGCTTTCCTGTTTTGTGGGCTTCATAGGGTCTTATCAGGGCTTGTCTCTGCCCTGAACAGTAGGATAAAGAGAGGAGAAGCCCCTGCCTCTCTTACCTTTCCTCTGTGTTTCTGGTTTTGAGGCTTCTCTTTCCCTTGATCGGTGGAATATGTCAGAGGGAAGTTAGCAGTAGATGATGCTAACTTGCAGTGAGTTGTGCAACTGAGAAAGAACAGAAAATGACAGTAGGTGACTTTGATGGCATGATCTCCCACAGGATGCTATGTTACAACTTGGTAAAAATTCCTTTGAAATAAAACTTTCTTAAGGAAACAAATCAAAGGAGGGCATGGCGCTTGTACTGGGGGTCCTGGATATTTTAACCCATTAATCCATGGATGTTATACTCAAGATTAAACTGGTAGTTTGCTCAACACAAATGCTTTGGCATAACTTAAGTTGGTCAGTTCACATAACAAATAATAACAGACACACTGTAGACTGATTTTGATGCTAAATGCACTTGTCTCAGTTCTCTTAGGCTCTGATGTGTCCTTGCTTGTCTGAAAGGCTTGTATTGAACAAAGGTGCAACCTCTCCTGAGAGAGACTTTATTTTTTATCCTTTATTATATTTTATTTTTTTTACTTTTTGGAACAACAGATATCACTGTGAACGGATATGTAACCAGTGTTTAGTAACACACCTCCCCCCCAAGAAAAAATAAGACACTGTAGAAAACAAAAGAAGAACTGAAGAACCTAGCTAGTCAGAAATTGTTAAGAGTCAGTGCAGCTGATTTGCATACATATACAGTATAATTAACATCTGTATGGACTGAAATAAATTACACAGTAGTTAACTAACATCTGGAAAAACAGCAAAGTCAAGTCAAAAGGAGTCAGATGGTCAGACAGGTTTTTAAATAACCAACAATTTATCCAGATAATCTAAAAACTTTCAGTTTGGAGGTCAAACTGAAAGTGAGCACATGCTGAAGCATGCACATCCATCATTGCACAGGAAAACTGTGTGCACAACTACAGTGTTGGTCCATAAACTGTCATGGATGTTTACCACATACAGTTTGAGTATAATAATTTCAAAGTTCATCTTTATTTTGTCGTCATTTGGTGAGTATCATGCATCATTATTGACAGAACCAATGGCCACAGCAATGAAAATAAATCCCATGTTGTAATAAAGCGTAGTTTTCCTTTAGGCTGGGTAACAGGCCATTGAATTCAGAGGTGAGGCTGTAATGATCATCTCTCTGATGACCATGGGAGGAGGTGATGAAGGGACTGATTGGGTGTAAGTTAGCATTCATTGATCTGCATATCATCTGTCTATCCACATACTGTACCAGCTCTTGACAGCTCTACATGTTTGAGTCCATACATCATCACTGCACTCCAGCCTTCCTTTCATATCCCCATCATCAGTGATACAGTGGAATATAACTAAACTCACTGATAGCAGCCAACTATGTGAAATAAAATGTGAAAGCAAGAGGTGAGGTATTAACCCCAGTGTTTGGGTGTTTAATAAGTGAGCTGGATCAATGTAGTGAACAGACTGGAGTGTAATTGATAAGACAGTTTGACATCAGACTCTTCAATTAAAAAGGCACTCAGAACACTCCAGTTGAAATATTTATATGCTTGGATATCACATTTCATTCTATCGGCTGTGGAAAATCACTACAAATAAGCTATGCAAGCGAGAGGGCTTTGTGCAACCATGTGTAAATATGATACATTGATTTGACATTTACATAGGTACTTGGCAAGGAACTCACATCCGAGATTGACTTTGAATGGCAGAGGGAAGAATGTTTTTTTACAGCGTTGTCAGTGAAAGTATGGCTAATGAAACGGAAGTGCTGGAGGAGTGGAGGTGGAGAAGAAGTGGAGTGGTGCTGGAGAGAGAAGCATAAGAGGGGAAAAAGGTGTCAATGGATAATAAAGTTGCTTAAATTCAAGGGTGGGTGAGGAAAAGAAAACAAGAGGCAAAAATAGTGTGTTCATACACTGTCATGAACACACTCTCAATAACAATGATTGTATTGATAACTATATTCACAACTTATTTCCCTCCAACACCCTGATAAACACACTGCTCCGACATATGATGACCTGGAATGTTTTTTTCCTCTCTCATACAAGATTCATGAGAGCACATAAGTGTAGCAAGTATAAAGGATGTTTGACTGATGAGTAGTAGATCTAAGAATGTGGGAGGCAGGGATAGAAGCAAGAAGGAAATATCAGTGTTGTGTGTGTGTGCAGGCACAGAGCAGAGATTATGAAAGAGAAAGAAAGAAAGAAACTCAATGGGTTTCCATCCACTTTTTTTATTCACATTTTACAAAACCTTTGTGGAAGCATGGAAAAAAAACCTCTAACTATTGCAAAATAGTGTTTATACTTGACTGAGATGTAGAAGTTTGAGTATGGAAGAAAAAAAATAAATGCGGTTAAGTGCAATCTCTTAGCAAATAAATGATAACATACATGAAACATGTGACTTAAACATCCACAGAAGCTACAACTGAAGAGACAGAAAAATAGCAGCAAATCTGTGTGGAGCGATGATGAGACAAAGATGTCATTACATAATTTTTCCACATGATTTTCCATCGTTTGAGCTTTGACTGCCACTCTTTCAGTGAGGTCTCCTCATATGTTGTATATACCAGGGCAATACGGTGGTGTAGTGGTTAGCAGTGTCGCCTTGTAGCAAGAAGGTTCTGGTTTTGAACCACCCAGCTGGCCTTTCATTCTGGTGTTTGTACATTCTCCCTGTGCCTGCATGCATTTCTTCCGGGTGCTCCGGCTTCCTCTTACAAACCAAAGACATGCAGGGTAGGTTAATCAGTGACTCTAAACTGCCCTTAGGTGTTAATGGTAGTCTGTCTCTACTGTCAGTCATGTGAATGGCTGTCCAGGGTGCCCTGCCTCTCGCCTAGCCCACAACCCTCTAGAAGATAAGCAGTATAGCTGATGGATGGACAGTATACCTTCATATTGTTACCAGCTGCAGAATTAGCTCCACCAACTACTACTCTCAAAGGTGGCTGAGAAAGTTGTCATTAAACAACTGACAACATTTCTTAATACAAGCAGTTTTGGTCTACATTGTATGCAATTTGGCTTTAGAGCCAATCATTCCACTGAAACTGCTACCTTGCACTTAATAGAGCAAATTGAATCAAGACTTGACAAAGGAGGAGTAGTTGGTGCTGTATTTTTAGATCTGCGTAAAGCATTCGACACAATCAATCATGATGTTTTAATATCGAAATTCTCTAAATTTAACTTCTCATCTACAGCACTAGCATGGATGTCTTCATATTTATCTAATAGGATAAATGTGCTAAAGTTGGTGACACACTGTCCAGTAACATGAAGTGCACAATGGGTGTTCCACAAGGGTCAGTGTTAGGTCCCCTGTTATTTAGCCTCTATATTAATGATCTCCCTCAACAGTGTCATGATGTAGAACTACCAATGTATGCAGATGACACCGTTGTGTACACACATGCAAAAACAGCTGAGTTAGCTGCTGCTAAGCTAACAATTGCATTGGAAAGGATCACACATTGGCTTGATCAATCATGTCTGAGTCTAAATGTAAACAAGACAAAAGGTATGTTTTTCTCTAAAACTGTGGTACAACCTCCTAACACCTCAACTTCATCAAATTTTAAATGGTTTGGCCCCTCCTCCACTATGTGACTTTGTGTACACTCGCTCAGTAAGTTCTATTAGATCCTCCAGAATATCCTCTATACAAGATTGTACCATACCATTTTGTCGCACTGCATTTGGGCAGTCAGCTTTCTGTGTTAAAGCCACAACTCAATGGAATGCCCTACCTGATGATATGAAGAACTGTAGTTCAATCAATACATTCAAGGCCAAATTAAAAAATCTACTGAAGACCAATCAGCTGTGTGGCCAATGAGTCTAAACTTTATCCATGGTCTTCTCATTAGCGCAGGAAGTCTTGCTTTCAATTTGACAAGTTTACATCATTCATTTCTAATTGACATCGTGGGTGTATGTGATGTGTTGTTGTGTGTAGCTTTGTATTTTGTATTTTGAATGGTGTGTTCTGTTTGTTTTTTGCTTTGTACTGTTTGTTGTTGTGCTGTTGTATGTTTTGATTGTGGGGGACTGCGGATGTAAATTAGCTTTGAGCTAACTCCTTTGCAATGCAGGTAGAGGTGATTTCATGGACCATTAGTGTGGAACTGAAAACATGTACTACAATCTGCAAATTTTAAAAAATGTTTTAAAAGTCATTAAAGGGGACATAATATACTGTTTGTAGTTTTCTTTTATTCATATCCTATTATGATGTTGGGTGTTAAACATGGTCAAAATTCCAAAACTTAGGGTTAATGTATGTATACTACTACTACTACTACTACTACTACTAATAATAATAATAACAATAATAATAATAATAATAATAATAATAATCAATGCAAATAATGCATTTTATTTGTGGGAGCCTTTCAAAGCACAGAATTGCTAAAGGCCTCAGACCCTGTGGTAGTCAAGCAGGCAGATGGGTGTTGTCATGATTCTGTCATGGTCTATGCTGCCATTCTCCACCAGTACTCCCGAGACCCTCATATTTTCCCCTTGTTTGTTTGGACTGAACTGTGTGGGAGAGGGCTTATTCTGAGTTGGACTTTTGAAAGACTATCTGACATGATATTACTTTGGCTACTTTTATTAGTTGGTCTGTTCTCTTTGTCTTCCTGGTGTTTTTTCCTCTGCCTACCAGTCTGTCTTTCTGTGTGTTCTATGGGCGTGTCTGTCTCTGTTCTTCTTTTCCCCCCACACTTTCCTGTCAAACCTGCCTTATTCTCGTTAGCCCTGCTCCCAGTCATCCCCAGCCAGTCAACTTGTCTAGTCACCTTCCCCATTACCTCATTGGTTCAGTTTGTATTTTAGCCCTGGTTCCATTTCAGTCTTTGTTGGATCCTTTGTTCTGGATTGTTCTGTTCTGTTCAGTTTGTTCTGCTTTGTTCAGTCAGCTCAGTTTGTTGTGCTCACTTCAGTTTAGCTCTGCCTGCACTGGAGCCTGAATAAAGAAGTTAATCTTCAGCCGACAGGTGTAGTGAGTTGGATGGCAGAAGAGGATCTGAGAGTACAGGAGGGTGAGTAGATATGAAGGAGCTTGGAAAGCTATAAAGGTGCTAAGTTATGAAGGACCTTAAAGGTGAGAAGCAGAATCTTGAAATTGATACAATATTTAACAGGGAGCCAATGAAGTTGCTGAAAAACAGGAGTGATATGATCTATGGAAGGAGTTCTAGTAATGATATGGGCAGCTGAATTCCAGACCAACTGAAGTTTATGAAGACAATTGTTGATGTGTGCTTCAAAAGATAATGTGCTGTCCAAGATGACACCCAGACTCTTAACCTGAGGGGAAGGAGGAACTATGGAGTTGTCAATAGTCAGAGAAAAAACAGGTATACTATAGCCAAATTTTTCATCATTATTAAGTTTGAGAAAGTTGTATAAGAAATGCTGCCTGCAAGTTGAAATCCAAGGCCAGTGCCGCCGCTCCGCATACGCAGAGTATGCAGAGCGCGTGGGGCCTCAAGTACCAGACGGGGCCCCCCAAAATTAAGGTTGATAAAAATGTCATGATAATTATCACATTATTACATTTTAACACAAATTGAAAAAATATATAAATTAGTTAAGGACATGCCCACCGTTGTTTTTTTCATTGTATGTACCCTATCACTCAATTCAGGCAAATTAGATGTTTTTACCTAAAATATAAAAAGAGTTGATTCTACAGGAAGTGAAGACTGCAGAAGCAGCGATTCAAAGTTTATGAGTAACTTCGCTGAAAACTTAATCCAAAATATCAGATATTCGCATCTTTTTATGTTTATGGTGTATGAAACTTGCCAGACAAAGTTTCAGCCTTCTGAGGCTCATTAAGAGCTATTTGCGTTCGTGTGTGGATGAGGCCAAACTATCCAACCTCACTTTGCTGTGTGCTGAGCAGGACATAAACACTAATAAGGACTAAGTGAAGGAGAGGAGAATGAAGTTTTAAAAGGGACCGTGAAATGCACAATGTTTGTTAAACTGTTTGGATTATTTTGTTCCATGGAGGATGGAGAAATACACAAATGGACTAACTTTACACTAAACTACAGCTGTCTAAGCATCTAAGCAGGGACAACATAACTTAAAAGTTATGAAGAAATCAGTCATAATGTTAGATTAATCTGTTGTTTAACTCTATGTTTACCGCATCTCAGCACGTGTCTCTGTCACTGCCTGTGGTATTGTAGACTGTCCACTTTGTATTTGAATAGGCCTTGTAGTGTTGTAGACCACTGTGTCTATTTTATGTTTATGTTATTCCCGTGTTAGAAAGACTCAGTGCTGAAACATTTGAACGTGGCTGGCAACCTGTTTTCTTTTTTGTTCTTCAGAACAAGCTTGTCTCAAAGTGGCTTCACTGTATGTTACCTGAGACATAGGCTTACATGGCTCAATAACAATTTGTGATTATGGGTAATAGGATATATCAGCTATTTTACAGTTGCGAATTCTAAAATGAAAAAGGCCCCTTTAGAATGCTTTGCCCCCTCTGTGCTGAGAGTCTAGCTCTACCCCTGAATGAGGCATAATGGCAAGTAAGAGACAACATGAATCTCTGAAAAAAAGCTGAAAAACAGAAGAAGAGGAAACTGGGCCCCCCATGAACAATTATTCTTAGGGCCTCCAAATGGTTAGCAGCGGCCCTGTCCAAGGCTTTAACTAGCTATACGCTTCATCTGCGACAGTTTTTTCTACCTTGCCGATGAGCTGATGTTAGCTTGTTGTGCATGCCTATAAATGGCTGTCCATTCTGTAGAATTGGTTGCTAAGGTTGTTGCTAAGGTCTTTCCATGTGTTGTTCGTGTTGCCTACTCTCATATTTCAGATTGAACATGTACAGATGTATTTAAGAAGAAAAGAAGTAATCCTACAACTGTAGTTTGTTGACATAGCCTCCTGAACCGCCAGAGGTTGGCTTAGATGTAGCTTCCAGAAGCTAACTAGTCAGAACATAGTGGGCTCATCTGGAGGGGGACCTTAAAGGGACAGGAGCTAAAACAGCCTGTTTCAGGCTGAACTGAGGGGCTGCATAAAGGGTCAGTATGGGGTAAATAAGTTTTTAACTGTAAATCATGCAAAGATATTCAAGAGCACCAGATTTAAAACATAGAGCTGGAAATGTGTATAATGTAATAATTCATAATTTAATGAACAAATATAAAAATGTATGATCAGAACAGCGTTATTAACATTAGCATGGTAGGAACATTGTACGGTTTTGTCTGATATTATGTTTAATGCTTAACAGGGTGAGGATTGTCAGAAGGTTAGGTGTACCTTCAAACTACACATTTTTGATGTATACTTTATACTACGTTGTATTGTTTCTCACTGTGCTGTGTGTTTGTTTTCTATTGCCCCAAATTCTTTGTGTAATTATTTAGAAACCAAATGTCAAAAGAAAAGGTTGAAAGTTTGATATTTTGAAGGAGTGGTGATGGTGGGGAAGTTAGAGTAATTAAATAGATGTAGATGCATGAAGGGAAAGACAACGATTCTGCTGGGGAAGAACTGTGGAGCAGGAGAGTGATAGAGAGCCTGCTCTGAGTAGTTCAGGTGGAAATAGGAGTAATGGTGGATGACCACTGGAGTACAGTGAATAAAATAAGAAGGCGAGAGCCAGGTGAGACATGGAGAGGAAAATAAAACTATGATTAATGAGAATAGACAGGGGGAGTGAAGGAAAAGTATTTTTCTCCATCTTCTCTGAAGTATATTCGATTGGTTTTCTCAAAGCTGTGGAAAGCAAGTCCATAATATAAAATATATAGACCTCCAAAACCACTGCAATCCTGTCATAGAAATGTGTTTTGCATTTTCCCAGCAATTTCTTAACATGCATAAATGTTACTTGTACTGTTTAACGATTACTGTTTAATGTGCAAAGCTACACCACTCATCAATGTCACACTTGGGCCGGGCTGCCCCAGGTACAACTCTGAAATGGGCAGGTTAATCTGTTTGTGTAGGATTCTTCCAAGTGTTCCAGTCTAGCTGACCAAAGACGTACATGTTTGGTGAACTGGAAACTTTAATTTACTGAGTGGATGTAAATGTGTTTATCAATCAATCAATCAATCAATCAATCAATTTTTATTTGTATAGCGCCAAATCACAACAAAAGTCATCTCAAGGCACTTTTCACGTAGAGCAGGTCAAGACCGTACTCTTTAATTTACAGAGACCCAACAATTCCCCCATGAGCAAGCACTTGGCGACAGCGGTAAGGAAAAACTCCCCTTTAATGGGTAGAAACCTCAGAATAACAACAATCATAACGACAACAGCATCAGCAACAGCAACAGCCAGGGAAGGATGCCAACAGGACTGTGAAGGACCGCGAAGGCTCGGCCCAGAACCCAGGGTTTCATGCGAGATGAGAAAGCACAAAAAAAACTCTGGGGAAGAAGCAGACCAACATTAGCCCTGCATGAAAAAATTCACTCAGTGGGGGTGCCAGCACAGAGAGTTTTGCAGAGCAACACAGGGTTGCCTTGGAAAAAAAGTTGAAGCTGGTTCAAATTTTGTGCAACATGACATCATCCAGGAGGGTGCAGCATTACACAATCACTTATATCCAAGCACACATTGCTGGTGGATAACTTCGGAATGACAACACTGCATTTCTGCTGTTAACCTCATCATCGTCACAACAAAAGATAAAGTAGTTGCTGTAATGATAACTTTTCATAATTGTAAAAGTCTGTCTGTGAGTATTACAAATTACTGTGTGGTGTTTTGGTATGTGATAAACATCTACACATTACTCTGTTACTCAAACTGGAATTCCTGTCTTCAGCCCTGGGCATGGGATACTAGTCCAGCTTACTCACTCTGCTGACTTTCCTGAAGTCCAAATAGAAGTCCCTTTCTTGGGGACTAGGATGATTGGACTGCTCCATTCACTGGAGGAAGGCTCAATCAATTACATTTCTCTCATCATGTCCAGTTCTTTCTTTAGTACAGGTAACAGCTGCTCCGGGACCCTGTACACTGGCTGTCACAGAGGAGTGGGATCCTATGAGGAGATGTGATGATGTACCACCTCTGTTCTCTCAAGTGTCTGCAGAAAAAGGTCAAGGGGCGAGATCTCAAGTAGCGCCCTCATCCTTTCATCTGACAGGTGAGTCAAGTCCAGCTGTGTCTCGTCTTCTCCAATAGGAAGAAACTGTTCCTCCAACTCAGTCAACAGAGTCAGCTGATCTAATGAGATGAGGGAATGCAGTTGCCTTTGGTTTTAAGTTTGGCATACAACATAAAGTTGAGTAAGTAAAGTAACACTAACACAGATATTTACATTATCTTAGTGCACAGAAATCACATAAGATGCTTATTTGCATTTTTATACCTATGCTTTTGATTTTTGTGTTCATGTTTTCTAATAACAAGTCGTGTCAACAAATGGTTTTATTTGAGATCTAATTCAGAGAAAAAATGTTTTTCAGAACTTTATTAGGGCCTGATATGCTTTAGATCAGTGTTTCCCAACCAGGTACGTGTACCTCAGTTGCTCTTCCTAATATTTCTTCCATTTTTACCCCATTAAAAGTTTTTGTTTTTTTGACTCCAGCAGAGACAGCAGCAGAGACATTATTCAGTGTTGATGATGTAAGCTGCAGAGGAAACATGTTGCTAAGCTACCTGCTTAGCTGTTACCTTTCTCAAGGGGTAGGCTTCTCAATATCTGGAAGCATAATCGCAGACAACCAAAAGTAACTCATTGCTTGACTGACTCCCTTCAACTGGGCCATTATGTCAACACCAATACATTCAAAAGGAATTGAAATGACAGGAAGTAGAATGAGAGGTACAGGGGCTGTATGCTTTCCTGCAGTGATCTGACAGTCTGTTTTACAGTAGTCTTTGATTTGAGTGTACATTCCTGCCCAGTAAAATCTCTTGCTTACTCTCAGAAAAGTCTTCATAACACCCAAATGACATGCCCATGGAATGGTATGCCCTCCTTTCATCACCTGAGCCATCGATACTTGGGGGGGTAATTTTTCTGCTGAAGAGAAAGGTCACAGGGAAATGTAAAAGAAAATGAAAAAAGAAAGAGCAATTCCCCAACATGGTCTCTGCACCTTTCAAGCCTTTCCTCTTGTGTCACTCGTGTCTTCTGACGCATTATCTACCTGCTAATTGTAGATGACATAAGCTGTAGTGTGTCACTGGTAAAAGCTGGTCTTGAATGAGAGGGCCTATGGCTTGGTGCATCAGTGACCCGACTGATGGTGCAACCTGCTTCTGTATGTGCAGTGATTGTATCTTGAGCAGCAGACTAAGACATAACAGGGGCTGGTAAAACAAGATCAGGGTCTGGCTGAACTAATCCTGGCTCTTCAAACACTGTTGGAGATGCAGCCTGCTTTGATCTAGCTCTGGTGACAACCCCACACATTTTAATCCTGCTCTCTTGGATTAGGTCTAAGAGGATGGGCAAATCAGTCCCTAATAAAACAGGAAAGGGAAACTCTGGAGTTACTCCCACTTTAATGAGGCATTGTTAGTTGTCGACTTCTATGTAGCAGCACATTCTTGGCACATCTGAACTACAGTATGTCCATGTACACAAACAACTGGTACTGTGTCTTCTACACACCACAGCTCTCTGGGAAAGAATTTAGCCTGCACAGGAGACTATATGAAACCTGTGTCTAAGAGTGCTGAGAGGGATGTGCCATTTACCTGTACATTAGCTAGTGGTGACATACAGGTGTTACCTGTTTTATTTGTCTGCTTTACTGCTGCGTTACCGCGGTGCTGCTGCAGCGGTAAAAGAGGGGACTGCACAAGATAACTGTAGATGCTAGGTGGCAGCTGAGTGCTTGAATGCTGCTGACAGGATTTTAGGATAATACCCTCTCCAACCACAATGTAGTTGCAATGGCAGAGTGGCACTATATGTTTTTCTGCTCGATAACACCACCAGAAGTGAAGCAACTGCAGAAGAAACTGACTGACTGCAGCGAGCTACCCTTCTTGTAGCTTAGAGCCACACATACTGTAGTTGTGTATGACACTTTATGCTCATCATGTCTTAAATCAAGGCTCCCTTGTCATATTGTTTGTTTGATAATGGTCCTGTTGCATATTAAAAATGATTATGGGTTCATAAATACCGTTTTGTGTACACATCTAGTCATGGTTTTAAGTTAAAAATAGTGTAACATTAACCATTTTATGTAGGATTTCCCATTGTATTAATATGTTGTTAGCATCATGCTAAGCAAGGATGAGTGTCCTGTCAGCTAGTTCAGTTTGTGACGTTAAGTGTCATTTTGTGAAACAGTTTAACAGAGCTGAGTTTACCAATAAACATCTACTCCTTCTAAAAGATAAATTTGATTTCTTTTAAACAAACAAACATTCAACATAATTCAGTATTAATTTTACCTCCATGTAAAGTGAATAAACGTGATGTTTCCCAGATAATGTTTGTCTGCCTTAATGATACAGTTTACATATTTTTATAACTACTGATTTATTAAATATGAGTTCTATTGAGTGAAACATGACGCTGAATTTGGCAGTAGACCCCAGTAATACATAAAAAGACTGTTTTGTCAGGTAATAAACATTATCAGTGTCTGATATCTAATAATGACGTCATTATTTATGTTTAGGTGTTCCGATTAGGCTACATCTATCGTCTTTTGCCCTTAATGTCTTGTATTTTGATGCACTTGTGACAATGCTGTGGTTAAGGTCTGGTTAGGTTTAGGCACGAAAACCACTTGGTTGGGGTTAGGGAAAAATCTTTTTTTGGATTAAAATGATCACAAGATATTAAGAGCGAAAAACTCCAGGGAGAGTGTGTATTTTAAAAGCTGCAGTTTTCTATGGTGTTCTGCATCAAATCATCTGACTAACATTAGTAACAATTTTAGTAAAAGAATTTAAAATAGCAAAACAGGTAGATGGTCACTTATATCATTTATTAGTAATCCACCCACACATTTTTTTTTTAAGTTATTTGTACATATTTTGTCAATTAACCCTTTCATGCATAGAGGTCACTACAGTGGACAGCTATTCAAAAGCCGTTTTCTTATATATGCATGGGTTTTGATGGTATAGTTGCACATCAGCCACCACAGTGGATGCTAGTGTGTCATCCCATACACTGACATCCATTGGCCAGCCTTTGTAAGTGCAACACAAATTACTCAAAACCAAAATGGCTGCAGGCTGGCCGGAAACATTCAGCAGCTCAGGAATATCTTGCCAATCCTTTTCAAGTCATCTGTAGTTCATGTGCTAATATATGCAGAAAGACAAAGGGAAGAGGCTGAGGAGTCAGGAACAAGGTTCAATGGTTTTGCATTGCATTGAACAGTATTAGAATATGTTAAAATATGTTAAAACATTAGTTTAACAGCTTTGAAAATATATTATTTTATAGTTTTCAAATGATATATCATTTTATTCATTGGTTTGTTAAATACATATTCCTAAAGTTGAAAACTCAAACGCATGCTGTCCACCTGAGTGGACATGTGAAAAACTCCTTGAAAAATGCATGTTTAAAAAAAAATGAAGTTCAAATATTTTTTTTCATGCCTAAAGAAGAATAAAAACACTTAGGAAAAATCCTGACTGAGGTTATCATAATTCATGCATGACAAACAGGCAAGCTGCAGTGTGACATCTAGAACAAAATATTCCCTTTCTTACACCTTGCATAATCTATCTATTCATCCCCTGTGGCTTC
This sequence comes from Thunnus maccoyii, assembly GCF_910596095.1. Classification (NCBI taxonomy): domain Eukaryota; kingdom Metazoa; phylum Chordata; class Actinopteri; order Scombriformes; family Scombridae; genus Thunnus; species Thunnus maccoyii. The sequence goes on along the minus strand of NC_056540.1, from coordinate 1,119,693 downwards.
AAACAACATAGAGCAAGATTTTTGAAACAAATCTTAGAAAAACATGAGACTTTAATGAAGTTATTGAAGTTGAAGGAAAAGATAGAAAATATTACACCAAGAAATAATCCATTTTTGAAAAAATACACAAGATGAGCTACAGAAGTTACTACTTCATCATATGCACAATTTGTGAGATATGAACCCTACAGTTCCACACCAGAAAACTATAACATAATATAACATAATGCAAAATCTGTATGGAGAAAATACAGAAGAAACTGAAAACTTGTGTGCAAATCTGCAACATATCATTTCAGTAAATGAAATAATTAATGAGTATCCAATCTCTACCAAAAAGAGACTTCCCAGTACATCCTTCTATACATATTCACTCCAGGGTAATATAAGTGGATGAAGCTTACATGTAGATCCACAAGAGTTTTAAGGTTCCATATACATACTGACAATCCCGCACAGCTGATCAGGACCAACTGTCTGTGAACAAGTACCAGAGTAGTTGTTGGTAGAGCTTAGCAAAGTGAAAACAATGTCATATATATGTCCACTGAATAAACACATGTTCTAGCGTTTCCACCATATGATTACAAAAAGAGCATTTGTCTTCTATATTACGAATATATATGATAAGCAACACGATAAGCATATAATGCCAGTTGACAGTGCATTAATTACAGTCCTATGCTCACTTTGGGAGTCAGGAACACTATATTTCTCTATAAATATTCACATGAATACAGAAGCCATTCACAGTTAAATAGTTGTTTTACTGTTGTTAAACCAGTTTTCAAAAATAATGATTTGTTTCTGTATGTGATATTAACATTATTCCATAAAAAAAAAAACATTTGTGAGGAGAAAAATTGTGCTTATATAGAAGAGACCAACACATAAGAACTTGCCTATGAAAGTTAGAGTTTTATATGAAGTTTATCAACAGCACAAGGGCACATTAATAAAAAATTAAGACAACCCACTTTTTCAAACAGAAAGTTTGGGATAATATTCCACATGCTATATGGATCTTTTAGAAATCTTTTGATCCAGTTAATTTTGATAATATGGTTGAATGAGGAAAAAGTCCAAAACATAAGACCTCCCTCTGTTAGAGACATAGGGCCCTATTTTAACAATCTAAAGCGCACGGTCTGAAGCGCATGGTGCAATTGCATTTAGGGTGTGTCCAAATACACTTTTGCTATTTTAACGGCGGAGAAATGGTCGATGCGCCAGGTGCATGGTTCAAAAGGGTTGTCCATAGACTCCTAATTAATCATGGGTGTGTTTTGGGTTTAACATGCAATAAACCAATCACAGTGTCATCTCCCATTCCCCCTAAGAGCCAGGTGCGCTTGCAACTTGGTGGATTGCTATTATGACGGCACATTTGCCAAGTAGTAAGAAGGAACACTTCTCTGCAAAGGAAACAGATCTGCTAGTGCGCAAAGGGAAAGTGCACGATCCATAACAAGCACACTGGCCCCTGCTGCTCCTGGACCATCAGCCACAGACCACCAGTTTAACAATTAAATCATTAATTTTAATCATGTAAAGAATCATCAACACAGTTATCAGGACTTGATCATCTCTCCAAGGTTCTGATCCTGCTGCTGGCAGCAGATAGAAGCTGTACAGATTTATTTCTTTCATTAGTTGAATCATTGTTTTCACCTCATTTATTTCCTCATGTGTTCCTCATGTCCTCCTGTATTGATGCAGCAGGAATGTCAATCTGTGTCTGATCCGTTGTTGTCCGCCTGTTTAAATACCTACGTGTATTGCCACGATTTGGTCAAATAATTAAACAATTTAATCCATCATTACTGCAATTAGTTAATTCTGATAAACATTATGACTAAGCATTATGACATGTATTTTTTAAAATATATTAATATATACAATAATAATGTCTCACATTGTAATCCTTTTATTTGTTACCTTTTGCATGTTTGTGTGCTGCTGCACGTCCTGTGTGTGTAACAAGCAGAGTGTATGTTGTGCACCCACCTGTATAACAGTGAAACATTGCGCCATTGACTTCAGACAGGTTGCCTCAAGATAGCAATGCGCCAACAATGCACCTGACCACACCTCATTTTAAGAGCAACACGCCCATGGGGCGAAAGTGTCATTGCTATTTTAACAACGTGGGCACTGGACGGGAAAATGACGACTGCGTCGGGCTTAAAATAGCAAAGACACTTGCGCTGCGCTTAGCGCCGCTCTGCACCGGCCGTAAGATAGGGCCAATAGACATAACCTCCTTTTTTACCTTGTCTGGCTTATTTTTCTAGATAAAGTTAAAAAGTCTGTCTAAACAAGAGGTCACTCTGGAAACTAAATGAAACTGAAGAATAATGAGAGAGAGATTTCCTCCTGACAATTCCTGTTAGAGAGAAGGGTTATCACCTATCTATTCAGCCAATGATAATCACCCTCTATAATAGCTGTGGTAAATAAGGGGGTGAAAACGTGATAAACCCCCCCTAGCTCCAAATAAACTTTTGAATATATTTTTGTGCAAAATAGGGACTGTACCACTAATTACACTGTGAATGCATTTGCAGGAGATCTTCTAATGGTCAGTATAACCAGAAGGAATGATAACAGCAAGCAAATCCTCTTTCATTATCCATATGGGCACCAGACTGTTGTTTTACTGCAGACAGAAAAAAATGTGAATCAGTTCTTTAAGGTCCAGGTTACCATCATTTGTGTTTATTCACCCCAAATATCCAAAATACTGTTAGCTAGTTATTAATGGAAGGTGGGAGTATTTATAGTGTGTTTGTGTTCAGTTCAGCCTCTGACTGAACTCAGAACTAACCAGGAACTCTGGTTCTTTCCATTATTTCCCTCCAGTCTTTCTCCTTTTCCCCTCTCCTCTCTGTACATTTATGAAGTACATTCATAAAGCCCTGTGATATGCACAAATTTTTCACTCAAGTTGAAACATGCCTACTCACATCTTTGCATTGACTTTGTATGTATCACACCATTAGAGTTTAAGTTGGGCATGTACTGTAATGCTGTTTGTTAAGGATAGGGTTAGGACTATAGGCCCTCACAAGTATAGTCATGCAAATGTGTGTGTGTGCGTGTGTGTGTTTTATAGAGAGTGTGGGTAAGGAGATATAGAAAATGTCTGTGTAACAACAGCACATCTATAATGTTACATTCATTAACGTCTTAATTTTAGATTATCAACTCCATCACTCACTCAGCAAACCAACATTTTATTTTACTGTCCCTCTCTGTCTTTGTCTTTTGCAGTATATCTCAATGACTTTGTCCCTTTCTTTTTCAGTCTCTATCCCACTGCTCCTGTATACTATTTCAGACCTTCCTTTGAAAGTGTTTCTTTTTTTTTTTCTTTTCCACTGTGGCTTCAGCTAAACCGTCTGCAGATCTGAACTGCTGAATGGGGGCTTTGAAGTGTCCCCCTCCCCTCCCCAGCTTCATCTCGCCATATTGCTACGCTGAATGGTAATGTGAGCACTGCCTGCCACCTCTAATAGAAGTGCCATGCAGTGGAGAGACAGATGGAGGGAGGAGGATCAACCTGTCAGGACAGTAAGTAAAGACAAAATTTCATGCAGACAAAGCAACAGTCTGATGAGAGAGTATGTAAAGCACTCAAAGTGCTTAGAGTCCGAGTTGACATATTGATTTTACCGTAGAAGACGTAGAAGATTTCTCTGTCTGGGAAGGTCTCTGGAGTTTCATTTTAGCCTAAAGGCCTGTCACGACAAACAGCATTATCAGAGTTATGGAAAGTTGTGGATATAGAAGATCTGCTTGGTGCTAGTCAAACTCTTACCCACATAATCTGGAGACATGCTTTGATATTTCATACTGATATGTCTTTGATGTTTACATGATGGGTCACTGTTGGTAACCTGACGTGCCAGGTGGGTTGTTACACAGAACCATCTGAGAAGTCATCCATGGAGACTGTTTGGAAAAGGGCAGGCACTTTCAAAAAAAACTTGGCAGGTGATTGGATGAACCATCTTTCTATCTCCGTCTTACCTTGTGAAGCAGCTGGATTTGCAATGCTGATTGGTCTGAACCACTGGTGGTTCGAACAAAAGTAGATAACTTGAAGCCTGACAAGATGGATTCTCATGTGATCTTGTGATGTCATGATGTTGTAAATCCAGCTGCCTTGCAAGGTAACATTGTTGGAGGGTATGGAGTCTTTCTTTCTGTATGTCCATCTGGTCTGGTGGCCAACACAGGGGCTCTGGAGAGGAGAGATTTGTTGTAGTCCAGGTGGGAGATTACAAGCACCAGGGGCCAGATAAACAATGCGTATGCACAAAACAATGCATAAGCTATTTCCCGCACATAAACTGGTATTTATAAACACAGAATGTGCAGTGAGAATGTGCACACCACCTCATGCATTCTTTTGACCATGCGTATACACAGTTTTCCAGAGCATGCCAAGTGTGATACAGCAAAGTGAAAATGCAAAATAAGGCGAGAAATGGAATTTAAAATAAAACAAAATAGCCAACTTCACAGAGCTTGCATTCATTATTATGAGTTTTGCTGTTTACACTGCAATAACAATTTTACAATTCATAAATTGTGTTTGTGTGTTCAATGTTTCCTTCAGCATCATTTATCTTATATCATTATTTATTGTGAGGCATTCTGTAAACTGTTTCAATACTGTTTTAATATCTACTAACCATCGCAATTTTGGACAGCTGTCTGATATTTAAGACGTTACTGCAGATGATGACACTATAAGTGTTATAAATAGCTGCAAACATGCTTAATGGTCGTGGCAAGGATAGCAGCTCTGGTGTTGTTGGAGGACCTTGCCAATGTTGCTATAAGACAAGAAAGAGTTATTAGAGATTGTTCTAATTTTCTGAATAATGATGATGATCAGTCTTCAGGTTTTAAGAACACTTGGATTTGGACAACACCTTTCAACAGGGGCTTGCTGGGATATTTCAGTCAACATTAAGCCATGTATGCCCACAGTGTGGGATGGCATTATTAATCTAAGTCAGAGATACATCAGATTCCCATAAAATGCGGGTGGGTAGGCCGACATCAAAATGCAATTTGCAGCAATGTCCGGTTTTCCAAACATGATCAGATCAATTGACTGCACACATGTTGCAATAAGGGCACCACAGGAGGATGAATATGTATTTGTGAACAGAAAGCAATGTCATTCTGTCAGTGTCCAGATAACTTGTGATGCACAAAAGGTGTTAACAAACATTGTGGCTAAATGGCTAGGCTCTACCCATGATGCATGTATACTCTCTCAAAGCAGCGTTGGGAGAAACCTGCAGGCTGATGTGGTAATGGATGAATGGCTAACAGCAAAAATCTGTTGTGTGTCTATCCTGTCGCTATTGACCCCATTTATTAATCCACAGACAGTGCAACAAGTGCACTACAATATAGTGCACAGCCTGTGTTGTAGGCTGTGCCTGGATGCATCTGATGGTAGATTAGTACACCAGCCAGAAAAGGTGTGCAAGATAATCCGGGCCTTTGCTGTGTTCAGTCAATTCAATCAATCAATTTTTATTTATATAGCACCATATCACAACAAAAGTCATCTCAAGGCACTTTTCACATAGAGCAGGTCAAGACCGTACTCTTTAAGATACAGAGACCCAACAATTCCCCCATGAGCAAGCACTTGGCGACAGCGGTAAGGAAAAACTCCCCTTTAATGGGTAGAAACCTCAAGCAGAACCCGGCTCTTGGTGGGCGGCCATCTGCTTTGACCGGTTGGGTTGAGAGAGAGAAAGAAAGAGGGAGAGGGGGGGGGACAGACAGGACTGTGAAGGACAGCAAAGGCTCGGCCCAGAACCCAGGGTTTCCTGTGAGATGAGCAAAGTTAGTGACATGCATTGATGTTACATGAATGCATACAGATGGAGAGGAGGAGGAGGAGAGAGGAGCTCAGTGCATCATGGGAAGTCCCCCAGCAGTCTAGGCCTATAGCAGCATAACTAAGGGCTGATCCAAGGTGAGCCTGGTCGGCCCTAACTATAAGCTTTATCAAAAAGGAAAGTTTTGAGCCTACTCTGAAACATAGAGAGGGTGTCTGCACCCCGGACCGAATCTGGAAGATGGTTCCACAGGAGAGGAACCTGATAGCTGAAGGCTCTGCCTCCCATTCTACTTTTAAAGACTGTAGGAACCACCAGTAAGCCTGCATTCTGGGAGCGCAGTGTTCTAGTGGGATAATATGGTACTATGAGGTGTTCAAGATATGATGGTGCCTGACCATTAAGGGCTTTGTAAGTTAGGAGAAGGATTTTAAATTCTATTCTAGATTTTACAGGAAGCCAATGTAGTGAAGCTAAAATGGGAGAAATGTGATCTCTTTTTCTAGTTTTAGTCAGTACACGTGCAGCTGCATTCTGGACCAGCTGGAGAGTCTTTAGAGACTTGTTAGGGCAGCCTGATAATAAGGAATTGCAATAATCCAGCCTAGAAGTAACAAATGCGTGAACTAGTTTTTCTGCATCTTTTTGGGACAGGATGTGCCTGATTTTTGCGATATTACGTAAATGAAAAAAGGCAGTCCTTGAGATTTGATTTATGTGGGAGTTAAAGGACATATCCTGATCAAAGATAACTCCCAGATTCCTTACAGTGGTGTTGGAGGCCAGGGTAATGCCATCCAGAGTAGCTATATCATTAGATAATGTGTTGCATAATGTGGCACAAATGAATGGTGTTTCCTTCCCCCCTGAGCACCTGCGACCTGATGACCATCAGAATCATGGGGTCCCACATTAGCAAGCTCAAACAGCAGCACTGGCTAGAAGAGTTAAATCAGCTGAGCGCGCCTGGTCTGCTACACCCCATGGACCCAAAGGAGACCACGGCCTTGCCTGCACCAGAGAGGAAACATCAAAAGTGGTGTAATAGGACGTGGAAGCAGAGCAGATGCAGAGGAGTGCAAGCTAGTCTAACTGCTCACCCATATAAACAGCAGTTTCAATTATCATGTTGCCAAATATTCCCTAGATAGCAAAATGGATTATATAACTCCCCCGTCAGTGCTGGTCACTTGTTGTCCAAGAGCTGTCTACATCGAACTGAGACATGCTTTTTTCTCTCTAAATGCACATTAATGCATTGTGCTGCTAACTTCTTGTTCTTTTTTTGTTTTTTTGTTTTTCCCTTGGGATTTATATGTTTTTATCATTTTATCATTCAAGTGATTTTTTAGATAAAGGTATATCTTTATCCTTCCTGTTGTTTTTCACTGCTGTGGACTGGGAGGAACAGCATTTCATTTTTTTGTGTGTGTGTATGCAAATACACAAGAAAATGACAAGACACGAAATCTTGAATCTTGAATCTTAACATGATGCGTCAACTATAGCTTAGTAAAGTTTCATGTGTGTAATACAAAGTGTATAGAAAACAGGCTCCAATACTCACATACACACACACACACAAAAATACATACATATATATATATATATATATACACACACACACACATACTGCTACATATGTCAGACATAACCTGTATTTCCCTCAACTCCATTGCAACGTTGTCAATTGCGTTAATAATCTCTCTCTGTGACTCCAACACAGCATCTGTGAGGACACGCATACGTGGCTGATTTGCAGGGTTTGGCAAAGATTACGCATAAGCAGTAGAAGAAGCCTCCCTATGCCCACTGGCACCGGTGGTAGATGCAGTCTTTCCACCCTCAATCTCCTGTGTCCCTGGGGAGCCACGTGGTCATCGCCTGAATCTATGGAACATTTTGTTTAATAAAAAATTCTGTTTAGCTTAATATACCCATCTTAATAAAACAACCAACATACCATATTCCATCTGTGTGTCTGTGCCTCCCTTGTGGTTATCAACAATTGCACACAAACTGTGTGGCCCAAAAATAGAAGTAATGCGTTGATCCATACTAGATAAAGCAGGGCCTGCTGGCCCTCCTCCTGTTGCCGTCTGGCTTTCTTTGTGTAGACTGATGTGCTTTTTTCCTCCCATTTATAATCTGACCATTTTTTTTTACTTCTTCATGGGTCCATTGGAATATGTGGAGACCAAACCAGAGCTGAAAAGACAGTACATAATCATCTTATATTGACCAGGGGGCCAGAAATATGATGACAATGCAAATGTTCCTCTGTGTCTGCTGGATATGTAAACAGGCAATTTTATAAGGTGTTAATTAACCTTAAATACCATATGTGGCACTGCCCCCAAGTGGATGAATGCAGGCATTAATTTTGTTGAAGTAAACATTAAAAATGGTACTGAACATTAAAAAATGTTGTTATTAAAAGTTTAACAAAGCCATCCAATACCAGCATACTGGTCTGGTGATACGGTTAAAGAAGTGCAGGCCCAACCTTTTTGCAGTCAAGTCTTAACTTTTTGTTGGAAATTTTAAGTAGGTCTACTTGGGTCTTACATACTCAAAACAGAACCAGAACATTGTTTGCAACTGGGACACAGCTCAAGATCTATTGTGTGAGGAGTCTCATGTAATTAATGACTTACTCTCCAGTGTCTGCTTTTCATGATGATCAAATTCACTTAAATCATCAAAGATAAATTAGAATTTTGCCACAACATGCATGTGGACAATGAATAGCTGGATTTTATTAATGCCTTCCTTTGTCGCCACTCACAAGGAGAAACAACATGTTGTCTTAAATGACCAAGAGTTTGATTTGGATACCAGGGGAGATCTTTCTTCAATATATCGTCAATCACTGAATGTCTTCCTCCATATAGTGAGAGCCGCATGTGATTAAAACTGCCAGTTATCTACACAATTATAGCAAATCACTGGACTCGTCTTTGTTAGAGCTGAGGTTGAACGGTGCATTAGACCTGGAACTCACTGCAGGCTGTTTTTATAATGCTGATGGATAGGTTAGGCATCCATCATTCTTGCTGTGAGAGTCTTTCCATACACACACAAACACACACACACACACACACACACACACACACACACACACACACACACACATACACACAGGCAGGCAGATTGTTGCACTTGTTTTGCTTCCCTGATTTATTTGGACTTTCTGCTTTCTGCTTTCAATTTCAATTTTCAACAACAAAGTGTCACTTCAATATGTATCCAATTTCTTGGTGCTACCCCCATGCACGATTACCCTTTGCACTCTAAGTGAATTTCTGCACCCTTAAATCATCAGCATACATATGGAAAAGGCTGAATGCAAATCCATCCTTTGACCTACATTTGGCTTTGCCCCCTCCAGCACTTGGACAATTTCAATGTTTCTGTTTGGATATTTACAACAATCTCACAATTATTTATGATGCAGAGATGAAAGGCATTTATGTGTTAAGCTCAGTGATATTAGCGTTTGTTTGTGTCGAACAACATCAAATCAAAGAAAAGAGGGAGGGAGGGGGCATGAGGCAGATGCTGAGAGGGAGAAAGAGACTGCTTCATCAGGTAAAAGGCGGCATTTAACAGTGTCTTTTTTACAAAAATCATTTAAAAACCAGAACCATCAATTTAAATAATTCAAGAGCAACGTAACACCTCAATTAAAGGACGCATTCACAGTGTTTCAAATGTGTCTTAAAAGAACTATCAGGAGCCCAAATGAAAATTGAAACATGTTTTTCTTGCTGTAATCATTCCTCCTGTTCATACTGGCCATTAGAAGATCCCTTTATAATGCAATTACAATGTAAGTGATGGGGACCAGAATCCACAGTCCTCCTTTTGTACAAAAATGTATTTAAAAGTTTATCTGAAGCTAATTTAAGCTTCAGCTGCCCAAATGAGTCAAATCAGGTTGATATTTTTCAATGTTACAGTCTCTTTAGTGCCAAAGTCTCTCTTTTTGTTACTATACTTCCACCGCAGCTCAACAGGGAAACACTGTCCAAAGAAACACAAGGAGGGAATTTGATGCTAAAAAGACTGTAAATATGGCAGATATCCACTTGATATGACTAACTCAGACTGCTGAAGCCTCATATAAGATTCACATCAACTTTTAAATGACTGTGTGGACACACTGTGGATTTTCGCCTCTATCACTTACATTGAAAGCACATTTGAAGGATCTTTTAATAGTCAGTATGAACAGGAGGGATGATTACAGGGAGGAAAACCTCTTTCACTGTTCATATGGACACCTGACCATTGTTTTAAGACAGACTGGGAAAACTGTGAACTTGTCCTTTGAGTCTGAACAGAATTGCATTCAAACTCAGACAGACACCCACACCTCAACCCCTAGTTACTCCTGACAAACACTGAAGCTTTATTCATATAATTACAGTTGTTACCCTCCACTCCTCTGTTGCAATTTTGAAATTTGCTGAGAGGGAGGGAGCTAGCAGAATTTGAAGGTATAGTTACTCTGTAAAGATGGAGGAGGAAGCTGTGTGCTGTGTGATAATCACACATCATCATCATATTGAGACCAAACTGAAAAACATTTAGGGCCAAATCCACAAAGGAATGGACAAATGGATTGCGCCTGCTAATAGCACCGTGAATTGCATAGCATTTGCACCCACAGTCTGCCCCATTTTAAGGCCCTATCCATAAAATATTTTGCGCTAATGATATGCTTGCGCAAACACGCCAATAAAGTTTTGCAGCTGAGTGCAATTTACCCTTGTTTTCTATCTGTGTGAGTGAGTGGAACAGTTTCCAGCGTTCCAGGCTTTTCTCTACATTTCAGCACACAGATTGGTCCATAATGAAAACTGCAGAGGGCAAAAAGCCTCAAATTTTGTGTCTTTAATTGGCAGAGGTGCACACACACAGAGCTCTCCACAGTCACTAACCAGCTTTCATGTAATTTGCTCCTTTTACTTCTCTAGTGTTTCACATCTATAACATAATCTTCCGGAATGTCTATCAAAATAGGCTACATCTATTAATGTGACTCTGGCAAGTCTGAAATGTGTTGGAATAATCTCTGAATCTTACAGTAATGTTGTTCAGGTGTCACTGAATGTATCCGGGATTTCGCAGAAACATTAGTACTGATGTCCTGTTTGTTGCCCACAGCTAGCTGCATGTCACAGCTGGCTGCAGCATCAAACAGCAGCTGAAACGATTGTTGCGTCTCCAAACTGAGCATTTACGAATGCGGCACAGCAGCAGCAAGTTCATTAACACCGGATCTGTCAGGATCTGACCATAATTAATGTTCTGTGTTTTGGTACACACACAGATTCCAAGTTTATACGGTGGCATTGTTTGTAATAAAGCAGCCCTTATGGATGAATCCTGAGCTTCATCAGAGCTGTCAGGACATTTTTATTTTTAAATGGCTGAAAGTCCGAGATAAGCCTACCACCCCAAACTCACTTGATCCCCCTTGATGTCTCACTGAAGATTTCACCCTTGATGTCATTCAATATCAATTCACTATCATTCAAGCCTTACAAGCCTGAGGATTTCAAGAGAGAGAGGGAAGACAGAAAGAGAGTGAGTGAGGAGTGAGTGTGTGTGCAGTTAACACCAACTATCTGAAGTCAAGTCAAGTCACATTTATTTATAGAGCATATTTAAAAACAACACAAGGTGGCCAAAGTGCTGTACAGAACAAAATCAATCAATCAATCAATCAATCAATCAATCAATCAATCGATTTTTATTTATATAGCACCAAATCACAACAAAAGTCATCTCAGGTCACTTTTCACTTCTCACTACCTCTCGCTCTCCTTGCTCAACCACCGCCGCGCTGTCTCTCTCTCTCTAGCTCGCCAGTGCTCAGCTGACCTGCGCTATCTCTCTCTTTTTTGGCTGCAGAGAAAACAGCTTTGGGCGCTGGGTCCTCATTTGACGCTCCAAAAATCGAGACAAGGTCGGAGTAGGTGCATCAAACTGCCTTGACGCGCATCATAACGCTTCTAGCGCGTGTTCGGCCATTGAAAACAATGGGCATAATTCAAAACACGTGCATCAGACGCTTCCAGTGCGTTTAGGCCTTAAAAGTGTGTTTTGAGCCTGGACTTGAAGGAATCAGTGGAGGAGGCAGATCTGATAGCAAGGGGGATGCTGCTCCACAGTCTAGGGGCTGCACAAGCCTGAGCTAAAGATTTCTTTGCGGGACAGCCAGGAGCCCCAGGGTTTTAAAAACAAATCGTAGAACCTTGAAATCAATCCTGAACCACACACCAGTGGAGAGAGACCAGAATAGGGCTAAAATGGGCTCTCTCTCTCTTCCTCTCACCTGTCAGTAGTCATTCTGGACCAATTGCAGGTGAGATAGGGATGACTGACTAATCCCCATGTGCAGTAGTCTAAGCGGGAGGAAATGAAGGCATGGATGACTTTTTCAAGGTCTTTCAATGAGAGGAAAGACTTGATTTTAGCAATAGTGTGGAGCTGAAAGAAGCTAGCTTTTACTACCACATTGACCTGCTTGTTAAACTTTAGGGCGGAGTCAAATATCACCCCTAGGATTAATTTGATTTGATTTATTGATTGGGACAGTGTGCAGTTTTAAATATTAAAGATGCACTACACCGGAGTTAGCTTGAAGCGAATTTGCATCCGTAGTCCCCCACAATCAAAACATACAACAGCACAACAATAACAGTACAAAGCAAAAAAAACAAAAAAAAAACAAACAAAAAAAACAAAACAAAACAAAACAAACAAACAAAAAAAACCCACACATAACACAACATACAAAATACAAAATACAAAGCTACACACAACAGCACATCACATACACCCACAATGTCAATTAGAAATGAATAATGTAAACTAGACTCAGTGGTCACACAGCTGATTGGTCTTTAGTACATTTTTTAGTTTGGCCTTGAATGTATTGATAGAAGTACAGTTCTTCATATCATCAGGTAGGGCATTCCACTGAGTTGTGGCTTTCACAGAGAAAGCTGACTGCCCAAATGCAGTGCGACGAAATGGTATGGTACAATCTTGTATAGATGATATTCTGGAGGATCTTACTGAGCGAGTGTACACAAAGTCACACAGTGTAGGAGGGGCAAAACCATTTAACATTTTATAAACTAGGCACAAATTTGAGAATAATCTAAAATTCTCAAAGCTCAGTAAATTGTATTTCTCCAGTTCCCTACAGAGATAGAAATGCATTGGTTTTTTTGTCCAGAGTTTTTAGAGTATGTTTGTATAAGGACTCAAGAGGTTTTATGGCTGTTTCTCCAACCTGCCCCCAACATGTGATGCAATAAGACATATGAGAAAGAATCATAGCATGCATAAATATCTCTGCCTACAAAGAGAGACAGTTTCTAATATGTCTAAAATTTGCTAAGGTGTACTTTATGGTTTTAACCATTTTTTAAAATGTTTCTTAAAGTTCAAATTTGTCTAGATATCTAAAATCAGTAACTATGTCAATTTTTTCACCTTTCATGAAAATATCAGCATTAGGAGGTTGTACCATAGTTAAAGAAAAACATACCTTTTGTCTTGTTTACATTTAGACTCAGACATGATTGATCAAGCCAATGTGTGATCCTTTCCAATGCAGTTGTTAGCTTAGCAGCAGCTAACTCAGCTGTTTTTGCATGTGTGTACACAACAGTGTCATCTGCATGCATTTGTAGTTCTACATCATGACACTGTTGAGGGAGATCATTAATATAGAGGCTAAATAATAGGGGACCTAACACTGACCCTTGTGGAACACCCATTGTGCACTTCATGTTACTGGACAGTGTGTCACCAACTTTAACACGTATTCTATTAGATAAATATGAAGACATACATGCCAGTGCTCTAGAAGAGAAGTTAAATTTAGAGAGTTTCGATATTAAAACATCATGATTGACTGTAATGAATGCTTTACGCAGATCTAAAAATACAACACCAACTATTCCTCCATTGTCAAGTCTTGATTTAATTTGCTCTATTTAGTGCTAGGTAGCAGTTTTGGTGGAATGATTTGCTCTAAAGCCAAATTGCATACAGTGTAGACCAAAATTGCTTGTATTAAGAAATGTTGTCACTTGTTTAATGACAATTTTCTCAGCAACCTTTGAGAATACTGGCAGTATACTTATTGGTCTGTAGTTACTGGCTTCAAGGTGGTTTCCAGACTTCAAAATACACGTGACAATGGCACATTTCCAGTCATCAGGAAAGGAGCTGTGTTTAAAAGATCAGTTAATTAAATGAGCAATAGGGGGAGTTAAAATATCTTTGTGTGATTTGACAAACACAGTGTCAAATTGGAAAGCATCTCTACTTTTGGAGCTTTTTAAGGAGCTGATGATTTTGTTTACTTGTAACTCATTAGTCTCTACCAGCTCGAAAACCTGACCTGTAGCATCTATAGGAACGATATCCAGTTTCTTTTTTGTAAATTAATGAAACTAACTCATATGTACAGACTCAAGAAAAAAAATATTAAAGACAGAAGCAACAGTAAAATGATCTTCAATTAACTTTCCCTGTACTTTGAGTTTAAAATCTTCTAAAAAATGTTGGGTCCCTCCTTGTGAGATTATCGGTGTTTTTCCAGATCAATTTACTGTTGCTTTTTGCCTCATTCAAAATATTCAGATAAAAACAAGATTTAGCTTCTCTTAGCTCTTGGATAACTTTGTTCCTTAAACCTTTATAAATCAGCATGTCAGTGTCTCTTCTAGTTTTAATTGCCTTCCTTAGTGCAGCATCTCTAGATTTCATTAGTTTCCACAAATTTTCATTAAACCACGGTAAATTGTTTTTATTTTTAGATTTGATCTGTATCCTCACATTAAATCTTTCCCTCACAAAGTTGATTCTGTGAGTAAAAGTATCACAGCCATAATCCAGGTCATCAGAGGACAGTACATCATCCCAGTTCAAGCTGTTAATTTCATTGATAAATTCTTCTTGCTTAGCTCTGGGTATGCATTGAAGGATCATTGTCTTAGTTGCTGTGGTCTTAAATCTACTTTTAGTCAGTTTTCTCACACATAGGGTTAGGATGTGATCTGATAAGCCAGTGATTAAATCATAACTTTTAGTTATTCTTTCTGGTTTGTTAGTAAATATCAGATCAATTTGTGTACTGGATTTGCATTTTGCAATCCTAGTGGCCTTTTACTAGTTGTCCTAGTTGGAATTTCTTTGTGATCATTTTTAGTTTTTTTCTCTTAGTTTTATCCTCCCAGTTCACATTAAAACCATCCATAAGTATTAATTCTTTGTTGAGATTGCACTCTTTCAAGACTTCTGTGAGTTGATCATAGAAAGTGTCATCTGCAGAAGGGGGCCTATAGATACCTATGATGTTAAAAGACATTTGCTGGGATAACATTATTTTTAACCCAACATATTCTAACGTGTTACCTGCATTATAAACCACATGTTCACATTTGATGTTGTCTCCCACATAAGAAAGCACCCCATCTCCTCTTCCATCAGGTCTGTCTCTGCTGAAACGTTGGTATTCGGGTACCGTGAACACACTCGCAGGAGTTGTTTGTTTCAACCATGTTTCAGTCAGACAGAGAAAGTCCAGATTTGAGTCAGACACAAGATGAGTATGGTATAGTTGCACTTAAGCCACCACAGTGGACGCTAGTGTGTCATCCCATACACTGACATCCATTGGCCAGCCTTTGTAAGTGCAACACAAAGTACTCAAAACCAAGATGTCTGCAGGCTGGCCGGAAACACTCAGCAGCTCAGGAATATCTTGCCAGTCCTTCTATGGTAGTAGACCCTTGCAGGTAAACAAAATTTTGTAACATCAAGTAACAACTAAGGAGAAATACAATTGTTAAAATTCCCAAGTATTGCTTGTATGTTGGGAGAAAATGACGGTTAATCTTCTGTCCACTAAGTTGGACATAATGCATCGCTGACTATATTTCAACTACATTATTATACTATTACTGCAACTTTGTTGTTCTTGAAAATACTTCATCTGGAGTAACTCTTTTGGCTGTAAATCAATTGATTTATGTCATTAGAATGTAACTTGCAGTTTTGAGGGGGCTAAGGATACTCAGGGAGCTGAGGATGCTGGGGGGCTGAGGATGTTGAGGGGGCTGAGTGGGTTAAGGATCCTGGTGATGTTGAGGGGGATAAGGATGTTGAGGGAGCTGAGGATGCTGAGGGAAAGCCTGGCACCTCAAAAGAATGTCTGGGTTAGAAAAGAAGGATCTTCGGCATTTCAAGTCATCTGTAGCTCATGTGCTAATAAATGCAGTAAGACAAAGGGAAGAGGCTGAGGAGTCAGGAACAAGGTTCAATGGTTTTGCATTGCATTGAACAGTATTAGAATATGTTAAAATATGTGAAAACATTAGTTTAACAGCTTTGAAAGTATATATTATTTTATAGTTTTCAAATAATATAACATTTTATTAATTAATTTGTTAAATACATACATACCTCCACCTGAGTGGACATGTGAAAAACTCCTTGAAAAATGCATGTTCAAAAAAATGAATATTTTTTTTCATGCCTAAATGAGAATAAAAACACTTAGGAAAAAAATCCTGACTGAAGTTATCATAATTCATGCATGAAAGGGTTCACATGGGGTTTGACACAGGTGGACAGGTTGCCTAGGCTGTCGTAAATTGATTTGGTGGAGTCAGAGGGGCCAGATAGGACAGCTTCAGTCTTGCTCTCGTAGCAAGTTTTGTGCCATCCAACACTTAATGTCCTTAAGGCAGTTCATAAGACCGAAAAGGTTGGACTGGTCATTTGGTTTCAGGGGGAGATACAATTGCGTGTCATCTGCATAGCAGTGGAAGGAGATGTTGTACTTTTGGATGATTTGACCAAGGGGAAGCATGTAAACAGAGATCATGATGGGAACTAGGATGGAAACTTGTGGGACACTGCAGGAGAGACAGGCTAGGAGAGAGGAAGAATCGCCTATGTTGGCAGAGAAGCTTCTATTGCTGAGGTATGAGGTGAACCAGTTTAAGGCAGAGCCAATAACACCAACCCCATACTGGAGAGAGTTGATTAAAATGTTATGGTCTACTGTATCAAATGTTGCAGTGAGGTCAAGTAGAGTCAGGGCAGTACAGTAACCAGAGTTGACTAAAAGGAGCAGGTCATTGGATACTTTCAGCAAGGCAGATTCTGTGCTATAGTGGGCCCTAAAACCAGACTGGAATTTTTCCAAGATGTTATTTGGTGTAAGTACAGCAGGAACTGATATAGGATAACCTTTTCAAGATTTTTTGATGAGAATGGGAGCTTAGAGATTGGTCCATAGTTACTAAGTAGGGTGGGGTCTAGGTGGGGTTTTTTTCAAGAGGGGCTGGAGCACTGTGTGTTTGAGGCAGGTTGGAACAGTACCAGTGGCCAGGAAGCTGTTGATTATGGAGAGGATGCTGGGACTGGTCGTGTCAAAGACCTCCTTCAGGAGAGCAGTGGGAACAATATCAAGGGGGCAGCTTGCAGGTTTCATGGGTGAAACAGTCTTTATGAGGGAGGGTAATGAGATGGGTTGAAAGCAGTCCAAGGTGGATGAACAGACCAGTGAGACAACTAGGTCACAGGTGCAAGGGGAAATGTTTAATCTGATGTGTTCAACTTTGGAGATGAAAGATTTTAAAAATTCCTCACACTTTGCTGGGGCACAGAACAGATGAGAGCATTAATGGTATTGAATATGACCTTGGGATTATGGGAGTTGTTGGTGATGATGATGATTTCAGAGAAGTATTTTGCTCTCGCTGCCTGATAGTTGTGACAAGTAACCTTTAAAATTTGAAGAGAAATTTGAAGCTTATCACACTTCCACTTCTGCTGTGCTTTTCTGCACTCCCTCTTAAGGGCTCTAGTGGCTTCATTAAGCCAGGGCAGGCTTTTAGGTTTAGGTTTTTTTGACTTAAGGAGGAGAAGCCTCAATAGTGCAGGTAATGGGGGCAGCCACGAGGGCATCAGTGCATTTATTGGCATTTGAAGAGTTAATGAAGCAAGAGCGGCAAGCAAGGAGATGAGGTTTAGTTGGAAAAGAAGGCAGAGAGGTATCAAACGAGATTGCATTATGATCTAACAGACAAGCATCAATTGTTTCCATATCGTGAATCATAAAGCCAAATGTTAAAACTAGGTTGAATGGCCTAGCTTGTGGGTAGTAATGAACTATGTAAGGTTAAAAGATTCCACCAGATGCATAAAATCAGTCACAAGGGGTTTAGAGGAACAGCAAACTTGGATATTAAAATCACCAAGAATCAGGACTGTCAAAGTTGGGCATGATGTTTGAAAGTCAGCAAATTGTGAAATGAAGTCTTTATGTATTCTTGGTGTACGATAGACAAGTGCAATAAAGAGGGAATTTGCCAGGCCAACTTCAATAAATTGCACCTCAAAACTGGAGAAATTATCACGATTTAATAGGCAGCAGTTAAAATGTTTTTTTAACACAATGACACAACCCCCACCTTGTCCGGAGGATCTAGGCGTGCTAAAAAAAAGGCACAGTCATCACGACAGAGTTCAATAAGTGAGAGCAAGCTCATCAATGTTAAGCCACATTTCTGTCAGCAGGAAGAAGTCCAGGCCATGGGTGATGAAAAAGTTATTAAAATACAAGTCTGATTTAATAGAGATCTTACATTGATCAGAGCTATTTTAGCCAAGCCAGGAGCAGATATGCTTGGGAGAGCAGAGGTGAGAGAGCTAATGGGGACATAGATTAAATTATTTACATTTGCTTTTGGACTGGGCAGCCAGCTCTCACCGTCTGTGATGAGGACAGTGGTTCAGGTTGGAAGGGTGCGCAGGTGGGCAGGAGTGAGGAGGCTCAGCCCAAGGAAGACCTCCCAAGTGTCTGATGACGGCCTCTGCAGCATCCTACGGTGCTTCGTCCTGACTGTGGAGTAACAAGCCACCCAATCTGCACTGGCCACAGGTGGAAGAGATGCAACGGTGACGGGAGGGGCCATAGCTGGAGTGGGGTCCAACAGCTTGGGGTCAAGCGGGACTGCAGTGGCATCACTAGGATGGACCAAACCTCATCCATCAGGGATATGGAGCAGTTAGAGAGAGTTAAAGGAGGTGGTGGTGTCCGGTGCCCCCGCCACGAGCTCTCATTCGGAGGAATGGCCCTTCACTTCGGCTACAGGACTCTCCGTATGGGCCAGCCCAGTGCCGATGTGCATCAAAGGCAGCTGGGGAAGGGTGGCTGCAGAGGCTGACACCAGTTGTGACATTGGAGAGGAGGGCTATTGGGCTGCTTGGGTGATAAGGCTGGAGGATTGCATATAGGAAATATGCTTTGCCTGGGCAGCAGCAATAGAGATAAAGCTGTCTATCAGCTGATCCTTTTCTTGAAGTTCTGTCTTCAGGTGGTCGATATCCTCCTTCAACTGTAACTATTGATGATTGCAGTCCACATTCACAGCCATTATAGATGAATTCAATTCCGGAATAACTCACAAAACAACACAATCATAAAGATGGAAAACTTAAAATCCTAGATCAGTGAGAGTGGCATTCTCAGACGTGTGCTCTTGTGCTTTCACGAGAATACCTGCAGAAGACAAGTCGTTAAAACAGCTTGAGATCTGTGTCTGATGATTAAAAATCCTTATCCTGTTAAAAGATGAGATTAAAATGACCAATATCTAAAAGTGTATAAAAATAGATATGGCCTTAAACTGGATAAAAACTGGATAGAAAGTCAATTTCTGACAGAGCTTCTGATGGGTACACACAGACGCTGATGCATGTATTGTGTAAAGCAGTCGTAAATTAGGTTAGTGAGGTGAGTAGAAGGTCTGGAGACGCTAATAACTCCAGCCTAATTGCATGTGGCAATTAGCGCTGGTCTTTGTGAATTAGACTGTTTTTACAATGAGGCTTATTTGCATAGAAAGGGGCCAATTACAGGGGATATGAATGAGTGGTAGGGAGGAATGGAGTTTGCCCAAAACACCATGACACTGGTCAGCGCTGTAAACTACTGACAAAAACTAGTACTAGTACTAGTGCTATAAGCAAGTAGTATTGTAGTGCTATTAATATTACATACACTCTTAGTCTCTCAATGTCATTGTGTATTACAACTTTCCTCAAAGTTGTATTACTCTCTACACTGCCAACAGCTGATTTATGCTTTTATATTTTGGGGGTGAGGGTGGGGTATTTAGGGTGAACCTGACATTGACTTTTTTTTTTTAACTTAATCTTCTCTGGAAAAAGGCAAGGGGCACCTGTTGCAATGAACTCTACAGGCTGGGACCAGGATTAGTTGACAGTATAATAAGGTGACACATAATTCTCCCACTGTAAAAAAAAAAAAAAAAAAAAAAAGAAAATTTACATAGCAATGCCAACAATGTTACGGATAGTCATATGCCCCTGGAAGTATAAGGGGGACTTGGACCACTTTTTGTTAAAACTCACAAATCACATCATAATTATAATGAAAATGTAATTTGTTGTTTATTTGTTGCTAGTGAAGCAGCACTTTTATTACTATTCCAATCACATCATTATCATCAGATGTTAGGTTGACTGGTTTGAGGAAAGACTGGTTCACATGCACAAGTATGAAGCTGAACTGTCCTGAGGTACAGGGATGAGATGTGTGAATATTTTAAATAGGTGTTATCTTGCTTTAATGAAATCATTAAAATACTAAAAGGAAATCCAATATTACTGCATGTTTCTGCAGTTTTTAGGTGGGTGCAATCGAGGAGGAACCTCTAGTGAAAACATATGACATGGTTCACTGTATCCATTTTCTAATTATAGTTTATCTAATTATAATTATCAGCTCAACAGATCAGTGTGATCCTGATCTAACCAGTCCAAATGAGCTCTTGGCTTGAGTGATTCAGGCTTACATGTATTCAAAGTGCCATCAAAATAAGCATTAGTTTTACTTGTTTCCTAGTCTCCAAAGGTTCAGACACTAACTGGTGAACTGGTGACACAGACATCACCAACTTCGTCTCCTGTCCCTACGGGTTTGTTAAAAAAAAATAAGGTAATGAATAAAATAAAACAAAGACATGTTTATTTCTGTTTCATAAATGTACACTGCTTCTATTATATAGTTTGCACAGCCCAACTCCAGCCTCATTGGTTCCTGCTGGTGTCATCTCTGCCTTCATGTTTCCTCCAGTTGCATCGACTCCTCTGTGGCTGCTGCTTGCTAGGTATCAATCCTGCTTGAAAACAATTGAAGGACCTGAATCCAACTGAATCCTCATTACATCATGTCAAACAGTTGGTGTGGAGAGTTTGAAATTGACTGGAAGTGAGCCACAAGGTCTGGGTAGCAATAAAGAGGAGCCAGCTAACTGTGTGTGGACTTGATAGAGTTACTGGGAGAGCTGCCTCAAATGGAACAGAAACAACAACAACAACAACAAAGAAAGAAATGTATCTGTTTCTATGTCACCAACCTTTTTCAGGTGCTCTAAAATATTGGTGCTGGCTGAAAATTGCGTTTGAAAAGTACTTTCTTCATGCTGGGGATGAAAAGAGTCTGTCCAAAGCTTGTCCAAACTATCCTGCCACAATGACACTCTTCCCTTTACAAAAAATAATATAGGATGCTAAAGATGATATGCTCCTGTTTTTCAGCCTTAGAGTTACTATACCATAATAGGAAACCCTCTCCACAGAAACCAAGGCTGTTCCAACAATGTCACTACCAATTAGGTCCAGGAAAAAATACGTTTCACAAGTCATGTATGAATACTGGCTGTAATTATGTTGCCAATACATTTTCGGAGGAAAATATAAAGAGAGTACATACATTTAGTGCTTCGTCAATATAAAACAAGAGAGGTCAAACTCCAAAAGCACTGGACCATACATTTCTCATAATTCATCTCAACAGCATCTTTCATTAGACCCTCCATGCCTGGTAAATACCCACATCTTTCAAACTCTTCACTTCATGTTTGTCATCAGTCACAAGGAGTGGATGATGAGAATCCCACTCTGACTTTTGACCAGGAAAGACTATTCTTACTACAAACCACTCAACACATCAAGATCTCTGCTGGTGCACCTCAAAGACATGACTCCCTCTGAGAGGAAGACTGGAGTGGTGTATGACATCATCATGACATCATATGTAATAGCTGTGGGGAACATGACATCAGTGAAACTGCAAGGACCCTGAAGAAGAGACTAAATGAACACATGTCTGTGAACACCAGACCAAAACCTCTTGCAGCATCCACTGAGAAGAGGCCAAAGGTCATCGACAGTGGTTACCATCTCCACCCATACGCAACCACCTGTTATAATGTGATTGCAGTTCCATACCATGGTCACATGATAACACCTAAGGAAGTTCCATTTGCTGAAGATAAGAAAAAAGAGAGTAAATGCACCTGGAGTTTAGGTTATTTCATAATCTATCTTTGTACATGGCATGTTTAAATATAAGCTATGATTACTGAGATGGTTGAAAGCTTGCCTTATTTGCAGTGCTGCTTTACACCTTGGGCTGGGAGAGGGGGGCACTAAGGAAGAGGAAGAACCTTTTTGTCATTAATTTCACATACTCAATCTTCCAACCAGAGGAAGGAGAAGAAAGATGTTTAAGTTAAACATAGTGGTATGTACATTTTTGTCATGAGATGATGCTAGCTGGCTAGTGTACATAGTAAGCTAAATACCAATCCCATTTGTGATCCCTGCACATTATTATAGAGCCCACAACAGTGTAAACTGCTTAAATTAAGTGGTTGATGTACTGTAAGCCTAGCCTGTTTTGAAAGTCCAGCACGGGACCCCACCCCCCAAATTCTGTCTAAACTGTATGTTTGATCAGCACTTATTTAATGGAAAGCTGTTTATTGGTATTTGTTCTAAAAAACTGTATCAAATATAAGTGTTGAACCATGTTTTCTTTTGCTTTTTGTAAAGGCTTGGAACATACGGAGCAGTGATGGCGGTTCTGTAGCTCTCCAGATGTAAGAAGCACAGCACATACAGTATAGCAGGGGAGGGAGCAGGGATTTGCAGTGTGTGTTACTCTTCTCTATGTTTGCCTCCCTGCTGTAGCTCATCTGTAAATTGCGCTGAGACCATGAAAAGCCCTCTCTCTGTTTACTGATCATTACTGGCTTTAAAGAGCCAGGCTCAAACACAGGGCCAACAGATTGACTACCCACTGGTAAGAGTAATCCAATTTATTATTCACTCCATTTGACCAGGCTGTCTCTGGGATAGTAAGGAAACACTGGACCATGGCCTTGGGGACTCCTTAGCAACTCAGAATCTTTTATTCCTTCTTCTCTGTTTTAATTGAAGTCTTTTTTTCCCTGCCAATCATGATGATGCTGGCTGCTGTAAATGTGCAGGTTGAAGACTGTGAGTTGTCATAACAAAGTCTCTTATTTAAACGAGAGACACTTCAGTTGCTGAAAGTCCTGCCATTTCCCTCATTACTAGGCAATGTATGCAGCAAGGTGTTCCCAAAACTAATCAGATCTACTATGTGAGGACAAGGCTTTTGTGCAGATAAACTGTAACAGTAAAAGTGAGGCCTATTTTTAGCAGACTGTTGCTGCCTTTTTCACAGGGTGAGACACTGAACCTGAAAGGATGCTGACACATATGCAGGTGCAAAATGTCTATAGGTTAGCTGAGAGTCTATTTAAAGTCCTCAGAAACTCAGCAGAAAGCACACAGAACAGAAAGTATACAATATTTTACAGGCTTTAAAATCCACAAATCTGTAAGTGTGGACATTTGGATTCTGCTCTAGTGTGAAAAGGACAGCAGCTCCGGCCTGACCGGGATCTATGGTGGGAGTGTCAGTGGGATCCGTACAGGTGGGTTAAGTTCAGTTCAATACTGACACACTACAAAACTTGAAGATGATGATGATGTGACAGCAAGTTGAAGTTCCATGAAATTAGAATATTGGTGATTGAAGTTATTTGATGATAACATCAAAGCTGTCAGTGTTGTTAAAAAGAGAAGAGGATGGAGGAGGAGGGCAGCAGTGGGTCTGTCCTCAGGCAGTGAAATAGTTAAAATGACCCTGACTGCAATCCACTGCTGTACAACTAACTGAAATCCAATAAAAATGACCATTAATTATTTGAAGTTTTCCTTTGGACCAGATCTTGTGGATAATAGAGAAATCAATGATATAAAAGCTCTGTCGGATTTTAAATCACTGACATTCCAATGAGATGACAGTGGTCTTCTCAATAACTGTGCTCATTGTTGTCCTCATCACAGCCACAAGAGAACTGTGTGTCAGCAGCTCTGGGATTATTCAGGTATGTATTGTACAAAAATAACTCAGTACAGCTACAACAGAACTGTTAAAACTTTAAAATAATTAAAACCTGTAATAACCTTGGTATTTCACTTATTTACCATCTGCACGTTGATATAGTCAAAAGAGACAATTTTAAAGAAACAGCTTATTCAGTGATCCAGCCAAACATATTAACATGAAGATTCCTCAAAATGATTTCCTTCATTCCTCAGCAGGCTGCAGCCACCTAATTATTCAGCTACATTTACACTATAACAGAAAAAAGCATGTCAGCTCACCCCTGCCATTACTGTACGTTTTATGTTGTGAAGGTCCTGTGGTGATGGATGCAGCATGCTACATGAAGTGGCACTGTGCTGAAAATTCAAGTTTGGTGAACTTTGACTCCAACTGTAATGACCTTTGAGAGCAAGTAGGTGTAAATAATAAAATGAATGAGGGCTGAATTTAATTTAGCTGCATGCTGACTCACTGTCACACTGTCATGGCTTAAGCTGCTGGGACACTTGAATAGAACGGAGCCATCATTAATGTTATTAGTTACACCTGTGCAGACTTCAGCTACCAGGTAATCTAACTACTGCACACAGTTGTGTCACCCTGTTGAGGGCTCTCGGGCAAACATTTGGTCCCCTACTGACCTCCTATCTGCCACTCTCTGTGAAAAATAAAAACAAAAAAACCCCACAACATTAAGATTGATGTAATTTTTTAAACACAAATTTATTTTAAAAGCACGTAATACACACACACATACATATATAGTCTAGATTTGGACACAGGGCCCCTCTGTAAGACACAGTCACAAAATGACCTAAGACAGAAGCTTTAGTTAATCTTGTACTTTATTGGTGCAAATTTGCAATTAATCAGAAAAACTAAAACCGACTGACATACAGTGAGCCTGGGGCTTTTGGGGCCCCACTGGGGATGAGGGCCTGTGGCAGGTGCTTGCCTAACCCCTTGACCAGGTTGTAATTCAGTCACATTCTAAATTTTTGCAAGGTCATTTCATCTGACAGTCAGAACAGATTATGATTTATGGTTCTTATGAGTTTGTATCTATTTGCAAAGTTTTGTAACCTCATAGTATTTGCAAATGCATATTTGCCTCTAAATTAACTCCTCAGTGACACTCACCCTGAGTATTCTACGTTGAGCAAAGCAGCATGCACAGCATAAGAGTCTTGTTTTTTGGTTGTAATGTGAATACAGCAATATGTAATCTGAGACTACATGAACACATCATGAACCAGTAGGGGTGCTATCCTTTGAGCACCACTCTCCACAAACCAAAATGATCCCTTACTAACCACATTCATATGCAACTGCTCTAGTCTTCATTAGAATTTTCTTTTCATTTGATTGATATATTATATTCTGATTTGGATTCTGTATTTTTCATTGCATAAATAATAATAATAATAATAATAATAATAATAATAATAATAATAATAATAATAATAATGACTAATTTAATTGCAGTTGAGTTAAGATGAAAAAGCCTTCTTGAATAAAAAAGGTTTTTAATCCTGCTTTAAAAGAGTCTAGGGTCTGTGCTGCCCTCAGATGGTTAATAAGGCTGTTTCACAAGCATGGTGCAGCAGAGCAGAAGGCGCCATCCCCAATGGTGGAGAGTTTAGTACTGGGGGCCTGGAGGAGCAAACTGCTGGCAGATCTGAGGGTGTGGGTGTAGGTTTGTGGTATGATCAGTTCCTGTAGGTAGGAAGGCGCATGTCTGTTGATGGATTTGTATGTGAGTAGGACTTTGTAGTCAATCCTGTAGGAGACAGGGAGCCAGTGCAATGAAAACAACATTGGTGTTATATGTTCATGTTTTCACACTCTCATCAGGATCCTGTCAGTGCTGTTCTGAATGTACTAGAGCTTCTGGATGCCAGGGATCCCTGGTGCAGGTCTAGATCACTCCCTGATCCACGGTTGACAGCAATCTAGACCTGCATCCTCCAAGTTAGACATAGAGTATAAGAGTATGAGAAGGGGATCAGATGGAACAATTCAATTCAATTCAATTCAAAGCACTTTATTTGTCCCGGAGGGGCAATTTGCAGAGGCACATATACTAGCACAACCTACAAGCAAGAGTTGAGTAGAGGAGCTGAAAAGCCTTGAGGACAAAGGCTGCCCTTCTCCTCTGTGTCCTGCAGCCTGGGCAACAAAGCCGGCGTCCTGAGGGGAGCTGCTCAAATGCAGGGTACAGGATATGTGAGGGGTCCTGTCAGCTGACCTTAACATCTGCTGCTCGTATAGAGTGGAGAGTTCTCTGACAGGGAGTCCAATAATTTTGGAGCAGACTTTGACTGTGCTTTTGTAGTGGAGACAGATGTCCCCAACAATCAGTTATGCTAGTAAATGTGCAACATGTTTGTAACTGTGCAAAGATAACATTTATGTCAATAAGAGACGGTTCCCAGGGGAATTTGGAAGGGGATGATCAATAATGTCACATTTTGATTTCCCGTGTAATGATTGAAGGCCACTAGGCCATGTGTATTGTGAGAAATGTGGAAAATTCCAGGTACAATTGATACATGTTAGAGAAGTTTGAGACACCTTTTTTTTAGATGAATCATGTCTGGTTTATTTCCAAAGTGTCAAAGTCAAGTGTGGTGGAGTTTAGAACATAAGCTCTGCATTAAGAGGGGTTATGAGAGGTATATAATATAATGTTTTATGATTTTTCATTAGGTTATTTGTCCTGGGTCAAAGCCTCGGTTTGCTCTGTATTTCACTTTAATGCACAGTAAACCTATTCACATTGAACTCTTTCAGCTTCCAGTGTTTTTCTTTGAGTCTTTCTCTTTCTGAGTTTTGAGTTTAATGCTAAGTTATGGGTGACCTGAAGATTTATTGGCCTATCTGAAGATTTCCCATGACACTCTGCAGGTGGTTTCTGTTCTGGAGGCTGATGAAGTGGAACCAGCAGGTGAATATGATGAGTATGTCATAATGCTCTCAATGAAGGAGTAGTAAAATGTTGTAAGGAAGACCTTGCTGACTCCAAAGGAGTTGAGCTTCCTCGGGAGGTACTGCCACTGCTGGCATTTCCTGAGGATCTCCTCTGTGTTGGAGGCAAATTTCAGTAGGTTATCGAAGATTGTGCCCAGGTACATAAATTCCTCAACAATCTCTACGGGCTTCCCATGGATAGTGGTGATGACTGCTGCAGCCAGTTCCATCTGCTTGTTGGAGAAGGTCACTACCATCTCCTCTGTCTTGTTCATAGTATGTTCCAGGCAGGAGTTGTCACACCACTCCGCAAACTCAAGAGCTGAGCTGTGGTCCTGTAACGGGTCTGAAAGAAGAGACAGGAGGACCGTGTCATCAGCAAACCTGAGAAGGTGTTGTTGACCAGCACTCTCTGTGACCTGTTGGTGAGAAAGTCCATTATCCACAGTATTAGGCTGTATTCAGATCAAATCAGGCGATGCGGTGAAAACGCCAATGGGAGTAGTGCGTTTCAGCTGCGGCTGTTTTGGCCACTGTGGCGCCACACCGGACTGCGGACGGAAATATCAATAAAACGTTATTTTCAGATTGTCTCACAGCTGTTACATTCTAGAGTACAAATAAACACGCCCACGCCCACACCCCCACACACCTCCACTCGACCCTGTGGCTGAACGCCACACCGCCTGATTTGGTCTGAATACGGCCTAAGTCCGTTATCCAGGTGGAAACGGGTGTAGAGTTTTTCAGCAAGAATGTGTGGCTGCAGGGTGTGAATACCTGGGAGAAGTCTGCAAACTGGAGTGTTGATGTAATGTTGGGGTGTTCCAGATGCTTATGTGTGATGTCTATAATGAATGCTTTTGCGTCATCAACATTCCCTGTGCCAGAGGAAAGTAACTGGCCGGGCATTTGGTTATCATGGATGGGTCCACCTGCATCAACAACCATTCATGACTGCAGTTTAATTTTTTTTAAATTTTATGACTGTTGTAGCACCAGATACCAGTATAAGCCCATAATGAAGCATACGTATATGGTACAGTAACTGTTTCACCAAAAAGTACAGACTGGTTCACTGTAGACCATCTCTCTCACACATAATGCACGCATATGCACGCTTACACACACACACACACACACGCACACATACACAAATAGATGAAACAACCGAAGTCCATTCCTACCTTTAAAACATCTTCCTCCTGGTTTTACTGGTGGTAATATTCAGGGTTTAACAATGTCACTTTCCAGTGACATCAATATTAACTCAAGCATGATTCCGTTTTAATTCAACATTTTAATTAAATGTTTTCACTGTTTCACTGTACATGTTTTGTTTGTGTTTTCAACAGCGGCCGTCACCACGACAACCACGACACATTTAGCTGAAAGTCACAGGATAACACGCTCACTGGTCAGATCAAAACACTGGCCGGCGTGTCAATCCCAGCTCGCTGCTTTAACTTCCTCCTCTGGTGTCACACGCCGACAAAAACTGAATTGCAGTAACTGCCACGAACTGAAGCTTAGATTGTTAATAAAACTTCTTAGAAACAGAAAGAGATTACAGAAAGATTAAAGAAGAGTGAAACTAAAAGTGTAAAGGTGACAACTGGTACTGCCAACAAAACAAACGCACTTTTGGTTTCCGCTAAGGAGCAGCAGAAATACTAAAGAACTTTGCTCTAAATCCAGACACCACAAATGAACAAAAAATGTACAAACGAGGCAGGAGCTTTTTCCTCCCTATGATTTTTTTTTTTTTCCCTTGGAGCCTCGTGGGCCCTTTCACGTCATTGGGCCTGGGACTTGCATCCTGGTAAGTCCATGCATATAACGCCAATTTCTCCTGGGAGGGCCAAATTCCCAGATGGGTGGGCCTGGCCCCCTGGGGCCCATCATCAATCCATATGCCCACGCAGTATGCAAACAGAAGTGGATCCATCTGAGAGTGTGCTGCCTTGATATGGTTATCAACGACCCTCTCCATAGCCTTCATCACAGGAGAGGTGGGAGCCACAGGCCTAAGGTCATTCAGGGCCTTGATAGTGCCCTGTATGGGAATAATTGTGAAGTGTTTCCTCAGCTGGAGGACTATGCCACTGGTCATGGAGCTCTGGAACAGGAGATGGAACATGTCCCCCTAGCTGCTCAGCACAGTACCTCAGAGTAGAGACACTGATGATGTCTGGCCCATGTGTTGTGTTTGATTTTTGTGTTTGCTTGCAACCTGAATGAGCTTGTGGATGGTGGAAGCAGTATTCACAGCTGCCATGTTCTTGAGACCCTGCCAAGCTGAGCGAAGGTTCCCTCATGTAAATGTTTGTTTCTCTTTTTCTTGTTGAGGATTTCTTTGAGTTCTTTGGTCACCAAAAGTTTATTGTTGGGGAAGATTGTGACCTTCTTGTTAGGAATAATATTGTCCACACAGAAGGAGATGTATGATGGGACCATGTCCACTTGCTCATTGATGTTGCTGTCATTTGTCCACTGTTTGATGGTTTTAATTACCTTCTCGGTCCTCCTTATCAGTAGGCTGGTGCAAGCAGGATGGCGTGGTGGTCGGCAGAGCCAAGGGGGGTAGAGGGCGACGGATCTGTATGCATCTGGGACTGAACCAGTTAAAGAGTACAGTCTAGACCTGCTCTATGTGAAAAGTACCCTGAGATAACTTTTGCTATGATTTGGCACCATATAAATAAAATTGAATTGAAATGAACCATAGCATTTGTCCAGTGTATTTCCCAGGTGGGTGGTACATGTGATGTATTAGTAAAAACCTTTTAAAGATTTGTCGGCTGAACAGTGATGAAAATGACCCAGGATGAATTTGGGGGAGTCTGGGACTTATGAATTCTGTCTGACTGATTAAGTCTGTCTAATGTTCTCTTGATGTGTTATGTGGATGTGGTTGCATTTGCTCTGGGGTGGATGTAAACCAGAATGAAAAAAAGTGGTAAGAATTCCCTGGGGAGATAGAAAGGGTGCAGGGAAACGGCCAGGATTTCAATGTAAGTATTGCACAGCTTCTCCCTGACAATGACTGTTGAGCAACAGCGTGTGTTTACATAGATACAAACACCGCTGCAATGTTGTTTAGCAGTGAGCTCATTATTCATACATGTGATTAACGTTGACTTGAAGTTTGTCTGTCATTTTGTTGTTGTTGTTTTGGGGTTTTTTTGCGGAGGGAGCGCACATTAGCCAGAATGACGAGGGTGCATGATGAGGGGCGCGGTTGGTGTTTACATTTCTCCCGTCTAAGTCTGGCTCTACTCTGTCCCTTTTTCTTCCTCCTTCTAGTTATCTTCTTTTTGATGTGTGAAGAATCCTCTTGATTGGAAGAGTACTAGCATAATATTTCCTCTGGAAACGTCTCTGTAGTAAATGCTTGGGGGAATGAAGTATTAACTGCAGCAGATAATCACTGGGGTATGTGACTCGCAGGCTGTCGGGAAGGTTGTGACCAGTTGTTAAGCAAGATACATACTCCAAAAATTGCATAAAATGCAAAAACACCAATGACCAAAAGAGTCTCCAGCAATATGTGCAGTCCAACTGTGAGCAGGCATGGCAAGCAAATGAAGAAGGCAGAACTGAAAAATAGATGAGCATGAAAAAAAAAAAAAAACTTGCCAAGAATGCGTTAAAAACTGCAACATAAGCAGCCAAATGTCAAACACAATATGTAAACATAACACGAGCAACATATACAAAAAATAACACTAATTAAACCTGCAAGCAGTGATGGACAGGCCCTCGCACCTCGCGCGTGTCAGAGTGAGAGGCAGCCGTGGTATCACTATTGGAGGTCTGTTGACACAGCTCTGAATTCGAAGGATCATCAGACACTGTGAATGGGTAAAATCTTATTTTCTGTGTGCAGTATGTGGCACTGGAGCTCATAAGAAATTGTGTATACATTTGATTGACCACGTGTCATTTAGGCCTCACTTCCTGTTGCACATAGGCGATATTACATCAATGAAATATTAATGCAGCAGTATATTTACTAGAGGGCAACTGACATGGACAATTTCATACATCTACGTCAAATTTAAAGATGTAGGCTTTGACTTTGAAATTTTCTAGAGGGTGCCTCCAGCCATTTTTTCACACCCAAATCCAAGACCCATATCATACATCAAGTTATGCCACTGATGTATGTTCAAAGGTTTGTGAGTTTTTGAGCACCCCTAGCACCTCAAAGTAATTAGGGCCAACAAGCCATGCCCTAACTCAATTGTGATAGTAATCGAAATACTCAAACATAGGTGCAAAGTTTCATGAGTTTTCATGCATTCTAAAGGCCTCAAACATGTTTTCATAAAATGAAAATTAATGCACGAAACTCAAAATGGATGACCTCCTGTCCAGCAAAAAAAAATCAAAAAAAATATTTTATGACCAGAATGATGAAAGCAATGAACCTACCGAATTTCATGAACATCCAAGGAACTATATCCCAATATGGCCATGCGTTTGGGGGCGTGTGATATGTACGCCAATTTTCATGAGTTTTCAAGCCCCTCAAAAATGCAGTGGCATGAGGGAACAATAATAATAATAATTAAAGCTGCAAGCAGCAATAAACAGGCCATCGCATCTCGTGCATTTCGGAGGGAGCTGCAGGTGATCACATAAGGCTGATTTCCTTTTGTCAGTTGGGGGCACTCTAACTATGACTCTATACTGACATGTACATGTATTCAGGTTTATCAAGCATGAGAAATTTGGGGCAGAATGGACAATGTAAAGTGGAGTTACAACAACTTCCTGTTTAATGCTCCAAACATGTTTTGGGCAAAATTGTCTGGCACGCCACGCCAAGGATATTCCATGAAAACTAAAACTTAGGGTAAGAGTCCAAGAGGCTTTTTAAAATCTAGAAATGATACATCTGCCTACCAAATTCTGTACATATACATCAAATTTAAAGGTGTGGGCTTTGTCTTTGAAATTTTCTATGGGGTGCCCTTGCATGTGCAAAGTTTTGTGAGTTTTCGAGTACTCCTAGCACCTCAAAAATGCTAAAAATAATTAGGGGGCCCTAAAGAGCCAAAATGCCACACCCAAGCCCAATTTTGGTAAGAATTGAAGTATTTATTAGTTTGAACATATATGCAAAGTTTCATTACTTTTCGCGCATCCTAAAAGCCTCAAAAACATGTTGCACATCAAAGAAACTTTGTTCCAAAATGGGCCCTGCGTTTGGGGGAAGTGCACTGGCATTACCCAAGCCCAGTCACTACAGATAACAATAATAATAATTAAAGCTGCAATCAGCAATGATTGGGCCCTCACTCCTGTGCACACGTCGGGGCACTCCACAGTCGAAGGGCTTTTATTGCAGGCATGCAGATGTGTTCAGGACCGGGCTCTTATCAGACACTCCACAAGTTAGTTAAGTATCACTTCCTGTCCACTATGTGGTGTCAGAGAACACCCACTGCCAGTAGGTGGCGCTATGACTATCACTCAGTATTGACATGGAGATGTGTTCAGGCCAGGACTCTTCAAGCAAGACTATCAAGCATGAAAAATTTGGTTCAATGTACATTCAAGTTACAACAACCTCCTGTTTCATGGCGAAACATTAAAGTTCACCACATCGCCATGGCAACAGCGTTCAATGAAAACTTCAACTTTGGTCAGTGTCAATGATGACACTGACCAAAGTTGAAGTCAGTCAACTCAAATCTCTAGGAGGAGTTCCTTAAAATACAATGCCTGTAAATTCCAAAAATTACACTAAAATTACAAAGTAAATTCAAAATGTCTGACTTCCTGTTGGACTATGGACTAGGGTGGACTTGGACTAGAGTATGGCTCCCAGAGGCATTTTTGTGCATCGGGACATGATACATGTTCCTATCAAATTTGGCTCATCTATGTTAAATTTAAATGTGAGGGCTTTGACTTTGAAATTTTCTAGGGGGCGCCCTCAAGCTATTTTGCTACACCCGAGGCCAAGACCCATATGAGACAAATAAATCGATCAATCAATCAATCAGTCAATCAATCAGTTTTTATTTATATAACGCCAAATCACAACAAAAGTCATCTCAGGGCACTTTTCACATAGAGCGGATCTAGACCATACTCTTTAATTTAGAGAACCAACAATTCCCCCATGAGCAAGCACTTGGTGACAGCGGTAAGAAAAAACTCCCCTTTAATGGGTAGAAACCTCAAGCAGAAACCAGCTCTTGGTGGGCGGCCATCTGCCTTGACCGGTTCGGTTGAGAGAGAGAAAGAAAGAGGGGGGAGGGAGAGGGGGAGAGGGGACAGAATAACAACAATCATAACAATAACATTAACAGCAGCAATAGTCGGAGAGGGACACCAACAGGACTGTGAAGGACCATGAAGCCTTGGCCTGCAACCCAGGGTTTCCTGCGTGATGAGAAAACACAAAAAAACTCTAGGGAAGAAGCCAAGTTAGTAAAATGCATTGATGGTACATGAATGGAGGAGAGAGAGAGGAGCTCAGTGGCCCTCAGAGGCCCTAACTATAAGCTTTATCAAAAAGGAAAGTTTTAGTCTTTTAGATGTGGAGAGGGTGTCTGCCCTCTTGGACCGAATCTGGAAGATGGTTCCACAGGAGAGGAGCCTGATAGGTGAAGGCTCTGCCTCCCATTCTACTTTTAAAGACTGTAGGAACCACCAGTAAGCCTGCATTCTGGGAGCGCAGTGTTCTAGTGGGATAGTACGGTACTATGAGCTCTTCAAGATATGATGGTGCCTGACCATTAAGGACTTTGTAAGTTAGGAGAAGAATTTTAAATTATTCTAGATTTTACAGGAAGTCAATGTAGCGGAGCTAAAATGGTAGAAATATGATCTCTTTTACCAGTTTTTGTTAGTATACGTGCAGCTGCATTCTGGACCAGCTGGAGAGTCTTTAGAGACTTGTTAGGGTAGCCTGATAGTAAGGAATTGCAATAATCCAGCCTAGAAGTAACAAATGCGTGGAATAGTTTTTCTGCATCTTTTTGGGACAGGATGTGCCTGATTTTTGCAATATTACGATAGTGAAAAAAGGCCTTGAAATTTGATTTATGTGGGAGTTAAAGGACATATCCTGATCAAAGATAACTCCCAGATTCCTTACAGTGGTGCTGGAGGCCAGGGTAATGCCATCCATAATAGTTATATCAGATATAAGATAATGTGTTTCTAAGGTGTTTAGGGCCAAGCACAATAACTTCAGTTTTATCTGAGTTTAGTAGTAGAAAATTGCAGGTCATCCAGGTCTTGACGTCCTTAGGCATGCTTGGAGTTTGTTTAACTGATTGGTTTCATCAGGCTTCACTGATTGTTAATTGGCTATCATCTGCATAACAATTAAAATTTATGGAGTATTTCCTAATAATATTACCTAAAGGAAGCATATACAAAGTGAACAGTCTTGGTCCAAGTACAGAACCTTGTAGAACTCTGTGTCTAACCTTTGCGTGCATGGAGGATTCATCATTAACGTGTACAAACAGAAATCGGTCTGATAAATAGGATTTAAACCAGCTTAATGCAGTTTCTTTAATGCCAATTAAATGTTCCAGTCTCTGTAATAGGATGTGATGGTCAATTGTGTCGAATGTAGCACTAAGATCTAACAAGACAAGTATGGAGAGAAGTCCTTTGTCTGATGCAGTAAGGAGA
Source organism: Thunnus maccoyii (assembly GCF_910596095.1). Lineage (NCBI taxonomy): Eukaryota > Metazoa > Chordata > Actinopteri > Scombriformes > Scombridae > Thunnus > Thunnus maccoyii. The sequence continues at coordinate 1,084,848 of NC_056540.1, read as the reverse complement.
TCATTTGTGACTTTCACCAGTGCTGTCTCTGTGCTATGATGCGCTCTAAATCCTGACTGAAAATCCTCAAATAAACTATTGTTATGTAGAAAGTCACATAACTGATTAGAGACTGCTTTCTCAAGGATCTTAGAGAGAAAGGGAAGATTAGATATAGGTCTATAGGTGGTTAAAATTCCTGAATCAAGAGAAGGCTTATTAAGAAGAGGTTTAATTACAGCTATTTTAAAGGACTGTGGTACATAGCCTGTTACTAAAGACAGATTGATCATATCTAGTAAGGAGATGCTAACTGAGGGTAAGGCTTCCTTAAGCAGCCTAGTTGGGTTGGGGTCTAAGACACAGGTTGATGGTTTAGATGAACAAATCATTGAAGTTAGTTCAGGAAAGTCGACTGGAGAAAAACAGTCCAAATATATGTCAGGATTTACAGCTATTTCTATGGTTCCTGAGTTTGGGGGTAAATCAGTGCTCAACAGGCAGTGCTCCTGCCCCTGTTGAGGGCCTCCTGCCCTCAACAGGGGCAGGAGGTGGTGAATTTTGTCTCTAATAATTAGAATTTTATCATTAAAGAAGCTCATGAAGTCGAGTTATGACTCTTTGTCAGCCTGGCCAAAGTGCTGAAAAGGAACCTGGGGCTGTTTTTATTCTCCTCTATCAATGATGAGTAATAGGCGGCTCTGACATTACAGAGGGCCTTCCTATATGTTTTAAGACTATCTTGGGAGACTACGCGAGATTCTTCCACTTTGGTGAAATGCCAAATCCTTTCAAATTTTCACGATGTTTGCTTTAATTTGTGGGTTTGGGAGTTATATTATTATACCATGGAGCTAACCTCTTATGTTTTATTATCTTCCTTTTTAAAGGGGCGATGGAGTCGACCAGTGTCTCGAGGAATGTGAGTATTAATATGACTCGGGGGGAGTGGATTCATTTGGACTGACATATTCTTCATTACACAGCCAGGTTTCAGTGAGACAAAATAAATCAATATGATGGTCTGACATTAAATTGTTTACTAATACGGCTTTAGATGATCAATTGTTTAAGAGTCTATATTTAATTCTCCTATTTTGTTGTACTATTGCAGTATTGCAGTAGTGGTTTTAATTTTTATTAGATTTTTATGAATGAATCCTCTTCTGTTTACTTAAGATTTAATTGATTTAAGTGGTAGGGAACAGACACAGTTTCTATGTGGTTTTGGGTGGGTAACTGCTCTAATGGAAGCGCATGTGGGACTGCAGCTCTGCCTCCTGATCTCAATTCTGGGTTGTCATGGTTTTGGTCGACTAATAAATTCAGCCATATTCCTAGATATGAGAGCAGCTCCATCCAAAGTGGGATGCATGCTGTCTCTCCTAATCAGACCAGGTCTTTCCCAGAAAGTCTGCCAATTATCTACGAAGCCCACATCGTTTGCTGGACACCACCTCGACAGTTAGTGGTTGAATTGTGCCTGGTGCCCCTAGTGTTTACAAAATAAAATACAAATAATGAAATAATCAAACAAATGAAATAGCTCCTATAAATGTCCTTCATAAATATATAGACAGGAGAGGGAAAAGGAGAGAGACTAGAGGGAAATAACAGAAAGAACCAGTTTCTGGTGAGTTCTGAGTTCATTCAGAAGCTGGACTGAACACAAACACACAGACACACTCCCACAAACACCTCAGTGCAACCATTTGTAGACTGCTTACAGCTCATGTACAGTTGGTATGTTGGCTTTTTGGGGCAAATAAAACAGTCCAGCAGTCAAACTTGCATGAATGATGTGAGGCAAAAATTTGCTTCGTGTTCTGTATCTTTGGCTTAGGTGACACATTCAACATTTTTCCACCATATATCATACCAAACAAAAAGGGTTTGACACTTAAAATATAACACAAAATTCATTATGTCACAAGAGGTTATGAGTGGTGAAATTATCTTGTGAGGTTTCTCAGCAGAGAAACCTGGATCATTTATAATGGATCATTTATAGCATATCCAGGGGCAGTTTTCCATAATATGTTACTGGCATGGTTAAAGTACAATGAAGGATTTGTATAGCATCTTTGGAATTATTGATCAAACATTATATAAATGGTTGAATAAAATAATTATCGTAGAGTGGCTGATGTGGTTAGCCTAGCTTAGCATAAATACTGGAAATGGGGAGAAACAGCTTGCCTGGCTCTGTCCAAAGTCCAAAAATACACCTACCAAACACCTCTAAAGCCATAATTATTTTTTTCACTAAAGCTGTTGTTTGTCTAAATGCTAAGCTTGGCTAACTATTTCCTGACTCCATTTGAACATCTTCAACATCTCTCAGAAAAAAGTGAATTAGTGTATTTCTGTGCTGTTGTGTAAAAAGACTGTCTGCCCAGACAAACAAATACCACCATGATGAGACAGGTTAGGAATGCATTTACACATCACATTGGTCAGTTCCAACAGGAGAAATGCCATTTATTTATCTGTATGTTATATATATCATGTCATTTCATTCTCTGACCATGCAGAGTTACAATGAAGAAGTGCTGGGATGAAGGGTGAATTATTAAATTTGATAGTGGTTCTGTTCTTTTCTTCAATCTCAGAATATGATCATGTTTATCTCAAAATAAACAGATCTTCATTCAGCTCTGGTTAATTGTAGAATGTATTCCAAATGAAGCATGTCTGTGCCAGCTTAGAAGACAAACCTCACATCTGTTTTTGCATCTCTTCGTCACCTCTCAATTTTAGCATTTGACCTTTGCAGATCAAATTAGAGGAGAGAGGAGGGAAGAGGAATGGCACATTTTGAATTCAACCATTAATTCCACTGATGCTTGCACAGTCATTTAGCTGGCAGGCCTGGGCATAGGAATCTATCCATTCTGGCTCCAGCATTACAACTCTCTGGGACATGCATGGCTAGCTTGGCTATAGCAACCCACAATGGTGTCAATGGGCAGTTAGAGTCCCGCGGTGCAGGACAGACTGTAGAGACTAATACAGGACACGGCAGCCAAGACTGGGAGATGGGATGGCAGGGGAAGCCAGGACTGGGATAGATGGGAGATGGGAGAGATGACTAAACAGAGAGGGAGGCCACAGACTCAGGACTGAGCTGCAGTCGTGCAAAGCTGGTTGATGAGCAGGAGAGGACAGGTCAAGGACAATCAAGGTGTACTTGAACTGATTTGTATCAGCTTTATTAAAAAATAATTCCAGTTTTTTACAACTTGGGTCTTGTTTTTGTCATTTTGGTCATTTCTATCAGTAATAACAGTGTGCTTACCAAGTTAATAGCTGATATCTTGAACACAGCGTCATCACTATCAAGAAGTCTAATAGATCAAGAAACACAAGCAATTATGCGATCAGACACATTGTAAACAAACCCCTAGGTTAGACAAAATAGACAAATTTGGAAGAGAAAATGTAGATGGCAAAAACCCCTCACTGTCTGTTGTTAACATCCATCCATCCACAGTTTACCCACTTCCTGCTTCAACTTTAACCAACTGTACTGCACTTTCTATAGCTGTAGCTGTGCACACACAGTTTTCCTACACAATGAGAGTTTATTAGCAAAATTTTAGGTGCATTCACTTTCAGTTTGACCTCCAAATAGAATGATTTAAATTGATCAGTTTATTTTGTTGTACACTAAAAACACCAAATGATATTCTTTGACATAAGTAACAATTTGAAACCTAAATCAACAGCATTCAAAGTAAAATTAAAATTGTGCCAACAAATCAAGCAACTCTGTGGTTATTTTGTCTTTGCACTTGAAAATGTCATAAGTTATACAAACCTTTCTTGTATTATTGACTCAATGTAATTGGATAGGTTTGTCAGTTTCAGTTTCAGTTCAGCTGACTAAATGTCCAATGGATCGTTTACTTCACCCATCAAATGAAGTTATTTAGAAACATTGTTAGCTTGTACTTCCCAGCATGCATTGTATTTAGGTTAAAATTCTTCTTTTTTCTCAAATGAAAAAAGTTACATGATGCATGAGGCCATTGCAGTGGTGTCTAAGTCACAATTTACTGCAATTTGTTGCCTTTAACCTTTTTTACAGTGTAGCCATGTCACAGTACAGATTGACAGAGTAGTTTAATTTGATTTTTGTAATATCTGTGTTGCATTAGAACTAGCTGAAGCTAAGAGATGCTAAATCTCAATTTTATCTCAATATACTGAATGAGGCAAAACTGATCTGGAAAAACATGGATAATTTCACAAGGAGGGACCCAAAATTTTTAGGAGATTTTAAACTCAAAGTACAGGGGAAGTTAATTGAAGATCATCTTACTGTTGTTTCTGTCTTTAATAATTTTTTTCTTGAGTCTATATATGAGTTAGGAAAAAAAAATTACAAAAAGGAAACTGGATATTGTTTCTATAGATGCTACAGGTCAGGTCTCCGAGCTGGAAGAGACTAATGAGTTACAAGTAAACAAAATCATCATCTCCTTAAAAAGCTTCAAAAGTGGAGATGCTTTCCAATTTGACATCATATTTGTTAAATCACACAAAGATATTTTAACTCCCGCCATTGCTCATTTATTAACTTGTCTTTCAAACACAGCTCCTTTCCTGATGGCTGGAAAGGTGCCATTGTCACGCTTATTTTTAAATCTGGAGACTGCCTTGAAGCCAGTAACTAGAGAGTCAATAAGTATACTGCCAGTACTCTCAAAGGTTGCTCAGAAAGTTGTTATTGAACAACTGACAACATTTCTTAACACAAGCAATTTTGGTCTACATTGTATGCAATATGGCTTTAGAGCAAATCATTCCACCAAAACTGCTACCTTGCACTTCATAGAGCAAATTAAATCAAGACTTGATAAATGAGGGGTAGTTGGTGCTGTATTTTTAGATCTGTGTAAAGCACACAGTCAATCATGATGTTTTAATATCAAAACTCTTTAAATTTAACTTCTCATCTAGAGCACTGGCATGGATGTCTTCATATTTATCTAATAGCATACAATGTGTTTAGTTTGTGACACACTGTCCAGTAACATGAAGTGCGCAATGGGTGTTCCGTAAGGGTCAGTGTTAGGTCCCCTATTATTTAGCCTCTATATTAATGATCTTCCTAAACATTGTCATGATGTAGAACTACAAATGTATGCAGATGACACTGTTGTGTACACACATGCAAAAACGGTTGAGTTAGCTGCTGCTAAGCTAACAATTGCATTAGAAAGGATCACACATTGGCTCAATCAATCATGTTTGAGTCTAAATGTAAACAAGACAAAGGGTATCTTTTTCTCTAAAACCATGGTGCAACCTCCTAACGCTGATATTCTCATCAAAGGTGAAAGGACTGACGTAGTCACTGATTTTAAATATCTTGGTGTGACACTGGATCCAAATTTGAACTTTAAGAAACATGTTTAAAAACAGTTAAAACCATAAAGTACAACTTAGCAAATTTTAGACATATTAGAAACTGTCTCTCTTTGGACGCAGCCAAGATATTTATGCATGCTATGACTCTTTCTCATATGTCTTATTGCATCACATGTTGGGGGCAGGCTGGAGAAACAGCCATAAGACCTTTTGAGTCCTTATACAAACAAACTCTGGACAAAAAGCCAATGCATTTCCCTCACTATGGGGTACTGGCGAAATACAATTTACTGAGCTTTGACAATTTTAGATTATTATTAAATTTGTGCCTATTTTATAAAATTTTAAATGGTTTGGCCCCTCCTCCACTACGTGACTTGTGTATACTTGCTCAGTAAGTTCTATTATATCCTCCAGAATATCCTTCATAAAAGATTGTACTATACCATTTTGTCGAACTTCATTTGGGCAATCAGCTTTCTACGTGAAAGCCACAACTCAGTGGAATGCCCAACTGATGATATGAAGAACTGCAGTTCCATCAGTATGTTCAAAACCAAATTAAAAATTCTTCTAAAAACTCAGCTCTGTAACCACTGAATCTGAATTTCATCTCATGGTTTTCTCATGAACGCAAATAATCTTGCTTTTAATTTGACAAGACATTATGAATTTCTAGATGACATTGTGGGTGTATGTGATGTGCTGTCGTGTGTAGCTTTGTATTTTGTATTATGTGTCCTGTATGTTTTTTGCTTTGTACTGTTTGTAATTGTGCTGTTATATTTGTGACCTGTTTAAGGGACTGCAGATGAAAAACAGCTATAAGCTAACTCTGGTACAGCACCTTAAATGGTAACATTTATGTTTAACACTGTACATGCTCCCAATAAATAAATAAATAAATGAATAAACATCACTTAAATTCCTGCAGCCACAGGCAGTTTTATGCCCACAGCTGTAGGTTTAAACCAGATACAGGAATCATGTTACTACCTGTTGTTTAGCCCAAATGCTGACCTCATCATTCTGTATTTTACTGTGTAATTCACATGACGGTCACAGGATAACCTGAACTGTGGGCTTTGACAGTCTGGTAGGACCCCTCTCTTCTATAAAGTAACGTCTCATGGGTATCAGTGCTAGTGTTAGCAAACTAAGCTAATTAGAATACATACTTAAAATGTTGAATGTTAAAGGGGCTAACTAGGGACAGCTAATGATAGCTAACACTATGTAGACTTGTTAAAAAAGGGAAAAGTCCTTTACCAGTTTTTGTAGGTTGTACAGTATGACCTTCCACAGCCTGAGGGAAACTGTCGCTCAGAGGTTCGAGGCATAGATGTTGTTTCCACCAACATGTCCAAAACCAGTTTCATCCTCCTCTGAACACTGGGGAAAAATGCACAATAGCTGAGATATCATTATAGTTTATATTAAACAATTAATTCAACAAACAATTCTAATTACTGTTTTCTTTGAAATAAAGTACTGTAAATGTTTTTGTGAGAGAACAAGTATTGTCCAGACCAGCTGTGTTTCTATTATCAGCAGCTAGATCACTGATAGATATCAAACTATTTACTGATAACTGGTCTATGCTAGTTGGTGGAAAAAACATATGAGATGCAGTCTACTCATGAAAGTGATGGATGCGTTTCTTCTTCCTAATCGATTATACAAATAATTGTGGATGTGGATAGTTAAATGACACATGAACAATCCCATTCTTTAGACACAAAGTGGACATCAAACACATTTAGCCTGGAACAAAAGAACTGAAATGAGTCACTGCTGTCTGGAAGTCCTGAAACACTGCAGACTGCCGGGCCAAGACAGCACAAGGTTGAGAAGTACTTATCTATAGAGAGGGAGGAGGAAAGATGGTAAGAGGAGATGAAAAAAGATGGGGGGTTGGGGGATATGGGGTGCTAGCTGGATGGAGAAGAGAGGTGTGGGTGGAGGTGGCCTCAGGCTGGGATTTACAGGAAGAACGCCAATAAGAGTCCAGCCTTCTCTTGACTTGTGTTTTTCCCTGCTCTCCATTTTTGTTGGCAGTATTTTACTGCAGTGGGACAAGAGTTTATGCAAGCCATTTGAGACTGGAGGAAATATAGATCTAATTTGAATATTTACATATATTTGCTTTGAAATAGGAGGCGAATAACCAACATAGAATCCTACAACACCCACACAGCTGACAGAAACTGTTAAGCCCAATTTTTTTCAGCTGTTCTGAAAGGCAAACTGCCCTTTTAAGCTATATTACAGTATTTAAATTTTAATTGCCTTAAAAGTTATTCAGCAAATACATGTTTTTTTACCAACACTGGGATACTCAGTAACAGATGGTGCAAGAGATGGCAAACCATGCCAAGAATGTCACTTTCTGCTCCCCATTCCATTTTTATTTTGTCCCATTTAAATTTCCCCCAACACCAACTGGAGCTTAGCGTAACTGTAGAAGCTACCATTGATTTGGTTGCTCCTGCTTCAGTCAGGACAATTATAAACAACTGTTCACTATTACTATTTATGTTTCTGAATGATAATTTAATCTTGCAAATATTAAAGTTTTATATTGTTAAATATGGATGTTTCACTGTTGATGCTCAGGTTGGCAATCAGTTACCACAAAAAGGGGGAATGAACTCCCAAAAAAGCTAATGCACACTGCTATGTCAAGGTACACAAGTTAAAAAGCCTTTATAAGCCTTAAATTAAGTACTTATACAATGAACAAATTGGTATTTCGAAAAACACTGAATTTGATATTCGTTCGATCTACTGTTTACTATTCTATGGGACACATATAGTTTGTCATTTTAATGTAATTTTCCAAGAAATGTTCATGATTAAACAAAACAGAAAAAAAATATAAAATAACATTACTTGAAAAATATTCCTACTACTGAATACTTCTCCAAAAAAAGAGCAAAAAAGACCAGAAAATGTGTTTCCTGCGGAAATTGCATGTGAGCTGCTTTGCAGATATCAAAAAATGATAATAAAGACTTAAAGAACAAAAGTGTGAATACTGAAAGCATTCACACTAATAAATCTTTTAAGAACAAAAGAACACTGATAATTAGAAAGTGCTTTACCTGCAGAAAATGCACATGAATGCTGAGAGCTGAAATAAATTGCAAAGTATACAGATTTGTTTAACAACCCCATCTGTACAAGTGCACAGAATTTACTTACCATGGAATATTACATTAAAGGGATGTGGCAGTTAATGTATGGTGGTGTTTTACTAATGACCACAAGGTGGGACTATTGATGTCATGATTTAGTATGTCCTGCATATTTACATGGAGAAATTGTGTACCAAGTTTAATTTAATTAAAGACCACCGAATTGCAGAAATATTGTGTTATAATGTTACTTTAGCAACCCCTATGGGTATAGCTATATGAAATTTTACACACTTATGCAATGTGACTCTATGTACAAAATTCCCAAATTTGGTTGCAATCCAATTTAATATTGAAGAGTTATGGCCCATCTCCAAGTGCATCAGGCTACACCTTCAAAAGTTTGATAACCAATTACAGTCAAATGGTACATGATATCCAAAAACAAACTCATAAGTTTTGTTCGGGGTCATCTAAATATTGTATATACCAAGTTTGTTGAAGATTATATGATATATAAAAAATGTGTTTACCAAAAATCCAAAATAGCAGAATTTTTTTTCGGGTGGATATGGGCGGTGACTATATCAGTCTAATCAGCATCATCCAAGGAACACGCTGTGCAAATATGGTTTTGATAGGCCTTACAGTTCATGAGTTATTAACCAAAATGTAAAATGCATAATAACTGACTCACATGGAGGGGATACTGGTCCTATGTTTTAATATGTTAAGCATTTCCACATGGGACAGCTGTACATGACATATAAATACTTCAGCACTTTTAGTTTTTGAGTTATCAACTGTAAAACATTCAACCCATAGACTTTCCATTACAAATTTTAATATTTTAAAAAATTATATAAACTCACTAGATCGTGCACAATGAAGAAAAGTAATAGAATACATCTCCTTAAGGGAATGTATGTTACAAAGAGCAAAGATGAAAGCTGCTTTGCAGGTCTGTTGACGCGGCTCTGAATTGTCAGGATCATCAGACACTGTGTGAATGGGTAAAATATTTCCTGCAATACGTGGTGCTGGTGATGACTCATTGGAAATTGTGTATATATTTGGTAAACTATTCGTCATTTAAGCCTCACCTTCTGTTGCACATAGGCAATACTACATAAGTGAAATATTAATACAGCAATACATTTACCTGAAGGAAAATGACAGGAATATACATTTTCATGGATATTGGACATTGCATGTAGGAGATAACTATCACTTTCTGTGTCCACTATGTGGTGCTAGAGAACACCAATAATTATATGTCATGTTGATTTGTATCACTTATAGACCACACCATTTAAATTTCATGTAAATTGGTTGATGTTTCTCACATAAGGCTGATTTCCTGTTGTCAGTAGGTGGCGCTATGAATATTACTCAATAGTGACATGTTGCTGATGTGTTCAGGCCTGGACTCTTATCAAGCATGAGAAATTTGGGGCAGATTGGACAATGTAAGGCCAAGTTACAATAACTTAATGTTTAATGCCCCAAACGTGTTTTTCACAAAATTGTTCGGCACGCCATGCCAAGGGCGTTCCATGAAAACCAAAAACCTTCACAATTTAACATTGCAAAGGTCTTTAGATGTAACCTACTAAATTTGAAGTCGCTAGGGTTAAATCTCTGGGAGGAGTTTGTTAAAGAACAATGCCTGTCAATGGCTTCACTTTGCAAAAAAATTCAAAGTAGATTCAAAATGGCTGATTTCCTGTTGGACTTAGGGTATGGCTCCAATAGGCTTTTTTTCAGACTTGGGATGGTACATCTGCCTACCAAACTTCATACATCTACATCAAATGTAAAGGTGGGGGCTTTGACTTTGAAGTTTTCTAGAGGGTGCCATTGAGCCATTTTGCCACACCCATGCCTGAGACCCATATCAGATATCAAGTCACACTCCTTTTGATGCATGTGCAAAGTTTCATGAGCACCCCTTGTACCTCAAAATTGCTGAAAGTGTTTAGGGGGCTCTATGGAGCTGATGTGCCATGACGAAGCCCAATTTTGATACTAATTGAAGGATTTATTAGTTTGAACATATTTGCAAAGTTTTGTTAGTTTTCATGCATCCTAAAGGCTTAAAACAAATGTTCATAAAATGAAAATTGACATACGAATTCCAAAACTTCCTGTTGGGTGAAAAAAATTGAAAAAATATGTATGCAATAATAACAATAATAATAATAATAATAATAATTGTTATTATTATAATAGTAATCCCTTCAAAAACAATAGGCTCCTTGCACTTTCATGCTTGGGCCCTAATAATAATAATAATAATAATAATGATAATCCCTTCAAAAACAATAGGTTCCTCGCACGTTCAGTGCTAGGGACCATTGGGCCCTTGGCACTTTCATGCTCAGGTCCTAATAATGCCTTAAAAAACAAAAGGTTTCTCCTTCCCTCTCAGCCCAACAGTCCCTGGCACTTTTGTGTTCGGGCCCTAATTATCCCCTCAAAAACAATAGGTTCCTCACACTTTCAGTGCCAGGGACCATTGAGCCCCTGGCACTTTCATGCTTGGGCCCTAATAAAGCTTTGAAGAACAAAAGTGTGAATAACTAGAAACTGCATTTCCCATGGATAATGTGTGTTAATGCTGACAGTTGAAATAAATTGCATTGCTGATAGAATGGTGTTCATCCCTCCAGAAGAGTTCCAGAGACTTGTAGAATCAGTGCCAAGGCTGAGGAACACCATTCTTCAAAAAGATATCCCCTCATTTGGTGTTTTGATTATGGTGCTGGAGAGCACCATAATCGTAACACGTCAGTCTAAGATCTCCCATAGGCGTTCAATTCTGTTGAGATCTGGTGACTGCGAAGGCCATAGCATATGATTCACATCATTTTCATACTCATCAAACCATTCAGTGACCCCTCATGTCCTGTGAATTGGGGCATTGTCATCCTGGAAGAGACCACTCCCATCAGGATAGAAATGTTTCATCATAGGATAAAGGTGATGACTCAGAACAACTTTGTATTGATTAGTAGTGACCCTTCCCTCTAAGGGGACAAGTGGACCCAAACCATGCCAGTAAAATGCCCCCACAGCATAACAGAGCCACCAGATCCCCTCACTGTAGGGGTCAAGCATTCAGACCTGCACCATTTTTTTCAATTTGTCACCCATCTGTATATTGAAGAGAGTCACAGGGCAGACTGAAAACAGAAAACCTAATTTCTTATTATTTGTGAATGCAGCCTTGCATTATACAGTCAAATCAGAAACTGTAAAAAGCAAATACTTTGCAAAAATGACCACAAATGACTATGTCAGCCCTTAATTATTATTCTCAGCTAGATTGCTGAACGCTCCACCCATGGTTGATCCTGACCTGTTCTCTGCATACTAATGCAATCTGACACCTGAGCCACTAGTTATCAAGACACTTTTCAGTCCAATTCAATTTTATTTATACAGCGACAAAAGTCATCTCAGGGCACTTTTCACTTGGAGCATGTCTAGACCATACTCTTTAATTTACAGAGAGAGAGACCCAACATTTCCCCCCTGAGCAAGCACTTGGCGACAGCGGTGAGGAAAAACCCTTTTAACGGGAAGAAACCTCAAGCAGAACCCGGCTCTAGGTGGGCGGCCATCTGCTTTGACTGGTTGGGTTGAGAGAGAGAGAGAGAAATGGGTGAGGGGGTGGGGACACAGAGAAGCAGAACGTTGAGTGGGAAATCAGACCTAACTGGCCCAAAATGCTCAAAGTGACAGTGTAGCATCTTTAACAAGTCCTCACACTAACACCACACAATACATTGTTTGTCAGTCCTTTCCAACATGACCCACATCAGTGTTAGAAATACTATTCATATAGTGTTTTCTGATCTGCTGGTTAGGGTTTCGTTTGGTTTAGGCTCAGATACTGCTGTAGAGTTGGGGGAAGAGTGTGGTTTGGATAAAGGGTTAGGGTTTGGTGTAGTTAACCTGCATCATCAAAGCACTTTGTTAAGGTGGGGGAATTATCATGATCAAACTAGTGTTGATTGTCAGTAGGAGTGTAATCAGACTGTGGTCTCCTGTGTTAAAGTGAGGTTCTGTTTCTGACAAAGCTATAATTCATTATGTTATGAGTTTAAGATAAATGACTGTTGGCTGATATATTTTTTTAAATTTTGATGTCTGTATCAGCCTTAACAATCCAGTACTGGTAAGGCTATGGTTTTAACCCAAACCATGATCTTTCCTTAACCTTAACCAAGTAGTTTTTGTGTCCAAACCTAATATGAACTATAGTGGTGGCAGATAAGAAAACAGTCACATGCATCATTTTTGTGACAGTAATTTGATTTTGGAAGGCACTTAGAAACAATGTAATCCTACCAATAGGGCTGTCAGCTCACAGCACACTTCTATGGATCATCTTGGACAAATTACTTTTTTTTTCTTTAGCTTGGACTGAGTTTAGGGATTCATTGTAGGGGCTCATTTTCATAGCATGCCAATATAAACTGAAACCATTAATGCCTCAAACATCTGGCATGCTTTGGGAAGCTAAACACACTTTGTAGTTGATAAGCAAAAAATTCCATGGTATAATCATTCAACAGTCCTTCGCCTTGTATCCATTCACTGCCTCTCTTTAGCATTACCTCTCCTACTAAACCAACCATGAAGGCTATAGAAGTTGTGTGCCTTGCACTTCAGCAGCAGTCCTATGGGATCAGGCTCTGGGCCGCAGCAGTCCAGCCCTGTTTGTGGACTGTCTACACAGGTAAAGCAGTCAGGCAGATGGCTGGCTGGACAGCCAGCTGCCTCTGCAGGTGTTAGCCACCTGTTGGCTTTGGAGCCATCCAGGGAAATAGACAGACCTCTGTGCCGTGGAGGAAGCAGAGGGCCTGGGGAGATGTGGGTTTTCTGGGTGGAGGAAATGGGAACTTCTGAGACCACTGTTGAATTTGGCAAGATGGATGCTAAGAAAAGGCTGCAATGAACATCAGACAAACACAGATACAGGGCAGGTAAATGGAATGTAGTTTGGATGAATTGCATTGTTAATCTTAGTGGAATATTTAGAGATGTGCTTAAAAGCAGATGCTGTACATAATTTAGCATTTAGATTTGTTTTTGTTTTTGACTGCAGTCTGGGAACTTTGCTGTTTTCTTTGCTCATCGGGCACAAATAATGAAATATAACTTCTTCTGAGTTGTCAGTTATACAACAATTAGACATTCATTACAATTGTACTGTCTCAAGCTGACTAGAAAGTCAAACAGCAGCAAAAGAGGGGGAGAAAGGGAAGAAAAATGTTGCTGCATTATTATCAGCTGTGTTATTAATCATCTCATACTGATCTGTAGGTGAACATAAAGACACATGCACACACACATGCACACACACACTATCTATCTCCCACGCTCTCTCTTTCTCTCTCTCTCTCTCTCACACACACGTACACACACATGCACACACACACACACACACACACACACACACACACATACACACAACCATCTGTTCCATGGAGGAAACCTTTATTGCTCCTATCTTCAAATTTATCTGAAATCAATGCAGGTCCAGTCACTGGTGGTCACAGAGTGCAACACACCCATTTTTTTACCTGGATCTTTGTTCATGTCTTCAGTGACTTTTAAAGAGTCATAAATATGGAAGGAAACCAGCTGCCTGCTGATGAATATGCACTACTGACACCCCTCACCATACGTGCTGCAGTGTGCAGTTTAACATGGAACAACTCTCCTGAGACTGAAAACGTGATTATTGTTATTAGTGTTTGGAGCCATTTCTAAACAAACTAAAGTAACAAAACTCTTCATAATGGAGGAACATGTCACCCAGTACAGCAGTGTGGGTCATTGACATGTTTTTAATAGTTTTTGGACAACAATGGAGGTCTAAGGCACAGAGGGATAAGATGTATCAGGATACACACACAATACTTGTTGGTAGATCAGTTCATTGGTGGTTTGGATCTGCACATGAGATTTGTTGACAATAATAAAAATATAGAAAATTACCAGCATTATCCTTTAAGGACTGCCAGAGCAGGGCAAAAATGAGAAACTGTCTTCCATAGCAGTCTGACAAACATCAATTGTGTTTGGTTAGGGTTGGTTTGGTTAGATCAGTTGTCCTGCACAGGGCTAGGATTTTCTGGTCATGTTATCATAGTTAATAGTCCTGGTTACTGGTATATACTGTATGCATATATAATACACAATGAGCCAAATCCACAAAAGGATTGCACAGCTTTTGTGGCCACTAAACCTGTGCAAATGAGACAAAAACATAGTGTGTAATTCACAAAGCACCTGCAAAGGGTGAAATGCACTGCAAACTGCGCTGTCAAGCAAATAGCGTTATGGTGCACCTATTCCATTTGCATGTATGTAAATTAGGTAATATTCATACATTTGGTGCAAAATTGGCCACTTTCTATGCAATAAGCCTGGTTGCAGTCTAATTCACAAAGACCAGCGCTAATTACCACACACAGTTAGGGTGGAGTTATTAGTGTCTTCAGATAGTTGGTATTAACTGCGCGCACACTCACTCCTCACTCACTCTCTCTCTCTGTCTCTCTCTCTCTCTCCCTTCAAATCTTCAAGCTTGTGAGGCTTGGATGATATTGAATTGATATTGCATGACATTAAGGGTGAAATCTACAGTCAGATATGGGGGGATCAAGTGGAGTTGTGGGTTTATGTCAGATTTTAAAGTAAAAATAACAGTACTGACAGAGCTCAAGATTCAGCCATACAGTAAGGGGCTGCTTTACTACAAACAGTTCCACCATATAAACCTGGAATCTGTAACAGTCATGTAATGTGTAAGAGCTGACCTGTGAAGATGTGTAATAGAACACAGAACATTAATTTCTGTCAGATCCTGACTGATCCGGTGTTAATGAAGTTACCACTGCTGTGTCGCATGCACAAATGCACACAGCCTCTTTCTCAGTTTGGAGATGCACCTACTGTTTCAACTGCTGTGTGATGCTGCAGCCAGCTGTGACACACTTCTAGCTGTGGGACAAACATCAGTACTGATGTGTGTGCGATAGATTCAGTGACACCTGAACATTATTGTAAGATTCAGACATTAATCTAACATGTTTCAGACCTGCCCACTGAGTCACATTAATAGCTGTATTTTGACATTTGACATTTCAGTAGATCATGTTATAGATGCGAAATACTAGAGAGCTAAAAGAAGCAAAATACATGAAAATTGATTTGTGATTGTGGAAAGGTCTGTATGTGCACACCTCTATTAATTTAATGCACACAATATGAGGATCACCAGTTTTCATTATGGACCAATCTGTGTGCTGAAATGTGGAGAAAAGCCTGAAACACTGGAAACCACTCCTCTCACTCAATCAGACGCAAAATCTTTTGTGAATAGGACCTTAAAACGGGACTTTGCGTTGCTTTTATAGTGGGTGCAATCCATTCTTTGTGGATTTAGCCAAATGTGTACAATCAAAATGTGGGCTAATACAATATTTCTTCATTCAAAACAGAGACTGTACAATGAGAGATTGATGTTTTTCTTTATGTAGTTACACTATTAAACACACAAGATTTATATTTTTATTGAGGATCAGAATGTTTTTGTGATCCAGTAATAATAATTTAATAACCCAGATTATTTTTTATTTTATAATATTTTTTAAGAGCACTCATGAGCATCAGTGCTCTTAAAATGAAACATCAAGCTACAGCTGCAACACAAGCTAAAGAAAACAATGTTGATAAGATAGTCTTTTTATTCCGATATCTGTGATGGATGTAGTAGTGCCCCCATCCACTGACTTTACTTGTGTTCACTTGAGGCGGCTGTGGCTCAGGAGGTAGCCACAGCCACTAATCGGAAGATTGGCAGTTCGATTCCCGGCTCCTCCAGTCCGCATGTCAATGTGTCCTTGGGCAAGATACTTAACCCCAAATTGCGCCTGATGGCTGTGTCATCAGTGTGTGAATGTGTGTGAATGATTAGATTTACTCTGATGGGCACGTTGGGACCTTGCATGGTAGCCCCTGTAACCATTCAGCGTGTGAACGGGTGAATGTGATTCGTAGTGTAAAAAGCGATTTGAGTGGTTGGCAAACCTTTTCTCCATACCAACAATTCTTGCTTTTTAAGCTATATATTCTGGTGCTAATGATCTAGACTCAGAATTAATATTCCACACATGCTAAGATTGAATACCTAATTATAGTATAATTGAATATTTGCTAATTTGACAGGGTTTTATCGAGCTAAAGAAAGTTGAATATCAAATTGAATGTTGTGATGCAAATAATTCAAGAAAAAAGTAGTTGTTTTGAATTGGATTAATGTGATTATGTGAAATTTGTAAGCTTTTGACCATTTCAGTGAAAGTATTTGGACAACTGAATGAAATGATGAGCTCTGTATTAATTCATGCAAACACACGGTCATAAATTCCTGGAAGGACTGATTAACTCTGATGTCTGGCTGGCCATCCTTCTACACATTTCAACCTCTTCATGAATATGGTAAAACCGATTTAGAATTTGGGATGAAGGCAGTGGAACAGTTGACTTCACTTGGCTCACAGCCTATCATTATTGCTCCCTATTATTCCCTATGTGCTGAAAAAACTCCAAATACAACAGAGTAGAGAAGCTGTGTGGAAGTGTGTGTGTGGGGATTGGAGAAACTCGGGCTGTGGGTGATAGTTGAATGTATACTAATGCACTTTCCTCTCTAGTTCCCCCCTACTCATTAATATACATATTTAAAAAGGGAGCATTATGCAAATCCTGCTCCACATTAGATAGCAGAGCTGGTAATTTGGTCTGAAATATAATTCTGTACACATTAACAAGTCACCTACAGCAAAAAAGTATTCTTGAACTTGGTTTAATCTAATTATAGAGCAAACAATAGAACTCCATTTGGGTTGCCTTGCCTGTTTTCTGCAGGCTACGTTGTGGCCTGTGGTGCAGATGAATGCTGAAGCTCACTCAGCTCATGCCAGTTGTAGATGATTGCTCTTTCATGTGCTCTGCTGCTGATTTGAAACAATGTGAAATGATGTGACCAATAAATAATACATAACAACCGAAAGAACATTATTGTTTTTGACCCTAGACACAGGGCCCTATTTGCCCGCAGGCACAAGGCCCGCACTGGTCCAGATACAGTCTTCATGCAGTTTTCCTGAGGTGCAAGTCTACTTTTTGTGCACCTTTGTAGGTTCAGTAATTTCCAACCACCAAAGGAACACACTTGCGCCGATGTAGGAGGAGAGGCACAGCTGAGGCTGTGTTTATGTAGATTAAGTCTGCAGTGCAATTTTGGTGCTCATTTTGGCACAAAATTGTGTTTGTGATAACACCTGCTCAGACCACCTCTTATCACACATGCAGATACAGAGAAATTTTCATGGCTTCAGTTGGCAGAGGCGCACGCACACAGACGTCTCCAAATTCACAAAACACCTTTCATTGAAGTTTTGTCCCTTTCAGTTCGCTACACATTTTACTATTTACTGCAGATTGACATGAGAATCAAAACACAATTTTACTAGGGAAGATTCTAACCAATAATATCATGCACATGAGCATAATTCGGTGACCCAGAGTTCAGAAACACATTCTGTGAGACTTCGTTTCCCACAACCATTTATAGACGTCGGATCTTTTCCATGTTTACGAAACAGCTGAAGTAATCACACAGCACTAGGAATGATACGTGTGTTTCATGCGCAGTCTCTAATTTGAGAGTAGGGCTGTGCATCAGTTAATGCATCAGTGCAGTTTATGCATCAGTGTTAAAAAAAAATTCCGTCATATCATAAGGATCATTACAAGTTTTGAGTTTTCAGTTATGTCACTTAGAGTCAAATCTCAGTTCTGCACATGGACGTATATCCATTTAATCAGTGTGTAAAATATCCTCTGACAGCTGGAGGTTCTGTGCCATACATGTTCCTTCCTAAACAGAGTAGTCAACATCCTGCATGCCTTGAACAAATAAAACATGTTCATAAAAACCTTTTAAAACAGCTGGCACAGCATGGATACTTTCATTCATCAATTACATTTTTTGATGAAACAGTGATAGAACTTGTGAGCTTTTCAAACACTAACCAGCAAATTTCCATTATTTTATCTGTTTATTTAAGGATATTGTATATACTTAAAATCATAAATGATGACTTTCAAATATACAGAGGAGGAGTAGAACTCCTGAGTTTAAATGGATTAATTACCCTATATTGATTGTTTGCACAAAATAAGCAACAGATCCTCATACCAAAATGACAGAATAGGTCTATTTCTAATGACTCCCAAAATTACATATATGGGTGTTTTCAGCACCCTCTATAGGATGGATGGGGATCAAACCACATTAGTCGATTATACCTGCACTCTAGAATGGCCCATAGGAGCGTAATATTCCCTAACACTTGGTTAGGGTTAGGGAAAGATCATGGTTTGGGTCACTTGAAAGAAAAGCAATAGAAAGTAGCAGTCACAGTTGATCCTCCCTGGGATTCACTATGTTTCCCTCTGCAAATGAGATATTAAGTACAGTAATTGCCTGTCAGTGCCTCTTCATTTGGCCATCCCACCAGTCACCAGCTGAAGGGGAAAACTTCACAAGAGGCAGGAGACATCTCTAAGGCCACCCTTGATAACCAAAAGCCTGACAGTGTATCCATCCCATTTCCTTGT
This sequence comes from Thunnus maccoyii, assembly GCF_910596095.1. NCBI lineage: Eukaryota > Metazoa > Chordata > Actinopteri > Scombriformes > Scombridae > Thunnus > Thunnus maccoyii. Next base: position 1,065,649 of record NC_056540.1, on the reverse strand, counting down.
GTCAATACCAGCTGTTTAATAAGGATTTGGGCTGATTCGGGGTAAGAAAAGCTCAGGGAGGATACTGTCTTTTCCTCAAGATCTCTGAGAGGCTTAAGGAGAATTCAGCTTGAAAATAGAATAAACAAGTAGACAGGTTTCTGTAATTGAAATGTCAATTATGCACTGTTGCTCAAAGGAGTCAAAAGGAGTTAAGTGAATTTTAAACTTACAGTTAGAAGGAAAGAACTCTTTGGAGTATGGCTCCAACTAACAATTAATTTGATTAGCGATTAATCGGTAGAATAATTCCTGCATTCATTAATTATCATTTTAGTCAATCAAATGTTTGCTGTTGGGCCTCAACCATGAAGTCACACAAAGAAGGCCTACATGTAAACCCTGAGGCCTGGCCATGAGGCATCTCTTTTCCCTTTGTCCCCCTGAAACAAAGGAACAGCGCCAAAAGGCAGATCACAAACTCCATATCCCAAGATGCACCAGTTTCGCACCAAGGTGCTAAACAGGAAATGGTCTCAACATACAGTCTCTGATTGGCAGACACGCATCAACATCACAGGGAGTCATGGCAATGCAGCCGTGACATCACTCCCCTTTAAAACACAGGTCGGGAGCAAGTCTCGTTCTCTTTCAGGTATCCTTGCTCAGGAGAAGGTTCGCTTTTACGGTCAGCCAGATCACCAACAAAAGTGACTTGTACACTTGTGCTTATTCGACTTTTTCTTTTGGAGCTTCTCCCCTGGCTGGATGAAACAAGACTTCGACCCGTGGGTTAGGGCTAGGGTTAGGGTTTGTGAAAGCACCCGCTGCTCTCCTCTCACAGTTGCGGGACCGAGAGTCGGCCTCCCTTCTTCTCTTTCCTTCTCTTTTACTAACATACACACACATACACACACTCACTGTTCACTTAGTGCTGCTGATACCCCAGGTGTTAACTCCCCTAATTGAATAATTTGTTCATGAGACTACTTTCATAGTTTGGTTATTGGTCCCGGTTTCCGGGCGGTGCCCCCCATTATTAATTAAGTTTAATAATTTCTGATTTCATAATCCATAATTATGAATTATAACTAATAACCAAACTCACTCCTTTCAAACCCAACACTGCTAATAGTGACATTTTATAGATGAAACCATCACAAATTCCAGAACCCATTCTGAATCTGAAACTCTGAGAATCTTTTTATGTTTTGTTGAGGCTGTTATCTGGTTGTCCATCAGTGTCGCCTATTGATGGAATGGTAATGTTAAAAATATGCACAAGGATATTCTGTATTTTTTCTTACTGTCAATAAATGCAAATCCAAAACAACTATGGGCACATTTCCATCCACTTGGTTTTATGTACATTTTCAATTTATGAATAAAAAAATAAATGGAAATGTCTTAAAAAGTGCAAAAAATAATATACAGTATATAACAGTTTTATGCTTGGCTGAAAAATTGGAGTATTGACAAAAGCAAAATGCAACTAAGTGCAATGGAAACATACTTAGCAAATAAATTATGACATATATGAAGCATGTGAATTAGACGTCCACTGGAGAGACGAGAAATAGCACCAGACAAAAACATCAGTACACAACTGTGTGTAAAGAGACTGTGAAGTTCCTCAAATTAACAAACCAAAATGTCATATTTCCATCATGATCTTTTAATTATGTCATCTTGTTGTATCCTCTTCTTCTGCAATGGTTTAATGGCATCAGACTGGTGAATTAGTGCCATCAACTGTTTATCTTGATGAACCAAATCTGAATATTTGCATAACAGTAGTGGATGGAAACTTACATTAATTAATTCTTTAGCCATTTTTCAGGAAGCTTTTTTGGACAACAGGCTCTGATAAACACAGTACTTATTAGTAGGATACATGCATTGTTGGTTTGAGTCTGCACATGAGATTTGACATTCAGAAAAATATAGAATATTGGCAGCATATTTTTCTCTATCGCCACGATGATCCATATCATGTTAACATGTTACAGTTAAGGAACTATAATCCACACGCATCTTCCAGGCATATGAGAGCAGTGAATATGTATGTGTGGCTACCAGGCATGATGAGCCTGGACGCTGTCACATCCTCCCTCCTCAGAGCCCTCAGTGTTTCGCTCAATCACTTCCCATCTGCCTCTTTGTCACACACAACAGACAGGTGCGAGAGATGATTCATTGAGCTTCCTTCACCCAGCGAGACTCCAACGAGGGGAAGTGATTTAGTCCATGTAACTCATAGCAGTTAGGATCCTAACAGGAGCAGTTGCAGAAATTGTATTTGTTTCAATTACTTTGGATTTAAGACGGCTGGTGGATCAGATTTAAATTCTTTCTGTAGTAACCAGGATATTAAGATCAGTCTCATAAAATCAGTTTCATGAATAATTCACCATAATTTTTTGGAACTTATTAAATTTAAGTTAAAATGTGAAAATAAATGGAAAATCTACTAAAATTATTGTTTTAATTTCAGTTATAATTATATTACAAACAGATCTATAACACCAGTGGTGTTACAATAACAATGTAATGAATGTAATTGGTGTACTTTCTTGGCAGAGGATGACTTCAGATAATATTACAGCATGAACAGCAAATACAACCGTTTACTAGAATTAAAGGGTTTTTTGGTTCATTTTAATGTTAATAATCTATACAATCAAGTTAACAAACTTATAACTACCTACCCTATAACTTAAACCATCTTGGGCCAGTATTGAACAGCAATCTGTCACACCCAGTCAGCTAAAACAATGTCTTTTTATCAAACGTATTAGTAAATCTTCCCCACCCATGCCTAAGCAAAAGAACCACCTAAAGCCTCCTATTGGGACAAAGGTTTATTAGCAAGAGATATCTCTCAGTTAAAAACAATAAAACTACTATAAAGAAGTTATAAACAAAATATCATCTGATTTTCCAGCTCTGAAAAGGGTTTGGGTCATGGATCTAAGATGTGCTATAACAAATGAAGAATGGAACAAGGTCTGGAGAAGAGTTCAGCCTATCTCCAAGAATGTCTCACTGAAACTAACTCAGCTCAAAACATTACAGGTATCACTGGACTCCCAATAGGTTGTGGAGGGTGAGGTTAGGGCCAGACAGACTCGTCTAATAAAGGGTCACATCTACATATATTATTGGAATGTGTTACTGTTCAAAAGTTTTAGATTCAAGTTTTCCAGAAAATGTGTTCTGTGACAAAAGTTTGTATTCAGCCCGATTCCGCACTTTGTATAATAGGGGTTCTGTCAAGACTTGAGACTCATTTACCACCATTGCCAGCAGTTTCAGGTTGGGCATCAGCACCGTGAGGAAGATTGTGAGGGAGACCTGTGACCAAATCTAGCTTCAAGTCTAGGAAAAATACATGCCACCTCCAACAGAGGAGATCTGGAAGAACATTGCAAGGAGGTTCAATGAGAGATGGGACTTCCCTAATTGACTTGGAGCTCTGGATGGGAAGCATGTCAGAAATGAGGCCGCTGTAAACACAGGTTCCCTTTTTTTAATTATAATGGAACCTTTTCCACTGTCCTACTTGTCTTAGTGGATGTGGATTACTGTTTCTTTGCTATAGATGTGGGGAGCTATGGTAGAAATAGCAACAGAGGCATATTTGCAGATTCTGCGCTGGGACGGGCCCTCCAGCATGGAACACAGAATGTTCCACCCCCACTGGAGCTCCTGTCTGCACCTGAAGTGGGGATGGTCAGTCATGTTATTGTGGCAGATGAGGCCTTTCTCATGAAGCCATACCTCCTCTGACCCTACCCTGGAAAGTGTCTTGAAGAGGACAAGCTCATCTTCAACCTCCGTCTGTCAAGAACGTGTCACATATCAGAAAATGCGTTCAGCATTCTGACCCAATGTTTCAGGGTTTACAAAAGGCCGGTGGAGGTGAACCGTGACCTGGCAGACAGCATAGTCAAAGTAACCTGCATATTATGCAACTACCTGCGCCATGAAGTGGAGGGAGTAGCCAGCAAGGATGACAGTTTTGATGATGCTGACAGCAGCGCGTGTCTACAGGAGATTCAGAGGCCAAGGGGCAACTGGGCATCTGCAGAGGCTCTGCACATTCGAGACACATTTAAACAATATTTTGTCTCACCTGCCGGGCAACTTCCATGGCAATACGACCATCTGTGCTGTGGACTCATAGGTTGGAGATACGGCAATGCAATTGTAGAAGAAACAAGATGTCAGATATTTTAAATTTCTTTGAATGTTGATCATAGGTTCAATACTGTATAGTGAAATATATTGGCTGCTGTAATATTTTTTAACACTCAGTTTACACATTATTTTTGCTATTGATAGTTATATTTTGTAAATACAACACTGTACCAAGAATTGTTATATACTCATAGTTTACACATTATTATTACTATTGTTATTGTTATATTTTGTAAATACCATTCTGAACCAGATATCGTTATACAGACATGTACATATAAAGTAAAAGAACAAAAGACAAATGAACTTGTTCCCTGTTTATTTTGCATTCATAAATACAAGGAGTAGAACTTTTGCACACGTGCAGATCGACAGGTGCGTCAGAGAAAACCATGGGTCAACAATAGTAGAACAAAGAACTCCCACACACTGTCTTCTGTGCTTGCAATTAGAAGAGATTTATTTTGAACATTTAGGTACGCAGACCTTCCTCAGGTTATTTCAAAATAAACTATTTTGAAATAACCTGAGGATGGTCTGCATATCGAAACGTTGTTCCCAATACATCTCCTCAAATGTAAGCACAGAAGACAGTGTGCAGGAGTTCTTTGTTCTGCAATCATAAATACAAAAGACCCTGCTGCTCAGAAGAGCAGAACCTGAACCAATGCAGACAAAAAGGTGCTATATTAAAAAAAATAATAAGCATAAATTGTTAACTGACAAATAATAAATTAGTAATAACAATTGTTTTAAAATTTGGTGATATAACATTTAAATGGTTATAAAAAAAATTATTCAAACAGTGTAACATGTTCAACATTGTAACACTAACAAGATAAATATGAAAAAATATGAACTCTCATGATATACAGTGCTGCTTGAAAGTTTGTGAACCTTTGAGAATGTTCTCTATTTCTGCATAAATATGATCTAAAATGTGATATTTACAGTTTTAGGACTTGTAAAGTCCTAAAACTAGATAAAGTTAACCCAATTAAACAAATGAGACAAAAAATAAACTTCTTCATTTATTTATGGAGGAAAATTATCCAAATCCAATCCAAATCTTACATATTTGTGTGAGGCTAAAGTATGTGAACCCTTGTTTTCAGGTACAAATGCTGTTTAGATAATTAGCTTATAGTAATCAAGTAGTCAGCTTACAGTGTTCATTTTGGGTCCAGCAGTTGCCAACTTGACCAGGCAGGAGTGCAGTTTTGCTTGCCGGTTAAGTAGCTTGCTGAACCAGCTCTCAATGGTTAGAGCTCTGCCCATGAGCATATCCGCGGATCACACAGTCTCTCAAGTAGATAACCCATGACCGCATTTCAGACACTGCCTTGGATTTCTGACAACCAGCAGCTGTAATCAAGCAGTTACAGGAGGCAGGCTGTAAGCTCCGTTTAGCCGCTAGCTCCACTAGCCATCAGCTCTGCCAGCTGTGCTGTGGCGACCACATGGTGGCTGTCAGCAGCTCAAACTGCCGGGATTAGGCCCAGCAAGTAATGCCGAACAGTAGATCAGTTAAAAAGATTTAAAAGTCATTAAAAACCAGCATTAATTTCCTATATTCAGTGAGGAAACTTAAAATATAGAAACCAGATTTCTGCCCAGTGTGGCGATGTGTACTTTATTTTAAACAGTCAATAAAATTCAGTAGCGATGCTGTCCATTTCATTACTTTATATTGTAATAAATATGCAAATATCAATTAGATGGTAATCTGCATGAGAAATAAAGAAAAAGAAAAAAAATAACTTGATCACTATAAGCAGTTTCAACTGTATTAGGTGTGTTGAGTTACAGTAATGTTTAGAAATTTAATACCAATCAGAGCACATTTTTACGGTGTGTTTATTCATTATAACACTCACCCGCATACACACAAGGACTTTTAAGTTTCATCTCCATGCTCTTGTAGACTGCAGCTGGTCTACATGGGGATTAAGCAAACACATTCACATATATTCACATACACACTGTGACTGTGAGCACCTCCTGCTGTGACCTGTTCACAGCAGCCTCAGCAAATGATTACATGAGTCAACATCACATCAATCCACACTTGCACAGACGTACAGAGTTAGAGAGGACAATACAGTACAAAGCAGGCTGCAGTGACACAAGCCCCTCAGCTAACACAGACCACATACAGTACCAACAGACTGAGAAAGTCCACTATCCCTTAAATCCAAGCCTCTGTCCCTGGAGAAGCTCATCCATGAACTTCTGCACCGTCAGTCCTAGATCAACTCCTGTCTCCGGCTGGCTGGCATTGAGCTACCTGTGGCTGATGACCGGTGTGTCGGTTTAACTGGTGGTTGAATTAATTGGTGATATTCCAGTGCATTAGGCGGTGGTAGGTGGCTGTGTCGATGCCTGTTCAAAATACTGCAAACACAAGTAGCATTAAGTTGTTCACAAAATGTTGTCACTGATAGTCTGATATTCTGATATTCTGTCATGAATCTGACGTCAAGTCAATTTGAGAACTGTTTCCACTTTCATACAGCTTGTAAATGAAACATACAGTCTGAGGTATGTATGTGTTCAACTTGTACATAGCGTGGAGTTAGCTGGCAGCTGGGTTAGCTGTGTCAAGTTGTGATAACGTAACGCCCAGTTTAATTTGTGACAACATCTGTAATGTTATGTACCATCGATCATGTTTCATATAGAAGGCTACAGGCATTTATCTCTCTCATCACAGCAATATACTTACACAATTCATCACGCTCATTTATCCATATTAGACACGACTTTTAGCTTTCATTCAGCAAATAGTGACAGAAATTAGATAACGTTCACCCACAAGTGTAGAAACCAAAATCACTACGGGGATACAATAGTCTATATAAATTTAGTTAACATTATTAGTTCTCAATATAGAGATTCATTTGCACTAACCTGTCCTTCATAATTTTGAAATGACGTTTGTGTGTTTAGATTGTTCAGTGTCCATCAGAGACAATATTAAATATTATTAAAGGCAGTAACAGCAAACATCAATAAATCATTAACAAAATGTTCTTGTTGTCAGTGTCATATTTGTATCAAATGTATATATTAATCTGATGTCAAGTCGATGTGAGAACTGTTTATACTTTCATACAGATTGTAACATACAGAGTATGTTCACACCCAGTTCCAACATAGAGTGGAGTCAGCTGTGGAAAAGCGTAATGCGTCCATATGTATTTGTGATTATACAAAGGTGTAGGAAATGAAATGACGAGGGGGGAGTGGAAGCTATGTAAAGTCGATTAACATGCCACAACTTTGTGGGTTTGATGGTTAGGCGTTTTGACAGAGCTTTGGCGACAACTACTCAATTCAGTTAGCGAGATATAGTGAGTGATAGAGAGTGACAGTACGTGATTGAGTGTCTTTGTGAGTGAAAGTGAGGTGTGTTTCTGTGAGAGGCTATTTTGTGTCTGTGTGTTTTTGTCATTTCATTTGTGTATTGTGTGAATTATAATTGTTTGTGTGAAAAGGTAAGGGAAAGGAAGTAGGATTAGGTAAGATAAAATGGATCCAAAGATTGTGATTGCAGTGCTGTTGGCGGGCATTGTGGTGTTGAGAAGACCCACAGTGCCATCATTCAGAGGTACTATTGGCCTGGCATGGAGGAGGACATTCGCATGTGGGTGAGTTGGTATCTTTAAAATATTGAGGTGGAATACAAATGTAGTGGCTGTACAGAGCACATTACAGATAATTCCAAAAAGTGTTAATACCTGCTGATACTGGACGCTCAACAGCCTACCACTAGTTCTCTATATGGGAATTTCATTTGCACATTTGTAATAAGTTTGAAATGTTTGTCTGTTCAGATTGCCCAGTGTCCACAGTGCCAGGCCAAGAGAGCCAGTATTTAAGAAAAGAGGGAGTATGAGCCCATACAGGTAAGGGAATTAATGGTATCAACCGTGATACAGTGGTAGCCTACTATAATGCTCATGTCTCATTTTTTTCCTTTTTGTTTTCTATTCCTCACAGGTAACTGAGCCTCTCGAACTTGTGGGAATGGATCTGGTGGGTAAACTCATGCAGACACATGGTGGCAACCAGTACATATGTGTCATGGTTGATTATTTCACCAAATGGGCAGAGGCCTACCCACTTAAGAGCAAAACAGCAGATGAGGTGACAAGTTGTATTCTTGACTTCTTTTACAAATTTGGTGCATCTAAGAGACTGCTAACAGACCAGGGCACTGAGTTCTGCAACAAGGTACAGTATTAAGTCAATATGAATCCCCAATATGTAACTGTTGCTGTGCTGACTTCTTCCATTCTTGTCCAACTAATCGTTTCTAGGTCAACTATGGCCTTTGTGAGAGGCTAGGCATAAAAAAGAGCTTGTGCTCCCTGTACCACCCACAGACAAATGGCCTTGTGGAGAAATTAAATGGAACAATACAGAGGTATATTTTGTCATTCACATGTGAATGAATTCTAGTTCTCGTTATGAGATTCTGTCGTTATCTGAACGTGCAATCAGTAACAATTTCTGAGAATAGGTTGTCATATTGTACCAAGGAACCCAAATTCTCTCCTTCCTATTCGTGCCTGAATTCTGTTTTGAGGTCCCTGAACAAAGTTGTCATGGACAACCCCCAACGGTGGGACCTCTACCTGCAGTCCACCATGTTTGGTCTTTGTACCAAAAAGCAGCTAACTACTAAATACAGCCGATATTTCCTCATGTTTGGGAGGGAGGTGAGGTATCCCTCTGAGGTACCAGAGGAGTATAACGTAAGATTCTCTTATGTATTGTTTTTATTGTTTTAGAAATTTAGATTTGAATGAACAGTCAGTTATTCCACCTATATTCTCTACATTCTATCTGTAGTTTGTGGCAGGTAATGGAAGACAGAGTCACAAACATCATTAAAAATGAGGAGATTCCCAAGGGACTGAAAACACAGCAGGAAACATATATGGAGGTCAACGAAAATATAAAGAAGAGCCAGGACAAGGTCCGCAAGAGAAGAGAGGAGAAGGGCCAGGAGGAGCACTTCAAAGTGGGGGATGTGGTAATGCGAAAAATTGGCCACACCATGTGGTGTCTCGAACCACATGTGCTGCTTGAACCAAAGTTTGCAAAACTGGGTTTTAAGTGTTTAAGTGGTGTAGGCTAAAGGTGCCAGGTTAGGAAGAGGTTAGTTGCATGCAAGGCCTAGTTACTGGATGTAACATGTGTTAAGCATGCTGACATTAACCTAGTGGTGTGGCTATGCAATAACCTGACTATGAACAACAAGGACATCACAACAATAGTTCAATATATATATATATATATATATATATATATACACACATATACATATATACACACACACACACACACACACACACACACACACACACTGTTGTTCCCCTTCTCCTTTCCACAAAGTTAGGTTTTAAAAAACAGGCAATAAAGGAAAAGTGCAAAGCAAGGTCATCTTTGAAGTTCCTTCCAACATGTTACACACTGTGCTGTCTCTGTGTTATTAGTGAATAAATAGGTAGAGGTCTGTCTGCAAAGAGTTTTAGCTCAGTAGTCAGCGCAGTCGTCTATGATCTGGGAGACTCCAGTTCAAGACCCGGTGTTGGGACCTCCTGCATGAAGATTTATTGTAACACTTAAATAAAATCAAATTTTTTAAGCCTCTTTCCACTTTTATTTGAATACAAATAATTTTGCTGCCTCAACAAATATAGACACAAATATAAATACTGGGCCCTCTGCACATTCCTAATTATATATATATATATATATATATATATATATATATATATATATATATATATATATATGTGTGTGTGTGTGTGTGTGTGTGTATGCAAATAAACTAAACTAAAATTAGGCTGTCTTGTGCACAAAGGATATATACACTTCAGGAATTGTGATGTTTGAGAGAGGCTCAGAGCAAAGCAGGGCTGAGAAGATGACATGTGCCTGGCAGCTCTGTTTTTATCATTGAACGATTTATAGGTTTAGAGGAAGAGTAGGTCTGAGCACATCTCTGTTTGTTCATTCTTGATCTTGGGAACAGTAATCTAAAAGAATAATCGTAACTCTAAGGTCCACTTACAAGCACTTCCAGAGCTTTCAAATACATCCTGCAATCTTCATCAGTGTCACCACAAGAATTAACTTTTATACTCATGTAGACTACTCAAAGAACTGGGTTATGGTTGGGGAAATCTGGTATTTTTCATTAAAAACCGAAAATCTAGGTTAACTCTGTTTGTTGATTAAGGCGGGGAGAAGCAGATCCCTGCATCAAGAATGAACTTTCATGCTCAAATTAGCATTAGCATTAGTAAGAAATATTACTGTTTTAGCAACATAATTAGGTCACTCAGCAAGCTGTAAAGCATTTACTGTCAGTGTTTTTTTTTTTTTTTTTACAATGTCCTCTTCCTGGCAACAGAGAGCATGATAAACTTTTAACTAACTGACTTTGTGTCATCTTTGAAGAGAGACAAGGTTACATTCTCCCCCCACGTGACCTCTTCAGTAAGTGGTGCATCTCCGTCTCCCCCACAGTACATTTTAAGACTGAAAAAAGCTTAGTTTAAAAATATTGTAAAAGATATTGACTTGAAATGTCCAAATATTCAAAATATAAACAGTACATATAACATGTAAATGTAATAATACAGATTACTGTATTCATGTAACGGGCCATTGTTGGGTGTGATAGGTTCAGAGATGTACAAATGATGACATTTTTAATATAATGTGTCCATGGGTGTGATAGAGTCTGTGTCAGTGGGGGTCCCGGGCCTTGTTAATAAGGCTGGTTGCAGATGGGAAGAAACTATTTTTGTGGCTTGCAGTTTTGGTCTTGATAGACTTATCAGTGGTGAATGACAAATCTTTCCTCCCAACATCATTTTCAGTCAATACAGTAGCTGCAGTAGCAGTTAAAAAAACAGTTAAAACCGTAAAGTACAACTAGCAAATTTTAGACATATTAGAAACTGTCTCTCTTTTAACACAGCCAAGATATTTATGCATGCTATGATTCTTTCCCATATGTCTTATTGCATCACAGGCAAGGCTGGAAAAACAGCCATAAAACCTCTTGAATCCTTACGCCTGGTCCACACAGCCTACCTCTACCTGAGCAGTGCGTGTGCATCACTGAGCTGCTGCGTCCACACAGTGTTGCTGCTGCTACTGCCACTCTATCTTTCTACAGAGAGTTTGACTTTGATAATGGCCATCAATGATAATATGTTTCATATCATTTAATTGAATTTATATTTAGTTTAGACATGAAAAGATTAAGAGGCGTGTACTCAACTGTGAAAAATAAATAAATGATAGCCTATGTCAGGTGAAAGCAGCTTTCTTTCTGATGGGCATGGTGGGTCTGGTCGGGGCTACTTCTGTGTCAGCCACATACACTCCTCACACAGGACAGGTTTTTATTATTGATTATATTGATTATTCCACCAGTTAAACCCCCGCTGTCACCGCTCCAGGTGAAGAAAAACTCTCAAGACTCTCCATGCTGGATTTCCCCACCAGAGAGGATCCCTGCCCCGGCATGCACCATGCAGGCTGACCTGCAGTGGTGACACTTTGTATTTTTTTCATATCTGTGACATATTCTACAGATATGGACATTGAAACTATAGTGACAGGTGAAATGTTGCTGGTATGACGTCAATATGACTCAACAGATCGTTTTCTGTCTATTTTCGCTGAGAACCACACGCATCACGCGGAAAAAATAGGTGAGACCCTGAATCTCTAGATGATACGCTGCAGCAGCTGCACTGAGACACATGGCTTACGCGGGCTGTGTGGCTGCTCTAATCTGTTAAAATGGGCACCGATATTGTCAGGGTGGTAAGTGGAGCAGGTGGACCCAAATGCAAGATACGGCACGCAGGCAGGATATGATGCAGAAAATTTAATGAACAATATAAAGTCACTGGAGACACTGGGAACAGGAACCAGGAACAAAGACCATAAACACAGGAACACCAAAGATACTTAGACAGAGGAACAAGGGCCAGAAACACAGGACATAAACACAGACAACTCGACAAAGACCAAACTGAAAACTGGACTATAAATACACAGGGTGTGATTGCAAACTGAACACAGGTGAGGGAAACGAGACACAGGTGAAACACATGAGGTAATCAACAAAGGTGGGAAAACCCAGGAGGTAAAGCTAACAAGACACAAGGAGAAAACATTTCAAAATAAAACAGGAACTAAAGTAATCAGACAACAGGTGACACACACGGGCAGACCGGGAGCTAATAAACTGGGGAAGACACCAGAGGTGCATCCCAAGTCTTTTAAATTGCATCCACATTTCCCTCACTTGCGTCTTTTCCTGGCGTCTTAGTCCCTCCCACCGTGGATGCATGGAGAGATGCAAGGAAACCAAGCGAGGAGAGAGGAAACGAGGAAATTTGTTTAAAGTGATATAAGACGTCCTTTCCTCAGAAGTGTCAAGTGAATCGACGTCTGTTTCTGATGACGGAGACAGCTGATCACAGCTGGATCAGCTGTCAGTCAGCTTTAAAAGCTGATGGAGTTTGTGTCTGTACACATGTGCACTGTGCACTGCTAGAGCAGCTGTTTCCTCTTTGCAGCCTGTTACCTGTTTAACAAACACCTAAATAACAACCTGCATTCTGCATTTATACTGTGTCCTGCTCAGATGCACAGGAACCATTTCTACTGGCAGAATGTGTTTATACTATTTATTGATTATTTGCATCTGTATTTTTTGATATTCTGATAGTAAATTCATTATTCAATAACCCGGAATATGATCAGGGTGTCTTCTGAACACTGGACAATATGTATTTGGCTAAATGTTTAAGGGTGAATGGAAAAGATGTAACTCATATCAAACCCGACGCTCAGGAATTTTCAGCCTCACATGTGACTGAATGGAAATGATGATAAATGATGTAAAATATAAATGTGTTTATCTGTTATTATGGATAAAATTAAAGTCAGGAAGAGTCTGTCCATCAGCAAGAAACAGTTTAATGGAGGAAATAACATCATGAAAAGAAAAATCTTTCTAATAAATGAAGAAAGTTTATAGTTCTTTTGTTGATCAGACCGACAGTTAACAGATTTTTAACTATATGATGAATCAGAAAACAAATACATAAAACTTGGGAATGATACATTTACATTTAATCTGTAATCTGTCTCCACTTCGGTATGAAACTGCAGTGATGTATCAAATCAGTCTGATCAGCTGCAGCGTCCAATCAATAATTGATATCCAATAAGGGTGTGTGTCGGCCGGTAAAAGACTTCCGTGAAGGCTGCTCTTGTGTTTCCTCGCTCCTCGATCCTCAGAGATCCCTCCTTGCTCCTCGCTCCTTGGAGCAGAATAAGAGACTTGGGACGCCTGTCAAAATGGCGCATCAGGAACAACATCCAGTTCAGGCGAGGAGCGAGGAGCGAGGAGACATAAATTAAGAGACTTGAGATGTACCCCAGGAGTAGGGCTGGGCTAACAAGGGTGATGCAGGGCAGGTGAGAGGAGGTTCACATAAACACAGGAGGAACACACAAGGGAAACAGAGAAAACCAAGAGAACAAAAACAAAGTCCTGGCAGGATGTGACGGAAATGAAAAGCAAGAGGTTCCGCAATGCACATGCACTGCTCACACAGGCTGTGTGTCCCAGGCGTTACACAAACAAACTCTAAAAACTCTTGACAAAAAGCCAATGCATTTCAAAATACAATGTACTGAGCTTTGAGAATTTTAGATTATTTTCAAATTTGTGCCTAGTTTATAAAATGTTAAATGGTTTGGCCCCTCCTCCACTGTGTGACTTTGTGTACACTCGCTCAGTAAGTTCTATTAGATCCTCCAGAATATCCTTACTTATCCTTACTCCATACTGCATTTGGGCAGTCAGCTTTCTCTGTGAACGCCACAATTTAGTGGAATGTCCTATCTGATGATATGAAGAGCTGCAGTTCCACAAGTACGTTCAAAACCAAATTAAAAAATCTGCTAAAAACTACTCAGCTCTGTAACCACTGAATCTGAATTTCATCTCATGGTCTTCTCATGAACACAAATAATCTTGCTTTTAATTTGACTTACGTTATTATTAAGCTTACATTATTAATTTCTAGTTGACATTGTGGGTGTATGTGATGTGCTATTGTGTGTAGCTTTATATTTTGTATTATGTGTCCTGTGTGTTTTTTGCTTTGTACTGTTTGTTATTGTGCTGTTATATGTTTTAATTTTAAGGGACTGCAGATGAAAATTTGCTGTAAGCTAACTCTGGTGCAGTATATCAAATGTTAACGTTTATGTTTAAAACTGTACAATGTTACAAACTGTAACAAGTTGTTAGGAGCAAGTTTTTTTTTTTTTCGTTGATAGAATGAAAATGATAAGTCACCTTACACCAACCTATACAGCTGTGTCCATCTTCACCACTTTAGTGAGGATAGCTAGCTAGCTATGAAGGAAGATGATGTCCCCAATCTTAATTCAGGGTACAGAACACTGATTGGTCAGCTGAAACAGCCGTCTGTGGGCACAGCACTGGACCTATATAATTTGCTAATAAATGGGAGATGGTTCATGATAGGCATCTTAAATGTTGTTTATGTTAAGATGATCATTGGATAATCACTGGATCAAAACAGAGAGGTGGAGCCTTAGTGAGATGAAATTAAAATTGCAATCATCCTCCTGCTTGAGCTTGTGCTAAAAGCTTCATCACAAAACATGACATCTGTAGGGAGCAAAATCCATGCAGCAATTTGGTTTCCACCAAAACATACTTGCAAAGCAGATTAATAGGGTATAAGTGTATTTTGTAGTAGTCAGGTTGCTCATCAGCTGTCCTTAAGCAGCAATCCTTAATCCCCTACCATCCTCTCCACAGACGAAAGCGAGACATCCTGCTTGTCCCAGGCCTGAATTGAGTTGATGTGTGAGCATTGACAACAGTTTGGTTCCTCTGCTGCCACTGCAGTGATGCCATGACGAGTTGACAGCCAGTCAAAGGGGAGATGTCTGTGATTGTTGGGCTTCATCCCCCTCTCTGTCTCCTGTGATCTTTGTTGGAGCATGAATGAAAACTGTCAGCTCAGTATTACCTGGGAGGGATGGAAGCAGATAAAGGGAGGGTGATACAAGGAGTAGTGACACAGGATGGAGGGAATAGTACCATGGAAATGATTGTGTGCTTCACCTCAGGGACTTTCAACTGGAGAAGATGGGCTGAGTAGCAAGTCTGATAGGAGAAATGATGGAGATGACAGGGGAGGGATCATGAGACAGCCAGTCTCCACTGTCTGACAGACATTAACACTACAGGTACTTGTGCCAATGCCATTGTGTGCTGACAATGAAAAAAAGACACTCCAGTGTGTGTGCAGCATTCAAATTGTTCCCAAATAACATGTATGTTGAAAAATGGACTGGATAAAGTACATTTTCTTCCTCTTGACCCTGTTTTATTGTTATTTTAACAATAACAATAACAAATTTAACCTGACTTAAACCTGGGGAATGAGCCCCCCTCTGCCCACCCAGCTATGCTCTGTATGCTCCTAGACTAACAGGCTGTGGTGGCGGCATTGCAACTGTTTTTAAGAATAACTTTACTTGTACTCCACTCAGATTCGGCTCCTTTACAGTTTCAAAATTCTTTCATATAAAATGGTGTGTGACACCCCGGTTTGCTGTGTAACCATTTATCAACCACCTAATTCAATTGTTGGTTTTCTAGATGAATTCTTAGTGTTGATGTCCTCTCTTGTGGTAAAATTTGACAGGGCTATTATAGTTGGTGATTTTAAATCCATATCCATCCATCTAGCCATCTAACTCATTTGCCCTAGATTACACATCTGCAGTTCTTTTAACATTGTGCAGCACATCTCTGGACCTACTCATAACCATGGACACACTCTTGATTTAGTTTTGACTGTAGACATGCCTCTTAATTCCTTGAATATGATTGAGTTTGTCTCTGACTATAGATGTATTATCTTTGATGTATACCTGTTACCTCCTACAATAATCCAGAAACGTAAAATCTGCTCCCACATCTTTAATGAACAATCAGCTGTCCTGTTTTCAAGCTACCTCTCTGATCTGGTCAATTGCCCTCACTTCACTAATATTAATGATTTTGTTAATTCATTCATTTCCAGATCTGTCCCAGTTACTAACCCAACTCGCTGGATCGATGAAATTATCAGACAGCAGAGAAGGGAATATAGGTAGGCAGAACCTAGATGGAAAAAAAACATCTGTGAAAACTTCCTATCTTTCTTTGTTGGCAAGATTGATAGTCTCAAGTCACATTTTACCCCTAAAGTGTTACCCCCGGCTCCCTACAGTTGTGCTATTCTACTGTCTGAATTTTCTCCTATTACCCTCCAGTGCCTTTTAAACACTGTAACCCAAATGTGTCCCTCCTCCAGCTCATGTGATATGATCCCCATCAGCTTCCTAAAATCCATCCTTCCTGTATTAGGTCCCAGCCTACTCTACATTGTTAATTATTCTCTGTCTTCTGGCTCTGTACCTGATTATTTTAAAACCACCAGTGTCCAGCCTCTCCTTAAAAAACCCTCTCTCAACCCAGTTAGAGAATTATAGACCAATCTCCTTTTCTATCCAAAATCCTTGAAAAAATTGTCACTGACCAACTCCTGAATCTGGTTCAGGATCATAAAATTTTTGATAAATTTCAATCCAGCTTTCATCACAAACACAGTACTGAGACAGCACTATTAAGAGTAACCAATTACATTTTCATGCATGCTGACAAAGGTGAATATTCCATTTTCATTCTATTTGACTTAACTGCTGCATTTGATACCATCGACCATACCATCCTACTTGATCGATTGCATAACTGGGTGCGCATTACTGGTGCAGCTTTAAACTGCTAAGTATGGTTTCATTCATACTTAACAAATGGATTTTTCATAGTCTGTGTTAATAATCATGTATCCTCTTGGGCTCCCCACCAGTGCGGAGTCCCTCAGGGTTCCGTCCTTGGGCGGTTTTCATTGTACATGCTCCCTCTGGGTCAGTTGTTCAGCCGCTTTCATGAAATGTCATATCACTGTTATGCCGATGATACTCAGATCTATTTCTCTGCCAAACTCAATAACTTGAACCAACTGTCCTCCCTCCATGATTGTTTAACTGCTACCAAAGAGTGGATGACTCGAAATTTTCTCTATCTAAACCCTGACAAAACTGAAGTTCTCTTAATGGTTTAATTCTGTGTTTAATTTAACTTGTAATTCTAATTTGATGGACACTGAAACAAGGAAATTCAGATTGTGTGATAACTGCTCTGCATACTTGTGTTCGGGCTGTTTTGTGTCTTTTTGAGGGACGATTCTATCTGTGAGTGGAGCTGCTTCGTCTGCCATCCAGATCGTCATCACTGCTCGTGGATACCTTCATCTTGGCGGGATGCTGACATGTGGATGTTGCACCGTTCCAAGGGGGCAATAAGAACCAAATCGAAGGGAACCAAACTAAGGAGCATTCTATTTTATTTTAATTTTTCCTGAGATCTCAGATTATTTTGTTCTTCTTAGGCCCAAAACAGACTTAAAAACTGACCACAACTGATGCCATAAAGAGGCTCAAAGTTGAAAAACAACGTTAAAGGAACATTTGAAGTGAAGGAACCCAAGACCAAATCAGACTAATAACCTTAAGGTAACTTAAGGGAAAACAAAGACTGTCAAGAACCAATAACTGATAATAAGTGCATTTTGATCCCACAGAGGATACATTTAATTTGTGTGTCAAGCACTGAGAGTTGAATACTTCTTAATTTCTGATTTACTGCAGTTTTGTTTGTACATTAATTTGTTTTTAATTTTGTTTTTGTGGTATAATTGAGTTAAAGAATTGCATCAAACAAACAAATGTTTTTACTAAAGAGATGCTTTGCATGTATAAAAAGAAGCTATCAGGAAAATGAAAAAGGACAGAATGCCTTTATAAATATATTTTCTATTATTTTTCCTAAGTCAGCGGTCGTGTGTGTTTTGTGTGGCCTGGAGGTCTTTTCTCCTTGTAGAGGTATTATATTTTTCTCTTTTGAATTAGCCTGTTATTTCTATACTATTTTTGAATTTCATGTCGAATTTGGTTTAGCTTCAGTTTAATTTTCAGTAGTTTGTTTTTATTAGTTTTGTTTTTATCACAGATTGTTGGAGAGCTTGTCAAAGACTGTCACAAGTTGGTTCCATCCATTATCATGCCAGCCATAGGTGACACTTTGTGTATCTACAGACAGGGTCTCATACACAACATATTGAGAGAGCAGCTCTCAATATGATTCACAGAAGTTAGGCAGAAATTAGTTGGAAATTAGGCTGCAATAACTCATTTCAATTTAGGGATTCACTCAGTAGAAATTAGACTATTCGGAAATTAAGCTGCAACAACTCACTTATTTACTATGAAATTTGAGGTAAATGCTGGGGTAATTTTGTGGTAATTTCAACAAAATTTCAAATAACTTATTTGCTAATTATCACCTAATTACCATGAAATTTGAGGTCAATTTTGGGGTAATTTCAAAGAAATTTCAAAGAAGTTACTTGCTAATTACCACCTAATTACCATGAAATTTGTGGACCCGTAAAATGAAGTGTTACAGAAAAATGTATTATATAAAGACTTTTTAAAGAGGAGAACAAAAGACGCGGAACACAAATATCAGACATATAAGAACAAACTGACAAGAATTATGAGAAGCAGTAGAAGGGATTACTACAGTAATTTACCAGAGGACAACAAAAAATAACATAAAAAATATATGGAAGGTACTGAATAACATTATTAGAAATAGAATTTGGAAAACAGGATACCCAAACCACTTATCAAAACTATTCAAATCATGTACAGAGTAAAAAATCAGCAATTACCAAACAGTATCCAAAGGTTGTTTCAAATGAGGGAAAGTAAATATGATTTCAGAGGAATATGTATGTTCAAAAAACAATTAGTGAGGACTAATGCAAAACTTCATTGTATCACAACAAAGGGAATTTATCTATGGAACAACTGCTGTGAAGAAATGAAAACATGTACAACATTGAGTACGTTTAAACAAATCTTTATAAAGAACATACTGAACAGATATAGAATGAATGAACGTAGAGGTTGACTGGAATAATATGATTTGGTACAGTGTCTTTTTGACTTGTGTTGTTTTTGTTTGTTGTTATTGTTTCTATGCAAGTTATATTTTTTCTTTTGTGTTGTTTTGAATGTTTTTTCTGGCTTTGACTTGATCAATAATGTAAAAAAAATAATTAATAATAATAATAATAATTAATTTAAAAAAGGGATAGGACCGGAAAAGTTCTCTACTTCATACTACGCCCTTTTCGAACATTGAATATTGAATGTTATTATTTGCATAGCTTACGGAAAGTTTACTGTTATTTTGTTTTTCTTTGTTTGTTTTTGTTTTGTTTGTTTCATTGCCAATATATTTTATTTTGTTATTTTAACATGTTCGAAGTAAAATAATCCAATCCAATCCAAAAAGTGCACAAAAATCGCAAAGTTAATTCAAAATGGCTGACTTCCTGTTGGACTTAGGGTATGGCTCCAAAAGGCTTTTTTATGCATCTGGACATGATACATGTGCCTACCAAATTTTCTTCATCTACATCAAATTTAAAGGTGGGAGCTTTGACTTATAAATTTTCGAGGGGGTGCCCTTGAGTCATTTTGCCACACCCAAGCCCAAGACCCATACAAGACAACTAAATACCACCCTTCTGATGGGTGTGCCAAGTTTTGTGAGTTTTTAAGCATCCCTTCAAAAACAGCTTCCTCTTTCATGGCAAATGTGTCACCATGGCAACAGCTTTTAATGAAAACTCAAAAGCTTCACAATTTAGCATTATCAACATCTAGAATTTAGCTGACCAAATTTTAGGTGGATCTGGTTAACCTGCTAAGAGTAGTTAGCAAAAGTATGGGGCCTATAACTTCCTGTTGCCAGTAGGTGGCGCTATTACTATGATTCAACATTGGCCTGTACATGTCTTCAGACCAGGACTCTTATCAAACATGAAATGTGGGAAAGATCTGACCATGTTGAGTCGAGTTTAGGTCGAGTCTTAAGGCTTTTCTGACCAAATCTGAAATGGATGCGTTCAGCCTGTTAGGCAGAGGTCATAAAAGTTTGGCACCTGTAACTTCATGTTGCCAGTAGGTGGCGCTATAACTATGATTCAGTATTTACATGTAGTTATGTTCAGATTGGGACCCTTATCAAGCCTGACAAATGTGGTGCAGGTTGGACAATGTACATTGAAGTTACAACAACTTCCTGCTTCATGGTGAAACATTGAAGTTTGCCGCATCCCCATGGCAAGGGCATTCAATGAAAATTTAAGATTTTGATAACTTTTCATCACAAACGTCTTTAGATGACACTGACCAAATTTGAAGTCGGCTGGGTTAAATCTCTAGGAGGAGGAGTTTGTTCAAAGCCTGGAAATGGCAGAAATTGTGCAAAAATCGCAAAGTAAATTCAAAATGCCGACTTCCTGTTGAGGAGAAGTAGAAATTGATCTATGTACACTTAAGTTATAGCAACTTCCTGTTTCATAGCAAAACATCAAAGTTCGCCACATCACCACGGCAACGGCATTCAATGAAAAGTAAAGATTTTCATCACAAAGGTCTTTAGATGACACTGACCAAATTTGAGGTTGGTCGGGTCAATGTTTAGGAGGAATTTGTTAAATTACCACCCCTGCAAATGGCAAAAACTGCACAAAAATTGCAAAGTAAATTAAAAGTGGCCAACTTCCTGTTGGATTTAGGGTATAGCTCCAAGAGGCTTTTTTGTGCATCTGGACATGATACATGTGCCTACCAAATTTCGTTCATCTATGTCAATTCTGAAGGAGGGGCTTTGGATTTGAAATTTTCTAGGGAGAGCTATCGAGCCATTTTGCCTGGTAGTTAAATCTCACTACTCTAGCCACTCTGTTCTGACCCACTGTCAGCTTTGCAGCAGTGCTCTGCATGCTGTAAGTGCATCCTGTAGTATTTAGCAGCTATAACTTTAATTGTCACAATTACTATTAGGCATCAGTATGTTAACTGTACTCACAAGAAAAATGACAGCATTGGGTGGACCTTAACAAAGTAGTTTTTGTGCCTAAACCTAACCATAGAGATGGCAGATCAGAAAATTGTCATGTGAATCATTCTGTAATGGCTTTTGGAAGCAGCTGACAAACAATGCTTCCATACAATACTTCTCAGATGGTTTGTTGTCATAATTAACCATTTAGCACGGTTAGCTAGATTTCTACATTTTTCCAAGTTTATTGATGGCTCAACAGAGCATGCAACGGGTCAGATGGAAGCAAGGATGTATTTCATGAATACTTCCCTCTGAAGTACAAGACACAGCCTGTTATGCTTTTACATTTCATCAATCCATTAGCTATACCACTAATCCTTTTAGAGGGCCACAAGGGGCTGGAGCCAATCCCAGCTGATAGTGGGTAAGAGGCGAGTACACCCTAGATGGGTCATAGAGACTAAGGATGTGAAGAGAGCACAGTACTTGTATTTGTATCTATATTTGTTGAGGCAGCAAAATTATTATTATTGTTTATATTTGTATTTGTATTCAAATAAAAGTGGAAATAGGCATGAAAATCCAGATTTTGTTTTCATTATGCTTTTAATTTTAGGATATTTAAGTGTTGAAATAAGTGTTTATGAATAAATTATCTTACAGAGATAATAGGTCCCCACACCGGGTCTCGAACTCACGTCTCCCAGATCATAGACGTCTGCACTGACTGCTGAGATGAACCGAGTGCACTGTCAATGCGCACAGACCTCTACTTATTTATAAACTCATAACAGAGAGCACAGCATACAAAGTGTAAAGAAGAACTCCCCTCGTTGAGACCTGCTGATGGACGTAACAGTGGAGCAGAGGATAGAGACTGAGATAGCAATGTAACCGACCTGTGTGCTGGTATTTGACATGGTTTTATTTTTTCTTCTCAAAAACAAATAATTTTAAAAATATTTGTATGAAATAAATGTTCGGAAAAAAACCCCACTATTTGTGCTTTGCCGAATAACGTATTTGGATTCGAGCACACCCCTTAGAGAGACAGACAACCATTCACACTCACAATTATTAACCATTGTTAATTGGTGACTCTAAATTACCATAGGTGTGAATCTGAGTGTAAATGTTATTCTATGTGTCAGCCCAGTGAATAACTGGTGACCTGTCCAAGGTATTTATACTGTTAATTTTAAAGTTGAGCAGATCATGGTCAAATTTAAGACAAATATAAGTATTTTTTTTTCCAACACATAAACAGTAATCTAAATTTCAAATTGAAAGGGACAGCTATATTTGGAGGATTGTTGAGACAGTTGTGACCCTTGTGTATGAAGGAGTGCATTTTCATAAATCCAAGCATGGAAGGTTTATTGGGCCAACCAAAGGTGATCAAGAGCACCACTAGAGGAAGGGTGACAAATTAAAATTTGTTGCAATTTTCAAATTTTGCTTCATTACTTATAATTATGCTTGATCATTCATTTTTTGTCTTCATTAACCCCTTGGACTTGTGAAAAAGGGTACTGTGTATTCTAGAGAAAAGGTTAGTGGGTCATCAGAATATTAGGGCTCATTGTCTTGAAATTAAGAACATCAAAAGCACATTTGAAAGTAGTCTAGTAGATTTTGAAGTACATTGTCATGGAGCTAGGGTTTGGTCAAAGAGACCTTTTAGTAGATGCTAAAGGAAAGGTCAGGTGTCACCAAAATAATTTGGAATAATCTCCTTGGGGGCTTGAACATCTATGCTAAATTTTCAGTCTAGCTAAAGATGTCTTGCTCAGGACCAAAGGGCCGGACAGATACATGAAAAGAAATACACACCAACCAAACTGATCAACATCACCATGTTACAATGAGCCAGAGCTAGAAATTTGTTCATATTCACTCAGCTGCATACATACAGTACGGCCTTAGCATCTACTGTGCAGCATCTAATTTCACAGCATAACAGTGATTTACACTGATGGAGCACTGAGCAATTTCACAGTGTTTGTGACTTTTGGACTGTAGAGGATGCAGACTAAAGCCGACCAGACTTTAGTCTGCCTCCTGGGCTTTCCTCTTGGCTCTGTGGTGGGCTTCAGAAGTCAGGCCCTTCCACTATTAAACAGCTGAACACAATTCATCAAGATTCCTCAGCCAAACAACTCTCTGTTTCATGCTGACACTCTCTTTTTCTTTGCCCCCACTCTCTATCTCCCTGACACTTGAGGCTCTCTGACGTTTTATCTTTACAAACAAAGTGGGCCTGAGCCAGTCACCCAGAACCTATAGCCAATTGCAGTGTGTCATCAGTAAATGTAGACTAGGTGTCAGGGTGACTGGAGAGTAGGAGGACGTGCTACTCAGAGTGCAGTCATTGTAGGGAAACAAACTTGGCCTCATCTGTCAAACTTTTTTCAGCACATGTTCAGTGTTTAACTGTTATATACATAACCTTTGCTATGTGCAGTATGAGAAAATATTTATACTTTTCCCTACCTTCTGTCTAGTGTAAAATTTGACATGAAAAGACAAAAAACACACATATAAAAGGTAGGACTGCAATAATCTTCGATCATGTCTTTCACCACTGAGTGAAGGATTTCAACATTTATATCATCTTATATAGTGCATCACTACTTCACATTTACCACTGTGAATTCATACAATACTAAGTGTCCACAAGGAAAGGACACCTGTTAATGTATACCTTAAATTAATTCAGAAGAAGATTATGGTGAAATTTGCATGGAATAAAAAGTCAAAAAGTCAAGTCATAAATGCTGCTAATGCTTCTCAGGTTGCCATTACATTAAAATATCACTTGATTGATTTAGCATTGCACTCTATTATCAGTGATGGATAGTCAAGAAAAAAAGTATCAAAATCGATGCAGCAGAGCTAGAGATATTGGGCCTCATTCACAAGAAGTGCATATGCACAAATCTGTGCTTAAACTGTGCGTACGAACGTTTTAAGCACAAATCCAGGATTCATCAATATGTTCTTACCTGAATTTGTTCTTACTCTGCAAAAAATTTAGAACTGCCTTAGACCATGCTTAAGTACAAATCATAAACATCCCACAGTATTCAAAAATGATACAGTCAATATTTATTCATTGTAAACAGTATATAATAGTTAAGATATTGTAATCCATAAATCATCATCCTAAATGTAATGAAATTATTAATATATTAAAATTGTCCTGTTCCCACTTTTAGATGACTATAGCTTATATATCAGAGTTCCCATACTGGAATGTGACAGCAATTAATTCCCCCCATCAGATTTGGCTGTGATATATGCACCTGGTTAACCAGCAGCCTGTTCAGTGTCCTCACAGCCTGACAGTTCAGTAGGGGTACAGGGAGGGGATGCTTTTCTTTCACTACATCATGGTCTCTTGTGGACAGAGATGAAACACGATGCGCACCTGGCGCAGCAGTAGAGATTTATTTAGATCAAGTCCACAGATCTACACATTTACCAGCTTTTCATTTTCTTATGGACTTAGTGATGCAACAGGTATGCAGGCTGTATTCACATTGGGCTCCAAACGGTTATGCCAATGACATAATAACCAGCCAAATCTGCCTTTTTTTGGCTTCTACTTCTGAGCAGTGAAGTTTTTCTACATTTTTACCATCACAGCCCTATTTGCAATGAGTGACAGCTCTCTCCACTGCTGCACCGCTCCAACAGAGCTTTCCTTATATAGAGAAATGTGGGCATGGTAGTATGCTAATCGATGATAGCGGGCACGTGCCTGTCAGTTTAGAGTGATTCTGATTCACTTGGCCGGTGTGCACGTGTCATAAATCCGATGGTAATTTTGTGTGCACACTTATTTTGTGTGCCAAGTTAGAACATTTCTATGCACATATTAGTGAAACCTGACAGTAGAAGTAGTCATGATACAGTAGCTGGGATGTGTCAAACCTTTAGAGGTTTTGATTTAAGGTACGCTGTATACAAGCTGCCTGCTCCCTAATCAATAGGGAGATTACATTTAAGCAAGGAACTTCTTTTTTGACCTTGGGAACACATATCTGTGATACAATAATCTAAACTCAGCCACTTGGGATCACCCTGGGGGCATTTTCAAAGATTTGTCACCTAAAATGATGTGGCTTGTAGAATGGTCATAATAGAGTGATGCAGAATGGTGAAAAACATGGTTACAGAATCTAAGCAGCAGTGTAATAGATGATAAAATGCCAGAGTGTTGTCCTCCCATGTCTTTCCACCTGAAAAATGTTGCTGATGTACAGTCAGTGTGGACATTCTCATTGAAATGTTCTCTTTTCTTTGTGTGTCTGTCTGCCTTTCTTTCTTCTTAACACAATGACAATGTTCATACAGTCCTGTGAGCTGGTGTGAGCTGGGTTGCTGTCCATGGTGCTGTACATCTCCCAGTAATTCTAGAAAGGCCAGACACTGTTAGGGGGCTGCAGCTTGTTACTAGCCAGGCCTTGTGGCTCACTCTCAGTTGCTTTGAAAATCTCCCTTCTTTGACTCTTTGAAATGGCACAAAGTGAAGTCAGTCAGACCCTTGGAGTTTCCAGCCCTACAACTGTTCAAGCACGGTTGATATCCAGTGATCAGCAACTACAAATGTGGCTAATGTGAGCTGGAGGAAACATGATGGCCGAGATGACACAGCAGGAACCAATGAAGCTGTGGTCGCATTGTGCAAACAGTTTGATACAAGCAGTGCACATTTGTTTTGTCAATCCAAAGGCCTTTGTTTTTGTTTTGTTTTTTTGATTTTCCATTTATTTTTTTATAACAAAGGCAAGGCTGGTGGAATTGCGGAGGGGGAACAAGTGTCTGTTAAAAAACTCAAACTAAGAACTGTGCTGTTTGAGAAGAATGTGGTGTAGTGTTATCTATATGGCAGCTGCCAGACCTGTAGGATTCTGTCATCTACCAGGGAAGCAGTCACTAAGGGTCAGTTCACCCAAATTACAAATTATTTTCTGACTGACCTCTACTGTGATCTGTGTGGCTAGATAGCATCAAAGGTACATGAAGGAATATGTTTTGTTTGTTTGTTTGTTTTTTATATTTTGGGATTATTTGGACCAGTAAGGTCAGGATCCCATAAACATTTAAAAAACAAAGCCTTTGTTATAAAGTGGAGGTGTAGAGTTTGAAAGATGTGGGTGTTTACCAGACAGGATTCAATTTTTTGGGATCTTGATCCACAGTCAGAATGTCTTATTTCTGTTAGTTCAGTTTTGACCATCTTGTTTTTAATCAGTCCCCCAACTTCAATACTGGAACTCACCTTTAACTCCTAACCTCACACAGCAGTGACAAAATGACAGGATGAGTTAATAATGACTACATTTGAATATTTGTACATATAATTTCCATACATGTTACATACATTTTTAATATCACATTACATCCTTGTTACCTTGTGGGACATCACTTACTATAAAGGTAAGCCCGGTAACTGAAAAACTGTGATACAAGAAGGCACTTATGAACATAACCACAACATAATACAGACACAATAATACAGAAATATGTTGACCCATGCTATGTAAAGTGTGTACCTATGTTCCTTAAATTCTAAAATCTGAATGAAGAGATGTGATTTCCTTTGATTCCTCAGCTCAGCCAGTCATCCGAGCTGTCAGAGAGACAGCTTTTTATCTCTAGTGTCCAGTGGGAGCATACCTGTTCCAGAGGGGCATAGCTGTAATGCTATTTCACAGCATTCCCACTGTCTCATATAACAGGGAGCACAGAGGGGTCAGTGCCCAGACAGTGGCCTCTGATCCATTGTATCCTTCGTCCAATGCTCACTCATATCCTCCTTATTACCATCAGTGCCCAGTGCCTAGAAAAGCAGCAGTCCTTTTAAAGTTCGGCACTAAATCACAGCTCTCAGCCTTCAAAGCAGTCCAATTCTCCACTCAGGTCACCTGTTCTCCTCAGGCAAAACAGAGGGATGAAGTAATTTCACAGCCAATGACACAACATGTGTCACAGCACATGGGCCACAGCACTGGTGTCATTTTCCCTTTTGGCTCCAGGAGAGTTGCTGCTATGCTGTCTTTCTGGCTTTCATTACTCATGTTTTTTTTGTTCTTAAATGACATGGCTGGCTCTGGCACATTACGGCTTGCCATGCCACTCTATTCAGCTGTGAAAACAGGAAGCTTAGGGCTTATGTGAGCAAATTGTTCTGTTTTAAAACAAGTTGTGCTGTTCCACTCTATTTGGAGGTATTTGTGGAACTGCACAGCAGAAAATATTGTGTTCTTTATTTTAAGATTGTATATATATATATATATGTTTATACATACATATAAAATATGTATATGTGTGTGTGTGTACATATATATATATATAAATCCAATCTTAAAATAGAGAACACAATATGTATATATACATTTTTTTCTGTAGGTGTTTTACAGTGTTTTACATTCAACGAGTCACCATGGCAATGGGGAAGAGGAGGGCTACGTTTTTCGCCCCACTAGAACTAGAAATCTGAATTCGCTCATATGCCGAGTTTGAGCATGTTTTCAGAAAGAAGTGCAACACCGCTGCAGCTGCAAAAGAGAGGGAGACGGCGTGAAAACATTGCTGCTCAGGTCAGTGCGTAAGTTTAAATGTAGTCCTTTGTAATCACAATAATATTACAGAGGAAAACTGCTTGAATGATCTCCTATTAATTTATTTCATTTAGGTGCAATGCCGCAGGGGAGAAGCGCACTTGGCAGCAGTTTAAGATGAAATATAAAAACATTGTTAAAACAAGTAAAACCTCGATGTAATCTCATGGGGGTACCTCATTTTAATCATGTTTTACATTGTAATGTAAATATTAAGTGGCTGTTTGACTGTGCAGTTGTTTTATCCCCAACATAATGCTGGTTTCACATACATAAATGTCTTCTCATCTACATCATGTTCTGTTAAATAATTAAGCCTATTTAAACTAACACAGACTTCTACTCAGCCAACAGAAAGAAGGCAGATGCCCGTAAAACGGGTGGTGGCCCAGCACCGCCACCTCTAACGGAGGCAGAGGAGCTGGCCCTCAGCCAGAATTTAGGAAGGCCAGTGGCTGGCTTTGACATTGTACAAAAAACTTCTATTTGCAAAGAAACACAGTGCAACACACAATATCTGCTGGGATGTTAGAGCATGACTACGATTGGTAATGTTGCAAATGTAAGGACGGATTAGGTTGTGTATGTAGATGATGGACTGTGATGTGAAACGGTACCGCTCAAAAAAATAATTGTCTGGAAATGCTAGAACATCTATGCGCAGTCTGATAACCATCTCTCTACAAATATTTAATTCTCTGCTCAGTAATGCTGCACCTTCATCCATGGGATCGTTATCAAAAGGACATGCCATATTAGTGAAAAAGTTGCCACTTACTGTGCCTAATGGACTTCTAATATACTGACTCTGATTTTTTTTTTTTAATGATTTTTTAAAATGACAGACGGCAGAACTAGGCTACGCCAAAACTCGCCTGCTGACTGAATGAATGAGGAAATCAAATGGAGTGTGTGGCTCTGAAAGAGGGCGGAGACTGAGAGAAACTCGAGGTTCATTGAGAAAAACCTGGTCCCGACCAGGTTAGGTTCATAGAGTCTGTTACTACGGTAACTGACCAAGAGCTTAAGTTACCTCTCTCTCTGAAACAGGCTAGAGTTATCCCTCTTTCTCTGGTTTGAGTTACCTCCCTTTTTCAAACGGAAAACTCAGAGTTTCCCTCATTTCAGGGTTAACAGACTCTGAGTGTTCACTAAACCTGCTTTGTAGAATGGACCCCTGATAATTTGAGACTCAAAACAGATATGTTGTCAGACCATCCTGTTGTTAATGTACCAAAGAACAAGTGATGTAATAAAATGTCATTTCATATCCATAGAAATGTGGATCAACTGAACATGTTATATAAGGCTCCAAGTCCTCTGAGGAAAGTTATTCTAAGCAATGCCACCAATGATTTTATCCATGCTTTGTGTGAAATCGTACCGTCAAAAGGACAAATACCATTGACTATGAATCAGTACAGATGTTTGAAGAAGTCTGGTCTGGGATTAGACTGATTGCCAACAAGAAGATTGGTGTCTAAAAAAAAAAAAGTGATCAACCAGACTGGAGGAAGATTTTTGCTATTGCTACTAGAAGCCGCCATACCTTTTATTAGCAGTCTTTTCTCACAAGGCTAAAATGTTTTAGTTTGTTTGTTTTGTTGTTGTTGTTTTTCACAAATGGAACATATGCAGAAAATGTATTTGGTTCCTCAGCATCAGAGTTCCCGTAACTCTCATTGCAATGTTGATGAATATTCATTTTCAGATACGCCTGTAACTAGTGTAAAGAAAAATTGTATGATTATTAGACAAACATGTATGTGAGAGAAGAAAACATAATATTTACTAACTCACTTTTGTGTACATATGGATGTGTGAAATGTTTGAATAAAACTTTGAAATGCTGACTTTTTCGTCTGACTTTTATTTGTTGTACAAAAGAAATCATAACACAATATACAAAAACACAGGTGAAATCAAAACAATGATATAAATCAGGTTGAATTTGATTAACAAACTTACAGACCATTAGATCCTTACAAACAAGATTATTACTATACTTTTTTTAATAGTAGGGCAGACCTTTTTGAATATTAAAGAAAGACAGTTTTGGCCACAAGTGGTTGCAAATTTGTCTTGCAACCACTTGTGGTGTTCATTCCTATGTCTCAACAGTGGTCGAGGAGCACTTGACGACGGTTCGATATCTCAAAAACAGATCTGTTGGTTGAATCAATTGGAAATATTCATGGGTGTATTGTACATTTTGAAAATCTGGCTGGGATGGCTTAGCAGGATATCTATGCCCATCAGTATATATAGCTAAAAACTTGTTGTCATAGTGCTGGAATCTAAATGGGTTACGGCCATAGGCACCAGTAAAAGCCTCATTATCGACAAAACACATAACAAAAAACTTTGGGATCTGCCCCAAAAATAACTTGTCTTGATTACAGACCAGTTGGAATGGAAAAATTTTCTAGACACACACGATCAATTGAATATTTTACATTAGCATGGGTCAAAGCTTTGGCGTGAGCCATCTTGATACCAGGGGCAACAGAAACCTTTTTAACATAAAAACTATCAATCAATAAATCTATCAATTGTTATTTATATAGTGCCAAATCACAACGAAAGTCATATCAGGGCACTTTTCACATAGAGCAGGCCTAGACTGTACTCTTTAATTTACAAAGACCCAACAATTTCCCCATGAGCAAGCACTTGGCGACAGTGGTAAGGAAAAACTCCGATTTTACAGGTAGAAACCTCAAGCCGAACCCGGCTCTTGGTGGGTGGCCATCTGCTTTGACCAGTTGGGTTGAGAGAGAGAAAGACAGATAGGGGATGGGAAGGGGGAGGGGGACAGAATAACAACAATCATAACAATAACAATAACAGCAGCAATAGCCAGGGAAGGACACCAACAGGACTGCGAAGGACCGCAAAGGCTCGGCCTTCAACCAAGGGTTTCCTGCGAGATGAGAAAACACAAAAAACTCCGGGGAAGGAGCCAAGTTAGTAACATGCATTGATGGTACATGAATGCATACAGATGGAGAGGAGGAGGAGGAGAGAGGAGCTCAGTGCATCATGGGAAGTTCCCCGGCAGTCTAGGCCTATAGCAGCATAACTAAGGGCTGATCCAAGGTGAGCCTGGCCGGTCCTAACTATAAGCTTTATCAAAAAGGAAAGTTTTAAGCCTACTTGCATACTAGCAGATACTATGTTGACACAATAGTTCAGATTTCCTAGAGCCATAAGACAAAATTAATCTTTTGCTCGGATAAATTTAATTTTAAGATCAACACCGTTTATTCGTAATTTTTCTTGAAATAATAGATCAGCATGAACAGGAGAGTTCAATTCTACAATTAGACTTTGAGATGTATATTGTGCCCTCTGTCTCAATCCTTGGTTGTCACCTAAAGGTGAACGTTCATTCATATAACCAGTTGTATCCTTGATAAATAGTCCACGGGCAAACTGTGAGTCTAGTGTATCCTCTCTCATAGTTTAGTCGGCATTCTATCACACCCCTATATGGGTATGTGTTTGAATATTGGGAAATCAGTCTGTCTCCCAAGGTTATATCAACTTGTGAAGTGTACAACCAGGGTTGTTGATCATTGATTGATCTGGTAATGCTCCCAATTACCCCTTGGTCTTTTTACAGCCATCACAAGTCCTGATCTTTGCTGTCTTGACATGGCGGATTTGGTTATATTCGCAACATCACTGACAATATTTGTTACAGCAGATGTCACATGGGGCTTGGCTAAACTTAGACCATGTCTGAATATAGGCATAGCCATTCTGAAGAGACTGCAAAACATACCACCATGACCAGCTCCAAACTGTGTGCTTGATCCTACAAAGCTTTTAAATAACTTTTTTTAACGTTTCCTTGTTGTGACTTGGTGTGGTAACCATTTTTAAATCAACTAATACTGTTGTTTTACAGGTCTGAAGTGAAGTTTGACTACAGCGTTACTATATGTGAATGGTATGTGTGTAGACTAATTTCATTATCACCGATTGCTGATTTGGACAGAGGCACGTAATGTGGCTTGCTGAACTGAAGAATGGGATATAGCTTGCCGTACCCATTATATTAATGCTGCGCAAGAAGGGAACAAAACTGTCACCAACAAGTTGGTAGTCCACAATGTCTAACAAACATGTTATAACATCCGCCATAAATATCAGCTGGATGCGGGGCATACTGTTTGGGGTAGTGCTGCCCATCAGGAGTCAAAACCACCACACCTGGTTTGAACCCTAAAATATGCACCAGCTTACCATTACATGTGACCACTATGTTTGGGCCACCTGAAACAGCAACTGTTTCATATATCATTGTATTGTAATGACAGGCTTCTAATTCCGTTGTTTTGGGTAACCACTGCACGAAATTCAGACAGAATTTTTGGTATGCTGTCATAGAAGCCCGGTGGCAAAGATATAACTTCCCTCCTTTGTGTTTTAAAAGTCACATACATAACAGCATCAGATTTTGTAATGCATGGATATTGTATCTCAGTTAACCCCACCCCATATGTTTCCTTGAAGTTGATAGGTTTTGCAAGCTTTGTTCTGTAATTCCATATTTTGTTTACAGGGTACACAGATACAGACGCACTGCTAGGCAGTGTCACAAAAAAGCCATCAGTACCCATACTTACATTTTTTCATTCGTCCTCACACCTTTCCAGTATGACACAGAGTGGTTAATATTCAGTTTAGGTGTCGCATATGTCTTTTTCCAAAATCCAAAAGTTAAACTTGTTAAACCCAGCCATTTCACTAGAACAATGGTCTTACATCCCACCTTTTTTCTTCTTTTTGCAACGCTTTCTCATTAAATGATCGCTGCAACATTTCCCCAGCACAGTCTTTAAATTTATAAACAGGGGGGTTGCGTTGTACACACTCTGTTGTTATAAAATGTTTGTTTGTAAAAGTTGTTATTGTTCATAATCTTTTCTGAAAATTCCACAAAGCTTTGAGATTCTCACTTTGTCGCCAATATCATATTTAAAGTATATAGATGTTTCAGGCTTTGCTTTGTACAAATGGTTGAAAACTGTCCCTTCGTTTTCCTTATTGACCTGAGCATTGACTTGTCATTTTGATTGATGTATAGTAGGAGTGATTATAAGCATGCACAATGTGTTGTAATTTATCCATGTAACGCTGTTAATTGACAGCTGTTAGATACCTCCACATACGTGTTTTTAGGGTCTTATTGAAACACTCTACTGTGCTAGCTTTTGTCTCATTAGATGTTGAAAAATGTTTAATTTTGTACGATTCCAGCAGAGATTGGAATTATTTATTATAAAATTTGTCTTTGACAGGTGCAGTTTCTTTTATTTCATCCAGCTCCGTGCAAAAAATCCTTAAAATTATTGCAGAACTCACACATTTCAATATTCTCATATACAAAACATCGCATAGTACCCTACATAATTAATAAATAATTAATACAAGCAATCCAAAACACACATCATATTGAATAAAGTGTTTTTAAACTTTCACATTTAACTTTCTAATCAATAAACAATAACTCCATACAAAAATAGCCATCAACGGCACTTCACAGCTACAGTTTCAATTTCATCATCCAAAGGGCGTAATATACATACATTGCTCTGCTAAGCAGGGGTGCAAAACTCCAAAACACTGGCTACTTTCACAGGTAGCGGTCACGTTATTAACTCCTTGCAGACCAATCAGCATGCTAAAGCAGCAGAATGCAAACAGAACACGTTAAGGACTATCATTAAAACACCAGAACTTACAACATACTGTGCTAGTCCATGGGCCAACACAGGTTGAGTGAACAAGACACCTGATTGGCAATACTACATGAGTAGTCTAAATACGTGCATGTACGCCATGCAGGTTCTGGGGCTTGCTGCTTCATAAAATGTCTGACAGTAAACAAATGCAAACACAGATTCTGGGGCCCAGCTTCAGACTACCCATGAATGAAATAAGTGACAGCTCTAGCAGACACCTACAGTCCCACCAAATCGTGTTACGATGAATAAACTCAGAAAAGCAACCAAACAGTGAGTTATGTATGATTTCTAGGCTATAATAAGTGACTATACATTAAAATATGAATGGATAACACATACAAATAGCCTCAGGATTGCCTTTAACAAAACAGCAGAACTAGCATGTCTGATGTTAAGTGTATCCTTTGAAAGTGAGAGTCAATTATTCACTTTCAAGGATTTTGGACTGGCCGTTCGAAGACTGAAGGTTTGGAGGAACAGCCCTTTTCCATCTTTGATTTCCACTCCCCTACTTGCACCTTGACACGACGAACTAGACCATCGGTCCCTTCCATAGTTTCGACAACTCATCCCAGATGCAACTAGTTGCCACAGATGCCTTGGAAGTGTGTTCTCACTGATAATGATTATGTCATTCACTTTCAGATTCTGCCGAAGTACATGTCTCTTTTGCCTTGAGGAAGCATTCAGCAGGTACTCCTTTTTCCACTGGCTCAAGAACTGCTCAATCAGGTATTGTACCTGACACTATCTTTTTGCGGCGAACAACCTTAGATTTCATCAAGATGAGGTGGTTTGGGGTCAAAGGCTCTAGTGCCTTGGGATCATTAATTCCATCAACATTCAATGGGCGACTATTTACAATGGCCATGGCTTCATAGAACAGCGTTCTAAGGGAGGTATCATCTAGTCAACCAAGTGATGCTGCACTGAGCGATTGTAACATTCAGTACATTGAATTTATTGCTCCCAGATGCTGCAGGCATGACTTGCTGAAGAAGCATTGAAAATGAACTCACACTGTTTATCTGCCAGGAAGGCTTCCAGCAACTTGGTGTCACATTGCTTGAGAGGCTCCTTGAACTCATTTTTAGCTCCCACAAAGTTTGTGCCCCGATCACAGCGTAGTTGGCAAACTACTCCTCTAAGGCTAGTAAAGCACCTTGACGCTAATAAAGCACCTTGTGGTCATATCTTCCAGCATTTTGATATGGACTGCTCAAGAAGATAGACAGGTGATGATTAGTCCATATCTCTTGCCTCCTTTCTACCCCACTTGACAACAAATGGGCCAAAGCAATCCATGCCACAGAATGTGAAGGGAACTGAAACTTCCTTGAAGGAAACTTGAAGATTCCCTCAAGGAGGCATCATTAGCTCTTGTGAAAGTGTCTTAAGCTCTTGTGGAAAGGCCTACTGTTGTACAAGCTTAATCACCTCCTCAGCAGCCCTCCTATCTTCCTTGACAGTCACAAGGTCACCATGATCTTTTAACTTAGACCCTAGTTTCTTGATTCTGGAAACTGTCTTAACAAGCTTTGTCCAGGTGGATAACCAGCTCAGATGGCTCAAGACATCCTGCTGATCGTTAATTCAGGTTGCAAAGGCTTTAATTAATTTAACCGCAGGGTCACAATCAAGCAGCACAGTTGAGGGATTAGGTGTTGGAAAACATCTCGTTCCCATAGAAACTTGTGCCCTGATAACCAGTTAGCTGAGGAGATGTCTGCTGTGGAGACCTCTAGAGGTATGATCAGCTGGGTTTTGTGTTGTATCAACATAGTGCCATTGATTTGGATTTGTACTCTCTCTTGTCAGTTGAACATGGTTAGCCACAAACACATGGAATCTCCATGCTTCATTGTTATTGTAAGCCAACACAACCTGAGAGTTAATCCAGAAGAATTCATCATCAATTTTCATCTTTAGCACCGCCTTCAGCATAACACTCGTCCTGGCTGAAGTGACAGTGGACGAAGGCTTGTAATCATTGTAGGTGCGACCCTTGCCTTGGCCATTACAAGACTGCAATCAATCTTGTCCTTGTCATTTTTGTATCTGAGGTAGGAACCTGAACCATATATTGCATTATTTGCATCTGAGAAGTGGTGCCATTCCACACTAACGATGTTGCCAAAATTGTGAGGGTGATAACATCTGGGTATGGTAACTTCCTTCAACCTTTGCAGACTGTTCTTCCACTCCTCCTACCATGCATGCAGTTTCTCAGGAATTGGATCATCCCATCCAATGCCTCTATGACACAGGTCCTTTGGGATGCACTTTCCACTTAGGGTGAAAGGAACCACAAACCTTAGTGGGTCATACAGAGAGGCAACAACTGAGAGGAGACTATGGTGAGTTGGGGGGTGCTCTTTCGCGTCAATGTTAAAGCTGAAGGTGTCATTTACTACTGACCACTGGATGCCAAGAATGTATTCTTCTGATGTTGCATCTGGATTAAGGTTTGGACGATCAGTGGTTACTGCTCTTTCTGACAGGGCTAAGAGTGAACTTTCTTTCGGTTTGAGTTGAACTCATGCAGACGTAAACCTGCGCTCTTGCACAGATCCTGAGCTGCAACAATCAGTTCTTTAGCCTCTTTGACGGTTAGAACACTGGTTAGCCCATCATCCATACAGAAGGTCTTCTCAATGAAAGCTGATGATAAAGAGTAGTTGGTCTTTTGTTGCTGAAAGAAATATCATCCTGAGACATGAACTTATCTCCAAAGCTCCTTTCATTAAAGTCTGATTCCACGACTTTCAACACATCCATACAACACATCCACAGATGGTGGCAATGGTAGTTCCTTCACTGAAACTCGATGCACATAGCTCTGGTTTCCTTGTCTATCCAAGTGGGCATTTGCTAACCCGATGATGCTCCAGCCTAGCACAGTCCTTTGAGCAAAAGGTTAATTTCCATCACCCATGAATTACCTCCAAGGAAGCTAGTGCCGATGGGCAGTCATAACCCATTAGCAGTCCAACCTTGCAGTCTTATAGTGGTGGTAACTTGTTTCTTAGATGTTTGAGATGAGCCCACTGGAGTGCTGTATTTTTAGTAGGGATGTGAGACTTATTAACTGGAATGAAATCTCATGTGTAGGCCTGCTGTATTTGGATGTAGATTCAGAGTTGAATCCCCATACTTGCAGACTACTGACAGTTTTGCTTGTTATTACTGTGTTGACAGCTGTCATTGTACTGAGTCTAATTCAGCAGCTAAATCCTCCAAAATAAAAGTTGAATTGCTCTGGGTGTCAAGTAGGGTGCAAGTAAGAATCTCTCTCTGGGGCTCTGTTGTTCCAAAAACTGGAACAATACTAGAAGTGGCACAAACAAGCTGTGTCAATGCATTGGCAATTAAACACCTGCAGTTATGCCATGCAGGTTCCAGGGCTGCTGCTTCATAAAATGTCTAACGATAAACAAACACAAACACAGATTCCAGGGCCCAGCTTCAAACTACCCATGAATGAAATGAGTGACAGCTCTAGTGGACACCCACAATTAACAAACAACTTTTTAACACAAGAAACTGAAAAATAATAGCAGCTAATAATCAAATCATCTACAAAAATGTTTCACATTGTTTTTTTTCTTGTTGTTGTTTTTTCTCTAGTGATGGTTGCCAGAGATAAGCAGCATCGGTAATGACAGATTCATCTGTATTCTTTATGAGAGTTCCTCAAATTTCAGCTAGTTTCTGTTCAATGTTTGGTTCTGGTAGTAAGGCAGTGAGTGTCGCTTCAACAATACCAAGAATCATCTAAGGTTCTGTGCAAATATCTAGAGTGGTATCCAAAAATGCCATTAATCATTAATGTTTTTAAGGAATTCTTTGTATATATCTTTTCACGTATGTATAAAATTTTACATTGAAATTAAAAACACAAATGATAACCTTTTATCACTGCAATAGTCACCGTCTTCACTTTTTCACTGCTGATGGGAAAACATCTTTGCTTCACACACATGTTGAACACTAGCCTCACAGCACTCAATAACAAATGGAAAAGCTGGCAGAAAAAAACACTCTCTGAGCGCACCTCAGTACATGAAAGCTTTATATTCTTTGTCATAGTAGACCACCTCTTAAAAAATCCAATGCAAGTTTGTCTAGTTACACCACTGAATGTGAACAATGGCAATGAGCCGAAGACAGTCATACCGGATGATGTAGACTTGACAACAAATGGTTGATAATGCGATGTAGCAGCATCCATAGTTGAGAGGATTGAGGTGAAGGTAAACAAAAGCAGACAGTCTTTTGTCAAAGGTCGATAACATGACTAGACTGATTCTCAACTTATACACCCACAATAAGGTTGTTAAAATATGCCCCCTTTTTCTTTGAACAATTCAAATACATCCCCTTTTTATTGTTAGATCATGCCTCAGTCACACCTTGTAAAAAGACAAAAACATCCACAAAAACCCATTTCACCCTTCTTTTTTATAACACCACTCCTCCACCTGACTTATACCTTTCCCACCTCACATGATATGATATACACACATATGACATACACAACCATATATCACACGATCCATATAACATGCACAACCACATGTCACATGACACATGGGCTATGCATGCACATGAAGTACCCTGTGTGTGCGTGTGATGTGTGTGTCTCGTGTACATGCACACACACAAGAAAAAGTGACTTATTAATACTACTTTCAGCTCTGTGTGTTGTGTCCATAAACTATAATAAGTATGGACACAATGCATAGAAATGAATGAAGCAATTTTACTATTTGTATTTCACATTTCAGTGTAATATACACTAGGGGTGTGCCGAATACAAATACATTATTCGCCAAAGCACAAATAGTGCGTTTTATATGAATATTTGTTTCATACAAATATTTTAAAAATTATTTGTCGGGGGTGTTCCCCCGAGATAAAGTTGAGCTACTAACACAAGCAAAGTGCTCTTAAAGACTCTCCATAAACTGTTGTTCCCCATCTCCTTTCCGCAAAGTTAGGTTGTAAAAAATAGGTGGTACGGGACCCTCTTTTTACACTTTGTTGACATTGCTGCCACCAACAGCTACATCCTGAACAAGTAACTGTGTGCTGCAGAGGTATGGCCCATGACTCACCAGGCATTTTGAGAGCAGCTTGCTCCTTTGCTGCTACTGGACTTTTCAGTCCCTGACAGGGTATATGCCCATGTACCTTTTTCTTTAAGAACAATGACATGACCTGTGTTGTGAATGTTTGCTAAGTGTATGCATAAACAGTGACCATCCCTGGCAGTGTTTTTCTCCTGGGATTAAGTGTCAGTGTTTGCCTGTCTATCCTGATGATTTCTCTCTGGCACAGCCAACAGGGGATGGACAGAGAAATCAATCACACTGTGGCCCAAACACTAATGCTGATGCTTGCAATTTTTTTCCCCTCCTTTTTCTGTGAAGGATTTATTGTAATATAGTGTCAACCACATAGTTAAATGCATCCTATAAAAGCATAGAAATGTGGGGGCATGAATATACAGTAATGTGCAAAAGTTTTAGGCACTGAAAGTAGAGTGAGAATGCTTACAAAAATATTGCTATAAATTGTTTTAATTTATCAATTAACTTCTTACAAAGTCGAGTAAACAGCAGAAACCTCAATGAAATCAATATTTGCTGTGAGCAGCTTTGCCTTTAAAACAGCAGCAGTTCTCCTCGGTACACTTTAACACAGTTTTTCATGGTAACTTGCAGGTAGGTTGTTGTAACCATCCTGGCGTAAGAATGTTCTTCTGTGGGTTTATTATTTAGGCCATTTCAGGTGTTTCTTCATGTAATCCCAGATTGACTCCATGATGTTGAGATCAGGGCGCTGTGGGGGCCATACCATACTATCTGTTGCAGGACTCATCGTTTTTCTTGTTGCTGAAAATAGTTCTTTATGAGCTGTATGCTTGGGGTCATTGTCATGTCATGAATAAATTTGGGGCCGATCAGACACCTCCCATCTAAACATCTAGAGTGCCTAAAACTTTTGCACAGTACTGTATATCAATTAATCAATTAATATAATTAATCAATATTCAACAATTATTCAACAAGTACAAGTACATTTTCCCTATCATCATGCAAATTAGTAGTATATACAGTGCTGCTTCAAAGTTTGTGAATCCTTTAGAATTTGCTCTATTTCTGCATAAATATGATCTAAATCGTGATCAGACTTCCATCCCAGTCCTAAAACTAGATAAAGAGACATCAGTTAAACAAATGAGACAAAAACCTTACACTTGTTCATTTATTTATTGAGGTAAATGATCCAATGTTATATATTTGTGGCAAACGTATGTGAACCTCTAGGATTATCAATTCATTTGAAGGGGAAATTACAGTCGGGTGTTTCAATCAATGGGATTACAATCAAGTGTGAGTCTGGGAGGCCCTGCCTTATTTAAAGAAGAGAAATCTGAGTCTTCACTATCAAAGTCTGAGCTTCACAACACAGGTTTGTGGAAGTGTGTCATGGCTCAAACAAAGGAGATTTTTGAGGACCTTAGAAGAAGAGCTGTTGTTGATGCTCACCCAGCTGGAAAGGGTTACAAAACCATTTCTAAAGAGTTTGGACTCCACCAGTCAATTGTCAGGCAGATCATGTACAAATTGAAGACATCCAACACTGTTGTTACCCTCTCCAGGAGTGGTCGAACAAAAATCACACCAAGAGCAGGCATGTAATACTCTGGGAGGACATAAGGGAACCCAGGGTAACATCTAGGAAACTAAAGGCCTCTCTTGCTGTGGCTACACTCAATGTTCATGAATCCACCATCAGGAGAACATTGAACATCAATGGTGTGCATGGCAGAGTTGCAAGCAAAAAAGCCACTTCTCTCCAGATGAGAAGCCAAGCCAGAGGGTGATTGGAAAACCAAAATCAAACTTTTCAGCTTGAATGAGAAGCATTATGTTTGGTGATTAGCAAACACTGCATTCCAGCATAAGAACCTTATCCCATCTGTGAAACATGGTGGTGGTAGTATCATGATTTGGGCCTGCTTTGCTGCTTCTGAACCAGGACAGCTTGCAATCACTGATGGAACTGTGAATTGTACCAGTAAATTCTATAGGAAGATGTATAGGAAGATGAACCCTAAACACACTAGTTGTTCTACCAAAGAATGGTTAGAGCAGAAGAAAGTCAAGTCAAAGTCCTGACCTTAATCCTATAGCAGTACTGTGGAAGGACCTGAAGCAGGTAGTTCATGCAAAGACGCCCACCAACATCCCTGAGTTGAGACTGTTCTGTAAGGAGCAATGGGCTAAAATTCTTTGAAGCTGTTATGCAGAGCTGATAAACAGTTGCCAGAAACGTTTGGTTGAAGTTATTGCTGTAGAAGGGGGTCACACCAATTACTAAAAGCAAGGGTTCATGTACTTTTTCCTCACGCAAATATGTATGATTGGATCATTTACCTCAATAAATAAATGAAGAAGTGTATCTTTTGTCTCATTTGTTTAATTGGGTTCACTTTATCTAGTTTTAGGACTTGTAAATATCTGATCACGGTTTGGGTCATATTTATACAGAATTAGAGAACATTCTCAAGGGTTCACAAACTTTCAAGCAGCACTGTGCATACAGCTCTGGAAAAAATTAAGAGACCACTCCAAAATTATGAGTTTCTCTGATTTCATTATTTATAGGCATGTGAACAAAATGAACATTTTTGTTTTACTCTGTAAACTACTGACAACATTTCTCCCAAATTCCAAATAAAAATATTGTCATTTGAAGCATTAATTTGCAGAAAATGACAATTGGTCAAAATAAAAAAAAAGAAACAACACAGTACCAATGTTTTAATTTAGGAACAGTTCAGAAATCAATATTTGGTGGAATAACCCTGATTTTTAATCACAGCCTTCATACATCTTTGAATGCTCTCCACCAGTCTTTTACATTGCTGTTGGCCAATTTTATGCCACTCTTGGTGCAAAAATTCAAGCAGCTCTGCTTTGTTTGAAGGCTTGTGACTATCCAGCTTCCTCTTAATCACATTCCAGAGGTTTTCAATGGGGCTCAGGTCTGGATATTGGGCTGGCCAAGACAGTCTTGATCTGGTAGTCCTCTATCCACACCTTGATTGACCTGGCTGTGTGGCATGGAGCATTGTCCTGCTGGAAAAACCAATCCTCAGAGTTAGGGAGCACTGTCAGCACAGAAGGAAGCAAGTTTTCTTCCAGGATAACCCTGTATGTAGCTTGATTCACGCATCCTTCAAAAGACAAATCTGCCCGATTCCAGCTTTGCTGAAGCACCCCAGATCATCACCAATCCTCCATGGAATTTCACAGTGGGTGCAAGACATTGCTGCTTGCAGGCCTCTCCAGGTCTCCATCCAACCATAAGATGTCCAGGTGTTGGGCAAAGTTGAGAACTGGACTCATCAGAGAAGATGACTTTACTCCAGTCCTCTATGGTCCGATCCTCTTTGCTTTTCACTGATGAAGGGCTTTTTTCTAGCTTTGCAAGACTTCAGCCCTGCCCCTAGGAGTCTGTTTCGAACTGTCCTAGCCATACACTTCACCCCAGCTGCCATTTGCCATTCTTTATGTAGGTCCCCTGATGTCATCCTACGGTTGTTGAGTGACAGTCGAATGAGTGGCGGTCATGTATATACATACGTACATCCCTCGCTGCCATTACTGCTGCTATTTCCCAAGGGACTTGATGTTTCTACTAAATAAAAGCAGCTGTGCTGTCCTGAATAGGGGAAAGCTTAGAGGAGCTGCTTTGTTTTCTGCTGCCAAATGCTGTTTAGATGGTAAATGCCTTTGATTAACTGTTGTTGTTGTTGTTGTTGCCATGGTTCCCTGGGAAGCTTGCAGAAATGGATTGAGAGAACACTTAATCCTTGGTAAAGAAGGTTCAAAGTAATTTTGTCTTGTCCAGAGGAAAGATTAAAAATCTACATCTTGGATGCTTCTCTTTGATGGGTGTACATAATGTGCATTAGCAGGCAGCTGGAACAGATAAATAAAATAAAGCATCTTAGTGGGGATCAGTCCCTCTCTGATGGACTGTTCTCAGCTAAGTGAGAAGAATAAGTCACTGAGAAGTCAGGAGTGACAGCCTGCATTGTAACAAAATTAAATGGCAGTATTTTGATGATAAATTCCTTGACTTTATTGTCATGCGCCACAGCGTTCACAAATCCCAGAATGTCCTCCCAGATCACTGCTGGTGCTGTTGCACTCTACTGTTAACTGTGTCGATATAAATCAGAGTGGAATAAAGAAATTTTGATTTACATAACTTAACAGTATATATATATATGTATAAACCTCATAAACAACCTCTTCTTCCGCCTGTGGAGTCAATGAACAGAAATACGGACAGCGCCACTCTGCCATTACAACCCACATTGTGATAGGAGGTGGGATTGCTACGCAGTGCTAATGACTTGAAAAAGTTTAAGAGACTTTCTACTATTGAACTTTGTACTGTGAATGAAACTTGCCATGTACGACTTACTGCAGGATGTCTCATAAACGTTTTGAATGGGCACCACAGTTTATATAACTGCAAGGCAAGGAATCTCTGTCTGTCTGTCTGTCTGTCTGTCCGTCTGTCTGAGCTTTTAATCAAGAATGGACACTCTTACCCTGTGTCTAGACAGAAAGCATAGCATTAGCAGCATGTTTAGCAGATCAGCAGCAAGTGACTACAGAGGAGGCGTTCAGATACATTGTTGAGTGTCACCCGTGTTTTGGAAGCACTGAGAGCCCAATACACAATTACTGTAGCTCATCTGATCGACTTTACACTTGGCAGTGTATTGCTGGGGACCCAAGGACATGCAGCTGCTCAGCTCCGTGTCTGAGTGCAGTGGGGGCTGTTTGATATAAACACCATCACATCACAGTAGTGCGGGGCTTCTGTGCTCTGACACAACTTCACAGGCTCTGACTTGCTGAGCGGTACAAAGGCATGTGCCCCACTTCGTTAAACTGCCCGAGATAGAAGAATGAGCATACACAGGAGGAAAAAAACAGATGCAAAGGCAGTAAAACTAGCCAATAGGAGTGCAGACACCTTTGATTGGGCAAGAGATCAAATAATGGAAGGCTGTAAACTGCTTCTATGGTTCAACCTCAGTTTAGTCTCACTGTCTGGATTTAAACCATTTAATTTATTAATTTCTTATTGTTTTAATTGATATGTTTGTCAGTTGATACATACATTTGTGGTTCTTGAGAAATAATAATTGGCCTGTTCTAAAGAGGCACATTCTGAACAGGCACTGCACTAGTTGTACAAAACATGCCTTCATGTTAGCATTGAGTTTGTCAATACTGAAAAAAAAATTAGAAAATGTCAGGTTTTCTAAGTTAAAATAATAATAAAAAGACTTTTAATTTATTTATTTATTTTTAATGTGATAACAGTCCAAATGGTGGAGGTGTCTCTGGATCAGTTCAGTTCCTGGAGCAACAAGGTTATAGCTACTCTCCAGTGATTGCTAAGTAACTGTGAAACTCTGGTCATCACTCCTGTGCCAGAAGAGAAGCAGCTGGGATCCAGAGGGACTCCCCTGACCGGCCCACAGGGACCCACTCTCCTTGGCCAACATGCAGACTGAAGCAGGAAGTATAAGTCTTGCCTATCCTCCCAGGGTTAATTAAAAATCACCCCATGGCCATAAGTCATGTCATGCTCACAGAGCCTGTAATGTGAGTAAGAAAGAGCAATACAAAGCGGTACAGGCAACATGTCTGTAATCCTA
The DNA here is from genome assembly GCF_910596095.1 of Thunnus maccoyii. Taxonomy (NCBI): domain Eukaryota; kingdom Metazoa; phylum Chordata; class Actinopteri; order Scombriformes; family Scombridae; genus Thunnus; species Thunnus maccoyii. The sequence goes on along the minus strand of NC_056540.1, from coordinate 1,021,201 downwards.
ATTAAATACGCCCAGCTGTTTCTCTCACATTCACGGCGTTCACACTTAATTTGAACCATCCATTCATATAGGGAAGGCAGAAATGGAAAAAAAACAGGCTGAGAGAGAGATGGAGAGAAGGTGCTGAAGGTGCACATTGAGAGGCTAAATCTATGAAAGGAGCGGCTGAATCGTCAATTAAAGCTGGTTACTGAAGCAGTTTAGGTGTATCCTCAGACATTCTTCCTCTGCTCAGGAAAACAGGATGGAAAAGGAGATGGGAGTAGGATGGAGGAAGCGGGGGTTTGCACAAGGAAAAGAGGATCACACAGACAGGTGGCTGCTGGACATTATTTGTCAGTGTTGCGCAGAGCCACTCAGCTGTGCAAATAATCGTCAGGGAGCTGTGATGTACAGTACTTCCACATCTCTCCTGTCCTTTCACGGGAAAAACAGACTCTGGTCACTCCCATGGAACCAATACACTGAAGACATAAAGCTCATTAACTATCAATCTTTGAATGTAATGTCAGGTGTCTGGCTGCCAGGTTGACCAGCTGCTTTCATTAATACAGAGGAGCACTAGCCGGGTTCCAGCCTCTGAATCACAGCTTTCACATTTGTGTCCATCAACAGCTTGTACCAAGAGCTTGACACTTCAGTGTTAACCTTGGAAACAACAGTTGACCAGTTGAGTTTACTATCTACAGATCTACAGATCCATGACAACTGAGGAAACTCTATCTGATAATGAAAATCATGTGCTATGGTCAAAAGCTCCAGAAAAATTGGACCATTTCAATGTGGCAGATAAAAATTGAAAATAATTTTATTTATCAGACATCATTTAATTCCTTTCACAGTTATGCTACTGTACTCCTTGTATTCATTTTTCATAACAAATAATTTTATTATTATTTCAGCTATGTTGCTAAAGTAATCAGTGTGAAGAATATGCAGCCAGAGTATAAATAACCCAGTCTCACATCACCTCCGCAGCGCAAAATGTATTAGTTTCACAGTAAGGGCTCTAAATTGGTGAGATGCCTACATTTTTTTTGGTCACATAACTGTCAAGTTTTTGTCTGCTCAAACAAAAACAAATGGCTGACATGTCTTTTATTCTCAGTGGAAAAGCTATATCTTAAAATAGTTTCAGCATTAAAATGTGTTTTGATAACATTTCTAGTGAGAAATGTGCATTATATTTTCATAATTTTTGTTAAGTGAATGTATATGATGTTCAGTTTGTTAGTTATTACGAAAGTTGTCTCAGGTCTCATCAGAAAGATGTAGAAATGGAATGTTTTCTATCGTTGGTGATTGCTATGGATGTTGCTATCACTGACACCACACACGTTTGAATCATTGTCTTTGCATTGAGTAGTTATCTGAGCTATTATGTTATTTGTGTTATTTTATGTAACTGTTTGATGATGTTCTTTCAATAAAAACATTGATTTTAGAGTGCAGAAATGAAATGAATTTGAAGCTTTGTGACTGGCTGATGGGAGGAGCTGCTGCCCGGGAGTATTTCCTCACTGTCACTGTCTTAAGGTTTTCTTTTAAGGATATAAACATAGCACAAAAAGTAAGGAAATTTGTGTTTGGTAGATTATTCCTTTGTTGTAACAATGCCTCTTGGCAATACATCTTATACTGTTGGAAAGCCTGTTTATTTCCCTTTTAAATGGTGCCACATTTGTAAGGAATATGCTTTTGTGGGATGAGCAGCAGAGCTGAGTATGTGGGTTGCGCCCATGAAAAATATGCCAAATCTCTGCCAATGCTAAACAGCTTATTCTGCTATTGATTCTTGTTTGGTGTTAGGTGGATTGGATGATTGAAGTTTGTAGAAACAAGACATATTGGCAATTTATTCATTTAACAAACAGGAGCCTCAGTAGCGTGTGGAAGAACCATACACAGCCAGAACAGCCTGGCACCTCCTCCTCATGCTGGTCACCAGCCTGGTCACACACTGCTGTGGAATGGCATTCCACTCTTCAACCAGCATTTGTTGCAAGTCAGCCAACGTGGTTGTGTTGGTCACTCTGGCACGAACAGCATGCCCAAGCTGATCCCACAAGTTTTCAAAGGGGTTGAGGTCAGGACTGCTGGCAGGCCATTCCATCCTCTCCACTCCCAAATTCTGGAGGTAGTCTCTGATAAACCCCGCTCTGAGGGGGCGAGCGTTGTCATCTTGGAGAATAGAGTTTGGTCCAAGAATGTGGAGATATGGGATTGCCACTGATTGCAGAATCTCATCTCGATATCTCTCTGCATTGAGATTCCCTCCAATGATGACAAGCCTCGTTTTTCCATTGAGGGAGATGCCGCTCCACACCATCACACTGCCTCCACCAAAAGATGTTACTCTATTGGTGCAGCAATCAGCATAGCGTTCTCCGCGTCTTCTCCACACCTTGACTCTATGATCCAACTGCCATAGGCAGAATCTGGACTCATCGCTGAACGTTCCTCCACATGTTCAGGTTCCAGTGCACCTGTTGCCGACACCAGCGCAGGCCTGATGGTGAAGGGCAGTCATGGCAGGCCTCCTGGCAGCCCTATGAGACCAGAGATTGGCTGCATGCAGTCTGTTACGGATTGTTTGGGCAGAGAGCCATTGTCCATATCGTCGTGCAAACCTTGACTGCATCATCAAGATTTTCGTGGAGAATAAAACTTTAACCTGTTCTATACCAGTATAACTACAGGTGATAGCTGGCTAATTTTCAAAAACTACAAGCAGTCATAAACTTCAATCTTTTGTCACGAAAACAAAATTCAAGCTTTTGATTTTTTATTTGCAGGAAATCATAAACTATATACCTTCAGCTTCATAAAGGAAGTCCTGAATAAAGTTAATCATCTCCAGCTCAACCTGATGCCTGGTAGTCCCTTTGTCACTCAGTTGAGGAAGGATGGATGCCATGACAAACTCTGCATTGACCTATTATGAGATAAAATCAAGATGTAATTAATATCATGGGGGAATTGTTGGGTCTAACCCTAACCCTAACCCTATGTGAAAAGTGCCCTGAGATGACTTTTTGTGATTTGGCGCTATATAAATAAAAATTGATTGACTGATTGATTGATATCACCCTTTATGAAATTTCATAAGTGTTTCTTGAGATGACTTTTGTGTGCCTTGAGATGACTTTTGTTGTGATATGGCTCTATATAAATAAAAATTGATTGATTGATTTCTTTTTCATAACAATAAATGGTCAGTCTTGTTCTGCTTACTTTTACATCTTCCCCTGGAACAAACGGGCCAACAGATATTTCGATACTGCCTGGAATTCCCTTAGTTGTTCCAACATAGGCTGCAACCTCGGCACTACGTGGAGTATGATGGCACTACAGCAATAGAAAGGAAAACATTTCCTACACAACTTTACTCATGTATTACATTTTCTTATACAAACAGAAATACATGTCTCAACACACTGAACAATGGACTCCCTGTTTTGAACTGAGATAGCTTCAGTATATATTCACAATTTCATTTCAAGACAGGCCTTCAGGTGAATGCTCAGTCCACAACCTGAAAGTAAATTAAAAAAAAGAAATCAGGAAGAACATCTCTGTGTGATATTCCATGTAAACATATGATATATCATTCAACAAGAAATGCTTTTTTTCCAATAACTCAGCATTTCCATCATATGAGGTCATACCTGGTCAATTAATCCTCAAAAGTGGACATCTGCCACTGCATCACTGTTGAGAACCATCGGGTTTATCTGCCCACTACAGAGGTAACTGTAGGTCCATGGACTGAAAACGGCAGAGGCTGGGCCACCTTGTGCCAAAATCTCTCCAACAGTCCTATTTGCCCAAAGTGGGCATGGATGTATTACTTATGTTAGAGGACATTTAACAAAAAGGAACAGTTTGTCCTTACTTGCATAAAAATAAACACACCTGTAGAGGCAGTTGTCAAAGTCAGTCAAATTTAAGTTCCTGCTTTCTTCCATGCTCTTGTTGTCCCTGCAAGAGGTTCTGTGTGAGCAAATGTATAAGGCTCTGTGCAGCTGCAGCCACTGTCGAATTATAGTCGACATTCTGGCAAACACAGATGTTAACAAAGATAATGCCCATTAAAGAAAAAAACTTGAGCTGGACACTCTAAGGAGTGTAACTAGGAGTGTAAGGAGTGAACACTAATGTTAGCTAATAGCATAAAGCTAGTCAGTGCTAGCCCTATGCTTTATTTCCAGCTTTCCCACATTCCTCACCTAAAGATGCCTTTTCCCTTTATGTACGCCCATATGTTATAAAAATACCCATCATTTATGACAATTCACTAGAGTATGTATTGAAAAATAGCTAGCATTTCTTACCTGCTCGCTGGCGCTGGCAGGTTGTCCTGGTGGAGCCATGGGTGGAGCAGACACTATCGCAAGCGGATACTCCACTGCGTTCACAGTGCTATGTGGAAATTGGAAACATCAGTTCAGTGTGGCTGTTGAACTGCACTATCTGCCATAGTTTATTGCTCTAATATTGTAGTAAGTGACAAGTACAGTCTAAAACATCTTGCGAAATGGAACTTTATCACTGGCATCAGTTTTTTTCATTGCCAATCACATGAATATGGTGTATAGAAAGTGCTGAGTCATGGACACAGAATAACAACAACCATAACAATAACAATAACAGTAGCAATAGTTGGGGAAGGACACCAGCAGGACTGCGAAGGACTGTGAAGGCTTGGCCTGCAACCCAGGGTTTCCTGCGAGATGAGAAAGCACAAAAAACTCTGGGGAAGAAGCCAAGTTAGTAACATGCAAGTACCCTTGCATTTGATCAAAATAATGCACCACTTGCCTTGAACAGTGTTGAAATTAAAAGAGATTTTATTATTAATGCATGTCTATGTTTGGTTTGCAGTGGAACAAAACAAAAAAGTTGTGAAAATAACTGAACTCCCACTTATTCTACAAGGACATTCTAAAATAGTCTGGACAAAATTATTGGTACCCTTTAGAAGTTGTAAGAAATAATTGATTAGTAGTGATACTTTAAGCAGACTATTGTGTTTTAATTAGTATCACAGGTGTTTTCAAACTTATAATCACTCATGCAGACAGTTTTAAAGTAGAAAATTACTCTGCTGTTTTGTGCCACTGTGTGCATCACATTGAACATGGAAAACAAGGAAAACAAGAGAGTGGTCTGAAAACATTAGAAAAAAGGTAATAGGCAAGCATGGTCAATGTAAAGGTTACAAGACCATCTCCAAAGAGCTTGATGTTCCTGTGACTACTATTTTTTTTTTTTTTTTTACCTTTATTTTACCAAGCAAGACATTAAGAACAGTTTCTTCTTTACAATGATGGCCTGGCAAGTGCTGGAAGACACTTGAAAGGGGGGAAGGAGGGTAGGAGACAACAACAACAACAACAAAAAGAAGAACATTTCATCAAACAGAAGTAACAATTACAAGTAAAACATATTAAAGTATGAATCAAATAGAAGTAATAGAACTATTAAAACTATTGCCAATATTAGTAAGAAGTTTAAGGCCCATGGAACTGTAGCCAATATCTCTGGAAGTGGCTGCAAGAGGAAATTTGGCCCAAGATTGAACAGAAGGATTGCTCCAATGGTCGAGAAAGAACCAAGGAAAACTTCAATACAGATCCTAGCTGATCTTCAAGTTCAAGGTACAATAGTTTTAAGTCACATCATCCGTCACTGTCGGAATGAAAACAGACTCCATGGTAGAAGACCTAGGAAGACCCAACTTCTAAGAGGGAGACAAAAAAGCCAGACTGGGCTTTGCCAAAATGCATGTTGACAAGCCACAGTCCTTCTGGGAGAATGTGTTTTGGACAGATGAAACAAAATTAGAGCTTTTTGGTAAATCACACCAACCCTATATTTACAGAAGAAAAAATAAAGCCTTCAAAGAAAAGAACACTATGCCTACCGTGAAACATGGAGAAGGTTCAGTGATGTTTTGGGGTTGCTTTGTTGCCTCAGGCACTAGGTGCCTTGAATCTGTGCAGGACACAATGAAATCAGAAAACTATGGAGCAAAACACACAGCCCAGTGTCAGAAAGCTGTGTCTTAGTTGCAGGTCATGGGTCTTCCAGCAGGATAATGATCCCAAACATACATCAAAAAGCACCCAAGAGTGGATGAGAAGAAAAAGTTGGACTGTTTTGAAGTGGCCTGCTATGTGTCCTGATCTGAATCCCATTGAACATCTGTGGAAAGAGCTGAAACTTGCAGTTGTCAGATGGCAGCCATCAAACCTGAGAGAAATGAAGCGTGTGCTCAAGAAGAGTGGGCCAAACTACCGGTGGAGAAGTGTAGAAACCTTATTCAGTTACAGAAAGCGCTTGACTGCAGTTGTTGCCTCCATAGGCTGTGCTACAAGATATTAAGTTAAGGGTTCCAATGTTTTTGGCCATGCCATTTTACTTTATTGTGTTAAATAATATGTTAAGTTGTAAATCAAAAGCAAAGTTTCAGTTATATTCAATGTGAAATAAAGAATGATGGATACCATATACTTCTGATAGTTTCAAGTTAATACAGAGAAAATTTGTTTTTTTTAAAAAAAAAAAAAAAGGGGAAGGGTACCAATAAGCCAAGTCTTGGTGTTATCTTAGACTCAGATCTAAGCTTCAAGTCCCACATTAACAAGGTGACAAAAACATAATTTTTCCACCTCAGAAACATAGCTACAATACGACCATTTATAAATCAAAAAGATGCAGAAAAACTGATTCATGCATTCATTTCAAGCTGACTCAATTACTGTAGTGCACTTTTTGGCCTCCCGAAAAAAACACTGACAGACTTCAGCTCATTCAAAACTCTGCAGCTCGGCTATTAACCAGAACCAAGAGGAGAGAACACATTAGTCCAGTTTTAGTTTCTTTGCACTGGCTTCCTGTAACATTTAGAATTGACTTTAAGGTCGTCCTCCTTACATACAAAGCCCTTAATGGGCTAGGACCAAGCTACATTGCTAACTCCATTTTTAACCATTTGCCCTCAAGAACACTGCAATCATCTGCTGCTGGTTTATTGGAGGTTCCCAGCAACAGCTGAAATAAAATTGGAGATGCAGCCTTTGTCAGTTATGCCCCCAAACTATGGAACACACTACCAATAGATATCAGGGAAGTCAGATCGCTAAATATGTTTAAAAGAAAGCTAAAAACTTATCTCTTCACCTTAGCCTTTAAGTTGATTTTCCCTCAGTCTGCTTTGCCCTTATGCACTACTGCAAAATTTAGAATTTTACTTGATTTTATACATTCTATGCATTCTATGTTTTAACTTTGTCTTTATTTTATTTTATTATTATTATTATGTATTCTATTTTATGTGTCAGTGGGTTTTATCTTCCATCTTGTGTTACACATGGTGAAATACTTTGAGTTTTGACTTATTAAGTCCCAAATTACCACCACTGAAGTACGCATTCTATGTATCATTTTTTCACTTTTATTACCATTATCAAAAGGGTTTTATTTACAAGGATTTTATGTCTTTCTTGATGTGAAGAACCTGGTGCATGTAATTTCTTTTGTTGTAAAGCACGTTGAGCTGCATTTTTTTGTATAACAGGTGCTATACAAATGATGTTATTATTGTTATTATTATTATTATTATTATCATTATTATTATTATTATTATTATTATTACCAAAACATGTGACCACACAGCAGCACTATACCTCAACACATCCCGTGTAGACACAGATGGAGGACTGAACCTGCTGCTCTGCTGATGTACTGCTTTCACTACAAAGGCTGTGCAGACATGGTGTTTCTCCAAAACAGCAGCAATGTGTTCGGTGTGTGTTACTGGTGTGTGTGTGTTTTTGGGAAATATGCTTATTCACTTTCTTGCTAAGAGTAAGATGAGAAGATACCACTCTAATGTCTGTATGATAAATATAATGTGAAGCTAGCAGCCAGTTAGCCTGGATCACTTCCACACTAAATAACACCTTGTATCGTATTTGTTTAGTCCATACAAAAAACAAAGTGTAAAAACAACAATTGATGGTGATGACAGGACATATTTACTGTGATGAAAGGACATATTTGCCATATAGACAATGAGAGTGGTATCACTTTCATCAAAATGAAAAAGCAAATTTTCCAAAGTGTTGAACTGTAGCTTTAATGTAAATTAGCACTGAGCATAAATTACAGCTGAGACTGATAAGGATATCATTAGTTTTAATATGAACCAGAGTATTGCACAAATTAAAAATTCTGGTGCTGGTGGGAAAGTCAGGAGAACACCGAAGGCATTACATTTCATCTGAAGGGGATCACAGATGTCTGTACAAAATGTCATGACAATCCATGAAATTGTTGTTGAGGTATTTCAGTCTGGACTAAAGATGCTGGAAGACCGACGGATCAACAATGGCACCCCAAACTCCCACTGTTAGCATGACTAAATGCAGGAAAGGGACTCACTCAAATTTCTCCCATGTCCACATGCTGACTACAATAACTCTCGATGTTATAGTGGAGCAGTGTGTAGTGCAAATAGCAGTGTTGTGTCTGACACTTATTCAATCAGAGAGCACAAATGGCGAGTTGGCATGCAGGGGGGGGGCAGAGGAATCACTGGGAGCCTTATGTTAATAGGAACCTTTAGCACAATCCATATTTGGCAAATACTGGATTCAGAAACAGTGCAGAAACCTGTGCCAGCCCCTTAAGATCCTGACCACACACACATATACCTGTACATACAGGCACTAACACAAACTGCCTACTGCTACATCCCTGGGGACAACATTTTTTTTTAAATGTTGTTACAAAGCCTTGAATCTAAAAATAATCTCTTACATCATTGGAGCGATACACATTTATCTTTATTTCTGTAACGTGGGGATTTTATGTCCCAAACAGGTGGAAGCATAAATTCAAACGCAAGAGTATCTCCACAACAGACACACACACACACACGACTTTATTTTGTGCAGAGTAATCCACTACTGTAATTAGGTACAGTTTTGAGCAATTCTGAAGTACTGGTAGGATGGAGCATTTCAATTTTTATCATTTATACTTTATATATCTACTCATTTGCCAGTTATTTTGCAGATGAAAATATTTTCAGGATATACCTCATATCTCTGAAATGACATCTTCTAGTAAATAGCTTGATGATAAAGAACTGTTGGCATAGAAATGAACAGAGACATGAAGCAGTAAAATCTGTAAAATTGGAGATAGACAGCTGCAGTTTTCTTGTGTAGAGTGGCATCCGCATCCTCTTACACCTGGTTGAATTCACACTGATTGACAGGCAACATTACTAAAACATGTTGTAGTGAGTGACTTTTTAGCTGCCAGATTTGATTTAACAGTGTGGTGTGTGGAGTTTAACATTATAATCTGATGGGATCTGGGATGAATACAAAAGGATGTCCAGAAAACTTGTGGAATAGAGAAACTACCTACGTTTTAATTTGAGATGTTGACAGCATGGACTCATTCCTGATAGCTTTCCCCTGAGTTCCACTGTGAAAATTATGATGAGTATAAGTGAAAATAGAAAACAATTCAATTCAGAAAATGAAGCAGACTACATAATTTGTAACAACTTCTGGTATAAGTCACTCCCAATTCTCGTATAAATCCAGTATGAATACAAATATCGCTGTGACATAAACAGATACAGATAGTAACTTAGTGTGACACCCCTACTGGCCAGTTGATGTAAGGAGTGTGCATGAATGTCAGAATGTTTTGGAAAGTTACAGAAATTGTCGGACACAGCTCTCCAAGTTCAGATGTCATGAGGGTGTAGGGGGAGGAGGAGGTTTCAGATGCTTCAAAAAACAGAAGACATTGAAAGATGTGCCAGGCAGGAAGGTCCTAACATTATTATTGAGTTATTATGGGAAATGTATGTTCCAATGTTGTTTTTGTTGTGATATTGGAGCTTGACCCCACATAGCTCAGCCTCTACTGCTTCAGTTTTAACATTCTGATTTGAATCTGTCTTGCAAAATTCTAAATTTCAATCTTGTTTTATCTGTCAGCACCTTATAAAACTGCATAAAGATACATTCATAATCAAAGTTAGCCAGGTTCATGTTAACCAGTTATTGATGTAATCAATTAATTGTGCAGAATGAGATGACACCTCATACAGGCCTCCTGACGCTCAGTACATTGAGGAGATATCAGGCATAATGAATAAAGAAAGAAAAGCAGTTACACAAATCAGTTTAAACTGAGCCATCATTTCAATCAATAATGTTAAATACTTCAGCCTTTATTCTATCACTGTCCTTATTCCAAACCTCACATCCAAAATGTCTGTGTGAGTGTGTTTGACAGTCTTCTAAATATGAATAGAGGAAAGAAGATGAGGTAACAGAAGAAAAAAAAACACACAATCATTTCAGACATTCACTCACCTGCTGAGCAATTTCTCCTTCATCTATCACCCACGCGAGATACTGTAGCCCAGCACATAAACAATGGCACTGAGCACACATACATGCACACGAACACCATTCATTTGTCAATGGATAGGCTTGAAGACAGACGCATGTGGTATGTGTATATGTTGGAGTGTATTTGGTCTGGATGGAAAAGGCCACAGGGATGACATTTCCTCCTCTCCCTGCAGCAGCCTTATAAACACAGACAGCTGAACCACTCAGACACCCTGCAGCTTCTATCCCTCTCCATCCCACAAAAGCCTGATACATTCTTTTTTTTCAGTAGTTTTTTTTTTATTATTATTATTATTTCCAATATGGAGTGATGCACAACGCAAGGTATTTTCATATGCTTGTTTGCTGGGGACTTTATTGTGCTTGTTAGCAGCTGGAGCTGGCATTCAGAGAAAATACCACCACAGATTTTTGGTATTTTAGCTGTAAAGCACAAGGATGACATTGACCTTAAATGAGAGAATTTCCAAAGAGCTCTTATCAGTTTGTCTGCCTGTAGGGGCAGAATAATATCTAATGTTTTGAGCTGTCAAAGTCAATTTGTTGGTGTATATTTCAGTTTGGAAAATCTGAGGTGCATTTAACAGCCAGAACAGGCAATAATGTCCTACAAATTATGTTTATATACTAGGGATGTGCAGAGGGCCCAGTGTTTGTATTTGTATTTGTATCTGTATTTGTTGAGGCAGCAAAATTATTTGTATTTGTAATTGTATTTGAATAAAAGTGGAAAGAGGCTTAAAAAATCCTGTTTTTGTTTTTATTATGCTTTTAACTTTAGAAAATTAAAGTGTTACAATAAGTGTTCATGAATAAACTACCTTACGAAGGAGGTCCCTACACCCGATCTCGAACTGGAGTCTCCCAAATCATAAATGACTGCGCTGACTACTGAGCTAAAACTTTACTTATCGCCTCATTGCAGACAGACCTCTGCCTATGTAACAGTGGAGTAGAGGACAGAGACTGAGATAGTGATATAACCGACCTGTGCGCTGGTATTTGACATGTTTTTTTTTCTTCCCAAAAACAAATAATTTTTAAAATATTTGTATGAAACAAATATTCGTAAAAAAAACAAAACAAAAACCTCACTATTTGTGCTTTGCCAAATAACGTATTTGTATTCGGGCACACCCCTATTATATACTACTTAATGGTTTTGCCAATCTCAAATCTTTGAGAGAACATATAATTACTGCCTGGATTATGTCCACAACAAGTGTCGCGTTCTAGTACCGCACAGAGGTCGCAGGGAGGTTGACAGGGTCAATGCTGGCTGTACAAGGAGCAGTAGTTTATCCTCAGAGACTGAAGTCTGTATCCTAAGTCCTGTGTCCCGCATCCAGTGTGTGGTTAGGTTTATGCCAGTAATACGTTTGATTAAGGTAAGTGATACATGGTGGTGTTATGTATGATGTGACACTCATTATAGCGGGCAACTGGTCATTCACGTCTGCATGTTTTACAGCAGTGTAACTGTTTATGTTTGTCTTGTGAGGGTGAGAGGCACTTGTGAGTAAAGTTCAGTTTGTTGCAACAGTCAATCAGTGTGAATGTGTTTCTTATATGCATTAGGAGAGGATATTACATTCGGTGATGAGTAATTTTGGTTACCCCCACTGGCAGCTTTCATGCCTGAAGAAACCCCGGTCCCGTGGAACATTTGGTACCATAGTTTTACAGCTTACCTTGATGCAAAGACTTTTCCTCTATCGCAGACAAGCAGAAAACGGACAGAGGAGGATATTCTGGGCACTTAGAGGGCCTGAAGTTTTCACTGACACCGTCAGCACTCTTAAAGCCCACTTCACAAAGGGTCAGCATGTTATCCTCTGGCGTGACCAGTTGCAGAAAACTTGCCCGGTGACTCAATTCAGAACTATGTGACCAACTTGAGACACATGACTAGTCACTGAAATTATGGGGCGCTTCAGGATGAACTGATCAGAGATCAGCTGACAAGCAACAAGCTTGGAAAATTGCTTCCAAGCGTCTGACTGCTTGGATTTCTTGACTGTTTTGCAAAGTCACATTGTTGCCAGATCTCAGTAATTAACTTGGTGAATACATGTCATCATAAATGGAACTGATGGCCAAACCATCAGAAATAAGATCTAAGTTATAATAAACCAGTTTTCCTTTAAAATCAAATGACTCATCAGTACCTTTTTTCCTTGCGTTGTCCTCTCCAGCTTTTGGCCATCTAGTGGGCCTATAGATAGATAGAGAGATATTACTCAATCAATCAATCAGCCAATCAATTTTTATTTATATAGCGCCAAATCACAACAAAAGTCATCTCATGGCACTTTTCACATAGAGCAGGTCTAGACCATACTCTTTAATTTACAGAGACCCAATAATTCCCCCATGAGCAAGCACTTGGCGACAGCGGTAAGGAAAAACTCCCCTTTAACGGGTAGAAACCTCAAGCAGAACCCGGCTCTTGGTGGGCGGCCATCTGCCTTGACTGGTTGGGTTGAGAGAGAAAGAAACTTACTTACTAAGAGAATTCAGTGTCCAGTTGACACATTTTAATTGGAAATTTTTCATTATTGCTACTGAGAGTTGTGGGCTGTAGAAACAGTCCACTTTGAAAAGATCTTGTCAGTTCCAGCTGTATTTGCAGAGTCATTGCATTTGCAAAGAGGCATCACTGCAGCTAGTAGTCTCTTTAAGGGCAACATTTGCTGAGTTGTGTATTTTATCAAGCAAACAGCAGAAAATGAGCATCTACATGAAGACAATCAAATCCCAGTTAGAAGTAATTGCTTTGTTTGGTTTTGATGGAAGGCGGGCATGGCAGGGCATACAAATGCATTTATTACCATTCCATGTCTTTCACCTGCAAATGCTCTAACTCAAAAGGCAGCTAATGAAGCTCTGGCATTGCTGCTATTACGATCACTGGAGGAAAGGGAGGTGAAAATGACAATAACATTGTTCTCTGTAATAATACCCCGCCTTGTGCAGCTGTCGCCAATAACAGCCAAGAAAGGTCTGCCCGTTCATGCATGCTGGGATTTGACTGTATGTCTAATGAACCTGTGGATCTGTACAGGCAATGGAAAAGGTATAAGAATAACAGAAGAGAGAGGTGGTTAGATAGGACAAAATAAGCAGATTGCCCATTAACAAAAACAAGCTGCAGGGGTCCAAGCATTGCCATGAAAAATACAGTTTCTGAAATAAAATTAAAAGTATAATAGTATGCTGCAAACAAAATGCTTGTTGGATAGCAAACAAACTCTGCTTCCAACAATTGTTGTAAGTGTCTGAAGCTGACAGTCATACAATTCTGTCCATTTTATGCCAGGAATGGCCAGGTGTGTGGAGGCGGGATTTGAACTTCTCTCTTAGGCTCTCTTTCTTCATTTCTCACACACCTGTCTTTTTTTTCTTAATTGGTGTAGAGTGTAAACACAGAACAGAGATAGAGACATGAAGTGATAAAATATGACAAGAACTAGACAATACCCAACAAAACTATAACATAAAACAAACAAAAACAAAACAAATAATACTAATACTACAAAAATCACCATACTAATAATGAAAAATATAATATTGCCAGCCAGTTACTGCTGCTAGGGTCAGTTGTTTGGGGGGGGGGGGGGGGGGGCAAAACAGAAGAAAGAAGGAAGATTAAGGAAAGGAAAGATTAAAAGAGGAGAAATACAAAAACTAAAACAACTAAAGCTGCAAGCAGCGATGAATGGTTGCTCGGACCCCGTCGGAGGGAGCAGCAGCAGTGGTATCACCACTGGAGGTGGCTTGACACAGCTCTAAATTGTCAACAGTATCAAATACTGTGTGGATGGGTAAAATCTTATTTCCTGTGTGCAGTGCCATGCACTGCACACAGGAAATATATGAGATGACATATTGGACATTGTCTATACATTTGATGAACCATTTGTCATTTAGGCTTAACTTCTTGTAGCCCACAGTCAGTACTACATAAGTGAAATATTAATGCTGCAATGCATTTACCAGAGGGCAACTGACATTGATATACATTTTCATGAATATTGGACATTGCATGTAGGAGATAATTATCACTTCTTGTGTCCACTATTTGGTGCTAGAGAACACCCACTAATCATGTCATGTTGCTGTATATTATGTGTAGACCACACCATGAAAATTTCATATAAATCGGGAGTTGTTTGTCACATAAGGCTGCCTTCCAGTTGCCAGTAGGTGGTGCTATGACTGTAACTCAATATGGGCATGTAGATGTCCTCAGGCCTGGACTTTTATCCAGCATATGAAATTTGGGGCAGATTGGACAATGTAAAGTCAAGTTAAAGTCAACAGCTTCCTCTTTCATGGTAAAACATGCAAATTTTCCACATCGCCACAGCAACAGCATTCCATGAAAACTCAAAAGCTTTGTAATTTGGCATTGTGAAGGTCTTTAGATTTTGTTGACCAAATTTGAGGTGGAGCTGTTGGATCCTTAAGAAGAAGTTTTGAAAAGTTCCATACATGTAAAGTGCCTAAAATAGGGAGTTGTCACAAGCCCCATGAAGTCATCGTTCAACATATCAACTATTCCTTCACAATTTAGCGTCACATTAGTCTGAAGGTTATACCAACCAAATTTCAAATGAGTCCGATAATCCCTCTAGAAGGAGTTCAAAAATGTTCACATAAAATACAGGAAAAACATACAAAATTCAAAATAGCTGACTTCCGGTTGGGCGGAGCAAATGGAAGCCAATCTGAAAATATATCTAAAATGATGAGAGCAACATGGGTACCAAATCTTGTGACTATCAGAGCAACTTTATCCCAACTACAGCCTGCCACACATTAGGTTGCATTATGGGGCACGCTAGGCACACATGAATGCAATCGCTGTATACTCTTGCAATGTTCATGTGTTATGATGTGTGCACTACATTTCGTGAATTTTCAAGCATCCCTAGCACCTCAAAAACAGCTTCCTGTTTCATGGCGAATAATATGTTGCCATGGCAACAGCATCTGATGAAAACTCAAAAGCTTCACTAATTAGCATCATCAAGGTCTTTCAACTTAGCAAACCAAATTTTAGGTGGATCTGGTTAACCTGGTAGGAGTAGTTTGTTAAAAAAAATAGAGCCTATATCTTCCTGTTGCCAGCAGTTGGCGCTATGATTATGATTCAGTATTGGCCCGCATGTCTTCAGACCAGGACTCTTATCAAACGTGAAATGTGGTAAAAATCTAACGATGTTGAGTAGAGTTACAACAGTTTCTTTTTTAATGTCCAAACGTTAAAATTTGCCACATCGCCATGGCAATGGTGTTACAAAAAACATACAGGCGTCACAGTATAACTTCTTTGTCTTAAGGCTATTCTGACCAAATCCAAGGTGGATCTGGTCAACCTGTTAGGCACAGGTCATAAAACTACAGAACCCATGACTTCCTGTTTTCAGTAGGTGGAGCTATGACTATGACTCAATATTGACATGTATATGTGGTCAGGCCAGGACTCTTATCATGCATGTGAATTTTGGGACAGATTGGATGATGTGCTTTCAAGTTACAACAACTTCCTCTTTCATGGCGAGACATTGAAATTTGTTTTTTAGGTTCCTCACACTTTCAGTGCCATGGACCGTTGGGCCCCTGGCACTGTCATGCTTGGGACCTAAATATTGATACACACACATTGATACAGTGATGTGCGCGCACACACACATACATACACACACACACACACGCACACACACACGTATGTGTGTAGATAAGAAGAAACAGTGAGTCTGTAACAGGTGAAAGTTTACACGGCAGCAGTAGTTGTACGTAGAGGTTCAGCTTGCAAGGATGTGATGAGAATTAAGTCCGTCTGGTAGATATGATGTGTAGTTGGTGTGGGCGGAGTTATTGGCTTCACCAACAAATGGGGGAGGTTTTTATTTCATGCATAATTATATGTGACTGTGAGTGAGTGAGTGCACTATATGTTTGTATGCTAACAGGGTTACTTACACTGACAGGTCTATAGAACTATGAGTTGGATGAATGGCGCCCCATGACAATTAAAATGGTCAACTTACTTTTTTGTTATTGTGTTGAGTCTTTCCATTGTGATGTGTTCAGATAGGAGGTGAAGCCACTAGGAAGTTGAGATGTTGTGTCTATTTTCCCAATTGAGTAGAACTGTTTTCTTGCCAGTTAAGGTGATCCAAGTTGGATCGCCTTAACAATCATTGCTGAGTGGCAGTTCAACTGAAGAGAGTTCTCTCAAGACACATATGGATGGACAGACTGGATGCTGAAATCCAGAATGGCGGATAATTTCTGAGTAAGTGTTATCCAGAATGTTTGAATGGATGGGCAGAGCCAGGTGGCATGATAGCAGTCCTCCGTGGTGTTTAGTGTGCAGTGAGTGCAAATGTTGTTGTCTGTGAATCCCATGTTGAACAGTTTCTTTTGAGTGTAGTGTACTCTTTACAAGTTCTTTCTACTGGAAATGTTTGAATTTAGTGATTATGGAACATGGTCTATGGACTCAAATCGGGAATGCTGTGATTTATGGTCACAAAATCCATAGCCTTTTTTTATTAAATTTTATCTCGTGCCTTCTTCATGAATATTCCTAAATAAATTGGTGCTTGTTTAGGTAAACACAAATAAAGTAAGAATTCCTACCAAATACAGATGCAGCCAGTTGCAATGCTCTATCTATGCACGAGGAGGAGCAGTGATTATGCCCAGTGCCGCTGGACATTTTCATTGACCCAGTGAGTCTGAAATCAGATATTCTTATCATATTTCATGCATATGAGAGAGGTTGCTTCCCACACAGAGCATACTTTTAGTGAAGCGCTTGATATAATCATAAGGTCATGAAAATATTATGCTGAAACTTTTTGTAAAACATTAATACAGATATCTGAGTGAGCAAGCAAGAAGGCTGAAAGAGACACACCTGTAATTACTGATTATACATCTATTCTGTGCCATGAAAGTGCCAAAAGATATATATATATATATTATTAAACAGAACTGCATGAAAAATGAAAGCAATACGAGTGGGAAATGAACGATATACAGTAACAAAAAAGAGATTCAAGAGATTAAACATTTAGTTTGTCATTTTCTTGTGAATTTGCATACACAAAAAACCTGAAATGCTGTTCCTCCCAGCCCACAGCAGGGCAACAACAACAGAAAGGATAAAGATGTACTGTATATCTAAAAAATCCCTTTAAAAAATGATAAAACATATTAATCCTAAGAGAAAAAAAAGAATGAGCTGTTAGCAGCACTGTGCATTAAAGTGCATTTCACTTGCAAGGACCGTACCAGGAGAGGAAGAAGCAGGAAGAGAGAAATAGGGTGGGGGGGAGGGGCACAGAATACGAGAGCGGAAGATATCTTTGTCTTAAGCCTACTGTTTTAGAGACTGTGTGGATCATGAGGTACCTAGACAAGCACCATGACCATGAGGTCTGTTAGATCATGTGACCATACTTGTTTGTAAGAAGGTGTAACAGTTTGTGGAAGTGTCCATTTAGGGACCAGACTGTTTTTAGTTTTGCTTCTGGAGAGGTATAAAGCTGTTTAGTTTGGGTTCACAATCTTCAGAGAAAGGGCTGGCTTTAGGATTAGGAAGATGATTGTATTTTTGTTTGTGTTTGGACATCTGTATAATTGTTACTGATGGTGTGATGGATTGTACAGTGTCTACAACTGCTTCAACAAGTAACAATGTTACATGTTTTCTTTGTCTTTATGTGCCTCTCTCTGAAGAAAATTTCCACAACACCTGCTGCTGAGGTTACTTGAAGTGGGCGGCAGGGGGGCACTTGCTGCTGGATGGTGGGGGGCACTGGCATCCCAGTGCCAGGTTCCCCTGATAAGGCTGGCTGTTGAGATTGCTGCAGCTGGATGGTGGGGGGCGCTGACATCCCAGTGTCGTTTGCCTTGGATGATGTAGGCTGCTTGTGTTGGTGTTGATAAACTTGCAACCTGGTGTTTGTAACGGCAGACATTACTCAAGTGACTTTAGATCAGTTTCATTAGTAATTGGCGCGTAACGATGGAAGTTAGTTCTATTACTAACTTGCAACCCAATGCATTTAACAGCAGACGATACTGAAGTGACGTTAGATTAGTTGCATTATTAACTTGCAACCCGTTACATGTAATGGCGGGCATTACTGAAGTGACTTTCGATTAATTATATAGTAACTAGCAACCTGATACACATAACAATGGACCTTACTGAGATGACGTAAATTAGTAACTGGCTACGTGGTGCCAGTAATTATGAATGTTATTAAATTGATGTTATAGTTGGATTACTAATGTGCAACCCAGTGCATGTAACGACAGACATTACTGAAAAGATGTTTGATTTGGCATCCCAGTGCCAGTGATCATAGATTTACTAAAGAGGTGAAATGAAATTGATGGAGAATAGAATAAGACATTGGCAACCCGGTGCCAGTCACAGAAACCAGATAAATGGGGGATGGAATAATAAGAGCCTGGTATCCTGCTGCCAGTAATGATTTTAAATTGATTAGGTAAGAAAAGGGTTGTTGAGGTGAATGAGAGAAACCTGCGAATCTGGCATCCGGGTTCCAGTGGTTTATTTACTGGGAAGTTTGTGTAGAGTGAGGAACTTGAGGTTGCTAGAAAAGTTATGGTGATGTTTGCTGCACAGGGGGAATTACGACCTGGCCCCCTTCAGGGGACACTGATGATGCAGTGTTGGGCCTTGGCTACAAGTTTGGCTATCAGCAATAATTAATGATTGTCAAGATAATTATTAATTATTAAAATCAATAAAATTATTAATAAGAATTAATAATAACGGGGCACCACCCTGGACTCAGGGAAAAAGATAGCCAAATCAGTCTCAAAGTGTACTAATCTATCAGTTTGGAACTTTGATTAACAATTAACTTAATAACTATAAACAAAATTGAAGTGGCTGGCGGCCGGCTGGCTATTCTGAGTGCCTGGTATTGTACATGTTTTTCCACCAAGGCCCAGTAGCTGCAATATTGTGTATGGCTTTACAGACAATTAAAATTATTTTAAAATCAAGTCTAAAACACACGGGTAGCCAGTGCAGTGGGCTAATGTCATCTCTTTGTGTTCTTTTAGTCAAGATCACTGCAGCAGCGTCCTGAAACTAATCCACTTTCATTAATCAAAGCAACTTAATATATAGGCATACTATATCTACATGTTGTTATCATTCTTAGTTAGAAATTGTCTAACTTTGGCAATGTTCCAAAGAGGCAAAAAAAGAGGTGACCTCTTTTGTGACCTTGTTAAAGCCTGAAAGAAAGAAAAATAAAATGTAGGTCCGGCATGGTCACTGGTGGATAATTTCTTCCAAACAGGAAGTGAAGACTCTGAATTTAAGAGAAAATGCTATCACACAGAAACAAGGTTAAGCATGGAAAACAAATAGATATAATTTTAATGTGATGTAATGTTTGAAGGATTTCAGTTTAAAGTTTTCTTTTGTTAAACAACAGTGACACTGAATGCTTTTATATTATGAACTTATATTTAAATATTTAAGGTCCTATTCACAAAAGATTTTGTGCTAATGATATGCTAGCACAAACATGCCCATAAAGTCTTGCAGCAGAGTGCAAATTGCCCTTGTTTTTCATATGTTTGAGTAAGCGGAGTGGTTTCCAGTGTTTCAGGATTTTCTCCATATTTCAGTACACAGATTGGTCCTTAATGGAAACTACAGCAAGCACAAAAGCCTCAAATTGCACATCTTTAATTAATAAACAAACAAACCAACTTTCATGTATTTTGCTTCTTTTACTTCTAAAGTATTTCGCATCTATAACATAATCGACTGAAATGTCAAAATACAGCTATTAATGTGACTCAAGAGGTCTGAAACATGTTAATGATTAATGTCTGAATCTTACAATAATGTTCAAGTGTCACTGAATGTATCCGGGATTTCACAGAAACATCAGTACTGATGTTCTGTTTGTTGCCCACAGCTGGCTGTGTGTCACAGCTGGCTGCAGAATCACAAAGCATTTGAAACAATAAGCGTGTCTCCAAATTACATGCATTTACGCACGCGGCACAGCAGTAGTAACTTTATTAAAACCAGATAGGTCAGGATCTGACTGTCTCGGCATCTGAGGGTAGCAATGCCTTGAACGGGTAACAGTTTGAGCCCGTGGTGGTTTTCAAGACGCACTCCAAACTTGTCGAAACTTTGAATAATTTATTTTAGCAAAAAAGGGGTTACCACCATAAACAAAAACAGCTCCATAATTCCTATTAAACTCAAAAGATAACAAAAAAATAACTAAAAGTTGTACTGAACTGCTACAAAATGGTCAAAATTGGCATTGAACCACAGCCTCAACCTGCCTGACACTACCAGACTGACTCACTCGCGGCCATGACCAGGTGAGTATATGATTGCTGTTCAGTCACCTGCCCAAAAAATAATGCCTCTTGGCCACAGGCAATCAAAGATAGCTATATCAAATTATATCCAAAATTCTACACATAACTAATATAGCAATTCTAACTCACATATACAATAATCCATAGGCTACATGATCATATTTATTTTAAACAAAAAAATGGCTATAACACTGACAATAATTAGTGTTCTATGTTTTGTTAAACATCTACACAGTAGGGATGTGCAGAGGGTCCAGTATTTATGTTTGTATCTGTATTTGTTTAGGCAGCAAAAATATTTGTATTTGTATTTGTATTCCAATAAAAGTGGGAAGAGGCTTAAAAGTCCTGTTTTTGTTTTTATTACGCTTTTAATTTTAGAAAATTAAAGTTTTACAATATGTGTTCATGAATAAATTATCTTAACTATCTTAGGTCCCCACACTGGGTCTCGAACTGGAGTCTCCCAGATGATAGACACCTGCGCTGACTACTGAGCTAAAACTTTACTCATTGCCTCATTGCAGACAGACCTCTACCTGTTTATACATCCATAACATAGAGACAGCACACTGTGTAACGTGGGGAAGAACTTCACAGGTGATTATTGCTTTGCAATTTTCATTTAATGCCTATTTTTTACAACAGGTTATGGAGAGTCCCTTGGGAGCACTTTGCATGTGTTGGTAGCTCAGCTTTATCTCTGTGATGTGAGAGATGTCCAAATAAGGAAATGTGCATCATGTAGCTAGTGGATGTGACTCCCCTTGTTGAGACCTGCTGATAGACGTAACAGCGGAACAGAGGACAGAGACTGAGATAGCGATGTAAACGACCTGCGCGCTGTTATTTGATTTTTTTTTTCTTTCCAAAAACAGATAATTTTAAAAATATTTGTATGAAACAAATATTCGTAAAAAAAAAAAACAACAAAAAACAACACTATTTGTGCTTTGCCGAGTAACGTATTTGTATTCGGGCACACCTCTACTACACAGGTCAGCTGTTGCACACAGATTCCAGGTTTATATGGTGGAATTGTTTGTAATAAAGCAGCCCTTATGGATGAATCCTGAGATCCATCAGTACTGTTATTTTTATTTTTAAATCCGAGATAAGCTCACAACCCCACTTGATCCCCCCCAATGTCTGACTGGTGATTTCACCCTTAATATGATTCAATTCAAGATATGAAGAGACAGAGGGAGAGGGAGAGAAAAGTGAGCGAGGAGTGAGTGTGCACGCAGTTCATACCAACTCTCCACCAAGATGCTAATAACTCCACTCCACGTTTAGGAATTAGTGCTGTTCTTTGTGAATTAGGCTTATTTGCATAGAAAAGGGCAAATTTTGCACTGAATGTATGAATATTATTTAATAAAATTCCCCAGTATGTTGTTCTTTGTGTCAAACACACACCTTACGATCCAATTGCCGTAGGCAGAATCTGGACTCATTGCTGAACATAACATTCCTCCACATGTTCAGGTTCCAGTGCACGTGTTGCTGACACCAGTGCAAACGGGCCTGACAGTGAGGGGCAGTCATAGCAGGCCTCCTGGCAGCCCTATGAGACTGGAGATTGGCTGCATGCAGTCAGCCATATCATCCTGCAAACCTTGACTGCAAATCTGTAGAAGACAGTACCTAAGTGCTGGCAGGGTGAGGAAACGGTCTTCTTAGGGGACGCCCACTTCGCGGCCTGTCTCTGACATCCACCATTATATGGAACTTGGCCATCACTTTGGAGATGGTACTAGGGCTCACTCCAAATAATGCCGCAACTTGGTTTTGCGGAACACCAGCTTGAAGTTGCCCTATCACATGGGCCCTATCCAGATCAGTCAAACGTGGCATGCCAATTCTTGGAGCAGACCCTTACTGACCACTGTGGCAGGGCCCATGCTCACAGGCCTGATTGGCACCTGATTGGCAGCACCTGGGGGTGCCAGAAGCTCAAAACAAGAGTCAATAGCAAATAAGCTGTTTGGCATTGGCAGAGAAGATTTGGCAAATTTTTCATGGGTGCAACCCACATACTCAGCTCTGCTGCTCATCCCACAAATACAAGCTTTCCAGCGGTATAAGATTTATTGCCAAGAAGTATTGTTTCAACAAAGAAATAATCTACCAAACACAAATTTTCTTACTTTCATATAGTATATATATATATATCCAGTTGCACACTCGGTTGTTGGGGAGGTTTGTTGTTAGTTCTCCCTTTCGCAGCTAAGAACAGGAGTTGAAGAGGTGCTCTGCCTGGATGGTAATGCAGGCCAGCCAGTCGCATCACAAATCTCAGGGCGCTCTGGGCTCTGCCTGTTACTCGACCTGCCATTTCACAGGGAAAGG
The DNA here is from genome assembly GCF_910596095.1 of Thunnus maccoyii. Lineage (NCBI taxonomy): Eukaryota > Metazoa > Chordata > Actinopteri > Scombriformes > Scombridae > Thunnus > Thunnus maccoyii. The sequence goes on along the minus strand of NC_056540.1, from coordinate 997,985 downwards.
ATTTACTGCTAGGCTTTGCTCCAAGGGAGTTCCAGGGAGGACTACCACTTGTAGATTTATTATCCAGTACACAGCCAGGGCTTGACATTAAGTTTTTGAGGCACTTGTACTTCAGACAATTTACCTTTCACTTGTCCAGGCACAAAAGTCACTTGTCTGGGTAAAAATGACAAGAATTTACTTTTTTTTATTTTGTTTGTGAATGCAGAATGCAGAGTTAAGACAAACAGTTGAAAGCATCCAAACAGTGTCGACATATAAATGATTCAATAAATGAAATTTATTAAAGCCACTACTTCCCTTATTATTATTATTAAAGCCTTATGGATTGATAGATGGACCAATCAGTCTATCTTAGAAACAAATATGGATTCTCACACTGTCTCTATGGTCCTGAATATAAATCTATATTTGTAAGATAATAAAATAACAAAACTGACTCATGGGCAATTAATTTGCTCAAACTTAAAGCCAAATCAAGACAAGTTTAACTTATAGATGAATCAGTCAGGTGGATAATGAATCAGCATTTTGTTTTCTAATATCAGAAACTATCTGTCAGTTTTAGTGGTGTTTACAGCAGTTACTGAGATCAATAACCTATCAACAGTTGAAGAAAACGTCATGTTAATAGAGTCGTTGTGTAGTGCTAGTACCTGTATTCATTGATCTGTGAGTCCTTTTATTGAAATTGCTCTGTAACTGCTAAATGTGAAAATACGCAACTGTTTGCTAACAAATTCAACATATTAACTTAAAAGATTATGATATGTCAGTGTTGTGTTCCCTACTTGTTTCTGCGGACAAAGTGGACAAAAAAAGCAGTTATTGCAAATTTAAGGATATACAAACTAACATAACTTAATGGTCTTAAATAAGTTAAGAAAGTCATTACTGCATAGTCAAATCCCTTGCAGTATAGTGTTACAGCATATAGGCTGATTCAGAAAGTATTTTCTCTTTATATCTGGAAGAACAGATAGCAGAACTGCAGGTGGAATACCTGATTGAAGCCGTCCTTTCTTTCTCTTGGGATAAAATTCATCTTCTCCAAATATTGTTTCTTAACTAAGTAGAGGACAGGGGCATAGTCCAGAATACTAACAGCCACTTGATATTCCTTAAACCAAAGGCATTCCATGCTTTTGCTATTGTTTTCTTCTATAGGAAATGGTGGATGGACTGGATAAAAAAAACTTTTAAGACACAGTGATCTGTGCCTCCTGTGAGGTTTGAAACAGTGAATTGGCTGTTAAAAGTCACATTATCACAAGTAAATAAGAGTCAACAGGAAAGCCATGTTCCATTCATGGCCAGTCACGCATATGCAATGTAATCACAAACTCATTTCCATGCCTACTGTATCTCAATGCTTTAACAAATTTAATCAAATACATTCTCCCCACTGTGATGTAGAGATGCCTGATAAAAAATCCTCTTACACACCACCTCTAAATTAATCCATATAATCATAATGTGTTTGGCCTGTTTATTTCCCTCTTTCATTCCTAATCTAAAGGTTAATCCTCAGCGCCTTTGAAGAGAGTAAAGAGATGTTTACCCTCGCTGGAGTGCGCTCAGTCTCAAACCTTCTCTTCTTAGCTGAACCAACTGTCATCTCCATAACAATGCAGCAGCTATTTACCCACAGGTGGACAAAAAATAGCAGAAGTGATGTTTGAAATCAGCAGATTGTCTGAGCTCTTCAACAGGAAGCAGGTTGGACAGATGCCAGTATCATCCAGATGACAGGATCCACTGTGCAGAAACTGATTATGACTGTTATGACCTGGCTCAAGTGGCCACAACAAAAGATAGACACACCAACACAGAGGTTTCATTAACAGATAATATATCAGATCAAATTGAACAAAGTAAATACTTAACTAATAATTTAACAAAGCATAGGGTGTGGATGTCAGTAGAGTCAGTGATGTAAGGTGTGCATGAGTGAAAGATGTATGTGCATGTTTTAAGGTGCAGAAATAGAAACTAAGGCAACATACCTCAAACCAAAATGGGTGCCTTGGTTCTCTTTATACATCCATGGTTGGTCCTGATGACCCACCTGTCGAACAAAGCATAAAGACAAGTGAGTCACAGAAACACAAGAAACAGCAGGGGTCATCACATGACTTCAAGTCATATTTGCTGTAGATTTTCTGCTTTATTGTGGTACGTGATAGAGTGGAACCATGCCCACAGGCTTTATCTGCCTCTCAATGCATACTGGGATAGCCTCACACCACCACCAATATGAAAATACAGTAAATTCTTAATAGAATTTTAATAAAATACCTTATCTATCTATCTATCTATCTATCTATCTATCTATCTATCTATCTATCTATCTATCTATCTATCTATCTATCTATCCATCTATCTATCTGTCTATATTTTCTGAGTTTTCGCTTATTAAATCTCAAAGGACCACCACTGACGTACGCATTCTATGTACTGTATTTCCACTTATTTTATCTTATTTTTTACTATTCTTTTTTTACTATTCCTTCTGGCTGTTCCAAAGTTGAGGCTTTAATCTAAAGGTGACTGTGCTTTTTCCATCAGGGCCCCTCAACTTTGGAACGGCCTGCCTGAGGAGATAAGGCTCGCAGAATTAGTAACTTCTTTTAAATCACTTCTTAAAATCCATTTTTACAGACTTGCTTTCTTCACTTCACTTCACTTCCTTCTTGCCCCCTAGTTGGGTCTGGGCGAAAACCGGCGTGGTGTCATTGCACCATCTATGGGTTTAACGAGCTGACTCATGTCAGAAAAAAATGGAAAACAGCGTCGTGGCAAGACTGAAAAATGTGAATCAATTCTTGGAATTTCTGAATCGGCAGGGATAGAATCACAATTCTTATGTGAATCGATTTTTTTGCGAACCCCTAGACCCTATAGAGAAAAACTGTTAGTGTCAGTCTCTTATATCTGGATTTCTGACAGTTATTATCCCACTTGTTGAAAAGCCATAAGAATCAAATTGATGGCCACACATCTGCAAAGCCATCATCCCTGGCATTCTCGATTTGCTTAATACAATATTAATGGACTACTTAAGGCTATACAAGAAATATAGCTAAATATAACTGAAATCAGCATCTTGTTCCTAGTTTGTCAACAAACCATTACAAATATGTGGCACAATAATAATAAACATTTTGAGGTTTATTTCCAATTATCTGGTGGGACAAGTTTGCAACAACAGTAGTCATCTAGCAATAAGGCATGAAGTCAGAAGCATGGGCGATTTTCACTTATTTGATTTTACTGACAAAGCCTGCAGCACAACGTTAGGACATGTTTGATATGTTGCTAATTGCCAACAAAGCAATCACAAGTTAATATATGTTCCACAGAGGATGTGTTGAAAGTTTTGCCAGTGCAATAGCACATTAGCTTAGTGTATGCTGCTATGTGAATGAAATCACCTGAACATGTTTAATCTTCTGTAAGACACAGCTAGGATATGAACATCCAGACGCTAACAAATCATTATCAAGCAAGCAGTCCAACAGCACCTTTAATTTGTTCAGTTAATGCTACATTTAACATGAGCCACAAACCAGACAGTTCTGTGCAATTAAATACATTCAGATTATTAACCACCATATGTTTGCTGTAAAGTAGGTTAAGCAGGGAGCACATCAGTGGTGTTCCTTCATCTCACCAGTGTATGCCTGAAGAGTGGGTGAGTAGAGAGCCTTTTCCATTTCTTTATAGAATACACTCAGTCGCCCCCTGCTGTGATCTGATATGAATGAAGTGTACCCATTCAAATCGTGATGAACTTTGATGACGCTGATGTAAAAGGTCACAACTGTAATTAAAAAATAACATAGTACTCTTGCATTATTATTGTCTTTATGGCATTGCATTTATTGCTTTTCTATCCAAATCTTTCTTACTTATTTGATTTACACTTTGTAGTTTGCCTGTTTGTTGGTAATAAGGTCATTTTGAAATAAAATCACATCAGATTTATTTAGTGCTGCAGAAGTCATGACTTCACTTCTCTGAAACGTCATGATTTTTGCTCAGTTTTATGGTCATATTGTGCCCTGTAATAATAAAATAGGTTCCCAGCAGTTAAATAACTACAGTATAAGTTCTCTCTGAGTTCCTCCCCAGTGTCTATATATTGCTCAGTAGGTTGTACATACTCTGTAATAATAGAATAGTAATTAAAAGTAACTAAAAGTAACTAGAGCAGAAGTTCTTTGTAAGTTCCTGAATTGTTCCCTCCTTATTCCATAAATTGACATCTTGTTCGCCTGTACCTACATATATATATTGGTATGCACTGTACTGGTACACCATTAGTACAACAGATTACACCATAACTACGAAGTAATTACACTGTACATTGCGGGCTCTAATCCAAAGCATTACCATAAATATCCCAGCTGATAGATAGATAGATAGATAGATAGATAGATAGATAGATAGATAGATAGATAGATACTAACTTTACTTATAGCACCTTTCATACAAGAAATGCAGCTCAAAGTGCTTTACATCAAAAGAAATTACATGCACCAAGTGCTTCACATGAAAAGGACATAAAGAACATAAGTGTAAAAAAAAACATTAATGTAACATAAGATGGAAAATAAAACCCAATTGATTACATTAATAAAAATAGAATAAAATAAAGTGAAAATACAATACATAGAATGTGAAAACTCACAGTATTTCGCCATGTGCACATAATATTTAAATTGGCACCTAGGTCTCTGAAGCCATAAGCAACCAGAACCTCCCTTTTCCCAATGGACATAGACTCACTACTGGTCGATTAACCAAAATAAGCCTCTTTCAGCTTACCCCAGAACGTCTTCCAACAGGCTTTACCTCACTGTGGGTCTTATCTGTATCAGGCGCAACCCAAAGCTGCCCCAAAAAGAAACCACCCTTAGTGGTGTAGTGGGAGTTAAAAACACACACCGCAGTCTTTTCTCAAACATACCAACCACTGATTTCAGCAAATATGTAACATAAGATGGAAAAGGAAACCCACTTGATGATGATAATAGTCAATCAATCAATCAATCAATTTTTATTTTTATAACGCCAAATCATCTCAAGTCATCTCAGGGCACTTTTCACATAGAGCATAGAACTTATTTATATAGCACCTTTTAAAAGCAAAGTTTACGCAAAAAAAAAGCAAAGTGAAGTGTGTTACCCCCTTGTTCCACAACTTTGCATCTTGTTCCCCTGTACTTACATATATGTATTTGTACGTACTGTACTGATACATTATTTGTACAAAAGATTACACCGTAACTATAGAGTAATTATGCTGTACATTGTGCGTCGTAATCTAAAGCATCACGGCATTTATTTATCTCAAATGCATCGTCTCTTTGATATGTATCTCAATTAGGTAAGAAGTCTCCTTGTTTTCGGATCTGCCTCAGTCGCTTTCATTTTGCATTTGGTCACTGTTATTGAAACCCAACACTTCCTGCACAGATGTTTTAGCCTTCTAGCAGCTCAAATGCCTTCAGCTCCTGCTCGGCTTTTAATGTGAAACATCTGCAGAAAGTGTTGAGTTCCACTGACGGCATCATAACAGCCCAAAAAAGAAAAAAATAGAGTAGAAACAACTGGAATTAATTAATTACTGAATGAAAACAGTATTTCTATTAAAATAAGAGAACCAAAGCAGCAGAATGCTGAGAATGTTGTACTGATGCTATGGAAAATGTGCATTATGCTGATATGACCATGAGATACCTTACTGTTCAGGTATTCACATCACTTCATTATTTTCAACCAGGCCCTAAAGTGTGTAATTTCCACTGGGTACACTGTACTCACCCTGTGAGAAAACTGCAAATATTACTAAGGGTTGGCAAAAGTCTCTCCACCTCCTCTACATTTTAGAATAAAAAAATAATTGATTCTTTTATTATTTACAGATAATTCTCCCGAAAAGAGGCTACAATAGAACTGATCTGACCTATCAAAGATAAATCAAGGGGTATACCACCAAAATTGTACAAACGCTTTTGTGTTGTTGTTGTGTAAATTTAATTAGCTGAACACTTTTTTTTTTTAATGTCCTTAATATCATTCCTGATAACATAGGTGATAATGACGTTATTTGATTTTATATTTTTTGTATTTATTGTGAAGAGAAATGGTAAATGAAGGCAGCACCCAAGAAGAGCTTTTGGCTCTGGAACAGTTGCGCCCAGGTTGCGTCAGGGGAAAACTTCCGCCCACAACCTAGATGCAATCTGGAAAACAAACTAAATACTCCATGTCTTCATTGGAGCTGAATTCTATCTGTATTTTACAGGTAAGCTTTATTTGGGTGAGTGTTACAAAAGATGTTTTGATGAGTTTTGAGCATTTCTGTTGAACTTTAGAACTTTGAAATTCCACAAATGTCTAAGCAGGCAGATTCAGATGCCTCAGGCTGGGTAATTGTAGGGTTTCTTTTACCTAAGTATACTCTTGCAGGCAGGTTGCTAGGTTGACTTACTTTACATAGTATTTTATTTGGGCTCCCACCCACATTGTTAAGTGCATTTTATAACAAAAGACTTTAAAGGCTACAGAGATGTACTTATTTGTAGAAAAAAAAAAAGAGGGGCCCTCGCACCTCATGCGTGACAGAGGGAGGGGCAGCTGCGGTATTGCTACTGGAAAATGGTTGACACAGCTCTGAATTCTCAGGATTACCTATCACTTCTTCTGTCCACCATATGGTGCTAGAAAACACCCACTAATTATACATCATCTTGCTGTATATCAAGTGGAGATCACACCATGTAAATTTCACATGAAACGGATTATATTTATCACATAAGGCTGAATTTCCGGTGCCACACCAGAGGATCATTAATGCAGCAACATATTTAGTGGAGGACGACTGACATTGCACGACGGAGTTAAATATCACTTCCTGTGTCCACTATGTGGCGTTAGAGAACACCCACAAATTATACATGATGTTCCTGTATAACTTTTCTTCGCAAAAGTCTTTAGGTGACACTGACCAAATTTGAAGATGGTCCGGTTAAATCTCTAGGGGGAGTTCATGGTGCTATGACTGTGACTCAATATGGACATGTAATGTGTTCAGGCCAGGAGTCATATCAAGCATGATAAATTTGGTGCAGGTATGACGATGTACATTCAAGTTACAACAACTTCCTACTTCATGGTGAAATCATAATTTGCTGCATCGCCACACCAAGGGCATTCAATGAAGATTTAGGATTTTGATAACTTTCCATTGCAAATATCTTTAGATGACACTGACCAAATTTGAAGTCAGTTGGGTTAAATCTCTAGGAGGAGCTCGTTAAAATACAAAGCCTGGAAATTGCAAAAAGTGTGCAAAAATCGGAAAGTAAATTCAAAATGGAAGACTTCCTGTTGGACTTAAGGTATGGCTCCTAAGCTTTTTTTGTGCATCTGGACATTATACATGTGCCTACCAAATTTCATTCATCTATGTCAAATTTAAAAGTGGGGACTTTGACTTTGAAATTTTCTAGGGGGTGCCCTTAAGTCATTTTGTCACACCCAAAACCCATATAAGACAACTAAATACCACCCTTCTGACAGGTATGCCAAGTTTTGTGAGTTTTCAAGGATCTCTAGCCCCTCAAAAGCGGTTCTTGCATCGCCATGGCAACAGCTTTTGAAAACTCAAAAGCTTCTCCATTAAGCATCATCAACGTATTACAACTTAGCTGACCAAATTTTAGGTGGATCTGGTTAACCTGCTAGGAGTAGTTAGTAAAACTATGTGACCTTTAACTTCCTGTTGCTAGTAGGTGGTGCTATAATTATGATTCAATATGGGCCTGTACATGTCTTCAGACTAGGACTCCTATCAAATGTGAAATTTGAGAAAGATCTGACCATGTGGAGCAGAAATACAACGGTAGAGTTGTTTTGCAATGGCGAAACATCGAAATTCGCTGCATCGCTACAGCAACGGCATTCAATGAAACTCACAATCTTCATAATATTGCATCATCAAGGTCTTAAGGCTTTTCTGACCAAATTTGAGGTGGATCTGTTCATCCTGCTAGGCACAGGTCATAAAAGTACAGCACCTGTAACTTACTGTTGCCAGTAGGTGGCGCTATGATTATGACTTATAGATGTATTCAGGTCAGAACCCTTATCAGGCATGAGAAATTTTGGGCAGATTGAACTATGTACTTTTGAGTTACAACAACTTCCTGTTTCATGGTGTAACATCGAAATTGGCTGCATCACCACTGCAATGGCATTCAGTGAAAACTCAATATTTTGATAACTTTTCATAACAAAGGTCTTTAGATGACACTGACCAAATTTGATGTCAGTGGGATTAAATCTCTAGGAAGAGTTCATTAAAATACAATGCCTGGAAATGGCAACATCTCTGCAAAAATTGAAATTATATTCATGTACATACCAAATTTCGTTCATCTACATGAAAGTGAAAGGAGGGGCATCAAATTTGAAATTTTGTAGCGGGCACTATCGAACCATATTGCCACGCCCATCCCCAAAACCCATAAAATATTACGAAATATTAGTTTCGTATATTATTATTCGTATATTAGTTTCGTATATTTTCGAGCATGTTTAGGCCCTCTAAAATGTGTTTCTTTTGGAAGAATAATAATAATAATAGAGAAAAATTCCCTCAATTACAAGCACCATTTGGTGCTCAGGCCCTACTTAAAGCTGCAAGCAGCAATGATCGGGCCCTCACACCCTTGCGCATGTCAGGGCGCAGCACAGTCGAAGAGCTTTTATTGCAGGCATGCAGATGTGTTCAGGACCAGGCTCTTATCAAACATTGCACAAAGGAGTTAAATATAATTTCCTGTGTTGACTATGTGGTTCCAGAGAATACCCATTAAGTAAACATCATATTGCTGTACATCAACTGTAGACCACAGCTTGAAAATTTCATGTGAATCAGATGATGTTTTCTCATATAAGGCTGACTTCCTGTTGTCAGTAGGTGGCGCTATGACTATGACTCAATATCGACGTGTTCAGGACAGGGCTCTTATCAAGCATGAGAAATTTGGTGCAGGTTCAACACACAATGTGTTGCTATGGCAACGGCTTTTGATGATAACTCAAAAGCTTGAGGAGTTATCATCAGGTCTTACACCTTGGCTGACCAAATTTTATGTGTTTCTGGCTAACCTGCTAGGAGTAGTTAGCAAAAGAGTGGTGCTTAAACTTCCTGTTGCCAGTAGGTGGGACTATGACTATGACTCAATATGAGCCTGTACTTGCCTTCAGACCGGGACCCATATCAAGCATGGGAAATTTGGAAAAGATCTGATCATGCAGTCAAGTTATAACAGTGTTTGTTTATGGCAAAACATTGAAATTCACCACGCCACCACAGCAAAGGCATCTGGTGAAAACTCACCATTTGCACAATATGAAATCATCAAAGACTTAAGGCTTTTCTGACCAAATTTCAGATGGATCTGTTCATCCTGCTTGGTAGAGCTCATAAAAGTACAGAACATGTAACTTCCTGTCGCCAGTAGGTGGCACTATGAGTATGTCTCAATATTGACACATAGATGTATTCAGGATGGGACCCTCATGAGGCATGACAAATTTGGGGCAGATTGGACAATGTATGTTGGAGTTATAAGGACTTCCTGTTTTAACATCGAAATTCGCCACATCACAACGGCAAGGGTGTTCAGTGAAAACTTCGTTAAAATACAGAGCATGCATATCGCCAAAAATGGTTGCTTAATTCAAAATGGCTGACTTCCTGTTGGGTTTATGGTTTTGCTCCAAGAGACTTTTTTGTATGTCTGGGCATGATACATATGCGTACCAGTTTCTGTGCATGTCGGTGAGACATGCCACAAGGGATACAGTTTAAGGGGCGCTGTTGAGCCATTTTGCCACGCCCATATTCGGGACCTATAAAATATCAAATTTTTCACCACTTCTGATGTATGTGCAAAGTTTAATAACTTTTTAACAACTTTTCATGCACGTTTAGGCCCTTAAAAATGCGTTTGTTTTGGAATAATAATAATAATAATAATAGCTTCAATTACAAGAGGACCTCTGCACCGTTTGGTGCTTGGGCCCTAATAATTCCTTGAATTCCATTAGGGCCTTTGCACTGTCGGTCCTCGGGCCCTAATAATAGAGAAGAATTCCTTCAGTTACAAGAGGGCCTTCACACAGTTTGGTGCTCAGGCCCTAATGATAATAATAATAATAATAGAGAATAATAATTCCTTCAGTTACTAGAGGGCCTTTGCACCGGTCAGTGCTCGAGCCATAATAATTTCTTTGTAGGAGTGGAGGAGGAGAAATGTTATGTTATCATGATCACTGTCTTTTAGTTGATTTTGGATTGATCAGTTTATTGAATGACTGAGTCATTTGTGTTTAATTTAGAAATACTCGACAGTGACAATTAGATATTGAGTAAGGCACCATACCCAGTCCAGATTGACTGAAGACCTTATTAAAATTGCTCAAAACTAAATAATAACAATAATGATAATAATAATAGAGGCAACAGTTCATCAGTTAGCCTACAGTATATTACACAGGTACACATGCTTGTGTGTGCATAGTGATGGCAAAAGTGGGGTGGGAACAGCAAGTGAAATACCTCAGCTTTGCCCTTTTAAGCCTAAGTATCTACCTCCTCAATGACAGGTCATCCTCTTGCTGACGGGTAATGGACATGTTTGGCCTTCCCCCAAAGGAAACCTGGGTTCTAATCCCATATGCTACATTGTTGCACATGTACATTGATGATGCCTTTACCTGCACCTGGCTTTCCCATAGCACATAGCCTACTGTATGTACAGTCTACCTATTAAAATTATAATTATGTCAATTTAGTTTACATCCTTTCAGCTAAACAAATACCCTATAGGCATGAAAACATATTTCAAGCATGAAAACTGCATATGCAATATAAAGAAACATAGGTCATTTGCATCCATGTACATATAGATAATTATGTTATCAGTAGTGTAGGCATTAGGATAGTGATCAAAGCAATTGGCTTAATTTTTAACACAGAAGTTAATTAATTTTGTTCTTTTGTTAAATTAACATTACACCATAACTAATGATTCTATAAAAGACTATTTTAGTCACTCTCCTAGTACGCTTTTGCAATTGCTCAGAAAAATGGAATTAATGCATAATGAAGAAATGGGTTAACTCTGCTGAGTAAAGTCAAAAATTATGCAATGCATTTTAGAGGGAGGTCTCTTTGATCTGAAAAATGGTTACCTCTGTCCTGGTGCATCTGGGCCTATGTGAGCCCCATTAAATGGAAAATACACCCTGAAATGCAGGAGTTTTGTGTAGAAGCTTCTTATGGATAATTACAAAGATTAGTGATCCATCTCAAATGTAATAGTTTTGCGTTATACTTTATGTAATCATAAAACTTGAAACACACACCAACCATAGAAACCACACCTCCTCCTCCAACTCCTTCTAAATTTGAGCATGTATGTGTCCAGTTCTAAACATTGCATCTTGATCCAGTTTATGAGTTTCAAGACTTTATTGTTGTCTGTCACTATACAGCATGCCTTTTTATGTTGTAGTGATGTTTGATATGCAGTGAGTCAGTTTCACCAACACCTCATGTACTATTCCACTGATTATGAATGTTTCTTGTACATGCACATAATTGACATTACAATCACCAATCCCTGTAAAAGTCAGTTGGTTCATTCAAATCTCCAGAATCCCTCTGTTTCCTAAACCATAATGCACTGATTTGTTAATTATTTATTGAGTGGAAAGTGAATGAAGTCTGTTTTTACTTTCTTTCTTTCCATCATTTGATTGCAAAGTAGCTCTTTTGCCATTATAGTGGTTTCTGCATTATTGCTTATAGTAATACTTTTGATATCAATAGTAATACTTTTGATATCAACATGCAGTATTTGGCTGCTCTCACAACGCATTGACCTTTGCAGACATATTCATGGTTGTTCATTTATTTTGACCAGCATCTCTGGTCAAAGGAGGGTATATCACATCCTGCCTGGACTTTGTTTGGTTTTTGGACTTTTTGGGTTTCCGGTAGCTTAGAGTATTGTGTTTTTTGGTTTCCTGGTTTCCCTGTGTTTCGTCCTCCTGTGTTCGTGTGCTCCTCCCCTCACCTGCCCTGCATCACTCTCATTAGTCCTGCCCTGCTCTGTTTTCCCCACGCCTGCCCTGTGTTAGCCTCATCAGCCCTGCCCTGCTCCCAGTGTTTCCCCAGCCAATCAGCTCCATCTGTTCACTTCTTTTTCCTGAGTTGTCCACCCATCTCCCCACCTGCACCTCAGCTTCAGCCAGAACTCTTGTCGTCATGGCAGACGACAACACTGTTCCTTGGGTCACCTTGCCTGTCTGGTCCAGGGCTACACCTCTGCTCCCCAGCGCTTCAGAGTCTCTGCTCCCCAGCGCCTCAGAGTCTCCGCTTCCCAGCGCCTCAGCATCTCTGCTTCCCAGTGTCACAAAGACTCAGCCCCTGGTTCCCAGCTTTCGACTCTTGCACCAGCCGCAGCAACCCTCTGTCCCTGCTGGCGTGCAGCAACCTTCTGTCCCTGCTGGTGTGTAGCAACCTTCTGTCCCTGCTGGTGTGTAGCAACTCCCCGTCTGAGCTGAAGTGCAGCAACTCCCCATCTTGGCTGAAGTGCAGCAACTCCCCGTTCCTGCTGGGCTGTCGGAGCAATCCCCCATTCCTGCTGGGCTGTTGGAGCAATCCCCCGTTCCTGCTGGGCCATCACAGCAACTCCCCGTTCCTGAGCTGCAGCAGTCATGTCCCTGTCCTGAGCTGCAGCCATCCTGTCCCTGTCTGCAACTGTTTCCTCTGGCTCCCGGGTCCATGTGGTTCTGGCTTTCCCAGCAGGGCCAGGTCTCCACCTCCTGAAACCCCAGTGGCGTCGCCTTCTGAGGATGCAGCATCCCCCATGGCATCGCCTGCAGCATCCCCCGTGGCATTGCCCCGAGAGCCTGCAGCAGCATCCCCAGTGGCTCCGCCCCCAGAGTCTGCCACAGCATCCCCAGTGGCTCCACCCCCGGAGTCTGCAGCAGCATCCCCAGTAGCTCCACCCCCTGCGGGGCCCAGCCTTCGCCTTCCCCGTTGGCTGCAGTCCGACCTCCGAAAGGGCTCTGCCTTCGCCTTCGTCGCCGGCCCCCTGCCTGGCCTCCTGAAGGGTCCCGCCTTCGCCGTTGGCCCCCTGCCCGGTCTCCTGAAGGGTCCCTCCTTCACCGCCGGCCCCCTGCTCGCCCTCATGAAGGGTTTCTCTGTCGCCGCCGGCCTGCAGTCTGACTTCCAGAGGGTTTCTGCCTTCGCTGCCGGCCTGCAGCCCAACCACCAGAGCAGCTCCTCACATCCGGTCAACTTCCTGAACGACTTCTGCCGTCTGTCTTGCGCCCCGGTCACCCTCCTGAGCGAATTCACCTGTCCATCCTGCTTCCAGGTCATCCTCCTGAGCAACGTCCGGCCTCAGGCTGCCCATCTGAGTGCCACCTCACTGGCTACCTGCACCTTGTCCTGGCCTGTGGACTGTCGGTTTTGGCCCTCTCCCCCCGTCTTGCGACAGCCGTCCATCCGGTGTCCCTTGATGGCATTTGTGGGATGTCTGGGATCTGTCCCTTAAGGCGGGGGATCTGTCACATCCTGCCTGGACTTTGTTTGGTTTTTGGAATTTTTTTGTTCTTTTGGGTTTCCGGTAGCTTAGAGTATTGTTTTTTTGTCTCCTGGTTTCCCAATGTTTCCTCCTCCCCTCACCTGCCCTGCTTCACCCTTGTTAGTCCTGCCCTGCTCTGTTTTCCCCACACCTGCCCTGTGTTAGCCTCATCAGCCCTGCCCTGCTCCCAGTGTTTCCCAAGCCAATCGGCTCCGTCTGTTCACTCCACCCATCTCCCCACCTGCACCTCATCTTCTCATTAGTTCAGTTATTATTTAAGTCCTGTTTTTTTTGTTCAGTCTTTGTTGGATCGTTTGTTTTGTTTTGTCTGCTAGTTCTGTTCGGCTCCATTTGCCTTGTTCTGTTCTTGACCATTGCAAGATTAAAGGAGATTTTCATAAAATCTGCATTTGGGTCCACTCCTGCTTCCCCATTCCTGACAGGGTATATGTGGATAAAGCCTATTTTATACAGCCAAACCCTGGAGGGGTTTTTCCTATATTAAGCTAACTAGGGTCAGTGATAAATCTCAATATACATAAAAAAATGTGATTTTTTAAAATTATACTTTAAGATTTAAAAAAGTGCAAGAATATGACATCAGGAGATAGAAAACTTTAAACTTTTGTTGTGTACAAACTATGCCACAAAGGGGCTGAACTGGCCATATTTACTGTAAATCATGTGGCAACAACAGTGTGTGAGAAAAAGTTGGGTTTTTTTTTTTTTTTTTTAACTAGTTAATGCTTAGGAATGTGTTACTTGGCCTTCATAAGCCTTAAAATGTTCCAGTGAAAGAAATTAAAACTACCAGTGTGGTGTGACAATAGCACCTCTGCAAATCCTTGTGATGTGTCCACCACAACATAAAATTCACAGTGCACTATAAACAAAAGGTCACTGAGGCTGAGTTGCAGATGGCTACTGAGATTTCAGTATTTTATTATGGTTTATTTATTTGGCGATTGTCAATTGGAAAAAAACAGTCTAAATATATATTAGGTTTTACAGCTGTTTCTAAGGTTCCTGTGTTTGCGGATAAATTGGTGCCTGCTGTAGGCAGGAGGTGTTGAATTTTGTCTCTAATAGTTATAATTTTATCCTTAAAGAAGCTCATGAAGTCATTGCCAATGAGATCCATAGGAATACACTGATCAATCGAGTTACGACTCTTTGTCAACCTGGCCAAAGTGCTGAAAAGGAACCAAGGGTTTTTATTCTCCTCTACTAATGATGAGTAATAGGCGGCTCTGGCATTACAGAGGGCCTTCCTATATGTTTTAAGATTATTATTCCAGACTAAGCAAGATTCTGCCAGTTTGGTGGAACGCCATATCCTTTCAAATTTTCACGATGTTTGCTTTAAGTTGTGAGTTTGGGAGTTATACCATGGAGCAAACTTCTTTTGTTTTATTATCTTCCTTTTTAAAGGGGCAATGGAGTCGAGTGTTATTCGCAATGAGCCTGCAGCACTATCAACAAGATTATCAATTTGGAGGGACTAAAGTTAACATAAGAGTCCTCTGTAGTATTGAGACATGGCAGTGAATTCAATACTGATGGAATTGCTTCCTTAAATTTACATACAGCACTATCAGATAGACATCTAGTGAAGACATTTTTGTCTAATGGGCTGTAATCCAGTAATATGATATCAAAAGTTATTAAGTAATGGTCAGATTAAATAGGATTGCAATGTGTGTAAATTCTTTACATTGTGTTCATATTCTGTGTTTATAAAACACTAGTTTTAATCATTGCATTTCTTTTATGTTTCCAAAGTGGAACAGAGGACCAATGCCAGATGACAGAAACGCAGGAGGAAGTGAAGAGACTGAGGACTACTTGCTCAAAAAGAAAAAGAAAATGACTTGTTGAAGGAAAAAATACAAATTCTTCAGATTTCTAACAAGCTCACACCAGAGACTAAATAACAGCAGTGTCCCTAACTACTTTCAATACTGCACTGGGTTTACTTATGATAACTTTAATCAGCTGTGCACATTTTTCAGGTTACCAGATAATATAGATATAGTACAAGCTCTGATCTAGAACATATGAGATAGCAGTTGGTTGGTGAGTGTTTTTGAAACTTTATTTTGGAGTTTTGATTGGGATTGTAGCTGTTGTCAGGCTTTGTTAGAGCTGAGCACTTCCTGGTTTCACTCTGAGTTTCAATAGGTGGGTCGCTGACGGGGTTCACACCCTCTATTGTTGCTTTGCTGTGAAAATGTGAAAGGGGCGGATTCAGCATAGATACTTCCTTGTATTAAATATACAAGCTGTACTGAAGCGTCAGCCCCTGTGTGTCAGCCCTCACTGTGTTAAGACCGAATTGTGTAAAGACCTGCAAGTCTACCTGTGCGAGTCCACCGAGAAAGGACACCAAATGGTGAGTCCCTCTCTACTACCTATTCACATAGCTTACCTCTCTCACCATGTGCTACAAACACATCCCTGTCATCCAGGGCTTTCGAAAGAAACACACCTGTCATAGACAGTGCAACCCTGAGAATCTCATTCCACTCAGAAAAGGAAAATTTAAAAAAATAAATAAATAAAAAAAAACATACTTCTATGCACTCTATGCACTCTAATCAGTGCCTTGTTGCACTGCCTGTTGGCATCTACGTCCTATTGGACCCAAACTTAAGCTTTATGGCACTTACTCGTGTTATTGTCTCCTGACTAGATCCTTGCTTGTGTTGTATCAGTCTCATATGTACGTCGCTTTGGATAAAAGCGTCTGCTAAATGAAATGAAATGAAAAAAAAAAGAAAAATAATGAAATGGCCCCAAAAACACACATCCCCTTGATCTACAAGAAAGTGGACAGGCAGCTCAAACAGATGCCTTTACGTCAACAGTTTCCTCTTGTACTACTTGACCTGAAAGAGTTAGCTTGCAAATTTCAGATTGATGTACAAAGTGTTAGCACTATTCAGTTCCTGGATGGATTTCATGTGTGGCAGGCTAGGTCAGCTCTCTATTTGGCCACACAGGGACAACATAACAGAAAACATGTTTGACAACTACAAAACAGATTCACCAACAACCTTTGCAATTCTAGACTGCACAGAGTTAAAGATAGAGAAACCAAGCTCACTGTTACTGCAAAGCCAGACTTATTCCAACTACAAGTGTACCAACACACTTAAATATCTGTTAGCCTGTGATCCTCGTGGCTCCATTACACGTGTATCCACACTTAACACAGGATCCATTTACGACCAAGAAATATTTAATGAGTGCAAAATCAAAGACCTACTGAAAGGTCTGCTTCAGTATGGCTGCCTTAAGACAGGTGATTGGCTCATGGCAGATAAGGGCTCTCTCATTGAGAAAGATGTGGCGGAGCCTGGCCTTAAACTGAACATTCCTCCCTTTGCAAGGTCAAAGCTTCAAATCCCAGTTCCACATGTTGAGGTGACAAAGAAAATAGCCAAACACAGGGTCCATGCAGAAAGAGCAATAGCCAAAATCAAGAAATTTAAGATTGTATCTAGTTAGATCAGGAAACATAAACCAGATATGATTTGTGGTGTGTTTTCTGTCTTAACTTCCAGCCACACAATATTAACACATAAGCTGAGGAAACCATGCATTGACAGTTTAGTGCTGCATTTACACATGTGCCCAGATTTCACACACACACACACACACACACACACACACACACACACACACACACACACAGAGTTATTCACTCACTCACTCCCCACTCAGTCCCCCTCAACATCTGAGTGAGGATTTCGCCCTTGTTCCTGTCCCTGTGTCTGTCTCATTGTCAGATCTAATATAGCTGCATTTCTCATGTAACAGAGAGATCATTCCTGATCAATGGAAGCTCAGTTCACTTTTCTCATAGTTTACAGTTTGACTGGGTCACCTGATGGTTGGGACGCCATGGGAATCAAAGATCTGTAAATTTTGTGTGAAAACTTTTTCTGTCCTTCTAAAAGACAATCTGGAACAATAGAGCTGCTGCAGGAAGCATCTGGCTGCTGGTGACAGCTCACTAAGGACTCCTCGCTAACATCAAGCTAACGCCAAATGACGACTTGCACACCTAAAAGACACTGGAGGAGAAATGTTGAACCATAAATATTCTGTTTTCAGATGCTTAAACAGGGAGCAGCAAAACAAGACAGTGACACTGGCTCCTTGGCAGCCAGCCAAGGACCAATTAGAGTTTAGATTCAGTGTGTGTTAGCACACAAGCTAATAAACATTCAGCTCACTGATCCAAATGAGTGCTTTTGGCCTCACACACACACAGACACAGGAGGTGAGGTGGTAAAAGAGACAGATAGAGGAAATGCTTGTAGCTGCCTCTTAATTCCTATTTTCTATTCAAAAGCAGGTTGTTTTTTATTTAATTGCATATTTTGCATATAGCTGATAGCATCACGTTTGGGGGTCGCTGTTTGGGATGACCGCCAGGTTAACAGGGGCAAGAAGATCATAATTCTGCCACTGAAATGGACTTTTGTGGAAGTTTCATAATGTCTTTTTGCTCTTTCCAAGGATCTTCCATAACCCTCTAAAGTACTTCAATATAATCAGAATCAATTAGATGGAGAGTCAGAGTGGAATATAACTTAATTTTTTCCCATGACAACATTCTCCTTTTCTCACCTTTGACTCAACCTCTAATTACTTCTTCCTGCAATTATCACAGTAAATAGCATATGAAGCACGTACCATGCTCTTGGGAAGCAATAGGTTTTTCATTTGACAGTGTAGACTTGATACAACATATGAAGAAATAACAGGCAGTCCTACTGAGACATACCTTACTTAAGCATGTGACCAACTGAGGGATCCATTTATCCTGACTGGATTTGCTAATTTGGGGGCTGGTTATTGTTTGTGTAGTTAATGTACCTGCTTGAATAAAACCAATTCCGTCAAATACACATAAAGAAATTATAGCTAAGGGTTTTACAGTTAGATTTGATTTTGCTCTTTGAGGAAGTTCTCAGAACATCTGAGCAGCAACAAACAGCTCAAGATTTCGGAAAACATGTTTATTCCTAACTGTCCTCCCAACAATCAGTTGTTTCATCAAGTGCCCCAAAACAATGTACAGTATATTTACGTTCCAGTGACAGCAGACATACACCCTCTAGAGGCCATAATAATTATGACGTGAGCAAAGGAGGAAATCTGATGACGTTTTAGAACAACAAAGTCCATGTAGGGAGGAGGTCGGGGTGAATGGATAGGTCAACAAAACATCGTTGACATGATAACATGTTTGTTTCCTGGTTCCAACTACAAGTTAACATTGTTTTAGAAACCATGACTTCAATCATCCTCTAATCCTTACCATGTGGTTATTGTAACTATGACAAAGATCTAACCTGAAGAAAGTTCATGCAAGGCATTTTAACACAAACCACCATGTTTCCCAAAGCTTAACAAAGTGCTTATTTAACCCAGGATCATGTTTATGTCACAATATGAAGATTAAACAATTTAGCTCTGAAAATATCAGAAGTTACTTTTGCATGTAAAGCAGTCAAATTTAAAGGATTTAAAGGACCGGTGCATGGGATTTAGTAGCATCTAGCGGTGAGGTTGCAGATTGCAACCGACTGAATACCCCTCCCCTCCCTCTCTCCTTCCAAGCGTGTAGGAGAACCAACAGTGGCAACAAAACTCACAAAAACATTTGGTTTGTCCACTCTGGGCTACTGTAGAAACATGGTGGTGCAACATGGCAGGCTCTGTGGAGGAGGATCTGCTCCTTATGTAGATATAAAGGGCTCATTCTAAGGTAACAAACTTAAAACATACTTATAAATATTATATTCCATTTCTGCCAAGTCCATTCCGCTGGATGCCACTAAATTCTACACCGCGCACCTTTATCCTTGAAAAATTTCAAAAGAAAAAAAATATGACATGCAAAATATTAAACCACATTTTAAATTCTACTTTCATTTGATATATGACACAGAGGTATTGAATGCAGATGGTTATTGTATGGATCACTGTGATGCCAATAACTATTGCGCACAGAAGACATGTTGATTACTGGATCATCAATGTGTCCACAAAAGTGAATTCAACTTAAAAAGTCATCATCTGCTCTTGGCAGTACATTTGAGCTGATGTATTCATATTTTAAACTTTCCTCTGAGGAAAACTCAAAGAGATTTCAAAGATTCAAACTGTCAGTGCATTATGATAGGGAAAGCTCTGAGTTTGAAGTGGTGAAAGTTACAAATGTGATTTGGCATGATTGTCACAATCTGTAACACACACACTTATTATTTATGATAATGCATTATTTCCAATCCCACCCCATATTCAACTGCACCTGCACACAAAAATACCAAAAGTGCTGAGCACACCCCTGATGTACTGTGTAGGCCACATATGTGATCTGTGCCGTGCCACTAGTTTCCTAAAAATAGAGTCCTTAGTCTTAGTGTTTAAGCTTTGATAAATAATAACTAAGAATATTTTCTCTGAACCTAAACTTTGGTTGTTTGCTTAATAACATAAAATAAAACAGAAAAAAAAGATTTTATACCATGTTTTCTGGGTCTTTAAGTTCAGTTTTAGTTTTTATGATGGTTTTAGTGTCAGAAATTCAGTTTTACTTTTAGTTTTGAATTAGTTTCAATGACCTTTGAAAAGAAGCAATGTCAGTTGGCTAGCACTTATTACCATTTATAAAATGGGTGTTATTATTTGATGTTTCTGTATCAATTCCTCCAATACCTCAGACCAACAATACATGCACTTAGTAAAATGAATAAGATTTTAAAAGGTGAACTCCTACCATTATTTAGTATTTTATTATTTTTAAACAAACATATGCAGTTCTAGTGTGTGAATAGTTTCCCAGAAGCAGCTGGCAAAGTGGTTCATTCTTTATCTGTTGCAACACAGCTTTTAATGTTTCAGAATCAAAGGCATTCTGTGCATTGGAAATCTCCTCTGGAAAAGGGTTTAAAGGCAAGTTCTTAAGCCACGCAGTTAAAGACAAAGCAGCCTTCAAAACAATCAGAAATCAGAACAGAAAAGAGTGTTAGCTTGAATGAATGGAAATAACCTGAGAAATCAAAGTCCTCTCCTGAATGCCGGTAGGAGAGAGCCAGGCAACACAAACACAGCAATCACACACATGAGGGAAGACAGAGGGAGATTAGAATGTCAGCGTGTGGCATGCTGCTTTCAAATCCGCAATGCCTTTGACCGTCCTTGTGGCTTACATGATGTAAAACCACCAGGGAGAGGTGTAAGAAACCTGGGGTGCCACCAGCCACTTTTTACAGCATTGATTTTGCTTTTGACAGGACAGGTGCAAAAGCACACACACACACACACACACACACACACACGCACGTGCGCACACACACACAGTGAAAGCCAAAGCTGAGAATGGTGCTGTTTTTGTAGCAGCTGTACATGGCAGCTTTCGGGGAAGTGACGACAGAGAGCACCACAGATAAAACAAAAGAGAAAGAAGGATGAAAAGTTGACTGGCAAAGTGAAGAGAGGGCAGGATGAGGAGGGGACATTGGAGGGCTGATAACAGTGGGGGAAGAGGAGGGGGCGTTGATTTGAAATCCATCCTGCTTAACATCGCCATGATCCACAAAGGACTGGCTAATACCACTTGTCAAATGCTCCTTTTCATGCTGAGATTTGAGGAACGTGACCCGGCTTACAGTACAGTCGGCAGTTTGTGTGAGAGTGTTTGTGTGCATATGAATATGTGATAATGTGTGGCTCTGTCTGTGTTGGACCATGAAGCTTATCTTGATGGAAAACTTAGAATGCTGGAGGGACAAGGGAGACTGACAGGTGAGCTCAGACTGGCCCCGTTTACACCTGGAATTAACATCCGTCTCGAGTGATCTGATCACAAGTGGACAGCTCTAAGTACGGCTGTTTACATCTGGTATTAACATGCGTCTCCATATGCGTCCTGAGTGACCACTTGCGACCAGATCTCACTTCCCTGCTCTATATGCAAATAAACACGGACATCATTTCCGTTCGCAAAGACCAAATGTGTTGTTTTTAACCAGCGGGAGGACTGGGGGTCTGTGTACCCTTCGTCCAAAGCTGTGTTCAGCTTGTTTGATAACAGGATAAACAAACATACAATGCATCGTATCCCCTCACGAAAATCAAATGCCTGTCCTATCAATTTACTCTAGTGCCGCGTCTGAGCATATGTATGCATATGCATATATATGCAGCTGCGTCTCCCCATTAAGAGACGCTGTGCGCATTTATGCACGTGGCACAACAGCGTAACTTCATTGATTATTTAAATCTCCAACACGCCGACGGGATCGGTACGGGTCTGATGTTAATTAATTTTCTGGAGTAAAGTAGCCGTCCTCCTGATAAATCCTGAGCTCATTATGTCGAGCAGCACAGCAAAAACATGTAGTTAGAACTTGACAGGACAGAGGAAACTATCCAGCATCCAACATTTAGCCCCTGAAATATTTTATAAGACAGACAAGCGAAAAATTAATGGTTTAATTTCTATTCCAGTTGTGGAGTTGATGAGGGAAATGGGTTATGTGAACGAGAAAAACAGGAAAAAACAGGAAGTGGATTATATTTTTTTAATTCACATGAAAAATGGCAAAACAAAATAATGAATTTCTTTATCCTGTTATCAAACAAGTTGAACAGCTTTGGACGGAGGGTTCATGCACCAGGAGGCAGCGATGCACTTTCCGTGCCTAGTCTTCCAGAAAATAGAAGACGTAAGTTGAGTAGGCGGTCCTTCAATGTAGCTCAGGACACATTGTGTTTACACTGCTAAATGAATGTGGATCTCAATGCATCCTCAATGCATCTTGGATGTGTTCACATCTGTACT
Source organism: Thunnus maccoyii (assembly GCF_910596095.1). Taxonomy (NCBI): domain Eukaryota; kingdom Metazoa; phylum Chordata; class Actinopteri; order Scombriformes; family Scombridae; genus Thunnus; species Thunnus maccoyii. The sequence continues at coordinate 975,443 of NC_056540.1, read as the reverse complement.
TTGAGTTGTCCACTAGTGATCGGATCACCCGAGACGGATGATAATACCAGGTGTAAACAGGGCCATTGTCCTGCCAACCTTTGACACTGACACTGACGCTGCAGCCTGACAGAGGTGGAGTGTGGGTGTTGGGGAGGTAGGTCAGGTAGGAGCTACTGTAGGTCAAGGTCAGCACTAACAGACAACAGTGATGTGACAGTGAATTCCTTTAAAAAAGAGGCTACACTTTATGCCCTATAATTTCCTAGAGAGGAACTGACATGCAACTGTAATGTCTTAGGAAGGTTCTTGGAAAGTCCTTTGATACTAACTAGAGACAAATGGGGACAGTGTTAAATGGCAGGCACACTCTGTTAATTCCAGTTAGCGTAATCATCCAGAAAATGTATTCAGAAATTAAGTGTGTTAAGTGTGAGTAATTTTTTAACTTAAATAATTTGAACATGAAAAAATAAAAGTTTTTAAGAGAACAGAGAGAAATGAAGCTTAGTGAAAGTTCAGTCAGGAAGACTATCTTTTGCATGCTTGGGTCTGTAGCATTGTTTCTCAAACCATCTGTCATTCTCATCCCTCACGCATGCTCATTCATAATTTCCTTGCTGTTATTCCCCTGGGCATCAATTAAGTCAGCTGTCATATTGCACTTGTCTTTTTAAATATGTTTTCTCCACCTCTCTGCCTTAGTGCTTTGGTGCACTAAGGTGCCATTGTACCGTTTTCTGTGCCCCACCACCTCCACATCACCACCCAGTCTTTGCAGATTCATCAGTGCATCACTTCTTCAACCTCACCAGTCTTATCAGTCTCAGAAGTCATCAGCCACCACCAGTGTCTGGACTCCATGGGAGGATTTATCTTGCTGCTGCTCAGGACTGATGTCCCTGGATTCAAAATGTCCCTGTAGATTCTAAGCACCAAAGACTTGTTACAACACTTAATCATCAATATCATCTGCATAGTAAATAATTCTTTTGCTTCATTCACTTGTGTCTCCTGATTGAAATATACACATTGATGACTAATTGGTAATATCTGTAAAGGATACTGAGTGCCTCAGTGCTCCTTGTCATAGATTCTGTGTGTAAGAGTGCAATTCTGCTGGAGGAATGACCAGCCAGAGTGTGTGTGTGTGTGTGTGTGTGTGTGTGTGTGTGTGTGTGTGTGTGTGTGTGTGTGTGTGTGTGTGTGTGTGTGTGTGTGTGTGTGTGTTTGATTTTGGTTTTTGGTTGCCTTTATATGGTTACACATTAAAATTTAACACTAAATATTTAATTTTACACATCCCCACACACACACCTGTGGGGTAGGGGGAGAGCTCAGATGCAGATGAAAAAGGTTTCCCAGCATGCCCCTGGGTATACTGAGGCTTGAGCGGGACCTGAGTAAGCTACATTCACACTATGAATAGTTTGTTTTCATGATGAGATGTGAGGTTTGAAAATGAAAATTGACCTGAAAGTGACTTAAAAAGCAGAAATCTGAATGTTAGAGTGTAAAATGAACTAAATGATGATACTCTCAAACAAACCTGTCCGCCTCCTCAGCAGAATTATTTAGTTTGTCCTTTAGGACACTAAAAACTATTACACCCGTTGTTTTTGTAGAGATTATTAGGGCCCAAGCACAAAAGTGCAGTCCCTGCACTGAAAGTGTGTGGAACCTACTACTTATCATCATCATCATCATAATCATCATCATCATCAATATTATTATTATATTCGAAAACTCACGAAAATTAGCTCACAGGTCAGAACTGGCAAACATTGCAAAGTTCTGTAGTGATTGGGCTCGAGCGTGGCCAGTGGAGTGCATCACGCCCCCAAACACAGGGCCATGTTGGAACAAAATTTCCTTGATGTGCATGAAATTCAGTTGGCTCATCGCTCTCATCATTATTGACATAATACATATTTTTTCAATTTTTTTCCCCCAACAGGAAGTCAGACATTTTGGATTTCCTGCGTCAATTTTCATTTTAAGAACACATTTGAAGCCTTTATGTTGTACGAAAACAAACAGTTTCGGATTATCCTGAAAATTATGAACCGTGTAAATAGATGTACATTAGCGATACCACAGCTGCTGCTCCCTTTGATGTGCGCGAGGTACGAGGGCCCGTTCATCGCTGCTTGCAGGTTTAATTTTTCTCTCCTCTGTTTTTCTCTCTCTCTCTACTTTTTTCATTTGACCTTGGATATGAATCCTTGTATATGAATATGGATCCTTTCTGCAAGCACCTAGCACCTTCTACGGGATATTTTGAAAACTGCTGACCCTACAATTCAAATTGACTGTTTTCTGATAAATTTAGGGGGGGTTACAATATCATCACATTAGGATTAACAATAGAATTAATCCTGAAAGTATTCAGTTTCAAACATGGAAGTTGTATCATGAATTTGTAGTTTTTTGTCATATACATACAAATGAGAAAATGTCTATTGGAGTATATAATTTCATTTTATTACTGGCAGCCAAACAATGTTTAAACAATGTTTGTAAATTTGAAAAGGGGTTGGCAGCCTGTGTATATAATATGGTAAAATAATGTTATATTGTAAGAATTAATTCCAGTTCCAGTTCAATTTAAATATTAAGACTGTAAAAGACTGTTCTAGTCATATTACTTTGTATTATTATTCTCTTCCTTCGCGGTAACAGCACCATTCTTATATACTATATTTGACGACTGCCAACTAGGGACGGATCTACTGGGGTGGCATGGGATGGCAGGTGCCACCCCTAAAAAAGTACCCTGCCACCCCACCCCATTATAGTCAGAGTCTTTGGTGCTTGGACTCCACAAGGACATCATCCCTGAGGCCACTGCGAGATAGATCCCCCCCATGGAGTCCAGACACCGGTGGTGGTGGTGGTAGATGACTTGAGATGAGGCTGATAGCTGATGAAGTGATGGTACCAGCAATCCTGTGGAGACTGAGTGGAGATGGGGAGGGGTGCGCATAACAGCAGCATGCCAGACTAAAGCAGAGAGAAAGAGACATATTTAAAAAGACAGTAATCAGATGTTAGGCTAACAATGAAAATGTGTCGCTGTGCTATTGGGTAGAAGAGGTCAGCTGGTGACAGCTGAAACTCAAACTACGCCCCCATGCATTGACAGCTAGGAAGTGATTGGGCATGTGTGAGAACTGAGAATGACAGGGAGATATGAGTGATAAAATTACACCAGGCATGCAAAAGATAGTCTTCCTGACTGAACTTTCGCTAAGCTTAATACATATGAAAAGTTGTGGCTGGTCAGAAATTTACAAAAGCGAAGATGCCTGAGTGCAAGTGAATGCAAAAAGAGATGACACTCCCTGTAGACTCCAATGTTATACCAGAGCCATGTATGCCGCTGCTTGCCACCCCTGCAGCGGGCAGCAGCTCTGTTTTCTCCTAGCCATGGCAGCTTTCTGTGCAGCCTCTCCTGGTCGGCCATACACAATGAGTGCTGATGGCTTTTTTCCTGATAAATGTGTGTGAAGGGTGCCAACTTCCACTTGTGGAAATACAGAAGCATGCTTTGTTTAGTAACTCGTGTTTGACTGTATGAAGGACAGATTAAACCTTACTAAACCCAAATATTCATCGGTGCTTACGAGTGTCTCTGGATTGCCTGCAGCTACCAACATCTCTGGAACTGCTCATTCTACAGACAAATGTTCAATTTTCAGTCATGCAAGTGCAACATACAAAAGCACCCAGTGTGAAAAGCACTAAATTCACTCACTCCCAGCCCTGAACAAAAAGAACAAAATAATAATAATAATAATAATATCTTTATTTATATAGTACTTATCAGAACAAAGTTGCAAAGTCCTTCACATAATGACCAACAAAACACAGCAATAACAGAAGAAAAGTTATTGCTAAAACAGAATAAAAGTACTAAAAGAGCAACATAAAATTAAGATAGTAAAACCCATAAATCAAAATAAAAACTAGAATCAAGTAAAATGAGGGAAGGCGGTGCGATAAAAGTACGTTTTGAGCTTAGATTTAAAAGAAACCACTATCTCAGCCTGCCTTATTTCCTCAGGCAAGGTGTTCCAGAGCCTCGGGGCTCTTATTTCGAAAGTTCTGTTCCTGCCCAAGGATCTCAAAGTATGAGCAGGATCATACAAAGATAAAAGATCTGAGATATATTATGGAGTCAGACCATTTAGTGTCTTGTAAGTAATTAAAAGAACCTTGAAATCAATTCTAAAATGTCCTGGAAGCCAATGTAAAGAGGCCAAAACTGGGCTGATGTGTTCAAACCTGTTTACTCTGGTTAAAAGACTGACATTAGTCAGCCATGCAGTGACAGTTCATTCAAAGCTTACCTGAGAGTTTGCACTTTCACCACATTTTCAAATTGAAGCTCAAAGAGTAGGACTTTTGATGTTTCAGCATTAGTTTATCAGCATTACTGGATAAACATAGGATGTCTTGGATCGTTGGTAACACTATGGGCCAAATCCACAAAGAATGGATTGCGCCTGCTAATAGCACAATGAGTTGCGCAGCATTTGCACCCGCAATCTGCCCCGTTTTAAGTTCCGGCACAAACATGCCCATAAAGTTTTGCAGCTGAGTGCAATTTTCCCTTGTTTCATGTCTGTTTGAGTGAGTAGAATGGTTTCCAGTGTTTCAGGCTTTTCTCCACATTTCAGCGCACAGATTGGTCCATAATGAAAACTGCAGAGAGCAAAAAGCCTCAAATTGCATGTGTTTAATTAGCAGACATGTGCACACACTAAAGCTGTCCATTAACACAAACCAACTTTCTTTTATTTTGCTTCTTTCTACTTGTGTAGTATTTCGCATCTAACATAATTTATTGAAATGACCATTGAATTAGGCTACAACTATTAATGTGACTCAGGCAGGTCTGAAATGTGTTAGATTAATCTCTGAATCTTCAGGTGTCACTGAATGTATCTGGGATTTTGCAGAAACATCAGTACTGAGGTTCTGTTTGTTACCCACAATTGGCTGTGTGCAACAAACAGCAGGAGATCGGAGCTGTAAACTCTGCCATGAGGGAGTACAAAGATGTTAGTGGGACGAGGGGAGGACATTTCTTTTTGTTTGATAACGTTAAAAGTTAGGCTTTGCTGTCAGCTTCCTGACTCATTTCAAAAGAAGAAAAGAGAAAAAGAGTGAGACAGAAAGCAGCTGTGGTTGGGCGAGCTAGAGAGTGAATGAAGAGAGGGAGCGCTGGTAGTGAGAAAGCTGGTGAATGAGATCAATAAAACCTTATTTTCTAATTGTTTCACAGCAGTTACGTTTTAGAGCACAAACATGCCCACACCCCCACACACCTCCGCTCAACCCTGCAGTTGTACGCCACATCGCCTGATTTGGTCTGAATACGGCCTAACTAACTGCGCATATTAAACCTTCGTTAATGGTCAGTCAATTTTGTCAATCAAAGTTCATGACTATTGTTACACAAATCATCTTTACGCACACAGAAGCAGCATTTAGCCAAGATAGTCACATTTACCCACAATATATATTCAATATAACACAATATAACACCCATCTTCAAATGTAACTCTTTTATCTTCATATTGCTCTTCATTGCGTGAATCAAATCCCTGCAGCTCTAGAGCTCCGTCATCCTTGTCACTGCTTTCCCAGGTTGCTGTAACAGCTTCATCAACAGTATACTGCTTTGCCATTTTGTCTCACACTAAGTCAGTGAGAAACACAGTGACTGTTGGGTGATGGGCGGTGACATGTGTGTCAACCTTGCCATGTCTATAGGTTAGTATCAAAAGACTGACACACAAATCCACCAGCCACACACTGTGAGATCCAGGCAAGCTGTATTCTCAGCCTAGTATCTCTGGCTGTGAGTCACTTACAGTCTTGCAAGATGCATGGATCGACAGGAGAGAGTCTACAGATTCTGGAAGTAATTGAACCACATTTCTGTCATGTATTATCGCAAAGATATTAGTAGAAACATTGCATAGGTCACAGCGCTGTGTCGGCGGACCCCAAAATTTGCATTCCCATAATTACTGATCACTTTGAATATTATTTCAGAAATCTGTTGGAAAGCAGTGTGGGACAGACAGCAAGTGAAAAACAACACACATTCACTCAAACTTTCCACAACATTCCATGTTAAGTTGTACACCATTATTAATAATGATGGCTCCTAAAGGAAAAACATTAAATCACTCTGAATCTTGTAGGAGACACTTGTAAAAATTAAGAGAGGAAGGGTGACATCACCATCTTTTTTCTACCAAAGAGGACACCAACTAATGAACAGAGAGATACATCAGGAGAACTGGTGATAGAAAGAGAGCAACAGGGAAGGGAAAAGGTGGACGGCAAAGATGACCAGGGAGATGACAAGGTGGAAGAAGGAGAACACCACAGAGATGATGAGATGGAAGAGGGAGAGCATCACAGAGATGAAAAAAGACATGTAATTGGAAAAATGCCTGAAGATTTGGAAATAAAACAGAGGGGAGGGTGGGGGGGTTGGCTCGGCTTGGCTCAGTGCAGGTAAAGCAACCTGGAAAAACCCTATTAGTTGCTTTTAATTGATTACATCATGGCCTTGTACTGTATGGTGGGTCGGTCAGTCTCAATGAACTTACCAAGCTTTACTCATTACAAACCTTGTCTGTCCTGCAAATGAGATTATTGATTATTGCAACTATTACATTTATCTCTCTCTCTCTCTGTTCTCCGTCTCTCTTTTCTTCCCCTCTCTCCCTATTTTCTCCTCCTTGTTTTCTTCTTTCTCTCAGGCGTCTCTTTGCTGGACCATCACCTATCCTGAAATTGCTTTGCTTCCTTGCCTGTTGGTGCCATTTCCAGAGGTTCTGTATTTGGTTCTTCATCCTGCAGAAGATTCATGTATGAATGATGTCTTGTCTGTTTCCCTCCCCCGTGTGTGTGGTTCTTGTCTCTCCTTCTCGGCGTGTATGAATGGTGTGATCTGACTTCCCTCTGTGTGCATATGTAGTCTGTCCTCTTCCCAGGTCTCCATGGTGATAGAGGTCACATGGCTGAGGTCCTATCTGTTTGGTGGCACCTGGAAGTTGCTTGACGTCCTGCTGATCAGATTCTTCATAAATGATATCAATCCATCTATAATTTTGTTATCCTGTTGCATGTTGTATTTCAGTAATTTTGTTTTCTTGTTTTATTCTGTACACACATCTATTGCATATCTGTCTGTCCTGGGAGAGGAATCCCTCTTCTGCAGATCTTCCTGAGGTTTCTTCCTTTTTTTTTTCTTTTTGCTCATTAAAGGGGTGTTTTAAGGAGTTTTTCCTTATTCAGTTCAAGGGGCGAAGAACAGAGGATGTTGTATTGCTGTACAGACTGTAAAGTCCCCTGAGGCAAATTTGTAATTTGTGATATTGGGCTATACAAAAAAATTGACTTGAATTAACTCCACCTTTTCTGTCTCATTACTGCCTGTGCACATACCGTCATTCCACTCCGCCATGATACTAAAAGCCAAAAACGATTGCCAACCAGTCAGCATAATTGATAGATAATACAGTATCTTAAGACTTGACCAACCCAATGTTGTTGCAAAACAGCTTATACATGTGATAATTTAACTTCTTTTATTTTTAGATTTTCTTTTTGGCATTGGTTGCATTTATTTAATGGTAGAAGGTGCAGAGACACAGGGAACATGGGTAGAGAGAGGGGTATAACATGCTACAAAGGTCCAAGGCTGGAATCCAACTGTGGACATTGCAGTTATGTGGTATGCATCTTAACCAGTGGGGGGTGCTCCACCATCCTATATTATATTATATTGTTGAGACATTTTAGTCTTCTGGACCAAAGTGGACAGCTGAATATTGTTATTTCTAGAGCTAACACAATATGAAGAAAATAGTGTGTAAGTCGAGGACAGTTTGCACAGGAAGTAAAAGATAAGCTTTTTTGCAGAAGAAAAGGAAGCACAAGATCAATCCTCAACCGTAGCCTCCAGTTCTTGTTACTGCTCTTCCCTCCTATTTAATAATACAATTATCATTCTACTGACCTCTGCCTCACATGATTGATGCAGTGCATTTTATTGTTCTCCTAATTTGAGTGTGTATCTGTACACATGCATGCTTGTTTGTGTGTTTGGTCTGATTGTTGCTGCTTATCAGTTGTCCCTGGCCTGTCCTTGTCCTCTGCTGTCATGACTGTGGTCTGCTGACCACTCGCAGGGGACGAGCTGTGTGTGTATGTGTGTGTACTGTGTACCACTTGTGTCCACCAAACGCACTCTGAAGGGGTGGCCCTTCAGAATGTTGCCAGTAGTCACTGAAGCAGAGTCCTGTTGAATCGATGCTTTAATTAACAGTCCAGCCTCCATCCATACTTTTATCTCTGATCTGTCCTGATAAGGCAATGGCTGCCTTATCAACTCACAGCATCCCTGCCTTCTAAAGTTTGGAGAGCATAGCCTTTGTTTACAGATAGCCATGGTACAGAACAGAAAATAGAGCTGTTAGTAATGTTACAGCCGTATACATAGAGGAGAGAAATAGAGAAGGGAGACCTCTATTCAGGGCAAATAATGTTTTTTTAATAATGATTCCTGGACAACTGTTAATTTTAGGACAATTTTAGTAATCTCAGACCTGTATATGCTTCACACTGTAATATTCACTAATTTTGTTGTTAGCAAAAATAAATGTTACTCAGTTTGTATCTCTCGGTGAGCTTGTGTGTTCATGCATAAATACATTTGTCACTTGCTTGAAAATGGTCTTGGATTTTGGGGGACTCTACTAATTTAATAATGCACTTTCAAGTTGGATTGATTTATGAGAGACAAATTTTAAAAAGAATGATCGTAATTGAAGAAACAGAGACCAAGATATTCTGGTCTCTGGTCAAGATACTTTTAGTTCACTCTGTGGTTCAAACTCCAACAACACTGGATCTCACATTTCCCATAATGCAACAAATAGCTTCTTTCCATTAGACCCCTGCTGCCTGGTACTGCCCATGTCTTTTAAACTCCACAACTTCCGATGTAACATAGGCGTTCTGTTTTAAAGTTGTAGTCTCCAAGCAGGGTCAGATTAACTGGCTGGAGGGGCCTGAGAAAAATGAGCTGTGGTCTCTTAGTGGGCATACCCACACATACGTACGTTTCCCCAAACCTTTTTACCCAGAGTCACAGAAACCAGCTAGTATTTTCTTGCTTACATGACAGTCAAGAAATCACCTTGAAAACTGCATAGCGTGGAAATGTACTGGCACTGGAACTGGCATAGCACAGAGTCACCACTCATGGCTATACCACGCTTTTTTAAGAGCTGTTGTTGGTTGAAAACTGCATTACTTTACAATTTTGCTCATGCTAGGGAGGCTGTCTGAAGCTGGTTCTGACCCTCCTGCCACAACAGATCAATACAGACAAAACATTATAGGACACTAAACAATATTATACAAAACCACCTGGAAATCTAATGTATAAATACAACTGACTTGTGCTAATTTACAGATGTTGAGGGTGACTGGAAGAGGAGGGATGTCTAACATGAAAAAATCTTGCAACAATACAAATATACCCCAGTCAGCTGGGGGTAGTAGTGCTGCAACTTGGAATGGGGGTGCTGCAGCACCCCTGCTTCCTGCAGCTACACCCCCTACATACACCTTCACACAATTTGAGGCTCCCTTAGCAGACTCAGCATCTCCCACCTCAGCAGCCTTGGTGCCCAGTTTAAGAGGAGGGTAAACACAGAAACTGAAAGGAAGTCAAAAGGATGTTACCATTAATGGAGGTGCACAGAGTTACAAAGGCACATGGGACAGGGCATTAGCCATAATGTTGTCTTTGCCCTTAATATGTCAGAGATTGAGGTCGTAAGGCTGCAAAAACTTGGCCCACTGCATGAGCCTCTGATCTGGATTCTGAAGAAATTTCAAAAATGTGAGTGGGTTCTGGTATACATACAGCAATGGGAATCCCATGAAAATGTCCCAAAGCCAAGGTTAATGCCAGCACTTCTTTTACTACCACAGGGTGATTCAACTAGTAAGACTTGAGCTTTTTAAAGGGTGACCAGGTGCCTAGGTGTTCAATACCTTGTTTGTCAGCTTCAAGTACAGCACCTTCTATGATATGGCTTGCATCTACTTGAGGCTAGATATATAGGAAAATGAAAGATCATGTGAAAGAAAAAAGTTGAATTTCTGCACATTGTCAGCACTGAGTTTAGTAGAGACATGATGTTACGGTCTTCATGGCCCAAGGCATTTTGGTGGTGGGAACAGGAAACAGCCAAGACTTTAGCACGAACAGGTCACACAATACCCTGATCCACAACTAAGTTGCTTTTGCAAACTCAAATTTAGCTAAGTTTGTTCCTTCTACATCTTAGTTGGTCAAATAAAGCACCAGTTCACCCTAAATGATCTTTCCAGGTGACACTATATATGACTACATCAGCCACATATACAGCGCAACCCTCTAGAATGTTAACAATAATAAGTCATAAGTCATTGAAATGATGGTGGTGCATAATGTAAACCAAAACTAATGACCAGCCAGATGGTGTTATGAAGGCTGATATGATTTGTGATGTAGGTGTTAATGACACCTGCCAGTAACCTTTCAATTGATGAAATTTGCCTACATATTTTAATTTTGTCACAGCACTTTGTAAAAGTCTGTACAAACTAGAAGAAGCAGGTATTGCACTGTTGTTATCAAACATATACTTTACTTCAGCAAAAATTATTTTCTCCTCCTTAGCGACCCAAATCTTTGACGATTTGCCTACCAATTCATGTTCAATCAGGTTTGTTCTTAAAGGTGTGTCTCCACATGAGGATGGCTAACACCTCATTAGTTCTGCCAACTCAGTAGATTTCTCATCAGACAAGTGACCAAAAACAATATCAAAAGTTCTTCAACCGATCAAGCAGTATACATTCAGGCACTGCTATAACCCAGGCTATTACCACTCATGAATTTTGTTTGTACATAAGAGAAAATCCTAAATACTGATCCCTTGCCCCTGATACTCCTGAATGAAATTCCCACTGAATGACGAGGTGTGTTTAAATATTGTTGCCAACAAGTTAATGTCCTCATGGCTACAGCTTGTACACACTCACATGGACACTTCCAGCTTGATAATAATGCAGTGTGTCACAAGATACATATCATCACCAAATGGTTCCAGGACCATGACATTGAGTTTTCATTGCTTCAGTGGCCTGTACATCAAGGGTCCTATCTTTGTGCTGATGCAGGGTGTGAAGCGCAGTGTGACACTAGCAAACTGGTATTTTCCTGCAGTGCACTAATGTAATTTCCTTGACTGCACCAGCTTGGTATTTTGGTGACTCTCCGTGCCCCACAGTGGGAAGAGAGGCAGAGTAGCGGGTGTGGCAATGCAGATCCAGTACCACACTGCAATCTTGGTGCCAAGAACAAGTGCTCCTTCAAAGCATGTTGAAAGCTTGGTGCCCATATGTTACATATTTTGTCACTTTATTTAGTGAAGACACACCCTCTCTGAAATCACACAAACCCATTAATTCATGTTTTACTCATCTTTCCACCTTTTTTTCTGGTTATGGCATTAATACCCATGAGACTGAATAAAGATTAATGAGTGATTCTTACCAGCATCTATCCTCCACAACAGCTAGCATCCTATACTGATGGCCTTTTGGTAGGTATCATCTCCATCTGCAGTCTTTATTGGTATGATGCTACACATTGTCAAGGCACAATTACATATGTTAGAGCCACTGATTAAATTGAGTACAACCAGCAGCAGACTGTTGCACAAAATATTGGACAAGAAATTTTATACAAAACTGTGTTATTTTAACAAAACATTTCAATTACTTTAATTTGTGGCTCATTACTAGAATTTTAATTTATTACTAGGATAACCCCTTAAGTTGTAGCATCTCATTTTCAAGGGGGTCCTAAAAAACACAAAATACAAAATACAACACATACATACAAAGACATCGTTACATAACAAACATACACTACAAATACACAGATACAGACAGCTCACTCTCCATCTCCCACCCATACCCCCAACCTTCAGCAGTTGTACGAGATACTGGATACAAGAAATGGGAAATGATCTGTAAAATCAGATCAGTTTCATCAGTACCGAGAGCACTTGAAACAATTTATCTTCTAATTCCAAATACAAATTAAAAGCATGAACAGGTTGTTTTAAGATGACAGAATAAAGAAGTCCTGAAGCAGCCGAAAGAGTTAATAGAGTTAAGAGGAAGAGGAAGATCTTTGTAGTCAGCTGGAGCTTTGTATTGAAAAGACCTGCTTCTGACTTCCTTAAAAATCCTAGGGACAGAAAAAAGGGATATTATATATGTCTGAGTGAATATGAAGATATATATGGAACCAAAAACTGTTTCAAATAGGAAGGACAATTAAAGTAAACACATTTAAAGATGAACTGAACCCAGTGAAACTGCCTTTAAGCTTTAGGCTGCAACCAATTAAGTGATTCATACATACATCGGACAGGGGACTTCTCTCTGTGCTTGTCTTGTTAGATCTTATTTATCAGATTGATTTCAGTTTGTACATGTTAACGATGAATCCTCCATGAAGGCAAAAGTTAGGCACGGGGTTCCACAAGGTTCTGTTGGGACGGGCAGTAGTGCGTTTGGTTATCAGCAATAATTCATAATTATCATGGATAATTATGAATTATGAAAATAAGATATTGTTAACCTTAATCAATAATTCGGGCACCAACTGTTGGGTCTGTGAGGAACACAGTTGATTATTTGCAATAATGATCAATTATCAAGGATAATTAACTAATTATGACAATTAATAGAATTATTAATATGAATTAACAAATACGGGGCACCATCCGGAAACCGGGACCAATAACCAAACAAGGTAGTCTCATAAATGGGAGTTCACCTAGAATGTTAATATCTGAGAGATATCAACATTCAAGGATGAACAAAGAAGGGTGAATTCGAGTTCTGACTCCTTCAATCAGCCACTTTTCACAATATTACACACAATAATGACAGAAGAACTTCTCTTTAAAGATATAACAGTGTTTATTAAACTTAGCGAAATTAACAAAGTTAACAAATGCTTCATTCAATAAACAACTATTCTAAAATCTAATTCTACCAAACAATACACAAACAGCTATGTACAGGGTTGGACACATGCAGGGGAATGCATGTGCGTGCGTGCGTGCGTGTGAGTGTGTGTGTGAGCGTGCGTGTGACAAGATGGCGACGGGGCCTGATGTGATGACGTTGTCGGTCTGTGACGCGGACGTGGCTATGGGAGGAAGTCACGTCGCGCGAGAACCGGATGGCAGAAATGTGGCGGTGTCTTGGTTAGACAGAAGCAAGACGGCGCCGCCTGGTGGACGGCGTCTCGCACTCACCCACTTCTGTGAAAAACACACGTGTATGATGGTGGATAAAGAAAGACAAAGCGAAGCTTTGTCTGACGTTATCTGACCATCAGATGTGCAAAAGATGTCGGTGCGTGTATGTGTGTGTGCGTGCGCGTGTGTATGTGTTAGTCAGAAGAGAGAGGGAAGAAGGAGAGAAAGCGGTCGTGAGAGGGAGAGAAACGGCTTTCTCCACAGACAATGCGCGTACGGACGGCAGTCTGTAATGCACGTTGTCTGGTTTCTGACCGACAAAGCAACTTACTTTCTCGCTCACGATGGCACAAACACAGCGGTAGTCCCGAGCGGGACAAACACAAAACAGTCTAGCGTGGTGAACACAACTAAACAGGCAGCAAACTTAAAATACTCCTAAGAATAGAAAGAGAAAAATGGACTCGGTGGTCCATCAACAGCACAACAAACAATAGCAAAGCTAAGAGCTAAATGCTAAACAACAGCAACTGATGCTGATAAGAACACACAATTAACACTGCCTCTGCCCAGACTTATGCCTCTTACTTGGGTCGCTTCAGAAAGTGAGCAGGGTGTGTGTGTAGTCCGTCGTTATGTCCGCCTTTGTCCTGGGCTCGGATGCAGACAGTGGCCGTTCTCGCACGGTCGGCGAAAAGTTTGGCAGCTGGCTCTCGGCGGCGAGGCGGGGAGAACAGCAGAGTCGACTCGGTGAAGAAGCGTTTCTTCCGTCTCGAGGAAATTGAGGACGCTGGTTGCAGCAGTGGTCTCTCTCGGATCCGGGAATGTGTTCGGGTGAACACGGGCGAAGTCTCGTCTCGTCCGGCGAGGGGAGTCTTCGATGAGGGGAAAACACGTGCGTGGGGTACCCCCTTTAGTCAGCTGACTCCAAGAGGAAGAGTAGTTACTCCTAGCTCAGTGACATGGGAAAGGCGTGTGCTTCAGGGCACATTCAGTTTTTAAAGGGGCGGTGATGTCATGGCTGCATCATCAGGACGCTCCGCTGTGCAGGAGCGTCTCCGCCAATGAGACTGTATGTTGACTGCTCCCTGCTGAGGTGTGAAAATCGCAAAGCATCCTTGGAAATGGAGTTTGCAATGGACTCCCATTGTCTAAGCAGCATTTTTGGCGCTATTCGTTTGTCTCGGGGAAAACAAAGGAATAAAGCACCTTGTGGTCAGGCCTCACAGGTTACATGTAGGCCTTCTTTGTGTGACCTCATGGTTTGAGGCCCAACAGTTCTGTGCTTGGACCAATACTATTTAAAGATGGCAGTGCGTGTAGACGCAGCGGCCCAGCACTCTCCAATACTTAGCAGCTTTGTGTCTTTCAAGACCTACACCCGAACCGAAATCTTGCGGATTAGAGACTATGGTACTGCATGTGTCCCCGTAGAGCTCAGCTGTTTCCCAGAAGACATCACTTGCTCCGCGAGGCAAAACCAAGATCGACAGGCACAGACAGCGATGCAAGAGGAAGCAGAAACAAGGCAAACGAGCCGGGAGCTGTGCTAGGTTACGCTTAGCCCCGCATAAACCTGCTCTACCCAGTGTCTTTCTGGCCAGTGCTCGCTCTCTCACTAACAAGCTAGACAATCTGAGACTATAGACTTCCTACCATCGCTTGGACAGCTGCATTATGATGATAACAGAGACCTGATTACATGAAAACATCCCAGACACAGCCGTGGAGCTAGCAGGCCGCACCGTCCACTGAGCAGACCGCACCACCGACTCCGGTAAAACAAGAGGTAGGGGGGTATGTGTGTACACAAATAACAGCTGGCGCACAGACACTATTGTTACTGAAAGACACTGCTGCCCCGACTTGGACTTTCTAATGTTGAAATGCAGACCCTTCTACCTGCCTAGGGAATTCTCAGCAGTCTTTATCACAGCTGTGTATGTCCACCCTCGTGCTAATGCTAAGCTAGCCATGAGCAAGCTACACGATGCCATCAGCAGGCAACAAAACAAGCTACCGGACAGTATTTTCATAGTGGCAGGTGACTTCAACCACTCCAATCTCAAGACAGTTTTGCCCAAATTCACAAGAATGTTGATGTTAAAACAAGGACGGGCAAAACACTGGACCAGGTGTACACAAACATCCCCGGAGCCTACAAAACTCACCCATCACCCCACCTTGGGCAGTCTGATCATTTGTCCCTCTTTCTGACTCCAGAATACAAACCCCTCATCTGCAGATCCAAACCACAGACCAAAACAGTACAGATCTGGACTGAGGGAGCAGAATCATCACTGCAGGGCTGTTTTGAGGACACAATGTAGGAGCTCTTTGATCAGTCAGAGATTGAGCACTACACCTCCACAGTGCTGTCATACATCAACTTCTGTATTGACAATATTACAGTAAAAAAAGCAAATTAAGGTGTTCCCTAATCAAAAACCTGGTTTAACAGCAGTGTGCGGTCACTGATCAAAGCTCAGGATGCAGCACTCAGGTCAGGAGACAGAGAGGCCTACAGGACATCTAGGGCAGATCTGAGGAGAGGCATTAAAGGTGCTAAACAAAAGTACAAACAGCGCATTGAGGACAACTTCAAGGATGAGCACCACCAGGCCATGTGGCAAGGCATCAGGAAAATAACTGACTACAAACACAGCCACAGCCCCCTCTTCTCAATTGACACCTCCCTCCCTGAACAGCTCAACACATTCTTTGGCCGCTTTGAGGACAGTTCCAATAAGGGACAAGCCATACTCACCACCCCACAAGAAAGTGAGCAGCCACTCACACTCCACCACTATCAGGTCAAGTGGGTTCTACAAAATATAAACAGCAGGAAGGCAGCTGGTCCAGATGGTGTTCCGGGCCTAGCACTGAAGGCATGTGCCGACCAGCTTGCTGCGGTTTTCACAGACATCTTTAACCAGTCACTACAACAAGCCACAGTTCCTACCTGTCTGAAAACTGCCATGATCATCCCTGTGCCTAAGACCTCAGCAGTCACAAGCCGAAATGATTACCGGCCTGTTGCCCTCACACTGGTAATCATGAAATGCTTTGAGAGACTGGTTCTGTCCAACATCAAGGCCTGCATCCCCCACATCTTGACCAACACCAGTTTGCCTACAAGGCTAATAGATCCACTGATGACGCCATCTCACTAGTACTTTACACTAGAAAACACCTAGAAAACCCCAACACCTATGTCGTGATGCTTTTTTGACTTCAGTTCAGTGTTCAACTCCATCAACCCACACAAACTGGTCAACAAACTGCAGACACTTGGTCTTAACACCTCTCTCTGTCTGTGGATCATGGACTTTCTCACCAACAGACCCCAGCATGTGAGACTAGGCAATCTCACCTCCTCTACTATCATCCTCAGCACTGGTGCCCCCCCAAGGCTGTGTCCTCAGTCCACTCCTACTCTCTTTTCACCTCCCTCCCAGAGGTCCAATGGCATAATCGAATTTGCAGACGACACAACCATAGCGGGTCTGATTACAAATAATGAGGAAACCGCCTACAGGGAGGAGGTCAAGATACTGTCTACATGGTGTAACAACAACAACTTCATCCTCAACATCAAAAAGACAAAGAAAGTCATCATAGACTTCAGGAAAAACGAGAAAGCACACCACACTGGACTACACATCAACAGGGAGGAGGTGGAACGGGTCACCAGCTTTAAATATCTTGGACTCCACATATCAGAGGACCTGACCTGGAGTGTGAACACTGCACACCTGGTCAAGAAGGCCCAGCAGTGCCTCTTCTTCCTGAGAACTCTGAGGCGCAACAAACTCCCCCAGAAACTCCTGATAAACTTCTACCGCTGCACAATAGAGAGTATCCTTACATACTGCTGCACAATCTGGTACTCCAGCTGCACTGCGGAGGAGAGGAAGAACTTACAGCAGATAGTGAAGACAGCTCAGTGGATTGTTGGCTCCCCACTTCCTAAACTGACCGACATCCACTCAAGCTGTCTTCTCAGATGTGCAGACAACATGAGGAGAGACACTTCACACCCTGGTCACTGCCTGTTCACCACCCTCCCCTCAGGCAGGCTCAGGGTCATTAGGGCATGGACCAACTATCTGAAAAACAGCTTTTTCCCTATTCAATTCAATTCAATTTTAGTAAGTGCAGAATCACCATGTAGCATGGTCCCAACACATTTTACAGTTAAAAAGGACAACATACAGCAATCAATTTACAATAATAACAATTAAAAGTGAAACAACCACATTAAAAACATCAATGTTAAATAGATGTTAAAAGGTCATAGGACTGGCTAAGTTTTAGGGGAGGCTGTAATGTAGTGAATAAAGGTAGGTAGGTAAACTGAACATGCTTCTTTAACATGTAATGGAAGGCCATTCCAGAGATAAGGGGCACGGTAGGCAAATGCTCTGAAGCCAACTGATTTTCTGTTAAATGAAGGAATGACCAGGAGACCAGCATTGATAGATCACAGAGGGCGTGCTGGTGTATATGGTGTAATTAGCTCTGATAGGTAAGGTGGTGCAAGTCCATGCAAGGCCTTATAAGTTAAAAGAAGAACCTTAAAATCAGCTCTAGCTTGCACTATTAACCAGTGAAGAGAGGCCAGAATGGGTGTGATATGGTCAAATTTTCTGGATTTTGTCAAGATTCTGAACAAGCTGCAGGCCTCTATTAGAACAAGTTGGAAGACCAGAAAAAAGGACATTACAATAATCAAGTCTGGAAGATACAAATGCATGGATTAATGAAGAAGAGGTGATAAAAGGTAGACAGGTGGTAGTTAAAGCACGTTTTGAACACTATAATGTTGTTTTGATAAATGTATAAGCTCCTACCTCAGGGTCTGAAAGAGTTCATTTTTTAAATAAGATTGGTATTATTTTAAATGTTGTTTTGAGGAGATTTTAATTGTACAGAAAATGATGTAGTAGATAGAAATCACGTTGAACCTCATGCTGCTTCAAAATGTACAATGTCTCATTTAGTAAAAGCTCAGAGTTTGGTTGATGTCTGGAGGGAATTGCATTACATGGAAAGGCAGTGTACATGGTTGCATGATAATAGTATCATTTCTTTGGCTGGACTGGATCGATTTCATTGCTTCAAGCATCATTTTAATATGTTTAAAGGGTGCAGAATAATACCTGTAGGATTTCCCATTCAATGACTAAATGACTATTCAGTTGTTATTTGTAATGTTTTTGTTGCAAACATTAATCATAGAAGTGCATATTGGCATTTTAAACCTGCCTTGCTTATGGATGTTAATTTTAAAGACAACTTTATATTCTTTTGGAGAGCTTTTAGATCCAGAAAATCAGAATTTGCATCTTTAAGACAATGGTGGGATTATGGAAAAGTTGAAATTAGACAATTGTGCCAACAATACACTCTCGGTGTCACTCATACTATAATTAGATCCATGAATGATCTAGAGACGAAAATGGTGGAAATTCAAATTTCAATAGAGATCACAGGGAATCGAGGTCAAATTGAGATTCTCAAATCCAAAAGAGCCGCACTGGCTGACCCAGTCACCCCAGGGATGTGCCCCCAGGACTGATGGACTTCCGGTGGAGTTTTCTTTAAAACTTTCTGGGCTGAGCCATGTGATGACATCTTAAGTTTAAGCTGACATCTTTAATGAGAGTTTAATGACACTTATTGCCAAAGAGCTGCAGGAGAGCCATCCTTACAAAAAAAAGGTGATCTTCAGGATATAAAAAACTGGCAACCCATCTCTCTCCTGTGTGCTGATTATTAACTGCTGTCCAAGACCTTGGCCAACAGGCTGAGAAAGGTGATGACATACATCATCCATCAAGACCAAATATACTGTGTGCCTGGCAGGTCAATCTTTGATAATATATCATTAATCAGAGATATTTTGGAAGTCTCTAGTTCTTTGGGCATAAAAACTGGTCTCTTTTCATTGGATCGGGAAAAGGCGTTTGACCGGGTTGAGCACCCTTACCTCTGGCAGCTCATGGAAAGGTTTGGCCTTAGCCCTGGTTTCATTGCCATGATCAAAGTAATGTATGAGGACACTGAGAGTGTGTTGAAAATCAACAGAGAATTAAGTAGACCTTTTAAAGTGTGTAGAGGGATACGGCAGGGTTGTTCTATGTCAGGAATGTTGTATGCAATTTCAATAGAACCACTATTACATAAAATACGCTCTTGTATAGATGGTCTGGTTTTATCTGATTTTAACACAGAGCATGTTTTATTGGCTTATGCTGATGCTTTTATTGCTGTTATTAAAAAAATAGGAAGAAATTGACAAATTAGAAAAATTGTGGCCAAATTTGAAAATGTTTCAGCAGCAAAAGTAAATTTGGAAAAAGGTGAGGCTTTGGCAGTGGGAAATAGGTCCTCTTGTTTACCCAGTCTCCCAGGAGGAATGAAATTGAAAAGAAATGGTTTGAAATATCTTGGAGTTTTTCTGAGAGATGAAGATGTAGTGAAGAGAACTGGGAAGGAGATTTAGATAGGGTAAAAGGAAAATTAACTAAATGGAAATGGCTTTTACCACAAATGTCATATAGAGGCCGGGCACTGATTATAAATATCTTGGTGTCTTCCACTTTGTGGCATAAACTGGCATGTATCGAGCCACCTACAGGCTTGCTACAGGAAATACAGTCTGTTATTGTTGACTTTTTCTGGGATAAACTAAGGAAGAAGGGGGACATGGTTTAGTCCATCTTTCCAGTAGGTTAGCAACTTTTAGATTACAGTTTGTTCAATGTTACCTTACAGGCACAGATGATGTAGTATGGAGAAATTTGGCAAGTATTATTTTAAGAAAAACAGACAATTTAGGGTTGGATGCATCTCTGTTTCTATTGGATTCTAGGCTTGTACGACTGGATGGATTACCTTTGTTTTATCAGAGACTTTTTAAAGCATGGAACTTTTTTAAATGGAGTCATCTGGAGCCTACAGCTTCTCTTTTTTGGCTTTTGGAAGAACCCTTGATACATGGATCCAGGTTGGATGTACAGGACAGGACTGCCCCTGGAATAACCCACAGGTTGTGTGTCACTGGAAATGTCAAACTGAGGCATATAGTGGATGCTGCGGGTCCTGGTCTTCATAAAACAGAGGCAGTGGCATCTCTACTTGGTTTCAGGTCTCATCGCTACACAAGAGACATTCTGAACTTGTGGATTAAAAACTGATTGAAGAAAAACTGGAAATGCTGGAGGAATATAGTTGTGGTATAGAAATTCCAGCTCAAAGTGATCCTTTTCCTGAGCTGAGCTTTGCCATAAGTTGAAATGGATTTACTGGACCATTACTTGAATCTAAACATGTTGACTTGTTGTAAACTGGGAAAACAATATATAGATACTGTGTGAAGGCCACAAACAAAATTAAACTAAATGGTAAATGTGATACAGTGTGGAGAGACAAATTGAATGTTGGAAAAAATGTTACACCAGTATGGAGGGTTATTTAAAAGCTCCATTAAATAAGAGATCAGGTGATCTTCAATGGAGGATTTTACATGGAGCTTTAGCTGTCAGTGTCTTTGTAGCAAAAATTAATGCCAGTGTCTTCAGAAAATGCCCTTTCTGTGATAGGCCAGAAACTGTTTTTCATTGTTTTTCAGAATGTAAAAGGCTTGAACTTTAGTTTGACATGTAAGAATTTTTATTCAGGAAATTTGACTGTAAATGGCCTATAACTACTTTCATTTCTGGTGCTGGGTACTGCAAGAACAAGGCAAACTACTTAATTTTGTGGTAGGAGAGGTAAAGTTGTCTATATATAAGAGTTGAAAAAATAATATAGAAAATGCTTCTTGTCATGACTTAGTTCCTCTTTTTGTAGCATTTGTGAAAGCCAGATGGGTGGATTTTAGATTTCATATGGCCATGAATAGTCTAAATGATTTTTTTGGCAATTTGGTGTTATGATAATATAATCTGCTCAGTAATGGACGGCAAATTAATTTTCAGTCCTGTTTTGTATGAAATATTGTATTGCACCTTGTATTGTATATAAGGGTAAAGTAATTTATTGTTGGTTTTTACTGTAATGACATTTATGATAGCTGTGTAAATACGTTTTCTAAAAATCAAAATCTCTCTCTCTGTCTCTCTCTCTCTCTCTCTGCCAGCCTCAGACCTGCAGGTCTGGAACCAATGTCCAGCTCAGTAAATTGAGGCTCAGGCATCACTGCATGGTGTCCAGATGAGCCAGTGTAATCTCTAACCCGTGTTGTTGTGGTGGAGGTAGATAACACTGATGTCAGACCCAAATCTCTGCTGCTGTCACAGACCTGTGTGTTCTGAGGATAAAAGGCAGCAGCAGCATCCAGCTGCTAGCATGTTCCTAACACAACCTGATGCTCCAGATGACTCTAAACAAGGATAGAGAAAACAGTAGTACAGAAATGATTTACATTTACCACTGTGTTGCATCAGCTTTGACCTTCAGAACAGCAATAATTCATCTATGTGTAAGATGCTAGATATATTGTGCAAGAATTTTGCACCATGCAGAGAGATTAGATTGTACAGTTGTTGAACAGTCTTCTGGTTAGCAGTCCTTTTCTTCTAATTCCACAGATGCTGGATCGTATTGAGATCCAGGGCTCTGTTTTTGTGAACTCAGCAGCATAGCTCAGATCGCAGTGCAAGTGCACCCTGCACAGTGGGTTGGGGGTGTGCACTTGGATACAGGGTGGGATCAGAAAGAATACATTATCAATTAGGTAGGTGTGTTAGAGGGTGTAACAATCATGGCAAATCAAACTCACAATACTTTCATCCCCTTTAAACACAGGTCTTTCCACACTGACAGTTTCGGAATCCTGAGAGTTTTACTCAGAGGAAACATATTGCTTTCTAGGATGTGAAAAGTTTCAAATATATATATACAGCAGCTAAAATACTGCTGAGAGCAAATGATGACTCTTTTTAAGTTGAATTCACTTCTTTGGACACATTGATGAACCAGTAATCAGCATGTTTACATGCATAATAGCTAGTGATTTTACTTGGCATCACAATGATCCATACAATAACCACTGGGAGTAAAATACCATCATAGAGTTATATATAAAATGAAAATAGAATTTAAAAGGTGGTTTAATATTTTGCATGTTGTATTTATTTTATTTCCGAAAGTATTTTTAAATTTGTTTGATTTGACAATTCTATATGCAAAAATAACTGCTATTTTATTTTATTCTTTTTTTTTTTTTTCCTCTTGAAATAATGAAATGGCCCTCTTTCTTTTGTGACTCATACTTGTTACTGTGATTATCTGTTGCCATATATATTTTTTTTTATGTTCATCTGAATATAAACTACTTGATTCCTTGATCTTGGATTATTATTTCTTTTTCTTTTTTTTGACCTGGGATAAATTAAGCAGGGCCCTACTTTTGTTTCCTCATATAGTCTATGTAGCAGTCTGAGCCTGTGATTATTTGCTCTACTTTAGTTTACCAGCCACTCACCTTTTTGTGTGTGTGTGTGTGTGAGTGTGTGTGTACATAAATCAATCTCCTCAGAGCTTCTGACACATGGCTACATAATAATATTACTGATGATGAAATTAAAATTGACTATTTTGTTTTGTAGAGAGCTGATAGGGCTTCTAGAGGTGGTGGTGTGGCCACATATGTCGCTTCAAATCTTATGTCTGAGTATGTCATTCCTAATGTAGAGCCAGTTAACTTTATTATTATTATTGTTATTATTCTTCACAATAACAAACATTAAGTATACATTAAGTATACTACCAGTATTCTCAAAGGTTGCTGAGAAAGTTGTCATTAAACAACTGACAGCATTTCTTAATACAAGCAATTTTGGTCTACACTGTATGCAATTTGGCTTTAGAGCAAATCATTCCACAGAAACTGCTACCTTGCACTTAATAGAGCAAATTGAATCAAGACTTGACAAAGGAGGAGTAGTTGGTGCTGTATTTTTAGATCTGCGTAAAGCATTCGACACAGTCAATCATGATGTTTTAATATCAAAACTCTCTAAATTTAACTTCTCATCTGGAGCACTAGCATGAATGTCTTCATATTTATCTAATAGGAGACAATGTGCTAAAGTTGGAGACACACTGTCCAGTAACATGAAGTGCACAATGGGTGTTCCACAAGGGTCAGTGTTAGGTCCCCTATTATTTACCCTATATATTAATGATCTCCCTCAACAGTGTCATGATGCAGAACTACAAATGTATGCAGATGACACCGTTGTGTACACACATGCAAAGACAGCTAAGTTAGCTGCTGCTAAGCCAACAATTGCATTGGAAAGGATCACACATTGGCTTGATCAATCATGTCTGAGTCTAAATGTAAACAAGACAAAGAGTATTTTTTCTCTAAGACTATGGTACAACCTCCTCATGCTAATATTTTCATAAAAGGTGAAAAAATTGACATAGTTACTGATTTTAAATATCTTGGTGTGACACTGGATCCAAATTTGAACTTTAAGAAACATGTTTAAAAAACGGTTAAAACCATTAAGTACAACTTAGCAAATTTTAGACATATTAGAAACTGTCTCTCTTTGGATGCAGCCAAGATATTTATGCATGCTATGATTCTTTCCCATATGTCTTATTGCATCACATGTCGGGGGCAGGCTGGAGAAACAGCCATAAAACCTCTTGAGTACTTATACAAACAAACTTTAAAAACTCTGGACAAAAAGCCAATGCATTTCCATCACTGTAGGGTACCAGAAATACAATTTACTGCCTAGTTTATAACATTTTAAATGGTTTGGCCCCTCCTCCACAATGTGACTTTGTGTACACGTGCTCAGTAAGTTCTATTAGATCCTCCAGAATATCCTCTATAAAAGATTGTACCATACCATTTCGTCACACTGCATTTGGGCAGTCAGCTTTCTCTGTGAAAGCCACAACTCAGTGGAATGCCCTACCTGATGATATGAAGAACTGTAGCTCTATCAATGCATTCAAGACCAGACTGAAACATGAGACCAATCAATGATCATCAATGATGACAAGTCTCATGACCATTGAGTCACACAGCTAAGTTTAGTTTACATTATTTCTAATTGACATTATGGGTGTATGTGATGTGCTGTGTGTAGCTTTGTATTTTGTATGTTGTGTTCTGTGTGTTTTTTTGTTTAGTTTAGTTTAGTTTTTGTTTGTTTGATTGTTTTTTGGGGTTTGTTTGTTTGGTTGGTTGGTTTTTTGCTTTTTACTGTTTGTTGTTGTGCTGTTGTATGTTTTCTGTTGGAGACTACAGATGCAAATTAGCTTCAAGCTAACTCTGGTGCAGTGCATCTTTAATGTGTGAAACAGCACACTGTCCCATTCAATAAATAAATAAATCAAATCAAATTTAACTATTGGCAACATTTATAGGCCTCCCTCTGCTCCGACTGACTCAACAAAATTTATTTTTTCAACTATTAATTCTCTTGAGAGGCATAATAAAATGATTATCTTGGGTGACTTCAATAGTAACTGGCTTGATCGTTTCTCCTCCAATGATAGGAATTTATTTAGTAGTGTAAACCTCACTCAGTTAACGAACCCACAAGTTGATTAACAATCATCATCTTTGCTGGACTGGATACTTTAAATCCAGTTTTATGTCAGATTGTTTAAGTGATCACTCTGTTATATATTATTTTTTTCAGAAAAATCAAAATCCCAAGCTCACCTCCTAAATATATTAGACTGAGACAATGCAGGAACATTAATGTAGATAGTTTTGTTCAAGATATAATATTCATTAATTGGGACAGATTTCAGTTAATTCCTTTTGTTGATGAGGCATGGAATTTCTTTTGCTCTGAAATCACGAACATAATTGATAATGTCTCAATAAAAAAAATTTAAGTAAAAGGTAGACACCTAACCTGGATGAGCTCACAGTTTATCAGCCTTTTCAAACAAAGGAGTAAAGCCTGGGCCAAATATCGCTTGTCTAAGGATGCTATTGATTGGGAAACCTACAGATACTTGAGAAATCTATATAAAACCAAAACGAGGAATGCAAAATCCAATCTCAATAAAGACAGTTTTTCACAGAATTTCCATAACCCTAGACAGTTCTGGAAACAATTGAGCCGTATTCTCAATAAAACTAACGAAAACCTCATAAACCAGATGTATTAATAATGAAACTATTACTAATCCTCTACTTATTTCCCATGCTTTTAACCGTCATTTCTCATCTATCTGTGGTTCCCAACACTTTAATTCTTATGATATGACTGGCTCTTCAGACTCTACTACTCCTTAGGATTCTTTTTTCTTTTTGATGTCTATTGATGTCTTTTATGTTATAATGGTCTGAGTTCACTCTATCGATCAATTAAATGTTTTTCATTTCAGATCAGACAAAGAATAATCTCTCGGTTAATTTAGCCTATAATTGATTATGCTGATGTTGTCGATCTGAACACCTCGGATACTTATCTCCATATAGTATATAACTCTCTATGTAGATTTATTTTGAGGTGCCCATATAGAACTCATCATTGCTTTATTCAATTCAATTCAATTCAGTTTTATTTATAAAGCGCCAAATCACAACAAAAGCCATCTCAGAGCACTTTTCACATAGAGCAGGTCTAGACTGTACTCTTTAATTTACAAAGACCCAATGATTCCCACATGAGCAGCAATTGGCAACAGCGGTAAGGAAAAACTCCCCTTTAACGGGAAGAAACCCCAAGTAGAACCTGGCTCTAGGTGGGCAGCCATCTGCTTTGACTGGTTGGGTTGAGAGAGAAAGAAAGAGAGGGGGGGGACAGAGAAGTAGAACAACAACGGCAACGACAACAATAGATACATGAATAGCAACAACAAACATCAGTAGCATCTGGAGAAGGACTTCCCCACAGCCACAGGCCAGAGCCTGTTCCCTGGGGTTTCCTGTGGATGAGAAAGCAGAAAGAACTCTGGGGAAGAAGTCAAGTTAGTAACATGCAGTAATGGTAAATGAATACATGCAGATGGAGAGGAAGAGAGAGGAGCTCAGTGCATCAAGGGAAGTCCCCTGGCAGTCTAGGCCTATAGCAATATAACTAAGGGCTGGTCCAAGGCGAGCTTGGTCGGCCCTAACTATAGGCTTTATCAAAAAGGAAAGTTTTAAGCCCACTCTTAAACGTAGAGAGGGTGTCTGCCCCCGGACCGAATCTGGAAGATGGTTCTACAGGAGAGGAGCCTGATAGCTGAAGGCCCTGCCTCCCATTCTACTTTTGGAGACTGTAGGAACCACAAGTAAGCCTGCATTCTGGGAGCACGGTGCTCTAGTGGGATAATAGGGTACTATGAGCTCTTTAAGATATGATGGTGCCTGACCATTAAGAACTTTGTAGGTAAGGAGAAGGATTTTAAATGATTGATTTTACTGGAAGCCAGTGCAGCGAAGCTAAGAGGAGAGAGATATGATCTGTTTTTCTGGTTTTTGTCAGTATATGTGCAGCAGCATTCTGGACCAGATGGAGAGTCTTTAGAGACTTGTTAGGGCAGCCTGATAATAATGAATTGAAATAACCCAGCCTAGAAGTAACAAATTCATGGACTATTTTTTCTGCATCTTTTTGAGAAAGGATGTGCCTGATTTTTGCAATATTACATAAGTGAAAAAAGGCAGTCCTTGAAATTTGTTTTATGTAGGAGTTAAAGGACATATCTTGATCAAAAATTGGTAGATTCCTTACAGTGGTGCTGGAGACCAGGGTAATGCCATCTAGAGTAGCTATATCATTAGATAATGTGTTTCTAAGGTGTTTAGGGCCAAGCACAATGACTTCAGTTTTGTCTGAGTTTAGAAGCAGAAAATTGCAGGTCATCCAGGTCTAGTTAGTTAACTGATTGGTTTCATCTGGCTTCATAGATAAATATATTTGGGTATCATCTGCATAGCAATGAAAATTGATGAAGTGTTTCCTAATAATATTACCTAAAGGAAGCTTATACAAGGTGAATAGATAGATAGATAGATAGATAGATAGATAGATAGATAGATAGGTAGGTAGGTAGGTAGGTAGGTAGGTAGGTAGGTAGGTAGGTAGATAGATAGATAGATAGATAGATAGATAGATAGATAGATAGATAGATAGATAGATACTTTATTGTCATTGTATTAATACACAACGAAATACAGTTTGGCAGCAATGCTTAGTATAGCAGCTTGGATAAAACAGAATAAATAGAAAATGAAATAAAATAAAATAAAGTAGTTAATCTGAATGCTGAGTTTGTGGCTTGTGCCTATGAAAAATTTGCTAAATCACTCCTGTTTTCAAAGTTTCTCTCTCCACTCCAACTAAGTATCTAGAGCCTGACACAATTACTTATCGCTGTATTGACACCACTGCTAGGTCTATACTGGCTGAGTGTTTACCTGATCTACTTGACTCCTGTAGTGCAAATTCTAATTTCCTTAATCATCTCACAGACAATCTGAATAGCACCTTGCTCAAAACCTTGACGCTGTCGTCAGAAAACGTACTCGGATTAAATCAGCACCATGGTTTTCAGATGACACCCGTTCACTAAAACAGACCTGTAGAAAGCTTGAGCGCAAGTGGCGTGTAACAAAACAAGAGAGTTACCGCCTTGCCTGGGCTGAGAGTTTTAATTGATTTTCAAAAATTCTTTACAATTAAGATTGCATAAATTAGAGATAAAGTAACTGGTCCACAATCCTCTCAAAACAATGGCTATGACATCTCCAATCCTTTGATGGATGCAGGCACTGTGACTCAGACCAACTGCATTATAACTGTTGATTCTGACTTAACATTGCTGCTGCTTCTTGACTTCAGTGCAGCTTTTGACACTGTGGATCACAGCATACTTCTAGACCGCTTGGAGAGGGGCCAGTGTTTTCATGGTTTCAATCATATTTATCAAATAGAATGCAACGTGTATTTTACAACAATACAATCTCTGAATTTTCTGAAGTAAAGTTTGGTGTACCCTCAGGATCAGTCCTTGGCCCTATGCTTTTTGCTATCTACATGCTTCCCCTTGGTGACATAATTTGCAAATATGGTATAAACTTTCATTGCTACGCTGATGATACGCAGCTATATGTACCTGTAAAATGTCTATCAGAAATAAAAAAATGGATGGATATGAACTTTTTGCTGTTAAATGCTGATAAAACTGAGTTATTAGTTGTTAGACCAGCAAAACATGAGCATCAGCATGAGAACCTGAGTGTCAATATCGATGACTTTCATTCTTTCATCTTAGTAATATTGCCAAAATCAGACCTATTCTATCACTGTGTGATGCTGAAACCTCAAAAGACTGTGATAGAAAATCATTGGAAAAAAGAACAGCTACTCCTCCACCATTTTTACTCAGATGACTCAGAATTATCTCCCCATCCCATTCTCTCTTCCACTCAGTCTCATTAGAAACATCACCATGTGTTTCTTGTAGAAAAGTCTCAGGTTTAACAGCTCAAATAAACATGCCCTCTTGCTCCATTAAGGTTATGTGTTGTAACTTTAAAGTCATTCATGGAATGTGAGGGAAGGAAAAAACATGACAGTACTAATAAAATAGAGACATGACATAATGTCTTAGACTGCTTCAGCATCATCATAGTTTAGATCTTGCTTGACTTTCAGAACTAGCTTTCTCAGTCTGTAGATCTCTTGGTCAGTGAATCCTGATTTTTTCTTATTGTACATGTGTGATCTTACAGAAACAAGAAAACACTTTTTATCTGCAAAATGATCTTCCACCTTCAATCCCTTCATATTTTTTGTTGACTGTAGAAAGTGTTTATTTTTTTTCTACACTGTATGATCTTTCTTTGCTTTTTTTACTTTGTGAGTCATCATCAGAAAACTGAGATTCACTGTCCTCTCCACTCTGCTCCTCCATGTTAGACTGAGAGCCGGATGACACCTGTTCCACTACCTGCTTTCCTCTGGTCTTAATGGCTGCTCCCTTTTTTTGGTTGTAAGCATTTAGCAGCACTGTTTTGCTTTCTTTTAACACCAAGATATTTAACAGTTGTCTCCTCTTCCATTAATTCTGTCTCACTGTCATTTTCAATCACATCTGTTGGTGTAGGCTCATCTGTATCATTTGTCATATCTTCTTGCTGCCTGTTTCTACTTTCTTCAACTTTTTTTGTACAACTATTCTCACTTTTGTCTTCTGTATCTCAACTTGCATTTTCTGTTTCTGTTTCTGTATTAGTCTGATTTTCTCTATCTGGCCCAGCACTATTCTGTTCCTGATTCTGATCTTGAGTTTTTCCTGTGGATTCAGCCTGACTCTGAGTCTGCCCACCCATCTCTTTTCCTCCTTTACTACATGGCCCTCCTTACCACAACAAAAGCACTTAGATGTTTCAGACATTACAAAGACAACATGCTCAAAGTCATCAACTTTCACGAAAGTTTTTTGAAAGCCAGATTTAGTACCTCATCTCTCTTATTCAGAATCATGCTTACTTGTCGTCTATGAGACACAACGTGTCGCAAAAGCGACGACTTGCAACCTTACAAGAGCTTTTTTTATTGGGGAGATTATTTAAATTGTGTCTCAACAGCACTCTTATCAGCAGATCATCACTAATGAAGGGCGGGATATTAGATATCGTGACCCTCTTAGCTGGAGTAGTCAAAGGCAAGACGGAAACAAAAGTGTCATTAATCACCACACCGCTCTCAACTACTTTGTTTGCTTTTCCAATGTCACCAAAAGCTTGCTTTTCCAAAATCACAAAAGTGCTGTTCATCCGAGCAGCAGATTTAACGCTATTATAGCCAACAACTTTTCCCACCACCAAACTACACTATTCCACTGAGCAAGGAAAAGAAGTGGATATTTTGATGACATGTTTACGTGTGAGTTTTGTAAACTCCATGTTGGCATTTAGCATAACAACTGGCGACAGCGGCCGACCACAGAGACACACACAAACCCCCAACTACACACCAACACCGTAAACACCTAACAAGTATACAACTAAACACTATTTACAACATTAACAAAAAAAATTAAGAAAAAGATAGAAAATCACTCACATCTGCTCTCATACAGCCGCTCCCACACTCACTCCTTCCTCTCAGAGAGAGAAACAGAGAGAGTGGGAGAGAGAGAGAGAGAAAAGAGAATTGTATTAGAGAGTGGCACAGGGGGTAAGACCTATGATTTAGTTAAATCAATGTATTTGAATAACAGATGTGCAATTAAAATTGACACAAACCAATTACTTCAAACAATACCGTGGGGTGAAACAGCGCTGCAATTTGAGTCCAGTCCTTTTCACCATATATATAAATACACTTGCAGAACAAATGCAAAAATCCACAGCCCCTGGTGTGACTCTGCAGGACACAGAGGTCAAATGTCTGATGTTTGCTGATGCATCCTCCACAAGTTCAGTCAAACATTCGTTCAATTTAGGTCCCAAATGCACACAGACCAGGAGACACAGGAATGGTTAAGGGCAGTTTTTGTAGGTTGAGTTGAAGATCGATCTGAGGGCTTAACTGAGTGTTCTTTGGTTTTGGATGTGGCAAAGGGGCTGGGAATGGCAGAGCAGAGCAGGCAGCAGTGCAGGGTGAAGGACTGAAGCAGGCACAGGGGCTCAAGACAGGGCAGAGCAAACAGGGGATCCACAATCCTGAGTCACAGGCAAAGAACAGAATTAGCAGAATTCAGGAGGTCAGAAAAAAAAAGCTTACAAGAAGCTTGGCTGTAGCGTCTGTACCACATTGGGCTCATCTCTGGTGGGGATGAGACCACCTACTGATGAGAGGTTGACCATCTGCTGACTTGGTGCGGACAAAACAACTTAGAGCTCAACGCTCTTGAGACAGTTGAGATGGTTGTGGATTTCAGAAGGAGTGCAGCCCCACCCGCCCCATCACCCTGTGTGACTCCCCAGTCGATACTGTGGAGTCCTTCCGCTTCCTGGAAACCATCATCACCCAGGACCTCAAGTGGAGCAGAACATCAGCAGTCTCACCAAGAAAGCTCAGCAGAGGATGTACTTCCCAAAGCAGTTTAGGAAGTTCAACTGCCATCATTGAGTCCATCATCACCTCCTTCATCACCATCTGGTACGCTGCTGCACCTGCTAAGGACAAGGGCAGACTGCAGTGTATCGCCTGCAACCTGCTGTCCCTCCAGGACCTGCAAACCTTCAGGACACCGAGGCGAGCAGGAAAGATTATGGCCAACCTTGGACATAAACATTTTGAAACACTGCCCTCCAGCAAGAGGCTGTGGTCTATCAAAACCAAAACCTCACGCTACCATAACGGTTTCTTCCCGAATGCAGCCAGCCCCATCAACAAAGCCCAGGATCCCCACTGACACAGACTCTATTCCACCCATGGATATTACACATTATATTTATGTAAGATCTCATAATCTTATATTTGCACATCTGTGATCTTTGATCTAACATAGCACGTTACATTAACACAACTTGTATTATAACTAATTGCACAATGCATATACTGTTTACACTATGAACATTTGCACATTCCTGATCAATATTTTTCATTTCATTCTCTTCAACTTAAAATTTAGGCCTGTAGCAGCTCTTCTCACTTAGAATATATTTCACATATTTTTTTACTGTAAATGTATTTCTTTTTCTATATTATTTAGGGTTACTTAATTACTTCTGATCAGCCATCACTGTTCTCAGAACCAGCTGTCTGTCAGCGGGAGTTCCTAATGAGCCGAGAGGACAGCGGCTGGCCAAACTGTCTTCGAGAGGCTGACTGACAGTTCAATAAGGAGAGATCAATTTTGTATATAAAGGATTCCATCGATGTGAAACATCTTCATAAAGTGATAGGAGATAGGAGATAAAACAGAATCGTCCTGAAGTTGCTGGTGGTGGTGGAGCCACCTGATGGTTGATCTCCCTGGATCAGAGACAGGATGACAGAATTGCAGCTATATTTTTTTTGTGATCAAATCTTTTTTCTTTTTTTTTTCTTTTAAATGAGTACAAACACAAATGATGTACAGCCATTGAACATACCGTAACATATCAGTTGAAGTAACAATGAAACATACCGCCTCCCAGCAGAACTACCCCAGCCCTGTCTGCCCCCCATAAAAATAAAAATAATAATTAAAAATAAATACATAATAATAATTCACCCCTTTAGTCCCATTTATACAAGCTGTTGATAACTACATGTAGATAACATCAAGAAAAGTGAGAAACCATTGTCTGATGGTCAGAGTGTGTGGGGGCTTCCAATGTACTGCAATCATTTTCTTAGCGGCTGTTAGACCAGAAAACAATATACGCTTCTATATTTAGGGACCCGTAGTGAGGAAATGTCATTCAAGATCAAGACTTGTATGGTCACAGGCACTGTCTCTGGGATAAGTGCTGTCAGTCTGGTGGCAACCCCCAGCCAGAACCGGGCAACAGGCAGGCATTCCCATGTCATGTATCATGTCTCCATATTCTGTCTAATGGGAGCTTTCTGTAAGAGGTTTCAATAAAATACTGGTACAAGGTGGACACCATACCTCTAGATCCTCTTTTTGTAATAATCAGCTCATGAAGTGGATGTATAGGCAGCATGTTCTGCCATGGTACACTGTGCGCCTGGAGACCGCCCTGAGCTGTAAATAAAAAAAGAAGGATGTGTCTGGCAGGTTGAAGGTGCTCTTAACATCCAGGAAGGAGCATTATCCATCTGTATTGTAGACATCACGCAGGAAATGAACACCACTGTTTTCCCAGTGAGGAGGTGGCCTAAACAATACGTTTAGGAATGTGCACAGCAATGCAATTGAGCCATTTCGATAACATGAGATCATAGTTAAAGCAATGAAAAAGTTTGGCATTTAGTTTGTTGTCGGTGCATTCACCCATTTTGTGAAGCTGTGCCAGCCAGGGCTCTAGATAATCACGCTGTTTCTCCATTAGTGTGTCTGTGATATCATCAAAGTCAGCAGCACGGGTCTCCTTGTTTGATTTCATGGGGGCTCCACATGCTTTTTTTCCCAGATTCAGCCATTTCTGTCTCAAGTAGTATAAAAAATGTCAAGTGCTGGAAAAAATCAAACTTAGTGGGATAAACTAATTGAGAATGGGGAGATTAGGGAGAGCGTGAAAAAGTCGCCATCTTGTCCAACTGATCACATTAACTCCAGAATTGCAGCTATATTAAAGAATGGCATCTAGGGACTGATTGGCTTGTGGAAAGTGTGCAGAAAGATCATTGGTCAAGTCAGAATTGTGAATGAAGGGATTTAGACAGTGTGGGAAAGCAGAGGTGACAGAGAGATCTTCCTTCTTGAACTTTCAAAGCTACATTTGAAGTTACTGAAGAATAAAGTTTTCATGTTTTCATGGCTTTCCAGGAAGGAATCAGCATTTTTTTAATTTATTGATTCATTGAGTTTGTTTTTCGGAATCAGCCTGTAGTGAAACCAACAAGCTCATAGCCACACTTGGAGCCCTGATCAATCATAACAGATATCATTCATGTCATTTACATAGCAGGTGTATGATTTACTGTAGACAGCTAACTTTGAAGATTATATGTCCCTAAACACACCAAAGGAAAAAAAAAAAAATCTCATCTGCGTGTGTTGGTGTCAGTGTGAATTGATACATTTTGATATATTTTACACCTAAAATTTAGATTTAAAAAAAATCAACAGACAGATATTATGACTAACTGATGCTATATTCACAAAGACATTCTTTTAAATTCTGTGATGAATTTCTCATATTTTGATATTTTTCTCTCCATCAATATAGCCCTTTGTTGTTGTTTTTTGTTGTTGTTGTTGTTGTTGTTTTTTATGAGAAACACAAGTCTGACCACCCTGGACAAACCATACCCTAAGGGCATAGATTTGGTTTTAATTTTGATAGGGACATTTCCTTTTATCGGATGGCTAAAATAAACAGCTGTGTATGTGCATTTGCTCTCTATCTCTGTTTTCTCTGTCATATGCACACATGTGGACGCACACACACAAGCCTAATAGCCTGACTGCAAAAAGTTGACTTTACTGCATATGTATTTGCTCATATAACAACTTTAGTGAAACAGGTAAGAATTGTTCTCTGATTTTATAGAGATATTTTACATTATATTTTATGTAAATCTGAGACTAATATTAATATTTAAAATTGACATATGATAGATTTTCACAATAACTGCTATAAGAAAATAAATGTATTGTTGGTAATGTGTTGCTCTGTTTGAACCAACTATCTGTTGTAAGGTTTTCAAACCTCACCTAAGATTCTGCAGCTCAGTTCTTCTTTCAGTTTGTTAAATGATATCTTTAAAAAATCTCAGAAACTTTTACTTTTACTTTCATAACAAAACAACCCCTGACATTAGTTGACGTTAGTTTTGTCCAGTGAATATGTTTTCAAATCTGTTATTTTTAAAACATTTAAACTATTAATACTAACCATTTCAGATTAAACACTGTTCATTTGTCACGACTACTACTACTACTGGGCTCAACAGTACATAATCCTCCCGAGAAAAACAACACAATAGGTCGTAATATCAGTATATTAATATATATTAATAATAAAAACTTTAACCATGATCGTCCCCTAACCTTAACCCGCCGTGGTTATTAAAGTAGCATAATGACAAAGGATGCCTAACTTGATCTTTGCCAAACCCAATCAGACCTTAACCATAGCATTATCACATCATAAAACATCATTATTTTTTAACAGTGAGTAGTAAAGGTTTTAGAAGCACAGACAAATGATGTCTTGCCGATTACTGCCGATGGGTTGTTCCTTGTCACTGATTCTGTTTGTGATTCTGATAGACAGAATTTCAAGGCCAGGGGAAGGAGAGTGTCTGGTTTGGGGACCTCAGGATTGCTTCTTTGCTTTTTGCAGATGATGTGGTTCTGCTGTGACCTCGAGCAGGCACTGGGACGGTTTGCAGCCAAATGTGAAGTGGCTGGGATGACAGTCAGTACCTCCAAATCTGAAGCCATGGTGCTCTGCTGGAAAAAAGTGGACTGCTCCCTCTGGGTTGGGAGTAAGTTGCTGCCCCAAGTGAAGGAGTTCAAGTACCTTGGGGTATTGGTCACGAGTGAGGGCGAGATGGGGCATACATTTGACAGGCGGATCAGTGCAGCATCAGCAGTAATGTTGCACCAGACCGCTTTGGTGAAGAAGGAGTTGAGCCAGAAGACAAAACTCTCAATTTACCGGTTGGTCTACATTCCAACCCTCACCTATGGTCACAAACTTTGGGTGGTGACTGAAAGAATGAGATCACAGATACAATCAGCCTTTGAGATCGGGTGAGGAGTTTGGAGATCAGGAGAGAGCTGCTGCTCCTTGGCGTCTAAAGGAACCAGCTGAGGTGGTTTGGGCATCTGGTTAGGATGCCTCCTGGATGCCTGCCTCTGGAGGTGTTTCCAACTGGTAGGAGATCCCAGACCCAGAACATGCTGGAGGGATTACATATATATTTTGGCCTGGGACAGCCTTGGGATCCCCCAGGAGGAGCTGGAGGTCGTTGCCAGGGTGAAGGATGTCTGTGTTACTTTACTCAATCTTATGCTGAAAATTGATGGATGGATGGAAAAACAAAGAAACCAAATTACAACTTACCTCCCTAACCAACAAACAAGGTTAACCAAAACTGGTTACTGGAACCTTAGCCAGGTTAAACTATATCAGAGTGAGGAAATGTGGCTGGTTGGGAGAGGATGGAGGTGGGAAATACCCCTGTATGGCTGGTGACGCCATCTTGGCTATCATAGCACTGACTTCCTCTAAAAGCAGCCAATCACCCACTGGAGCCTCCTAGTCCCAGCACACACCTATTTACATATATGTACACAGACACCCGCACCTGACACATCATATACACATCCATGCTGATGGGATGCACACACATGTTGATGGAAATTACGACCATAGACTTAACAAACACTATGAAGAGTTAAA
Source organism: Thunnus maccoyii (assembly GCF_910596095.1). NCBI lineage: Eukaryota > Metazoa > Chordata > Actinopteri > Scombriformes > Scombridae > Thunnus > Thunnus maccoyii. The sequence continues at coordinate 939,131 of NC_056540.1, read as the reverse complement.
ATGGCAAGATTGATTGAGATTAATAAAATATTGGTTGGGACAATTGAGCAACACCATGACATCAATAGGAACACGCCCCCACCATCCTTACCCAAATCTGCACCTAGAGTCTGAGATCATTTGAAATATTATTAAGGGACAATTCAGTAGCACACTGACATTAGTGGTGACATGTTCCCATCATTCATACTGCCGATATATTTCTCCACTTGGTATCCTCCTGGTATCAACATACATGATAGAAATAAAGCAGTTTGAGACTTTAGAAGCTTGTTCCAGATAACACCTGTCTGTCTTAATAGGTGATAAAAAAGTTTGTAGCATGTACCTCCCACCCTGTAAATCCAGGCTAATTTTCCACAAGTAGGAGTGATTTGAAGCAGTGGAAGGTCACATTGGCACACTGCTCCACTTTGCTGACACAATTAAACAATGATAGGCAGGCTGAGTTAAAAAACTTTCCACTTTCCCTGAGATACATTTCCCTTTCTCTCTCTCTCCCTTTTCAAATAGGCTGAAATAAATTGCAAAGTTATTAAAAAGGAAAATGGCTCAGAACGCTAAGATAGCATCTGTCTTTTTTTTCTGAGAAATGGAGGCAGTGCAAGTGAGAGTGCGAGAGAGATTAACCCTTTCTCATGAATTCTCATTAAAAGTCACTAAGCTTTTTTTGTGATGGAGTAGGGTTGTGTGCAGGCTCATCTGAAGCTGCAGTTTAATAAGAAGGAGAATATAGCAGAGTGTCAGAGTCAGAGTAAAGAGAACACAGGCCCACAGGTACACAAGCTGCACTTAAATTGTATCATCTGAAAATACTATAAATACCTACCTACTGTAATTAAAATATTTTTTTCTAAGTTGTCATTGCATGCTTAAGCAGTGTATTTTGTGCCTGCATTTGGAAAAAAGGAGAATATGAGAGAAAGAGTGAGTGTGAGGGAGGTGTGTATTTAATTGTACTCATCAACTGGGCTCCTCCTATCAATAGTTGGCACACAATATCTCCTCTCAGCAGCAAGACAGGGGTCGGCCCATGAGCCTCTCGGCCAAAAACAAAAACAAAGGGCCCTATCCTACGCCCGGCGCAAAGCGGCACCAAGTGCAACGCAAGTGTCTTTGCTAGTTTAAGACCAACGCAGTTGTCATTTTCCTATCCAGTGTCCACATTGTTTAAATAGCAAATGTACTTGTGCTCGTCTGAGCGCTCATGGGCGTGTTGGCCTTAAAGTGAGGTGTGGTCAGGTGCATTGTTGGCGCATTGCTATCTTGAGGCAGCAGAAAGCGATTGCACGATTGACTAACAAAAACTGGTCTGAAGTCAATGGTGCAGTGTTTCACTGTTATTTTAAGGGCGCATTATGAAGACAGTAATATGCACAACATACACTCTGCTTTTTACACACACAGCCGTGCAGCAGCGCACAAACATGCAAAAGATTAGAAATAAAAGAATTATACTGTGAAAGACTATTATTGTGTACATCAACATATTTTAAAAAATACATGTTATAATGGTTAGATATAATATAATGACAGATGAAATTGTCTAATTATTTGACCAAATCGTGGCAATACATGTAGGCATTTAAACAGACTTGTCAGTTTGAGGGCATCTGTCAAGACCCAGCAAATAGATTTCAACAACGGATCAGACACAGATCGACTTTCCTGATACATCAATACATGATGACATGAGGAACACATGAGAAAATAAATGAGGTGAAACAACGATTAAACTAAAGAAGGAAATAAATCTGGACAGCTTCTAGCTGCTGCCAGCAGCAGGATCAGCACCTTGAAGAGCTGATCAAGTCCTGACAACTGTGTATGATGATTTTTTACATGACTAAAATTAATGATTTAATTTCTGAACAATATTTAACAAATATTCTTTGACATTATTGAGATTACAATGATCAGGTTTCCATTTTTTCAGCAATTAAAACCCTGCTGATTTTACCTCTTTCTCAATGACTGAACAAAACGAGAACCAAAGCTGTAATTAAAAAATATAAACTTTTTCAAAAAACAAACAAAAAGAAATTTACAACAAAATGAACAGGATCTTATACTGGTGGTGCGGGGCTGGCCTCAGGAGGGTCCAGGAGCAGCAGGGGCCAGTGTACTCGTTATGGATTGTGCACAAGCAGATCCATTTCCTCTGCAGAGAAGCGTTCCTTCTTACTACTTGGCAAATGCACCATTTTAATAATCCGCCAAGGTGCAAACGTACATAGCTTTTAAAGGGAATGGGAGATGACAATCTCTCACAAAACACACCCATGATTAATTAAGAGACTAAGGACAACCCTTTTGAACCATGCTGTGACCATTTTTCCACTGTTAAACTAGCAAAAGTGCATTTGGACACACCCAAAGTGTGGAGGACACTTGAGAAAATCTGTTTCCCATAGAAGCAAACAACCGTCCTATGAAACTAGTTTTTTTCGTTTTTAATGTCCTTCATTTATAGACTTGTGGCATAGTCACTGTATGTGTCACCCAGGCATGCCCTATATTGTTTTTGGGAGTTTTTCAGGACGTTAGGCTATACAGAAATGTAAGTCATAGCCGTGAGTAGTACTATACATGCTGTAGGAGACTTTTTGTGAAAAATTAGAAAATGTAAATTAAAATGTTGAAATGTTTTGTCATTATGTCCAGATATTTTCAATACAGCATAAATATCCACATGTGGGTGGATAGACAAGATTGTCAGGGTTCTGGGGATAGAAAAACCATGTTGATGGGACATTCTAACCCTTAGTAATGTCATAAAAATGTATTGATATAGCCAAACCAACAAAATACAGTGACCCCATGCTCACTGATTTGACCATAGAGATTGATTTCTGATTCTAATTGTTCTGTATCAGCCAGCAAGGAATCAGTACACTTAGTGACATCATTCTGACTGGTATCAAGTCATATGATGGTGAGTCTGAATTACACACTGTGTTTGATTCACTGTTGGATAGTTTTCTGTACAGCAATACATCACATTTATAAGTTATGATAGGTAGATACTTTGTTTATAAAATATCAATCTCTGGTAGTTTAGTTTTAAATTAATATCTTGATTAAACTATTAATGCTGATTTACTCTACTGATATGAATTGTAAAAGTTATTAGCTGAATATGTCTGACCTTTTGATAGAAGATAAGGGTGCACTCATTCAGATGAGGAACCGGCTGGTGGAAGGCAAGGATGGGGATGAACAGGAAAAGCAGATGGGAAAGGGCAAGATAGTAAAAAACAAAGGAGGCCGTTTCTTGAAGAGGATGACATGGAACAGTCAGAGGTAAGTTATTCAAATAATTTGAAAATATGCAGATACCGTAACTATATGAAGATACACACACACATACACACACATACACAGATAGATAGATATTTATGTATTTTATTGTCTGTTGTCAGGAGAGGCCAATCAAAAAGAAAAAACAGCAATGTCCTCTTCTTCCTTTGGTATTACTAAAAAGTACAAGGACCTTCAGAGGGTGTGTATCTGTTTTAATCAATACTAAATCCAATGTGCAGTGACTAATTTAAAATGTTAACAAAGCCATGCTATCCATAACAGTGGTGAAAGAACTACTCAAAAGTAGCAAAACCACAGCGTAGAAATATTCTGTTACAAGAAAATGTCCTGCATTCAAATTCTTACTTAACTAAAAGTACTTACATATTAGGATCAATGTAAAAGTAACATTACCGATTATACAAAATGACCCATTTCTGAATAATATACAGTGCCAGTCAAAAGTTTGGACAGACTTTCTCATGGGAAGGTCTGTCAAAACTTTTGATAGGTATTTTATATGATATCATTGGAAATAATTATTGATGCATTAATGTGTATGCATCAATTTTAATGTTGAAGCTGGTAAAGGTGGGCTAATTTTAATTATTGCTAAATAACTTAAACTGTAATAGTAATCAGTATTTAGTTCTGGATTGTGTTTTTTATCAACAATCTTTATTTGTAAAGTAACTACTGACAAAAGCTGTAAATGTGATGGAGTAAAAGTATAATATATCCCTCTAAAATGTAGTGGAAAAGAAGTACAAACTAGTAAAAAAAAAAAAAAAGAATTACTGAAGTACAGGGACCCTGTGAAAGAAAACTGAATAGTAGGTTATCATTTTAAAATCTTTTGTATATATGTTACAAATGTTTTCAAACTAAGGGGTCAATGTTTGTTATCAACTGAATGTGATGTAATGTCATTGTCATTTTGGGGATACATGTTGGTGAAGAAATCCTATTCCTAGGCTAGTTGAACTCATGAACCTGTTTCTATCTGAGGATTGCTGGCTGACCTCTGAGGTTAGCTAGAGATATCTTAAGCTTACTGTTTTAGAAACTGTGTGGCGGTACCTAGACAAGCTAAAGTTGAAGTATTGCCATGTTTGAAGTTATTGATTGACCATGAGGTCTGTTGGATCATGTGACCATACTTGTTTGTAAGAAGGTGTAACAGATTGTGGAAGTGTCCATTTAGGGACCAGACTGTTTTAAGCTTTGCTTCTGGAGAGGTATAAAGCTGTCTAGTTTGAGTTCACAATCTTTATAGAAAGGGCTGGCTTTAGGGAAAGGGCCAGCTGAACAACATGCTTTCTCTCCAAAAATACAAGATGACTGTATTTTTGTTTGTGTTTGGACATCTGTATAATTGTTACTGATGGTGTGATGGATTGTACAGTGTCTACAGCTGCTTCAACAAGTAACAATGTTTAATGCTTTCTTTATGTCTCTGTGGGGTTCTTGAGCAACGACGATGTAAAATTTCCACAACAACTTCAAAACTGTATTTAAGTACAAGATCTGAATAAATGTACTATACTTTGTACTTACTTTTCACCACTGCCATATAATATATAAAATAATAAGCCATAAATCTGAAATATAGGAACTAGCACATTAATTATGAGTGAAAGTTTTTGATTTGAAGGTGTGCTTTGTGATAGGCACAAGAGCAAAAGGACAAAAAAACACAAATGAAGACCTGAGGACATAGAAGCAAAGGGTTGCTGAACGTGAGAGGGAGAATTCTTCTGTGCTTTGAGCATCCCTGAAGGTATGTTGATTATAACAGTAGTATGCATTTTTTAGCCATGCTAGCAGGTTCTATGGATGGAATTGTTAGTCTGTCTGTCAGTCAGTCAGTCCACCACTTCAGTCCAGACTGAAATATCTCAACAACTATTCGATAGATCACCATGTACTTTTGTACAGACCTTCATGGTCCACAGATGAATCCCAGTGACTTTGTTAACTTCTTATCTCTTCCATGCAATGTCCAATATTCATGAAAATGTATATCCATGTCCGGTGCCCTCTGGTAAATGTATTGCTGTATTGCGTTGCTCTGCAATAACAGCAGTTCAATTGCGGCGTAGTTTGACTGTGGCATACCTTGACATGCACAAAGGGGCAAGGGCACGATCATCGCTGCTTGTAGCTTTAATTATTATTATTCTAGTACGCCATTGCATTTTGAGGAGCTTAGGATATTGGAAAGGTTGGATACCAGCCTATAGCTAGTCAGTGCATTACCATCTAGGTTGGGTTTCTTTAACAACAGCTGTTTTGAAGGTATCTGGAAAGATGCCTGTTTGAAGAGATGTATCATAATGTTAAGGACATGACTTGAAACACTGTTGAACACCCATTTTTACAGGATTTGCTGAGATCATCTGTGTTCACATCAGCAGCGATACTGGTTTAAATTGAAGTTATTTTGTTATTAAAGAGCTTCAGAATTTGAGTTCTTCATATTTTGATGCAGAGAACTTTCTTTCAGCTGCCCAACAGATTGTCTTGATCCCATTAGCACTGTTATTGTTTAACCATGGGGAGATTCTGTCAGTCTTTTGACTTAGTGGAGCAACAGTATTTAAAGCAGATGACAATGCATTGTTGAGATTTTTAACCATGTCATTTAAAGAGCAGTCATACTTGTATGGCTCAAATATTATTATTAGCTCATAATATTAGAAAAAATTGTTTCAGCCTTGTCATCTAGGAATCTCTTTTGAACCAAAAATTTCTTTTGAGTCTGTTAAGATTAGGTTGACATCAAAAAACACAGTAATGATCAGAAATAGGTACTTCAGTTTCATACTGAAATATTATCAATGTTTAAAGTTGCAATACATAACATTCAGCCACTAGATGTCACACTATAGCATCAACATCTCAGGCCAAAACAAATGTGTGTGTCGTTTATGCAATAAAGTTGGAAAAAAAAGGAAAGCCAACAACTCACAAAACTCAGATCAAACTGTCAAACTAGGCAGTGCTGATCAAATATGGATCAAGATTCTATTAGTGCTATTATTTCTCACCTCAGATGTTTTCAGAAACATATCTTAGTGTACTGTTTAGCTGTAATTTGAGAAAGCTGTGACGTGGTTGCCATCTTGGAAACAGACATGGAGCACATGGAGGGACTCATATGCACAAACATGCATGTGCAGCTGGTGCGGCTACCAAAACAAAGAACAGAGAAGCTCAGATAACAACACAAAAAAAGGGAGTGTGACTTCATTCACTGCCATTACTCCACTATATCTTTACATACGAAACAGTTGTTTGCTGACATCCAGTGAGGCTCAATGTCATTTATTGGACCTGTAACCCTTTTGTCATTACTAGATCTAGTGTGTTACCATGCTGATGTGTGGCTTTGTTTACATGTTGGGTGAGTTCAAAACTGTTCAGTAGATTTACAAGCTCCACAGCTTTGGGCTCATTCTTTTTATTAATATGAATGTTCAAGTCTCCATTCAGGATTAACTTATCCTATCTAGTAACACCACATAGACTGACATAGAGAATGAACTAGTCCTTTAAATGCATATATAATGAGTGAGGCGCTACTTGCAAATGGCACAAATTGTGGCATCATCCTGGTGTGTGTGTGTGAGAGAGAGATACTGTACACTACATGGGTTAGGGCAGAATGCGTCACATATGCACCTGAAATTTCGACTTCTTTTCTCACCTCTGCTAACTTTCCACACATTCTCAGTTTTTTAATCCCTGAAATGAAATGTGGTGATATCTAACCAGGTCAGGTCAGTGCCTCCATATGTCCCTTTTATTCTGCATCCAAAACATCATTAAACAACATGACTGTGCTTGCAGCTCTCTCTGTCAGGTCATCTTGCAGTGCTCGCCCCTCCCCTCTCCCCCCCTCTGTCTCCGATCATCAGCGGACATGATTGGCCATGTACAGGTCTGTGAGCCACCGTTGACCCTGCCATCATTGTGTCCAGCCTCTGCAGGGCCTGGCAGATGCAGGCGTGGGCCAGTTGGCATGCGACATATGCTCTGTGTCTCTGAAGCCATCTGGACATCAACATCCACAGCCTGCTCTCTGCTCCATCACTTCACCCTCACTGCCTGCCTCTCCTTCTTCCCTCAGTCCTCTCCTCCTTCTTTGATCCCCACCACTCCCTCCTTCATCTCTTCCTCTCTTCCTCTCTGTCTTCTGTTCCGCCTCATCTCTGAATCCTGTCTTGACATGTCAGGTATCTCCACTCATGTCTCCTGCAGTACAGAACACACACAGAAAATACAATCAGACCGGAGAGGGAGAGCAAAGGAGATGTGAAAAAGCAGAGATAAAAGTAGTGCCTATTTTTTGACTCTGTGGGAGTCTGTGATTGTTGTGTGGGTTCTCCATTAAACTATGGGAAAAAAGAAAGAATGAACCCACCAAGACATAAAGGCTCCCAAACATTCTTCACAGTAGCAGTTTAGATGCAAGAGAATGAGGTATGATTCAACAAAGCAGGAGCAGCAGAAAACACAACCTACCTGGAATCAAATGGAGAGAAAAGAGAAGCAGGATCATGAAAAATCTAGTATTTAAAAATACCCTTTTTCCAGGCCTGGAAAAGATTGAGACAACGTGAAATCCCAAAAGCTTTTGGAAAACAGTCTTATGAATATTTTAATGTGGTTTAATGAATACCAATTTTAAACATGGAATGATGTCCATTCTACATCTGACACATGAACAATATGCTGTATGATATGGCTTTGAAAAGATAACCTTAAATGTAGATTGTGTAGAACAATTTTCGTTATTTGGAATAAGTAAAGGCTTCACATGGATCCGTCATGTTTACAGCGTGGGTCTAACTTCCACTGAAGTGGTTTCACAAGTAGCCAGCAAGTCTTCACATAACCTGTGCCTAAGCATATCTTGCGCTGTTTTATTCATCGTATTTTGTTTTTGTTTTCACCTGTGTCAATAAATTTTCTCTCTTTCTCTCTCTTTTTTTTCTCACTTTGAGTGGAAACTTTTTTCAAATTCAAAGTGTATCAACATCTATGTGATCATGATGATGAGAGAAAGCTAAACCTATGCACAGTGTTGTGAACAGCCTTAACAAGAACACAACAAAATATGTGTATGAAATTCAACTCACTAACAGACATACATAAAGCCCAAAAACCAACAGAAGATAACTCACAAAATATTATCACATGATCTCACATAAAATACAATAAACTAAGTAAAGCTGCAAGCAGCTTTGAACGGGCCCTCGCATCTCCATGCAGTCAAAGGGCTTCTGTCAGGGACATGTAGATGTCTTCAGACCCAGGCTGTTTTCAGACAGTGCAAGAAGGAGATAAACATCACTTCCTTTGTCCACTATTTTGCCTGCTGCTGGGGCTGCTTTGCTGCAATTTTGTAGGGGGCGCTATTCAGCCAGTTTGCATCACTGATGGAATATTGTCATGTAGATGTGTTCAGGCCGGGAGTCTTATCAAACATGTAAAGTTTGGTGCAGACTGGAGCACGTACAATAAAGTTATAGCAACTTCCTCTGTCATGGTGAAACATCAAATCTCAACTGTGTGAGGATGAGAATTTTCTGCAGAGTGAGACATGTCTGTCTTGCTCACACCTGTGTCATCAAAATTAAGTAAGTTTTTGGCCCTTTCACTTGAATTTCAATAAGTAAATTGAAAACTCTTGATGAGTTTGGTTGTAAAAGAAATTAATTTCCTAAGTTTCATCAAGTCTATTTTTAGAAAAGTACAGACTTTTAACCCACATGACCTGGTCAAAGTTTGATTGAAATTTGTACTGTCAGGTGTGTAGAGACAATAAGTAACTGCAGCTGGACACATAAAAATACTCATACATTTGAATGGAGAGTGTGAGCGAACCCACACCTTTTTGAACATTTACTGCTTCCATATAGTTTTAGACACAGATTCATTTGAACTTTAAATGAGTCATGAGTCTTTGACCTACAGATCTTGAATTCACATGTGTTTTCTATCTTTTACTGTTTTGGAGATATTAGAGTGTGAGTTTTAAAGTCTTTTCTTGCTCCTCCTGTGATTTGATAATGAGTGTGTATTGCGTCATGTGTCACAGCACTGAGGGAGTGACATCACCAGGAGCAGTTGGAGCGCAGGATTTCAGAATTCTCCTCTTGTGAAATATCCTCATAAATCCCATAATTTCAGAAGCATCTGTTTGACACAAGGTTCATGCCCAGAGATTGCCTCCCCATTGGTTTACATTGTAAGGTGCAATGTGGCACAGCAACTTTCAGGGCTTATAAAATCTAAACTGTTCGAGTTATTACAGTCGTAATATAATTAATGTCGTAGAGAGATCAAACCAAAACTCAATTATTCGTCTCATCAAGACCTACAAATCATACACTGACACCCCTGACCTAAATCCAACAGGAAGTCCACAATAAGCCCATCAAAGTATGACTTTGCGCCAATTTTGGCCCTCGAACAAACGCTATCTCCTCCGAGGGCGTTAATGGTATCAGCTTCAAACTTTAATAGATGACTTATGACACTATGCTGAAAAAAAGTTGTTAAAAACTTTGTAATTACTTGAACGGTCTGGATTTTATAAGCCCTCAAAGTTGCAGTGCCACATTACCCTTACAATGTAAAACAATGGGGAGGCATGAACTTTGTGTCAAACAGAGGCTTCTGACCACTTTCAAACCTGTGTCAATGGATTCGCCACAAAAATTTCTACTAAAATATAATTTTTAATGTAAGATTTGGCCAAAATAATTTGATTCATGAGGAGATTTCATAAGAAGCGTATTCTAAAATCCTCCTCTCCAACTGCTCTTAGTGATGTCACCCCTCAGTGCTGTGAAACATTCTGCAATACGCACTCATTATAAAATCAGAAGAGGGGCAAGAAAAGACTTTAAAACTCAGACTCTAATATCTCAAAAACAGTAAAAGATAGCAAAAACATGTAAATTCAAGATTTGTAGGTCAAAGTCTTGTTACTCATTTAAAGTTCAAATGAATCTGTATCTAAAACTATATGGAAGCAGTAAATGTTCAAAAAGATGTGGGTTCGCTCACACTCTCCATTCAAATATATGAGTATTTTGCTGTGTCCAGCTGCAGTTACTTATTGTCTCTACACACCTGACAGTACACATGTCAATCAAACTTCCAAAATAAAAGCACACCACACTTGTAAGAAATATCCCTCATTTTTAAAAAGCAAAATGATCTGATCCAGACGGGCCAGAGTGCGAGGTCCCGACCAACGCTGCTTGCAGCTTTAATGTTTATTATTGAGGTTGTAGTGGATGGTGGAGGTGTACGTCTCACCCCTGCCTATGTGGCAGACAAAATATTAGTAACACTTTTCAATATAATTAGATTGCACAGGTGTTCCTAGTAAATCATATGAAAAATCATGTAAAATCCTCATCAGACAAGACTCAAAATCATCACAGAAAACCTTGAATAATGAATTTTCTGGTTGATAGCTTATAATTAGATTTGCTTTGAATCATGTATTTGGATAGCAAAGGTTTATAAATGACATGATATGATCATATCATCATAATGCTGTACAATGTCCTGCTTTGGAATTGTGGTTCATTTTGCCCCTACATGTTGTAGCTATACCTTTCATGTATACACAGAGTTCACGGGATGTTCAGCCATGAAAACTGGTTTAAATTCATGGAAATCCATTGCTCAGAATTTAAGAAATATTCAGTGATGCTGCTCTGCAGATGGCCACCCTCTCTGAGTACAGAGTAGAGGTCTAATTGAATCCCTCTCTGACTACAGGTTAAAGTTATAAATTGATATACTTCCAACTTCAGCAGAGAGCAGTAAATGACTTGCAGGGAAGAGTGATATTAGCTTATATTGATTTATGGTGGAAATTGTTACCTGCTTGTTGCTCTCACCTCATACCATTACGCCTCACTTCCAGCAGCTCAGTTAATGCACATTACATGTGTCTTGATGTAATGTTGCGAGGTCTGGCTGATTTCTTTCATCCATCTAAAAAGCATGTCTTTATGAATTAATAAAAGTGATCTTCCTGATGAGCCTCAAGTCCAGAGTTCTCTGTACTGGCTTTCAAGGAAATGACATCAGCCTCACAATGATCAATTAGATCCCCATCAGCACTATCTGATGTTCTTTTAAATTAACTGATTCCAAATCATCAGACTTCACTCCACATTTTTGTCAATATTCTTCTTTCTCTTTCTATCTCACTTTCTCTCATTTCCCTATGCTTCTGTGCTGTAGGAATCCTAAAAAGTGCCATGTGGTACATGTCACTTTGTGACAGGTTATCTATTTTGGGTGTAGCACAAAGCTACTTCCTATACCTGTATCTGTTTATTTCACATAAATATTTCTGTATTTAGATTCACACTGGATGTGCCAGGGCAGACACTGCAAGTTGTTGGGAATTGTCCAGATGACCTAATTTTTTGTTAAATTGTTTACTACTGCCATTTATACTCATCATATAAGTATAGCTGCTCACAAAGTATACAGAAAAGTGTAGCCTTCAATATCAGATGATGAGGTAAAAATATCACCTGCACATCACCAATCAGCTTTAATCTGCACTGCACATCTAATCTGATAAAAACAGGTGAAAAATTATTGAGAATAAGCCTCAGTCTGAATATTAAATAATATTTAATATTGAAGAACATCTCTGTGTAGCACATGGCCTATCTGTTTACATTTTAACAAATCTGGATCATGGTCAAGTCATGCTGCTCTGGCTACTAGCAGTTCCTGTTCACTGTACAGACAACAATCACGCTAATTATCGTGTCTCAGAGCCACGTTGTAAAGTCACTGTAAAGTCATTGAAGCCCACTTGTGGCCTTGTATCTGGAGTTATAATGTTAAATAATACCTGTTACTGAACTACCGCTGCCGTTCCTATTTGAGTTGTGGATCTGTGGATACTGCAGTATTTTGGATGCTGTCAGTATCTACTATTTGGAGCTCATTATCTGTTCACATTCAAGTAATGTATTTGTATTCTGTTACATTCCTATTATCCAGTAAGTCATAAAGTGCAACATGTATGAGCATATACACATACATACACCAGTAGTAAGGGTTATAGTATAACATACACAGTGTTTAGTAGCATGTACTGTACAAAATTAAGCAATATTACATGAGAAGGTGTGATTTATTGATGAAGTGCCAAAAATCATGGTAAAGCACACCCTCTCGTGTAATATTGAGATTATACATCAGTTACCAACAAAATAAAAAATTTAAACAAAATGTATTCATATTGTAGGGCAATTCACTCTAAAAATAAAACTTTTTGCTAGTGTTCTCTCCACCTCCATGGAAATCCATGGGGTATGAATAATACCTGGAAAACAATCAGTTTCGTCTGTAGACTCCTATGTAATGAAGTCTAGTTTACTACCCCAGCAAGTTGGTCGACCCTTAGTAACGACCTAGCAACAGAGACAATTTCTAGTCCCTGTTGAGTCAGCCAGCCAACTTAGCTTGTGCTTTCTATAGATCATGGGATTTCCCAAACTGAATAAATACCACATTTATAAACACAGAACTGCTTTGCTAGCTCAATCTTATTGTAACTAAGATATCTGCTGAAAAAAATAATTTTTCTATGGACAGATTTAATTACTATGTCCGCGAACTTCATGTACATTTTTAAGCTAGTAGCGCTGTGTCACCGACTCACCAGCACAGCTGATGGAGGATGCCGGAGTGGAAGGTGAGATATACTCTCAACTGAAGGGAAAGTGACTGTGTTTGTGTGTAACTCATCCCACAGTCTCAGAGTTCATATGTTTAACTACATATATTCAAACATTACAGTTATGGTTGAAAATGACAACAGAAATAAACAAGTTTGCCAAGTTTACATATTTCCACAACTCAAATCAACTGCCATTTGTCTACCTGGAAGTGACTGATGTTAGCGTGACATCACGGTCAATAATTCTAATGAATGGCAGAGTAATATTTTTAGTGATATGGCTTTTTTCATTTCAGCACGGCTAGGTGTGCTGTCATGCTGATTTAATCATGTTCTACATGTCTAGTTGACAAATCAGATTGCTTGGTCAGACCTACTTGTTGTATAATGTCATTTTAATGTCAAATATAAGTCTAAGCACACATTCTGCTCAGAACCCAAATTCCTACCTGCCAGTTGCACTTACCTCAATAATCTTGAAGTGCCTAGAAAAGTTCGTGGATCATCAACAGTTTGCCTACAAGGCCAAAAGGGGAACTCCTTGATCCCCTGCCACAATATCTAGAATCACCGGGCAACTTTGTCAAAATCCTCTTCATCGACTTCAGTTCTGCATTCAACACAATCCAGCACCATCAGATGAAAAGGAAGCTGCAGCACCTCAACGCCCCCCTTTCTTCTCATCCACTGAATAAACAACTTCCTCAGGGACACACTGCAACATCTCCAACCATCACCATCAACACTGGAGCCCCACACCCTGTATACTAATGACTGTGTCAGCCCATCTCCCATAACTGCATAATTTAAGAATTCTGGTGACATACATAATATGAATTCAGTGATGACTTATTAACACTCCAGCTCTCATTTCATACAGTGGTGTAACAATAACCATCTCCAGCTCAATGTTAATAAGATAAAAGAACTGGTTATCAGCACCCCAGCACGCTGCACACTTACCTGATCTCCATTCCCATCAATGATGAGACAGTTGAGCAGGGTGACAGTTTTAAATAAATTGGAATCACACCAGACAATAAACTCAGTTTTGATTGACACACCACTGACCTCAACAGCCACTGCCAACAAATACTAATATCGTTCGCAGCTCAAAGCCCACTCTGTGGCCCCCCACCTTCTGTTACTTCTCTACAAAAGCATAATTCAGTCCATATTGCTCTACTGCTCCCCCGGTTTTGTCACTGTGCTGTCTGTCCCAAACAAGAACAAGCTGTCATGTATCTCACACAATGTCTCCAAAATCATTGGTCTTCCAACCCCTAACCTCTCAGATCTCAATAACAGAGCCATCCCTTGCATAGCATTCACCATAGCACATGACCCTGAACCTCAATTAATTTTTCACACTGTTCCCATCTGGTTGTAGTGGTTAGGGTTATGATTGCCCACTAATCACAAGATAACACTATGTTTAGTCTTTTGTCTGTATGTATGTAATGAAACTATCTATTTATCTTGCCTGCTTTGTCTAGTCTGTAGCCCAACCTTAACTGTATGCAGCCATGTTGCCTCTAAATATGACTTTGTACTCTATCTGAATGTACTTTAAAGCAATTTCAGGTGAGTGATGAACGGAAAGCCTGGATGGAGACAGCTGTATGTGAAGCTGGTTTCACTGTGTGGGACACTAATCTTCTTTTCTGCAGCCTTCTATCCAGAATGGCATCCTTTATTGAGCCCATTCAGAGAGAGGATGAGGGGACAGATAAGGGGAGACAAGGTCTCTCTGCTGGACAGTGTGTGGTTTCACACTACCTCTCTTGATGTCTTCATCTTCTGCCAGAGTCACGGCCTGGTGTAATTGACCCCACACACATTGTATCTTTATTTGGCCAGTCAGCTGATCAGCTGGCAGAAGTTGATTGGTCTCAGTGCTCTAAGTGACTGGCTTAGTGAAAGGGAGTTAATACATTTTTAATAAATAAAAAGATTACCATTTAAGATACTTCAAATAATGACTGAATTCCCATCACCTTCTTTAAACCTCATGCTAACATTAGAATGGCAACACACTAAACGTTACTCTCTACAATCAGCATGTATTATTATCAAGCTAGTGTGTCAGGTGGGAACATTACATGCTCAGTTGATATGGTTTCGGTTTCAGCTGGTTTGCCCCCCTGTGACACCACAGACCAAACTTTATATTTTACCCACTAGTGGCAATGATCCAAAAGTAACAAAAAAGTTTCTCAACTGTTCACCCATCACCCTTTTTTTAATCTAATGAGCATTACAGCGTTATTGATTGCAGATTGTTATTCTTACAAATAACAAGCTGATTATGACTTAGTATTACTCATAAAACTATTATAAAAATTGCTTTTCTAATATCAAAATGAGCTGCAGTCAGTCTTGGTTGCATTGTTTTTGTCCATTATATGGATTACATACCTGATAAAGACACAGAAATGAAGAAATGATGAAAGTCATATATATGCATTGGCAACATAAATTCAGCTAACTCCTTCAGACCTGAATTTGTTCCAGTCATAAGAATGACCAAATTTTTATGTCCTTCTTTTATTTTCTTATGTCCGCCATCGTGGACGTTTTGCCTGAGACAGTGTGAAATGTCATTATGACACCTCTCCTTCATCCTCCGTCCATGACCCGGAAACTGATCTCCCTCCGCCATCATGGAGGACCTTCCAATCCCTTAAATGGACGGAGATGAGTAGAGAAGACAGAGGAGGCTCCTGGAGGAGCTTCGAGCAAGGAATTACAGGTGTATCCTATATGGAACTTTTTTTATTGGACGGCAACACCTTTTTGATCCAGTGTGTTCTGATCTGAGCAGACAGTAAACAGTCATTGCTGTTGTAGTAATACAGCAGATCAGCAAAACTAACTGTGGAATAGGAATGACAGCACCAACAGCAGCTGATCATATTTATTCATAAAATAAAAAATACCAAATCATGAATCAATCATAAAACTCTGGTATTTTTATTTTTTTTCTACATAAGCCATAAGGCTCGTCCTTTCTTCTTTTTTGTTTTAAGTACGTCTCAGCTCCTTCGGGAAAATATGACGCCACACAGCTGCATTTCTCCTAAAAAATCAACCTGAGCCTATCCTAACCTAAACTTTAGAGTTTAAACTGTTACTTAATAATTTCTACACATTAACAGCTGACTCCGTCATATTTGACAGTTGAGGTGCTGTGTGTCATGAGTAGTTGCTGTCTCCTCAAAATGACGCTGAAGTGAACGAGGATGTCCCGTTTGATAAATTAAATTCCTCCATCCTCATGTCTCTTCTTCGCATCTGGAGGCATCTCAAATGTGGTATTCACAGTTGTAAATTAAATATGACAAACTAATAACTTCTTCAGCTGTATACTTTAAAA
Organism: Thunnus maccoyii; assembly: GCF_910596095.1. NCBI lineage: Eukaryota > Metazoa > Chordata > Actinopteri > Scombriformes > Scombridae > Thunnus > Thunnus maccoyii. The sequence continues at coordinate 922,713 of NC_056540.1, read as the reverse complement.
GTGAAATACTATGGAATTAACTAGATAACTTGTAATCTCCGAGTACACTCTGACCACTCCTCAATTAAATGTCTTGAATCATGGACTGTCCTTTGTCCCTACTAATAAAGTAAATGCATTTAAATTGAAAGTTGGTTCCTAGAAATTTTTCAGACAGCTACATTTAAAACACTTCTTCCACAGTAAGTTAAATACAACAGCTGGGGGAATATCAGACCCTCTGAACAAGTTCAAGAAAAAATCCACTTTCATGCCTCCTGGCGCCCCTAATCTCACACTTGCTACATTCAGTAAACTAGTGGAAAAGGATATCAAAGCAGCTGTTAAATCTAAAAACAGTTTGAAGAATTGTAGCATCAGTCTATTAGAAAGAAAAGCTCTGAATGAATTGCAGAATAATTTAAAAATTATTATAAAACCAGCTGATAAAGGTGGAGCTGTGGTGATACAAAACACAAAGGACTATGTAACTGAAGCTTTAAGACAGTTAAGTAATGACACTTTTTACAGACCATTGCTGCAAAACCCAGTGGAGACATATATGGGAGAGAGGGATGACATTTGATCAATGCATTTGAGAACAAGTGGATTACTAAGAGTCAATATGATTTTTTAAAAAGAGAACATCCCATTACTTCTGTTTTCTACTTATTGCCAAAGATACATGAAATCCTCCCGGTAGACTGATTGTGGCAAGCAGCAACTCATTGTCTGAACCTTTGAGCCAATTTGTGGACTACTTCATTAAAGACATTGTGAAGACACTACCGTCATATGTGGCGGACACTGGAGATGTTTTAAAATTGGTGGCGGACATCTCTATGTCTGATAACTCTTTTTTGGTATCTTTTGATGTGGAGAGTTTGTATACCAACATTCCACATGATGGTGGACTGGAAGCTATGGACTTACCTTGAACCTAGAAGAGATGCACTTATTACTCACAAAGTTTATTCTTAAATTGAACTACTTCGTGTTTGACAACAAGTATTATTTGCAATCTCAAGGTACGAGCATGGGGTCACCATTTGCTCCCAACTATGCCAATTTGTTCATTGGTTTGTGAGAAGACAGACATATATTTAACAACAACCCCTTTTTTTAGAAGGTATATTGATGACGTTTTTATGGGGTTTACGGGTTCTGAGGATGAACTTAGGGCATTTAGTGACTATATAAATAGCACTCATCCCTCTTTGCATTTTACTATGGAATACAGTTGTGAAAAAATACTTTTTTTGGATCTTTTGATTACTGTTAATGAAAATAGAAAATTGGACACATCTATTTATCGAAAAGAAACTGACAGAAACACCATTCTACACTCCACAAGTTTCCACTCTAACCATATGATTAGCAATGTTGGTACTGGCAGGAGTGCGTTTGGTTATTAGCAATAATTCATAATTATGAAATCAAGATATTATTAATATTAATTAATAATTTGGGCACCAACTGTTAAAGAACCTCACAAAACAGTCAGATCTGTGAGGAGCATGATTGGTTATTAGCAATATTTGATATTAAGATAATAATTGATTATAAAAATTAGTAGAATTATTAATATGAATTAATTATTACAGGGCACCACTCAGAAACCGGGACCAATAACCAAACAAGGTAGTCTCATAAAAGAGTTCACCTAGAATGATGATATCTGAGGGATATCAACATTCACAGGAGAACAAAGAAGGGTTGAATTCGAGCTCTGACTCCCTCAATCGGCCACTTTTCACATTTTATTAAACACAATAATGACAAAAACACTTCTCTTTAAAGATATAATTGTTGTAGTCCCTGTATGTTTCAAAGGCAGACAACACCAGCCTCAGACAACAGACCAGCTCTTTCTTCAACACCCAAGGAATGCTGGCCCCTAACCCTAAACTCCTCACTGACCAGACCATATAAACAACCTCCTACAAACAGAAAGGGGATCAGATAAGGAACCCCCCCCCCCCCCCCCCCATTTTCTGCATGGTAACCAAACCAGACCACTGACCCAAACCATCTTTGATCCTTCAAGCTACAAGAGCCAACAAAATAGGAAGACTAATTCACACCCCAGTGTGAATTATTAGTACCATTTAGATAAACGACCCCCACCATTGGTTATCATAACTCACCTCTAAGAGCCAGTTACACACAGAGACGGGCTGGCATCAACTTTAATCCCACAGTGGATTTTGATTTTTAGGACTTGAGTGACCAACCCAAGAACTGATCAAACCAGCATAAGGCACAAAACATGCTGCACATTATGCCATGCTCCAGTGACACACACACACACACACACACACACACACACAAACAAATTAACTATTAAAACTATCATCTTCATCAGATTTATCATTCCCACTGATCTTACAGCCTTTCAGCTCTCCCGTACCCTCTTGAAAATTAGCACCCCACCGTCTACAATCAGAATAACTTGTCAGCTGCTGTTTGGTGAAACACCACAATTCCAGAGGTCTGGTCAAAGATACAGTAGGTGTGAACGTTACCTTCATTAACATGGGTGCACTCCGTTTCATCTTAATTAGCGCTTTATCATGTGCGGTCCACCCCCATTCACCTCGAGAAAAAGTTAATGGATATGCAACATAACAGTCATTTATTTTACATCTGTCAATGGGACATTCAAACACAACAGAGTTCACAGTTCACTTTTCTCGGGAGAGAGCTGGAAACACATGTCCCTCAGTTTTTTTTGACTCTTTTTCTTCAGACTCTCTCATTGCAACATTGTCAATATATCTCTCCGTTTTGTCTGGACTTACAGTGCTGTTGAGTCCTGAGGGACTGTCAATCTGTCCTTATGTTCAGAGCCTGGTTTTCGGTCTGCATTTTCTGGAACATTCTGCAAAGGGCGCCCCCACTTATGGGGTACTGGGTTCATGACACTGGCTGTGTCATGAGCAGGAAAGCCTCCCTGCCTTCCGTCGCCTGGAACAAGAGAGACCCCTGTCTCTCACTCATCTGGACTGCTTTGACCTGCTCCCTGCCCATGCCCACTAAACAGGAGGGAAAAGAGGATTAACCCTCTGCTTACTTGCCATGGCTCTGCTCTCCCTCACCAGTAGTTGGGAGAGCCAGTCTGCACCTTGTGGTGTGGATCCATTCTGCTCTGCCTTCAACTTTCAGGGCCTTCCTAGTTGTCAGCACCTAGGAGACAAAGACACTTTTCCAGAGATTTGATTAGTGCAAAATCACCTTCCTGAAAAGGATGAATTGGTTCCTCTGATGGTTTGGGGAGCCTGTCAGCCACCTGTAAATGAAACTTTCTCAAGATCTCTGTTAGTTTTTTCACATACTCAATCATGAACTTCATACAAAGCAGAGTAGCTTTGTGTGGTGTCAGAGGGGGGCTTGTCCCTGTGGACATTGGTCTCCCCATCAACACCTCATCAGGACTCAGTCCTGTTATAGCGGTTGGTGTGCTTCGAATGGAACACAGCACAATAGGCAGGGCTATTACAGTTTTGGTCAATCTCTCTTTGATAGTTGCATTCATTCTTTCTACTTGACCTGAACTCTGTGGGCGATAAGAAACATGCAACTGCCACTTGAACCCTAAGATATCTGACAATCCCTGAGTGATTTTTGACACAAAAGCTGGACCTCTGTCACTATCTATTCCTTGAGGTATTCCATACCTAGGGATTATATCTTTTAGCAGACACTTTATAACTGTTCTTGCATCTTCCTTTTTTGTTGCAAAACCTTCCTTGACAGTTCGGCCTATGTACAAAATCTATTTGCATATTTACAAAGGGACCTGATGGAGGTTCCAAATGGTCATGCTTCACTGTGCTGTTCCTCTTTCTGGTCTGTTGGCATATCATACAACTATCCAAAAGTGTTTGTGAGACTTGCGTAATGTCTGGTGCAACCATTGTGAGCGAATAACATCATTCATTACCCCTTCTTCCGACATGCGCACATGTAGGAGAGCTCGAGGGCAAACCGGTCAACCATCAGGGTGGAGCTACAAGCTAGACTCCATGTCAACTGTACGACCTTTACTCAACCAAAGGCTCCGCTCCCTGTCATCAGCGTGATTTTGCATTGTCACAACATCATTAGCTGAAGGTACTGGAATTGGATTGGCAAGTTGTGTGGAGGCACATTGAAGAGGAAAGAGCAGCTTGTTTGGCTGCAGCATCAGCCATTGCATTTCCTCGTGAAACAGAATCATTTCCATTCATGTGAGCAGCACAAATTGCTGTTGATGTAAAATAAGAAAAAGGACATTTGAAGACTTAACTGCACAAAAAGCAGAACATTTATTGATTAATATGAACAATAGTCATACTAATACAGAACAATTATACAACAATACAACAATATAAACAAATCTGTTTTAAAACAAGAGTGATAGTCTAACAATGGCATATTCAATCGGCAATCAATGTATCAAATAGGTTCCTCTGAAAATCCTTCCTTCTTGGAGGAGCTGTTGTAACCAGCCACAGAGACTGGTAGAAGGCAGGTTGGATAAGAGGTACAATACTGAAACAGATGTGTTTCCATCCAACTAGTAAACAATCTGGGTCATCAACCATTTTTCCCACATCCTAAAGATGGCTTTTTCCGTAAAGATCATCAGAACAAATAACAATCAATAAAAAAACTCCAGAAAACGGGTTCAACATTCACCCACGCCAGAGTTACCCTGTAAAACACATCAGAATACACAAAACAATCTTCACAAAACAGTTTCTCACTGTGGTACTGACAATTCACCATTGTCAGTACCACCATCATTCCTATCAACAGCATCAGTAATACTGGTATTATCACCTGACACACTACCTGCAGAGGCAACCTGCCCAACTGAATGCTTTCTGCTCACATGTGAGAGGAAAGAAGACCTCACCCTGAAATTCTTTTTGCAATTTTCAAAAGTTATCTTTAATGTTTTTTGGGTATATTCACAATTATCCTCAAAGACTTTGTGTAGATGGATGAGAAACTGTTTAAAATGTTCTTAAGCCATCATAACTTTAACTCATAATACAGGGCTGTTTTACTCAAGCATTACCAACTTTAACCTTTTTTACAGCCTCAAAGGAACATGTCACAAGATGTCACAAGCAACACATATTTCTATCCATTTAAGTTCATCTTTAGCATTGTTATAGCAAAGTTCGGAGTGTAAAGTATTTTAAATCCAATAAATCACTAATAAAACGTAAATAAAGCCAGTAATTCTGGTGGGCCAAGGTATGGTAATTAGTAATAATGGATGGTCTTGGTCCCACAAAATGGTGCAGCTCTCGCCTTGTGGACAAAAGAGAACAGACAAGCCAGTTAAAATCAAATCAGAAAGACTGCCTACTAACATTAATATTACATGCAAACATCCAAAGCCAAACTCAAAGCTCCATTAAATAACATAGAAAGTTTAGTTAACTTTGGCCTTCAGCCTAACTGTACTATCTATGACTGAAATGAGCAAATTAAGTATTTTTGTTTAAGCTATTAATATTAATTTAATCAGCTTCTAACTTACTCACAAGCTAACAGGACAGCTATGCTATACTAACATTAGCTAGGTAATGTTAGCATAGTATTACTGTATTTAGATTTACAGTAATATTTTCCCAGACTGCATTGAAAATCTACAGCAACATGCTGTACACTGCTTATTGAGTAATAAACTGTTGAGAATATAGTAATAATACTGTGAAAACATCATTTACAGTGTATCCTTCTTTGCTCAGTTTTCAGTCCTTTTATTTGCAGGCTTTTACCAGAGACACTACATGTCTTAGCCAGGCTACCATATATTGTAATTTTCAGAATAGGTTGGGCTACTTCAAAATGCCATCAATTTGCACTTGAGTTGTGCTATACATGTTACAGAGCAGTTTTTATGAAAAACAACTTTGTGCTATTATGTCAAAAAAGGTCATATGAATAGATTTTCAATAAGAAGGCCACTTATTGTTATTCTTTGTCTTTTACTGGGCATAATCGAAGTCTAAGTTTTGTAACAACAGTTCCCATAATGCTTTGAGGGATGAAGGCAGAAAGCAAAGGTTTTGGATCTGGATCTTCATCCTCCAGCAGATTCAGCCTCACCTCCTGTCTCTCTTGTGTGTGTGCAGTTTCCCTGTCTCCTCTCCCTTCTTTGTGAATGGTGTGCCTGAGTTTTGCCTCTTGTGTGTATGTATAGTCTTCCCTCTTTCCAGGTCTCCATGAGAGGACGTTTCTTCCATTTTTTGATGAAACAATAATTTTCACATAACCATGATATCCCACTTTATGATGACTGCAATCACCAAAATTACAACAATCAGACTGTCCATCATAATAAAACCAATTACATGATACCTGAGTCACAAAACGACACATGTTGGCATCTCAGAGGGGACTGTTTTCTCTGTTAAATATCAAAATAAGTTTGTAAGCTGTAAGCTCTGGTTTACTGCACACTCAGCCCATTGGGTTTTAGGCACAGGGTGACATATATATGGAAAGCTCTGACTATCTAGGTAGCAGTTCTGTTAATTATAAAACAGATGAAGTGTGTGTGTTCAGCTCACCATGGGATGAAGAACAAGTGCTCAACTGATGAACAGATCATATTAATGTTCCAGACTAACTTGGCATGATCAAAATGTTTCATTTAAATTAGTTAGTAGAACAAGTTGGCTATGTGTGATGCTGAACTTGAATTATTTTATATCAAACAATGTCTTCTGTTATGGTGAAACAGATGGAAGCCACAGTGGGTGGGTGAGAAATTATGCACTCTTTAGTAAAGATGATGTTCAGTCACTAATAATTATAAAGATCTACATCTTCAAACTGACATTTTGGTCCTGCCTGTTGATTTCAATAAGAATAATAAAGTTCTGATACAGAGACAGGATGGTTGTCTTCTCAGTCAAACGTAACTTTATTACCCATGTCGCACATAAAAGCCATCTTTTTGATGTAACTATTTCTTTCTTTGTTATTTTCTATCTTTTTTATTTTATAAATATGGGATGAAAAAAGTGAAGTCCCTCATCTGCTCTCCCCAAAAATACTTCAGCAAACTGAAAAAATACATAATAAAACACTGTTGCTGACTGCTGGAGTTTTGAGTTACAGCCTGGAGCATGAGTTCACATGAGGATATACTATATTCCAGGAAGTAACACTTTTCCTGAAAGTTCACGTCTCCATTTCAAGGGGTCAAAATGTCAACACATTTCCTTTTCAGACCTTAATTACATACAAACACATTTGTTATTGCACCTTTTCTCTCTCTTCTCACTTTTTGATATAGCCTCCTAATCAGACTGAATTTCCATTTGGTTTTCTCTTTATTCTTCAGACTGACATCGACTTCATGTCAGCTGTTTCATGTTTTTGGAATAGGGGGTTTATTTTTTATTTCATTATTTATATTTGAGGACTAGACAATTATGTGGTCACAAGATCAGATATTCTTTTTTAATAGAGAGAATACCGCTGTAACACTGGCTCCTACAGACAGTGATGCTTTATAGGTTGTTTGTTGCCTTAATGTTGCTAGGCTAGCAAGTGTCTTAAAGTCTGTTTACAGAGTGTCTTGTAGAGTTGTTCTTAAAGTCTGTTTACAGCGTGTCTTTTGGAGTTGTTCAACCCTCAAAGTGTTTGGTTAGCTCAGTTCAACCTACGGGGCTCATTTAATGTGTTTTTCTGCCATGGAGGACATAAATTCATGATGGGTGAAAATGAGCCCAAAGCATCTACTGCAGAAATGGACTGTGGTCCGAATTGTCTGAGAAGCTGTTAAGAATTACTGCTGTCACAGATGTTGAGGAGCTCAAATAGACAGTCTGAAAAATATTAACTGTCAGAGAAAATAATTTTGACCACTTTCAACAGCCTGAGAGTAGATTGTTTAAGTATGTGACTGATAGAAAAGATACACAAATTTGGGATTTATTTGGGATTTGGGATTTGGGCTTTATGTAATGGAAGTATTTTCCTTTTCCACTACAGAAAGGCTTCAAGGATGAGGACTCTCTTCTCCTTGGATAAATAGTAACTTAGGGGAAATATTCCCAACAGGACAAGTGTTAAAGTGTGTTGTATCTTCAAAAAGTTTTTTTTCCAAAAACAGCTATTAAAATACTGTTGTCTGATATTCAGGCCAATTCAGTAATACTGTTGCTGGACTTACAACAACCTGTACCGCAGTGTTGATCTCGTGCACACTTGTCAACATTTTTGTTTATAAATGATTCTTGCTTTGGCACAGGAAATCCTTTCAACCAAGCTCTGACTGGCTCTTTATCCATCCTGGGAAACAGCCATTAGAGGGCACACAAGTCAACCCTGTCTGTCAGAACTTAAAGTTATATATTGCTAAATTGATTTTCCAATTAGGTTGTGTGGCAAGCATAACTACCAAGCATAACCTTGATTATGTTCACAGGCAACATTTTTTGGAGTGAAGGAAATGCAACATTTATGTATCACACAGTCACAAGGAGGATGTCAGGGTGGATGGAGGGCATACAAAGTGCAGGGCTTTGACACCAAGGATCAAGTATCACATCCTGAGTCCCAAATGTGGTCAGGCTTAGGCAACAAAAGCACTTTGGTTAAGGGCAATGAAAGATGGTTGTTTCAGTTCAATGTTAATAAGTCACTGCAGACTTTTTTCTGTATTAAGCCAAGACCATGATCTTTCCCTAACCTTAACAAAGAGCTGCCAGTACGTAAACACAACCATAACCGTAATCCGGGCAGCATTACATTACGTAAGAAATGACTCTGCTGTTGCATATAGTTTTTATGAAAACATAATTTCTGGGAGTCAGGGTTGCAACATTCATAACTATTGGAATCACTTAAAAAATCAGAGATGTCAGAAATTCAGGAGTCTGAAAGAAGACTGCATGAAAATGAAGAGCATTTTTCAAGGTCAGAAAAGGCTGAGATGTAGTGCTGCATGCAACAGTGTGCTCAGACCCTGAAAGTCTACAAGGACTCTGATAGAGAGTCCAGAGAGGACAGTGAGGTGTGATCTGCAAAGCAGTTAGGTCAGGTTTAAACCAGAACAGAAAAACTCAGTGGACCCTATTGTAATGATCGATGCGCTTGCACATTGGCGGGTTGCTATTATGACGGCGCATTTGCCAAGTAGTAAGAAGGAACGCTTCTCTGCAGAGGAAACGGATCTGTTCGTGCGCAAAGTGACAGTGCACAATCCATAACAAGCACACTGGCCCCTACTGCTCCTGAACTCTCGCATGGCCCCAGACCACCAGTTTAACATCCTGTTCATTAATTTGTTGAGAAAGTATTTTCATTAGGTTTTTGAAAAGGTTTATTTTTTTAATTACAGCTTTGGTTTCTTTAAAATCATTTTGTTCAGTCATGGAGTAACAGGTCAAATCAGCAGGGTTTTAATTGCTGAAAGTATGGAAATCTGATCACTGTAATCTCAAAAATGTTAAAGATTATTTGTTAAATATTGTTAAAAAATCATTAATTTTAATCATGTAAAGAATCATTAACACAGTTATCAGGACTTGATCAGCTCTCCAAGGTGCTGATCCTGCTGCTGGCAGCAGCTAGAAGCTGTGCAGATATATTTCCTTCTGTAGTTTAATCATTGTTTTCACCTTATTTATTTCCTCATGTGTTCCTCATGTCCTCCTGTATTGATGCAGCAGGAAAGTCGATCTGTGTCTGATCCGTTGTTGTCCGTCTGTTTAAATACCTACGTGTATTGCCACGATTTGGTCAAATAATTAAACAATTTAATCCATCATTACTGCGATTAGTGAATTCTGATAAATATTATCACTAATCATTATGACATGTATTTTTTAAAATATGTTAATGTACACAATAATAATCTTTCACATTATAATCCTTTTATTTGTAATCTTTTGCATGTCTGTGCGCTGCTGCGCGTCCTGTGTGTGTAACAAGCAGAGTTTATGTTGTGCACCTGCCTGTGTAGCCGCATATTACTATCTTGATAATGCGCTCTTAAAATAACAGTGAAACACTGCGCCATTGACTTCAGACCAGGTTTTTGTTGGTCAATAGTGGAATCACTCTCTGCTGCCTCCAATGCGCCAACAATGTGCCTGACCACACACATCATTTTAAGACCAACACGCCCATGGGCGCACTGATGGGTGCAAGTGCATTTGCTATTTAAACAACGTTGGCGCTGGATGGGAAAATGACAACTGTGTTGGTCTTAAACTAACAAAGACACTTGCGTTGCGCTTGGCGCTGCTTTGTGCCGGGCATAAGATAGGTGTGTTTACATGTACTGTAGTAACCTGGTTACTGTATGCTTTGAGTATTTTAACTGTATTGACAGCAAGCGGGTAGTTCTGGATCTGAAAAGTGAAGCAAATGTGGAAGTGCCTAAAACTTGCATTCTCACTAACAGTCAGCGGAGGGCGACTCCACTGGCTCCAAAAAGAAGTCCGTATGGTAGTCTATGAGAAAATGACCCTACTTCTCACTTGATTTATTACCTCAGTAAACACTTTCCCAATGAGTTTATGGTCTCAATCGCTAGTTTCAAGTCTTCCATCAATACAGAATGATGTTCATTTTGGAAATTATGGTCCCACTTAATTTAAATTTGACAATAAAGCAGGGTATGTTTTAGGACGTGGTTACATTGTGATTGACAATTTGCTACCATGGCAACAACGTTGGTTAGGTAACGTAAACATAGCGTAACCCCAGATTCAGTATAGGCGTAGCCTTAGTTGTCGCTATTTCAGTGTGTTTTCAGTTCCTGAAAGTTAATTCTAACAATTTCGTCACCTAAAAAGTCAGTTTCAGCGTTTGGTTGTACTAAAGGACTCTCTATGGAATTGGATGTTCAGTTTTTCCAGTAAGTACATTTTGATTAAATGGTTTTAAGCCCATTTTTCACTAGCGAAAATTAGCATTAGCATTAGCATTATCACAGTTAACTTTAGACTGTAAATGCACCATGCTCACCAAGCTAGCAGCTAGTGTTAGGGTCAGCTCCACCCTTTCACCCAAATATGATCACTTCTCATCACTTCTGGCTCCAAAAATCCAAGATGGCAACGGTCAAAATGCCAAACTTGAGGCTTCAAAGCGCAAGTCCACAAACCAATGGGTTATTATGATTTTTATACAGTCTATGATTGACAGAAGATGCTGCTTCCTGACTTTTGTTGTTGTCGTTCTTGTGTGTGTCAGACCCGTTTCTGAAGAAACAACAGGATCTCTTTGTCACAGCACGAAAGTGTGTGAATTTAACAGCTTGACAGATATTCAGTGGTGGAAAACAACTTATTTAGATTTCTACAGACTACTTTGTGTTAGTTTCAGACTTTGGATGGAAGTATATTAAATAGGAGGAGGCATTGCTCCATGTAATGATTTCTCTTTTCATCCAGCCACCCTGCTGTCACTTTCTCCATGTAAAGTGTTTCATTATGCACATGTGTACATCTGAAAAACAGATTAGAAACCTAATCTCCTACCCCAATTACAGTATACATAACAGTTAAGAAATCAGTTTACTGGAGAAAGTGGACCATAGCAGGTTACTGAAGTGCATGTAAACGCACTGAGTGATGTAATGTATCTTAGCCACCAGAACCACTTTAGGGAAGTAATAACAGGTTAAAGAACAGGCGAGACCTAAAATAATAATGTCTAATGTTCTTGTTTTCTGTATGTGTGTTTTCTGTGATTTCATTGCAGATACGTAGTTAGTGCTGTGGTGTTTAGTCAGTCTTCAGAATTCACATCTTCACAGTGTATCCAGTCTTCTGAGGTCAACAGACTGACAGCAGCGTTGCCACCTCCAAACAAACAAGCATGGACCGAACTACTGAGCAGTGGAAGAGTTTCAGCTGGAAGGCAGGTCCACATACACTGTAACAGCACATGAATATAGCAAATATGTTTTATGATGTCATTCCTTCTTCATCACATTATAACTGCCTCGTAATCAAGACCTACAGGCAAACATTCATCCTCCGAAGTCTACTTATCAAGTATTATTTGAAATAGTTCTACATTTGACAACCTTTAACCTGCCCTGGCAGCTATTAGTGAACGGAGCAACTCAACAAACAACTAAATGAGAAGTTTGTTGTTTTTCACATTTTTAGGGAATCATGAGTTATCATGGATGTCCACTCTGTGTTTCATTCCCAAAATTTCCTGTCAAATGTTTGTCCCCATTAGGAGTGAACTGCGATCAAACAAAAACACTGATGAAAAGCAACTATAACCTTAGACAATCCGAAAGCATATTATCACAGTTAAGTTAGCAAATGCAACACATTTTTAACAAGTGTCCCATTTGCACCACTAGTGGCCTCTAGAGGGTGCAATGTTTATTACGCTCTGAAACAAAATGTTACAACAGCACAGTTTTTTTTAGTTGAACTCATCTACTTTAATGTCCTACAGTTAAAGAAATGAGGAGAAAGCTATTGAAAAGTGGCTAGTGGGTTGATGTTAATAATAGAGAGATAACCAAGCATGAATAGGGAGGGAGACATTGGAGCTGCGATGCAGAATGTTGGGCAGTTGCTTAATGACCCCCAACCAATAAAAAAGTAATGTGTGGGCAGAGCCAGAAAGCGTGATACAAATTGTTGTAGTGGGCACAAATTGTCAGTTGGGGAGTTTGGGCATAGTGTACATGTATCTGAGTTAGTATATCCCATAAGCTGGAGTTTGTGTCTGTGTCTGTGTAATGTGAATTCTATGTAAAAATTTATATTGGATTAGTTGGATTCTGGAATTGCAGGACATATTGAAAGTGCTTTTGCATATGGTTTGCCAGGGGAAATTGAGATTTTGTATGACGAGATCTGCTGTCAGTTTGTTGGTTGGTATAACAGTTTGTAGATTTATAGAGGACAGAAGTTTATAGATTTGGGAAAATACTTTCTTGGGGTGAAGTAGTTTTAATTTCTGTAACAAGGTTACTTTATGGAAATTAGATTGATGGAGTCTAATTAAGTCTTTGCTGATCGCTTTTAGTTGAAGATATGGAAACTTGTATTTATTTGGTATATTATGTTGTTCTTGTATTTGGTTGAAGGTCATGAAGCTGCCATCCTTGAATACATCTCTCAGATGTGTGATGCCATGTTTTTCCATACAGTCTGAGAAAGTGTGTGATTTGTTTTGAACGTGGGGTTGTGCCACAGCAGGCTGATGAATAAAGGAAAGAAAGATGTACCTGTACCTGACATGTACCTGCTGTTAGCTTGCCACCAACCTGTAAGGGTTGGGTTAGTTGTTGGTTTTTGAAAATACAGATGAGTTTTAATTAAAGTGTCAATAAATGGCAAATCTCTCAATGAAAGATGTGAGTTTTGTAGTTGTTCTGTGTCCTGCTGTGTTGAGTTGGTGGTTTCATTTGTCCAGTGGCATATCCATTGTAGGTCGTTGGAAAGAAAATAACAGTGGAAATTGGGGGCTTCAAGCCCTCCGAGAGGCTTTGACAGCTGTAGCGTGCTTAGTTTAATCTTTGTTTTTTATTTTTACAATGAAATTCTGTAATTGATTTGTGTAGTTTATTAAACCATCTTACTAGTGGTGACACAGGGTCACATTTAGTAGGTAAATTATTTTTGGCAAGATTTTCATTTCAACTGTTGAGATACGGCCGATCAATGAAAGTGGCAATTTCCTCCATCTTGGTAAGTTCTCTTGGAGGGCTATCAGCAGTGGTATGAAATTAAGTGTAAAGAAATCATCTCATCAAGTGGAGATGAAGCACTGAAGAATATGAGTGTGGTTTGTTTGCTTTTTTACCTTTGGTAAGATCAAACCTGAAATTCACCTAGATTTGCTGGAAAACTAAAAAATATTTAGCTTTTTCACCTCTAGGGTGCAGCCATCTTTAAACAAATTAGATGGTCACTTCACCTGCATGGTTCATCTCTGAGTTGTCTGTAAAAATGGATAAAGTTGGAAATCGACTTTCACAGTTAATCAGCATTTTTACTACAATCATCTACAGGGCTGCATGGGAGTGAGGGAACTCTGACAGCTGAAACTATATTAAATTAATTGCAAATTACATCATTAATATGCAGAATTGAGCAGAATCCCTTCCTGATTAATATCTTAATCTAATCTAATCTAACACACAGTCGACAGTTTGCAGCGTAGAGTGGATAATTTGGCATTATATTTTGTGAAAATTTGTACTTCACCTTGAAACAGCTGCAGTCCCTTGGACTCATGATAGGACACTGATTCTTGTATTCAGTGTAAGCAGCACACACACACACACACACACACGCACAGGAGGCTCTGCACCATATGTCCTCTGTGCCCTTGTGTAACCGCGGCTGCACCCCACTGCTCTTTATGGGTGTAAAGTGGAAATAATTGGCTGGCTTGTCTGGGAGAGGTCAGCGAGATGGGGAATGAAAATGAGAGAGAGCTATCTGGGAAAGGTCAGAGAGGGTGGGAATAGAAATGAGAGAAAGTGGAATATTTAAGGCCAATGGAGTGTGGCTTCCCCCAGGAGAGAGGAGAGAGAGATGGATGGATGGACATGGAGATGAAAAGCAACCACTCTCGCACCTCCACCCTCTCTCTCTGCTACAGCTCTGTTCCTTTATCTGTTCATCAGGGTCATACTGTCATGTTGGTAAAAAACACAACACACACACACCTATAATAGATACTTATTTTTTCCCTTTTTCCCCTTTCTTCTTTATTTGTTATCATCCTTTTTGTATGAAGACAAGGACAAAGACCACTTGAATGAATGGAGTTTTAGTTTGGCTGTACAAAACACTGAAAATTATATTTTGAAAACCTCAGCAGTAGCTCAACCTCAACAGAAACAGTGTCCTTGTTAGTCTAGATAATCTACTGAACACACTCAACAGTTGTCATAGAATTTTTTACTTATTTATTTTTTGTAGAAAGTAGGTCCACTGAAACATAAGGGAACTGTGTTAAATTTCACAGCTCATGGCCTTCCACAGTGGATGGAGTTTGCTCATTTGTGATTTAGCTGTTTTCATGTGACCCAGATATGGACCAAGACCCAGATGGACGCTGCCAGAGTCATCACTTAATCAGAGCTCATGGACCAGGAGTCAGTGCACAGCCAGAGAAAGATCAAGGAGAACATTCAGATCTGACACCACAGACAGGAGTTCCCATTTCACCCCAAATATGACCTGCTGTCATCATGTGAGTGCGGTTCCATACTCAGGTCATGACAACTGACAGACTCCATCCACTGAGAAAAGGCAAGTAAGTTGGACCTTGTACTGAGACTTTTTTGTCAAACCAGATTACTGTTGTTAGCAATGTTCCAAAGTTGACTCACTCTCTCCATTAGTTTGCATGTCAATTTACAGTATTTCCCAGCTTCTATACAATGTACCGTATGCTGTACACTGTTGATGACGCAGTTTCTGTTTAGCTCATGTTAATATTTTCCTAATTTTTCCAATATTCAATGTCTGTTCCAGACTAACTAATGTTGGCAGGCACAGAGACAGTCTCTGCTCCATCCATGTTTTAACCCTCTGATGTACACACACAACATATTCAAAACCTTTTGATGCACAAAAGTCAAGTGACACAGTCATGGGGTGGCGTCAGAAAGAATGCATTATCATACATTATAGGTTGGCATTTTGGAGGCTGTGACAACTATGGCCAATCATATTTGTCTCTACCAGCTCGAAAACCTGACCTGTAGCATCTATAGGAACAACATCCAGTTTCTTTTTTGTAATTTTTTTTCCTAACTCATATACAGACTCAAGAAAAAAAATATTAAAGACAGAAGCAACAGTAAAATGATCTTCAATTAACTTTCCCTGTACTTTGAGTTTAAAAACTCCTAAAAATTTTGGGTCCCTCCTTGTGAGATTATATATAACTTTGGTGATCCTCTGACTTGATTGTCTGTTTGATTGTCAGAACAGAATTTCATGGTAATCCCTTCAGTAGATGTTGAAGTATTTCACTCAAAACCACAAATGTCAACTTTTTTTTTTTTTTTGCACAGTAAAACAAAGCAGCATACACATAACAACAAAAAAGAAAAAAAATTGTGCAGGTGGGATTTAGAAAACTCCAAGAGGTTTATGGAGGTAATTTCACCTCATTACGAATTATAAGCAAATACAAAAGTACATAGTACATACAAAAGCAACATAGAATCAAAAAGCAAACATAAAGTAGGCAGCATAAATCAAGCAAAGACATAAAATAAATAAAATAATGTAATGAGGGGTGTGTGTTTTTTAGTGTATGTGAGTGTGTGTGTATACATGAGTGTGTAAGCGTGCATGAGAGTGTGTACGCACACTTACTGAAGCACACTTGTGTTAAGTCAACACCTTCCAACAGAGACAGAGAGAGAGAAAGGCCAATTATAATCAGATATAATAAGTTTGAATGGTTAAGACTGGTTCATCAGACAGATCCTAAACTTATATTAGAAATTCTTGAGTGAAGTATACTGAAATGCAATTTGAATATAACTGTTCCACAGCTGAGCCTCCCTATATCTAATAGAGAATTGACAGAGCCCAGTACAGAACACTGGGAGGTGTAAACATTTGGCATGTCTCGTATGCTTTAAAAGGCAAGGGAGGTGAAGCAAGCTGATGCAAAATATTAAAAATAAAAACGCAGGTTTGGTATTTGTTTATATTAAAAATTGTTAGGATCTGATTGAAGAGAAGGACTGAGTGGTCAATCCTTTTGTTAAATGTAGCAATTCTGCAAAACTTTTATTGCAAAATATAAAGCTTACGAAGGTGGGTGGGATAAGTAGATCCCCAAATAATATTGCAATATATGAGGTATGGATAAATTAGGCAATAATTGGTTAAATTAGACATTTTATTGCAAACAAAACAAATATGACTCTTCTGGCTCAGAGTTTTATCAATCAGGACTCCAACTTGTGGATGAGACCTGGGTAATTTGTTTATTTAAATTTTTTTATGTAAATATGATAAAATTAGATTTTTTTGACATTAAAGAAGTTTAATTTGAACCATTTGGAAATATTTCCTAAATTAGAAATAGCTTTGGCCATAAGTACAGAGAAATTAGTATGTGAGAGAAATAAATTAGTATCATCGACAAAAAGTACTGGGAACAAGGACGACGATGCTGCAGCCAGGTCATTTATATAAATAAGGAATAGGAGTGGTCCTAGAATTTATCCCTATGGGACCCCACATGTTAAAATGGCACTATTGGATGACATCCATTAATGATAACAAACTGTTGTTGATTATGAATATAATTGTAACACCATTTATAAGTGATTCCAGTAAAACCATGGTGTAACAGTATTTGTAGAGTAAGATGTCATGATTAACAGTGTCAAAAGCTTTAGATAAGTCAAGAAATATTCCTAAAGCATATTCATTGTTATTCAAAGTAGTATGAATTTTGTCAACCAGCTGAAGCATGGCCATTTCTATAGAATAATTCCTCCTATATCCATATTGGTATACAGGACATTCCACTCCTGCAGATGTTTCATCATTCTTTTGTAAACCAACTTCTCCAGAATCTTTGAGAAACATGGAAGGACAGAAATAGGGCAGTAATTGTTAAATGAACTCTGGTCTCCAGATTCACACACAGGGACTACTTTAGCAATTTTAAAGTAATTTGGTGTTATTCCAGTTTCTAGAGATTTGGTAAATATATAGGTCAATGGCTTGATAAATGAGGAACTAATTTTAATGACCAAACGTGACCTGACCTCATCATGACCAGCTGCTGAATCTCTCAAATTGGCAATGATGTCCATGATTTTCATCTCAGAAGGAGAGAAGGATAGCAATCTTTCAGGAAGTCAGATGGAGACCCAGCAATAGGACTTATCCTTTCTGATGTTCAGAAAGTCTGTGGTGAGTGAATGAAACTCACTGTTAAACAGACCTAGAGGGAAACACACTTAACCTTCTCAGTTAATTTTGTCCAAGACACAAGCAAGACTAGAAATAAAGTTTTTAATGCTTGTGTCTGGAGGCTTGTAAATGCAACCTATGATGACACTTTTACCATCAAAATTATCACAGGAGGGTATTTCAAGGAACAGCGATTCAATGTCATTACACTCAGTATTGAGAGTTCATCA
Source organism: Thunnus maccoyii (assembly GCF_910596095.1). Lineage (NCBI taxonomy): Eukaryota > Metazoa > Chordata > Actinopteri > Scombriformes > Scombridae > Thunnus > Thunnus maccoyii. Next base: position 904,601 of record NC_056540.1, on the reverse strand, counting down.
TCTCTGATCATCGCCATACTTTTATTGAAATTCATTATGTAAATATATAGATACACCTCCACCGATTCTTGCCATCCTACAGTGATGCAGAGCATGATAACTTGGGATGCCATAGAGAGATGGTGACTCATCAGTCAGCCAAGTTTCTAAAAATGCCATAACTGAGAATTCATAATTTAATGAAAACACAAAAGTGATAAAGTAGATCATGATTTTTGAAGGGACTGCAAATGTTGAAATGAAAAGTTGAGAACTGCTTTGAATGGGGATTTGGCATATCAAATAGTAGACTATTAAATAACTAAATAATAAAAACACTGAAATAGTCACAGGATAAAGACTCAGAAGTTGAAGAGTTAAAAAATGTTGAATCAGGGTCAAAAGGCTTCATAAATTTAGTGTGACTATACGTGCATGAATCAAAAGAATTGAAAAACATGATTTGAAGAAGTCATCAATCTATAATTACAATTCATATCAACAACCAAGTCATCTTCATCAAAGTCATGATAAGGAAATATGGAGACACACTTAGAACAAGTATAAGAGCTCCATTCATTCATTTCATATTCGTTGAAATAAACATTCATTGAATATTCATTGAATATTCATTGGTGTGCATCTCAGGTGGTAACACTTTTTACAGTAAATACAATAAACAGTTGGATTTGAGAGGATGTTGTGACAGTGATATCAAAAAGAGCCGTAGTCCATCGTAAGCATGGAAGTGCTCATGGGTAGACCAACATACTGAGATACATAGAGGAATTACTAGGTATGATACTGTATGTGTGAATATGAGTTTGTGTGTATAATGTCCAATGTTAAGAAGTCAGAGGCATAGCATGTTGTGCCTAGTCCTCAGTGCAGGTTTCTGGGATGGTGGGTGTACAATGAGTTTGTCATACCACAGGTAGGCAATCTCCCCCTTCTCCCTGGCAGCTCTCATGGCTGGAAGAAGTTCTTTTTGCTTCTGTTGAAGAGCCTCAGGAAAATCCTCATTTATGAAAATGTCAGTGCCTTTCAGGGCTCTGGCTTTGCTGAAGACCTCCAGTTTGTCCTTACAGCGCAGAAACTTGATGACAATGGGCCGAGTGGAGGATGGAAAAAGCTTTCCAGTCCTGTGAGCCTGCTCCAACTCAATTTTGTGGTGGTCTATCTGTAGCGTCTCCGTCAGCAGCTTCTTCATTTTGTCCTAAGAATCAAACCATTTTTCATTGACTGATTCATTAATGCCATCAATGATAATATTGTTTCGTCTAGACAGAACTTCTATATAATCAGTTTTATCATTGAGTGAGATAAGACTTTTGCAGACTTTTTCCACATCATTCATGGTCTCTTTACATGTATCACCCCACGTCTTGCAGTAGTTTTTAAAGTCATTAAATTCCTTTTGAGTGAATTCCAGACTAACCCTGAGGTCATAGACTTCTCTCAGCACCCCCTCAGTTCTTTTGTTTGAGGAGTCAACAAGAATTTCAACACAGGATTTGAAGTTTTTCTCCTGTTGTTCCAGAAGATTTTTATAGAAGTCCTTTTGCGGCTCAAGTAATTCACGCATGGCCATGGCCTCTGGGTTGTTGTTGGAACTTCCTTTAGGTGGCATGGCAATGTGAAGATCAGGTCCAACTTGCTGTCAGCACTAGAGGAAAAATCAGGAGATCACCAAACTCTGTGAATGTCTGAATGGAGATTTGTCCCAATTCATGGTGTAGATACTGGATGAAGTGAACATTTTGACCCACTGGTGGTGTTAGATGAAAACCCTAACCATTATATGGGAAACATGATATCTGCCCCCAGACACAAGCCTAAACAGTGTTATAACCACTTTCATTCTTTAAGTTAATAAAAGAAATAAACAAAACATACAGGCCTGTGTTTCCACTATGCCACCCAGTGAAAAATCCTGAAAAAAATGCTCACCCCTGCAGTAGATATTTTAGTCTGCAAATGGTGGACCTGACAACCAACATTGCTGTTCCATGACACACACCACTAGCCTGGCTAAAAACTCTTGCACCAGTGGGCATCACATGACCTGCAATTCTGACTGTATCTACTACATCAAAATCATCTCACCCCTCAAAGTCATCTCTTGGGAAATCAGCGGAATAACTGGTTTAGAAAATAAATGGATGATGATTCCATCTGGCTTGTTCATCTAGCACAATGAGCACCCATATTGCTTGCACAAGGTAAGAAGAGATCACCTGATGAGGATGTGCAGTTTGGAATGTAACAGGGTGCTCTGGTGACAGACAGTGTTGTCTTCACATCTGGGAATGTCTCACAAATACCAGGGTAGAACTGATGAGGCCTCTCCAATGCAGAGCAAAACACCTTCACAACTACAGCACGTCCAGTTGACTTCCTGCCATATATCAGCAGATAACCTGATTCTCAGTGGAAGATTTATAGCTCTATCTTTTACTGTTTAAGCTTCTGTTGGTCAAATGTGCCATCGATCTTCTTTCACCAGTTTAAACTTCACCTAATCCAAAATGTACAGAATCTATTTCACTTGGCTTTGAGTGTCATTTTCAGGATTTGCTGCCATTTTTTCCTCCATTTTTCAAGAGCAGGTATCACAGCTGACACTTTCTTATTCCCCACTCAGCCTCATATTAGCATTAAAACAATTTGAATGGAAATTTCACGTTGCTGTGTTCAGTATGAATGGATGTAATCAAGCATGCCTACGAGGCATTCACATTCACTATTAGATACTTCCAGTGTGGCTGTAGAGGTGGGGAAGGAGGCAGAAAGAGTTTAATTTATCATCATCCCACAGTGTTGACCTTGGCCATGTTGTAAAGCCATTTCTGGGAGTAAGAATGAGGAAATAAAAGCTATCAAGCAGCAGTCATTAGGGAACCAAGCCAATAAGAAGCATGTTAATGGACAGACCTAGCGGTCCTTAGATGTAGCATATGTGCACAGACACACACACACACACAAACACACACACACACACACACACACACACACACACACACACACACACACACACACACACACACATACAGTCGCTTTGAAAGTTCATTGGTTCCAAAGAACATACAGAACATGCACGAGACAGATAATGACATCTTTCATGTGGGCTTCAAAGACAGAATACTGGAACATAACTGGATTGTACAGACTAGAGGAAATACAGCAACATGGACAACTGACTTTATGGACTGAGGCCTTCAGCGTGCATGAGTATCATTTGAGTAAAATGTGTCAATATCTGTACTTGTGATAAAGGAAAATCCTCATTCAGTAGTTGTGTCCACATTGTTCTGTGATGGACCAGGCAGCCACACACAGAGCTCTCCCCATACATAGAGCCTATACAAAGTTCAGTGCTGCTGTGCCACACAGCACAATCTTGCCATTGTCACAACCACAGGGATTAACAGTTTGCCACTCTTACTTCTCACCAGTTACTCATGCATTTTTACTTAATACTTCTGTAGCAACCTGCCATCAGAATTACATCACCACCCACCTGTCAAGAGTTCATTCATGTGTCCCACAGTTAATAACCACAATCTTCCAATAATCCAATCCCCCCCCCCCCCCCCCCCCAAAAAAAAAAAAACATGCAGTGTGAAACCAACCTCCGGGAAATCTATTGGTGTGTCTCAGAGCTGCCAGTGTTTTTGTTCAGTGGAAGAGAGATACGGCAGCTTTACCCTTGGCATCACATCGCGTTGTACTGTCCACGTGATTGTAGCCAACTCATGGTAAAACATAAGCCTTGTCTCTGGAGTCTGTGTCAGGATAAGGAATAATCCGGTGGATGTGTGTATTTCCCAGTTGGAGTTTCTCCAGGAGTTTCCGGTCTTGGCAGAGCACTACAAACCTAATTGTACCTAACCTAACTGATCGAGGGTACCATGACTACTCATTGTGTATATTGTAAATAATCACTATTACTGAACTGCAAATCAGATGCTGCTAAACAGATGCTGCTATTTCAATTTTGATTTCCTGGTTTGATTTGTTTTGTGGGAATCTGCGATAAAGCCCGGAACAGACTTTTGAGTTTTCTTTCTTTTTGTGGTTGTGAATTAGATTGAGCTGAACTGTTTTGAGGGTTGTGGGGAAAACAAAAGGAACTCTTTACCGAGTGGATTGAACTCCGACACTGTGGGACGAGTCTTTCACACACACAAACTCACACACACACCAATGTTGCTTTGTGTGTTTGATTTAATACATCTATTGAGAAATTAATTGAGTTGTGGTCCATTTGTTTTTGCAGTGCTGTTTTTTGGTGACGTATATTTAATTACTACTTGCTATTTGCTTTATTGTTTTGTATGGTTTGATGGAGCTATTTTCTTTCTATTTTATAATTATTATTTGTCAGAATCTCACTGAGTGTCAAACCTACTACACTTCTTAATACTGCATGTGTTGTGTTCATTGATTCAATCAAGTTTATTAATTCAGGTTTATAAAAAAAACTTGGTCTATAGTTCTCTTATGCTTTTCAAAAACACTGATGTTTCTGAGGCTGTTCTGTAAATAGTTTTCTACTTAAAAATAAGTATTGCAAATTCTGATGTCTTGTCCCTGTTGAGTCAGCCAGCCAGCTTGAACTAATGTTTTCTAGAGATCGTGGGATTTCCCAAACTGAATAAATACCACACATATAAACACAAAACTGCCTGGCTAGCTCAATATTGTTATAACTAAGATGATGCCGTGTCACCAACTCACTGGCACAGCTGATGGCTTTTCAGGTTATAAGTTACCTTTGAAATAAAGAACAAAAATGTTTCAGATAGTTTGTTAAATTTTACTTCCAGTGTGCTGTGTGTGTTAAAGTTTACTTCCAGTTTGCTCTTAAATATTTATTTACATATTATATATTTTCAGGATTGTTACAAGTTTGTTACGAGTTTTTCTATATAAACTTTATCTAATTTTATGCATTTCTTAATTAAGCTATACTGGAAATCTAATACACAAACACATATAATATCTTTCAGGGATACAGCACCACAGACTGAATGACAAACAAAATGCTTTTTCAGTAAGTGAAGAAATGCTCTGATATGAAAATAATCCTAACATATATAATAACATATTAATACAGCATGTATGTGTCCAGTATAGTGAAGTCATATATGCTCCTACAGTACAGCAGCATCAATCACATGATGTCTCTGCGGAACAGCAGCAGCTAGTTGTTTACAAGCGCTGATGCATTTGGGACTATTTGTAAAAATTGAATTGCATCCTGTCCATTAAAAGAACAGTTGTTGAAACAGCTGTCGATAAAGTCCATGCTGGATCTCTGCCATTTAGTAGGTGATGCTGTAGAGCTGTTTGAGGCACTGTCCTCCAAAGGCCTGATGTTTCCACGGCTGGTGCACAGCATATTGCTGCAGCGTTTCCTGTTATCCAGAGAAGGTGCCCAGTAGCTGTGTAAGGAACTCTCCAATTTGTATCCGCTAATGGACATGATTTCTCTCGCCTCCTGTCCACCCTCGGCCAGCTTCTGGATGGTAGTGCCCCTGATACTATGAATTGTGTAAATCACTGATGTGCCTGCCTCTTTAGATATTCGTATGAGAATAGAATTTTAGATAGGTATGTTTAAAACAATGAAACTGGGCACAGTTCACTCCCCAGATCTTCAAACATAGCCCCTCTTCTGCTTTGACAATCCCTTTTATGATGGTTTTTGTGTTTTTTTGTTTCCTTGTTGAAGGTGAGTATCACATATTTGGTACCTTAAGGTAGAAATAAAACAGGAATCATTAGGCAAGTTTGACCATGTTTCTTCAGAACACCTATTATTATTTTGTTATTATTATGCTATTATGCAAGACTTTATGAGTCTTTTAGCCTCTTTGATGTTGCTCTTTAATTAACCCACCTGTTGAATCTCGTTTTATTATGAAAGATTGTGGTGTAAGTTTCCTCATACCCTCCTTTCATCTCCTCCCCAAAATGTAACTGGATGTCGAACCGCACTTTGTTTACCAGGCCCTGTGGTGTGTTTGGGTTCATTGCCTCTGAGTTCCTAAATATTATCAGGTCCTATCCGGTGATTGTGGGATGATTTTCAGTTTTGTCATGGCCTACTCTCCTGAGAAACTTTATGAGTCCACTAAAGACATTATTTGACGTAGTGAACTCATTGTCTTGCATGATACACCATGCCCGACTAAGAGGAGGGTCGTTAATAAAGCAGTTAATGCCAGCTCTCAACCTGACGTAGCTACTAATGGAGTAGTACTGACCCTGGTTATTTCTAATTGAACCATAAAATTAACGGAGAATCCTGTTGAGATCATCTTTTGTAGTAGTTGCAAAATCCACAGCTTGCTTAGTGTTTTTCAGATAGTCCTGGAAACACTTGACAGCCTAAGAAATTGATCAGGACGCATTGGCTTTGTTCCTCGACTTCTCTAATTGATTGAGCTCTTTGACAATGCCACATATCTCTAGTTTTTTGGTTTTGTGTTCTTCTCATCCTCTTCCAACCATTCATCAAAAACTAAGTCCACCATAAATTGAAATTAACCACAAAATGATCCATTTTGTATCAATATTGTAGGCTACTGGTTTTTGCTCCAGCTCTGGCTGAGCAAAAAATGTTGCTGCAGTTACAATGTTGCCATGGAAATAGTGGAGTAATATTTTTAGTGATAAGGCATTTTTCATTTGAGCACAGCTAGGTATGCTGTCATACTGATTTGAGCACATTCTAAATGTCCAGATGACCAATCAGATTCCTTGGTCGGAACTGTGTGATGTATAATTAAGCAATATTACGCAAGAGGGTGTGCTTTGCCATCATTGTTACATAAAATAAAGCCAGCAGAAACATCAGATAGGTCGAACCACGGTGTTTAACTATATATCTTCAAACTTTACAGTCACAACTGAAAATGACAACAGAAAAGAACAAGTTTGCCAAGTTCACTTCAAATCAACCACCAGTCGTCTATCTGGAAGTGACTGTTGTTCTTAGCGCAACGTCACGGTCTGTAGTTCTAATGAATGGTGGAGTAATATTTTTAGTGATGAGGCTTTTTTCATTTGAGCACAGCCAGAGCCGTATAAAGAGATCTTTTTATAAGGCTCTGAGCACGGTGAGGTGTGCTGATTTGAGTACGTTTTAAATGTCTAGTTGAGATTGCTTGGTCGGAACTACGTGTTGTATAATCTGGATTTATCTTCACTATTTTTAACAATGGGGGTGCTACACACATTATTTTAGGAAAAGTCAAAAACTGGGGGACTTGAATATTTTATTAAAACATAATAAAGTACAGTTGGAAAACCTCCACAGGATAAAATTTGAGCTAAAATTAGTTACTTGTGGCGGTTCTAGTGTTAAGCATCTATAGCTCCATGACCAGTGAGAACAGCCAAAGACACCAGAATGGCTTCTAAATGGGCTTTGTGGTCAGGTTGCTTTGTCAGCTGCTGTTTCCAAGGTCAAAATTTAATTTCAAGAATTTTAATCTTACTCTAGATCTAAGTGTGTGGAAATCTCCTTTAAATCTCATGTCAACTTGTTTAAAATATTTAACCTCACTGATTGTCTTAACAAGCAAAAGAACTGAGTAAAAACATAACATGTATAAGTTATCTTAAAGTTAAAAAGAAAAGTTTTTCTGTTGCCGTGACACTGTTGTAGATCCAGACTCATCTGTATGAGTGCATACTCATGTTTGGACTGGGATTCAGGCAGGGGCATGGATGTAGATGTGTAGGTGTGTGTATAAATTTCATTTATTGTATTTGTACATTACTGTGTTGAATATGTACTGGCTGTGAAAACAAAGCTCCTTCTGGGACAATAAAGACTATCTTTTTTTAAAGTTTTTTTTCTTTACCAAATTTATACCCATGGATGAGGATGAGAATTGTGGAAAAACCTTCTTATTATTTCTTTTTTTACAGACCATATAGTGGTTATATTAGTACTGGTGGCTACTAGAACAGTGGCTCTGTAACCACATTACACTACTTTTTGCTTTGTTCCCCATGGACAAGACACGGTAACACTTGGACGTAAGCATTTGTAGTTTCAGGGGATTTGCTGAAACCACTGATGCTGCTGTTTTTCATGAGAGGACAGTCTCGCTCATACCAAGTCTGATGTGATATTGACTTTTACATTTTTGGTCATTCTTGGTTTCCCTGATACATCTGCATAGTGTCTACTGCCTACATTAAAGGTTCTATATGTAAGAATTCTTAAGCAATTTTCATGTATTAATTGCTTTTGTTTTGCCAATGAGTGAACAGGTTGTAATGTAACTAAAAAAATGAGACCTTCCACGACTTCTTCAATTGTTTATAAAAGTCTGCAGACTGATTTGTACGTGAAAATCCAAAGGATATGCGCACTTGCTTTGCCTCTCTCCTGCTAACATCATCAAACAACCGGAATAACAACGCAACACAACAAAAACTGTGCTATCTGAGTAGAAACACCCTGCAGATATTAGCTCTCCAGCTAATGAGACAGCTAGCTGACTCTGTCGACCACAACACATTTCACAACAAAATACCCCCGCAAACACAAGTTTCCCCACAGTGCATTGATCCCCCCAGCCACAACACATTGATCCCCTCAGCCACAGTGCATTGCTCCCCATCCATAGCACATTGATTCCCGGCCACAGCAGGTTGCTCCCTGACCACAGCTCACTGATCCTACCGGTGTTTAGTAAACACAGTTGGTAAAAAAAATAAAAAAGGTTTGTGGGTCAGGTCAGGTTCAGGTGGTTGGTTGGTTAATGCATATTTTTGCGGGGTGGACAGTTTGGATTGGCTCTCACTGGCCAGCCACCACAGCTCAACAGCAGACTGTGTGTGTGTTTGTGTGTGAGCGAGTGTGTACATATACAGCAAGGGGGGCTAAACTGAATGGGAGTGAAAGATGTTTTATCTTATTATGAGAAGTCTAAGCGAGGAAAAAGACATCACCTGCAATAATATCGCACTGCTGAGTGAGCATGTAAGCAAGTGCGAGCAACAGGATGTTGACTGCGGCCACCGGTGTCACTAATGAGAGGGAATTTCTGATTCTTACAAATAGAACCTTTAAAAGTGAAGCAATTTAAAAATGTTTGGAAAAGCCCTGATTGAGGAAAATAGAATCTGCATCACAAGTTTTATTTGCTGTCTTTCTATGACATTGCTGTATGTATGGTATGGTGTAGTATGTGGTATGATATCTGTGGATGTGCTGAGGCATATCAAAATAGTTCAACCAACAACAGAACCATAAAGATAACATCAGAAAAATGCAAAATGAGCACAAATGAGGTCTATGTATGTGATGGTGGTTGTCCATGGGTCCACCCTGACATAAAAGGTTGTGGAGAGGACCAGCAAACATTTCTGACAATATTCTAAGAATTCATGGAGAAGGACTTATTTAGCTAGAAGGACATTCCTTTTATCATCATTCTGGGAGAAGTTGGAGGGAACATGAGTGTAATTTGTATTCTGGTGTTTTCCAGAACATGTTTGACCAAAATGGATCAGATAGTGAGTTGACAAAATTGGAGATGTTAATGAAAGTTTTCTGTTCTTCAGTCCTTCTAACAATGGTAAGATGTACTCCACCCTTCTACTCACTTCTAACTCTGAAGGTGGTTTCTCACATACAGCAGACCCTCAATGTGTTCTCTATTCTTGTGTTCTTGATATGTTCATTTTGTCTCAGACCACAAAGGAACAACGTATCAACCTGGCAACTCATTCTTAGCATGGATAAACACCCTTGTGGTGATGGGGTGATATTACTCCTTCACTTCACAGTTAAATTTAGATGAGTTATTTTACAGTGACAGCTGTGAGTGAATCAGCGGCATCAGGAGGCTTGACCCTGCTGTCACACACATGGGACAGCAGCTTTTAAGGATGCAGTACAGATAGCAAACGCTTTACTTTCACAAACTGAGTGTTCTCACTTAGTCCTACATTATTTACATTCCAGCTGGCTCATCTAGTCCTGCACGTATCCCATTCCCTAGCAAAGAATTTTCTTAACATGTGCATGTGGGTGGAGAGCCACCTCCATTATCAAAACACTAAATGAGAGAATAGCTTTTGGAAGAATGCTGTTTATCCCTCCAGTAGAGTTCCGCACACTCTGAGAATCTGTGATGAGGAGCACTGAAGCTCTTTTGGAGGCTGGTGGTGGAACATGTTACTAACACACTTTATGTTGTGATTTCATCTCATTTGATACTCATCTGTAGTATGGTAGTACTAAAGGTAGAAATACAACAATACATATTAAATGAAAAATAAAAATAATAATAAGATCCAGAAATAATAAACCTAAGTACATAGATAAGTCTATCATTTGGGTCTAACAATGGTAAGATATCAAGAAAAGGGGCACAGATAGTCAGAGTTGATGGGTTTGTTTTTTGGGTTTTTTTTCATGACAGAATAAAGTATTTTCTCAGGAGTACTATAGGATACAAGTTCATTGATCCAGTGTTTTCCAGTTTTTAAGTGTACTTTTTTTTCCTGCAGTGCCTGCAAGTATGCTAAAATACTTCTCATGATAAGTTATGTCAAGTGAGCTGAGATCACCCAGTGTCCCAAATTTAGGATCAAAGTCAATATGAGCTTTTGAGATTACATTGATTGTTGTGATAACATCTAAAGCCTCATGTACTGGACAGCTCCAGAGCCTGTGAATAAGAGTCCAGGTAACATTCTACATCTCTGACACATGGCAGAGACCCCACCATCAAGGTTGTTTAGTCTATGAGGAGTATAATATGTTCTTTGTAAGATGTTACATTGAATTTATTATCTGTGTTTGGTGGATATCAATACAGTCTGTGATTTTTCTAGGAGAGTACATCAGTCACCATAATCATAAGAACACTCCAGGTCATTGGTTACATTGAAGATCAATGGTATGCTGGGAGGTTATTAATAAGGGTGTTGTATATAAAAGATGTTAAGCCCTTTGTAGAAGTAAGTCTGGTATCAAGCAACCGAGTTTCCATGGGGGATTCCTTGGGTATATTAGGGAATGATTCCAACGATTGACCTCTAATCCAATGTTTTATTTGTAGGTACTTGAAAAGATTATGCCTTGGTAAATCAAATAATTCAGATAATTGGAGGAAGCTAGCAAACATGCCATTAATATATAGGTCACCAATCGTTTTGATACCTTTCCTAATCCAACTTTGCAGAATACCGTCATACCTCATTAAGAGGAGTGTTCACAAGTAACAATGCCATGTGCCAAAAATACCCATAAGAACCACATTTTTTTTGCAATCACAGAAAGTAGTAGTTTTCATTTCATGTTGCTCTATTTAGACCCATCTCATATCACTGTTCTTTGAGTGCAACCAGATCCACAATGGACAGAACTGAGAAGCTAGGTAAGGTAAGCTAGGCATCTATTATATGGATCAATGGGCACACGTTATTTGCTCCCTGCCTGTTTTTGACAAATTCAGTTTGATCTGCATGGATAATTTTAGGGATGACATGCCCCAGTCGTAACATGATTATTCAGAGTTCAGCAAGCTGAGGGGCCTATAGAAGTCACATTTTTGTTTATCTTTGCCTGGTTTAGGAAGCAATGTCATTGTCGCAACCTCCAATGAATGTGGCAATACTTGATTATCTAGCACTTTCTTAATCATGCTGGTAGAGGGGCCAGTAGTTTTTTGGAGAATTTTTCAGGATTCAACCTGGAATCCATCAGATTCCAGTGCCCTATTATTCAGTAATTAAAGAGTACGGTCTTGACCTGCTCTATGTGAAAAGTGCCTTGAGATGACTTCTGTTGTGATATGGTGCTATATAAATAAAGATTGATTGATTGATTGATTGATTGAGTAATATGTGATTTATTAGTGATAGCATGAAGCACCTCCTCCTCAGATATTCCAGTGTCAAGAGGTCTATCGTATCAATCTTGGGGAGAGGTCATCTATCCAGAACCTGTTTTATTTCAGTATTTTTAGCGTCATTGTTGGTTTTACAGTGCTTGATAATATTTTTGAATTCCAAATTAATATTTTTTGGTTCTTCTAAGCATCTAGAGTGGATATATTTTTCAGAATCTTCCTTCTTAATCTGCCATGCAAGTAGTTTACTTGTTTTGTTGCTGAATCCTGAGTTAGAGTATTAAGAGATTCAGAGGAGAGGTCCTGTTCTCGTATTCTAATATAATTTTGTAGTTGGGATAATGTTTCTCTCTTTATTTTTTTATGCCCCATATAACATGATATGTCCTCTCATACACGCCATAAGGGCTTCCCAAATATTGGAGTGAGAAAAGGATTTCAAGTTGGCTTCCAGAATTACATCAAAATGAGTATTCATAAAAGTAGTAAAGTCTGGATCTTTCAATAGGTATCTCCTGAATCTCATCTATGAGAGGCAGACTCAGGTGGACCCAACTCTAGCTCCATCGTCATGGGATCCTGATCAGAGTAGATGGGAGCAAGCTTTAATTCTGGATAAAATTGTCTGTGAGGTCAAAAACATATCAAATCTTGAGTAGGTATTGTGAACAATAGAATAAAATGAGTAATATTTTTGATTTGGATGGTGTGATCTCCATACATCACTTAATCCTAATTCTTTCATTCTTTGATTTAGGGCTATTGCTGATTTGGACAGTGAGAGTGATTTAGGCAGGGAACAGTCCATTTATGGATTTAAAACAGGTTAAAGTCACCTCCAACAATGCACTGGCCTTCAATTGTGGCAAGTTTCATAATTGAGTTATTAAAGTATGTTGGGTCATCGAGGTTTGGGCTGTACAAGGATACAAGTGTTATCTTATTCAGAATTATTACACAGTCTATGAGAACAAATCTGCCACCCCTATCTTTTCCCATGGAGTTAACGTAAATCTCAGGTCCTTGTTAATAAGCAATGTTACTCCTCTCACCTTGGATGAAAATGAAGAATAAAAAACATGGCCCATGTAGCTTCATATGTTCTAGTTTAGTGAGATGGGTCTCTTGGTTGAAAGCAACATTGATGGATTGTTTACTTAGATATGTTAGGGTTAGGGTTGACTTTCTTTCTCTTAATTGGAGAATTAATTCCTCTGACATTTACCTGCCATGTTTATATTACATAAAAATGTACAGAGAGAGCATGAACCCCATATTCAAAAAATAAAACAAAAAAAACTTATTCTGGACATTAATTGTCTGTAGGGTGTGACTTATTCTTCTTCTACTTCACATCAGTCAACCTCATGAATGCATTTCTGGAGAAAGGCCTTCCAGCAACTGGGATCATAATGAAGAACATGGTGCAAAACCTATGTCAGCTAACTGGTGTCAATCAGTTACAACAAGAAGGAGCTGGAGTATCCATGATAGTGGTCAGATGTCATCCTGAACTGGTCATCACAAAATGGTACAATAACAAGCCAGTGCTAATGGCCTCTACCATACATGGGAAAGATCCTGAAGATGTACGCACAAGATGACCCAACAAAGACAAAGCACACATCCAGGTGAAAAGACCAGCAGTCATCAGAGGATATAATAGGGGGTTGAGTGGACTGATCACATGTTGAGGTTTTACAGAATGTCATGCAGGACCAAAAGATGGATTGCACCTCACTTCTTTGAGGTTGCTATCATAAACTCCTGGGCCCAGTACAAGTCTGACAGCAAAATTCTGAACCGACCTGCAAATAACAGCTATGAATATCTGGACTTCAAACTACACCTGGCTGAAGAGCTGTTGGAAAATCCAGAACTTTACAACAGTGCAAATGAAGACAGCTAAGAAGAATATGAGACACCAATGGAAAGGAAGATTGCACAATCAGAGCCTGCCAGAAGTATTGGGCTGTAATCGTGCAGGAAGATGCAGAAATCAGGGTTGTAGAAGCAAGACATACATGAGTTGCAACAGAGGGAAGATGTTCCTCTGCATTGCCAAAAACTGGAATTGGTTCCTGGAATATCATCACTAAAAACAAAACTCAAGACATAAAATAAATAAATAAAAGACAAAACAAGTTTTTAGTTCAACAGAAGCTCAGTCGATTCAAAGATGAAAAAGGTCAAGAACTTAAGTTCAGCTGTTACATACCTGAAATACATAGCAGCAGACTGTTTTTAATCTAAAGAATTAGAAAATCACAAAAAATATATTATATTTTTCTTTGGTTCTCAGTAAAAGAACTTGACTCACTGTTAACATTATCAGTCATGATATTCTAATACAATGTGAAGCACCTTTTTCCACTTTTGAAAAAATAATACATAATCATAACACATAATAACCATAATCACTAACTTTTTTTTATCTGCCAGGAGGAGGATGCCCTTTACAGAGGCACCTCAACCAGCCACGCTTAAAGTACAATTCAGGCACAGAACTGTCTGTAAGAGTAACTTAACACCAAGATGAACTGCAGTGTTTCACTGACTTCTTCTGGTCGGAAGGTTCAGGTCTATTTGCACCCCTGACCACACCCAACAGTGATGTCACCATATACTGACAAACCCTGCAGAACACTTCTACATCACTGTAACAGGGTGAGAAGAGGTCAGCAAAAACAAGATTTCCAGCTGCTATTTAGTTGCTCTTTAACATATTTCATGATGCTCGAGCAGCAACACAGAGGCAGATAGTAGTGTTTTCACCTCTCTGTCTCTAATGAGCTGATCTTATGTCCCATCACAGCTGAATATTACATTATATTGGTTGGTTAGTTTGTGTGAAGTGCTTCGTATGGGGCCAGACCTACTACTTTGCTTTGCCAACATTTGGTGGTGCTCTAGGCTTTAGAATAAGATGTTTACTCATTAAAATCTTCTCAATTGTTCTCTCGCTGAGCACACTGGAAAACAAATGATTCTCATGAATCACCTACAGTAGCCCACAGGGAACAGCACTCAGATTCACAGGTGAACAGTTGACAACTTAATGAAAGAAGAGTGAATGGGGTGAAATGCAAGGGCAGCCCTAATTATCAGTGCTATTTCTGGCCCCTCTATTTTAGTTGATATGAACTTTTAAGGGCATTTTTGTCACAATCCCTTTAATCTTGCACACACACACACACACACACACACACACACACACACACACACACACACACACTACTACATGCAACTACATCCATGAGCCCAGCTACGTCCGTACAAACAGTGATACATATGACAGTCAAGCACTGAACTTCAAATACTCTATTGACAGTGGATGCCAGTCTCAACATACACACAAAGCAAATGTAACTAATGAAAACAACTGATGGACAATAGTTTTGCAAAATAAATAACAATCTCTAATAAAATGTTTTTAATGTAGCAATCTAATTGCGTCACACGTTCATCAGAAATTAATAATTTATAACAATGTATTTTAATAACATTAGTGATTTCTATCATTTAGACATGCAAAATCCAGTGGCATCATCCGGGACCTACAGGATGGACACAAAGCTTTGGCACCGCACTCACAGCTGTTGTGTTCACTGTTGTTGTCGACATGAACACACACGAGACGCAGGAGGTTTTCTGAGAATGATACACATCCAGAGAGTTTTGGAGTTGGTTTAACACTGAATATTAAGGGGAAAATGGAAGAAATTTTATCAGTGGTATTCACCCTAAGCCACAGAGAAAAATTCATTAATTTACATTCAGTGAGTGGGAGCTTGGGAAGTGATAAATGCATGTAAATATCAGAGCTCATTTGCTTATACATGATCACTATAATCCTTTAAAATGGCTTGAGTACCTTTAAGAAAAAGATTATAACCAACCTCTGCAAAATAAATGATAAAAAACATGAACCAAAATAAATTAGTAAACTTGACTTTTGGTATTACACATTTGAAATATTTGGAGCTCTTCAATGTAGAACAGGAATCACAGTTCTCCTACTACCTTGATTGTCTGGTTTGCATTTGTATAGCTTACAGCATCATCATTTCCAAGTGAAAGCTGACTTTGCTGTGGTAGCAGGAGTTGTGAGGGACTGTGGTAATAACCTGATTGGTTATAGTAAAGAGAAGAATGTGAGATGAGTCTGAGACCAACCTATTCGTCAGAATAAAACGTTGGCATTTTACGTTTCTGCAAACCATGGATGCGTTTCAATCTCTATGTTTTAATGTTGATCACATTTTAAGCTTTCGTGTGACATGTAACACCGAATTAAATGGCTGTCATCAGTTGAATAATCATGTTTTATGGTGTGACAATGCTGTGGTTAAGGTCCGGTTAAGTTTAGGCACAAAAACCACTTGGTTAGGGTTAGGAAAAGATCATGCTTCGGGCTAAAATACCCGGTTTTGTTGCCAGAAAAACGGCTACAAATGTCCCAACGTCTCAGTAAAAATACCAATGGTATGTATTGTAGAAATGTTGATATGCCACATATTAAATGCATTGAAACATACAGATTCCACATATCCATGGTTTGCAGAAACGTACAATGCCAACATTTTATTCCGGTGACTAGGCTGCTGAGACTTTCACGAGACAAATCTGAGAAGTGTCATCCTAGAGATCCTATCATTGTCCCCTCTTGTCTGATTTATTTCTTTTAAATGTCCAACTGAGCTTTATGTGGCCAGTAAAAACACAACTCACAGTCCTGTTATCCTGCCAACAATGCCAATTTCTGTGGCCGATGAAGAGGTTTGCTACAGACAATGCCACCTAGGAGAGAGCCTAGGACTCTTGTATGTCCGTCTTAACAGGAGTGAGCAGTAGAAATTACCCAAACGAGACAGAATCCAGTTGAATAATTTATTCACAAATGATTCGATAAATATGGATGTACAATGCAAGGTTATTAAAACTAGCAATCTAAAACCAAGGCTTTGTGTAAAATGGTAAAAAAGTAAAAAGATTAAAGTCCAATAAATATAGGATAAAAGGAATTAAGTCTCTTTTTACAGTACAGAGTCTCTTGCCAGTCCGTCACTGTGTCCAATTATCCAGCCGCTCCACCAACATGCCGCCCTCTCCAATCCACTTTTAGCTCCGTAGCCATCTTGTCCCTTCCGCTGCTGCCCCACACTCACGCACCACTGCTGCTGCCTAGAAAGTAAAAGGAGGAAACCACTGATGGGGAGCCAACGCCTGCCCTCACTCCAGTCCTCGCCCACCCCTGTTTCACTGTACTTACACCTTGTCTGGACAGCTTGCCCCAGCTGTCCAGAATGTGTGTAGCTTGCCAGAGTGAGTATAACTCGTGGCCTCAGCTCCTTGGACTGCCCTTTGGCTCTGCAGCTGCATCTGCCTGTTGCGCTCTGTGGCTCTGCGTCCCGCTCCATCTTCCTTGTGTTCTCCTGCAGCAATGATGGCTTTCTTTGTCTGTGCTCCCACCCCGATTACCTCCGCACGTTGATTACCTCCACACAGGTGTGTTCTATTTTATTGATGGCTGTGGCCAAGTGAAAATCACAACAGAAACTACACACACACTAGAATTCAACATAATACATGCAAAAAAGTTAGTAAACCATACTAAATGTATATAAATAATCATAATTAAACCCAAGACAAAATAAGCAAACATAGAAAACTGTGACCTTAATGCAGACACAGAGACTTTCTCTGCATACAGGTTATCGAGAGCAGCAAAGACCTTAGCAGCTCTATCTCATTCGTCCTCCTCTAAAACACTGATTTGCCTCTTAGCCAGCCCAGTTAGTGACCCCATTAAAATCCTAACCTTTTGTGGTTCAGTCAAGTTTTGTGTGTCTAAAAAGCCTTGCAATTGCTCCTTCCATTCCTCATATTTTAAATCACGATCATGTCCTTGAAATTTTGGCACCCAAGGTGCACCAGGGTAGATAGGCATCATCATTTTTTAATTTTTCAAAGAGTCCTATTGGGTAAAAACACTGCACACAATCCTGTTATCCTGTCGACAACGCCAATTTCTGTGGCCAGTGAAGAGGTTTGTTACAGACAACACCACCTAGGAAAGAGCCTAGGACTCTTGTATGTCCGTCTTAATAGGGGTGAGCAGAAGAAATTACCCAAAGGTTGCAACTCAAAACACAGCAACCCAAAATATAACTGCAATAATAACAAATTAAGTCAATAACAGGCTACAACCTCACATATATATGAGAAGGTAGCATGAGCAATATTTCAGAGATATGAGAAACAATCAAGAATTTAATTAATTAACTAGTACTAAGAATCAGAATCAGAAATAATTTATTGATCCCAAGGGTAAATAGGGTTATATTACAGCTGCTTACATTCTAGAAGAGAAATATATATACGCACAGAGAAATTATAAGAAAAATATAAACCACAGTGAATGCGAAAGTCATCTTCCACAAGCAGCCAGAACTCCTCCGTTAAGATGTTAGCTGAGTGGTTTTATTAAAAAAAATTAAAATTAAAAAATTAAAATTAAAAAAACAAAAACATCTGATTGACAAGAGCCGTGACACTGTTTACATAAAAGTTTCAGCATTTATTACAGCTGTTTGTCATCTCAAATCTTCCGATTGCTACTCTGACACTCACTTTTTGTCTGGCTGCTGAGCTCCTGAAAAACTCCCGAGCCGGAAAGGGTGTTGTGTTACTATGACAACCTGCAACCATGTCATGTCAATTGCGACTACCTGCATATTGACAAAGTTTTTTAATATGGAGATTTTGATATTTATTGCTTATTTATTCTGTTTTGTTATGTTCAAAAATGTAGGCTATTACAGGAGGTAGAGCGGGCTCAGTGGGTCGTCCACTAATTGGAGGATCGCAGTTCGATTCCCAGCTCCTCCAGTCCACATGCCGATGTGTCCTTGGGCAAAATACTTAACCCCAAATTTCTCCTGATGGCTGTGCCATCAGTGTATGAATGTGTGTGAATGGTTTTTTCCTCTGATGGGCAGGTTGGGACCTTGCATGGTAGCCCCTGTACCCATTCAGCGTATGAATGTGTGTGAATGGGTGAATGTGATTTGTAGTGTAAAAGCGCTTTCAGTGGTTGGAAGACTAGAAAGGTGCTATACAAGTACAGTTTTTTCTTGTGGTGAATCATAATTAAAAACGCACAATCAAGGGCGAAATCTTCAGTTAGATATTGGGGGGACCGAGTGGGTATGGGGCAATAGACTTATCTTGGACTTTTACTCACTTAAAATAAAAATGTCCTGACAGCTCTGATGGAGCTCAGTATTCATCTGTAAGGCTGTTTTATGACAAACAATTCTACTGTATAAAGCTAGAATCTGTGTGTAACAGCTGACCTGTGTGGATGTGCAGCAGAAAACAGAACATTAATTGATCTGGGGCCAGATACTCTTGCCATGCCATTTCCCGCACATAAACTGGTATTTATAATAGCAGAATGTGCAGTGAGAATGTGTACACCTTACATAATCTTCAAACCAGGGGTATATGTTTTTCTAAAGCGATCTGCTGGCGTTGTGATGAGGTGGAGATGAAATGTAAGCTGAGAAACTGAATAATTAAGTAAAACATTGTTTAGGTTGATAACTAGCAGCACTGATTGTGTGATGTTTTTTAGAGATTTCTAAAATGCCAATCAAAGGCACATTTATTAAGGTAACATTGATTAATTACTTTGTGTGATTAATTTTATCATTATTTTAATTCACACAGGGGCCAACATTTTTGTTGGCTTGCCAAGCATGGTCGCCATTTTGTATTGATTACCCTACATAGAGATAGACAGACGCTGGACTGCTCACGTGTGCCACTTGGTGGTTGTTGGTGCACACTCCAGCTACTCCTGGATAAATTATTTCACCCCCTTTCACTGCTGCTGCAGCATTACCACGGTATTACCACATCAATTGAAATGGGTGACATCTGTACATAGTGGAGTTTCTGACCACTAGTGGTAGTGTAGACCAATTAATGTTCAAAATTTTACAAAATTTACAAAATTTTAGTCATGCATCTAGCCCATGCTCAAACAGACAACAGGCAACATAATGTGATGCATTCTGACAAGACTAATCAAATATGTGCAAGGGCAGACTCATGGTAGATTACTTTATAACACAAATGATGTAATTGATGTATGAGAATATATGAGAGAATAAAATCACTGTCACTGTGATAACTTTCCAGAATTGTTCATTCCTGCCTCATAGTTTTACAAACCAAAGATTTGTCTGCAAATGTTTTATATGGGAGGTAGGGGTGTGCCCGAATACAAATACGTTATTTGGCAAAGCACAAATTGTGTTGTTTTTCTTTTACAAATATTTGTTTCATACAAATATTTTAAAAGTTATTTGTTTTCCGGAAGAAAAAAAAAAAAGTCAAATACCAGCACACCCTCTGCTCCGCTATTACGTCTATGCGCAGTTCTCAACGAGGGGAGTCACATCCACCGGCTACATGACGCACATTTCCTTATTTTGACATCACTCCCGGAGTTGGGGGTGTTCCCCAGAGATAAAGTGGAGCTACTGACACATGCAAAGTGCTCCCAAGGGACTCTTTATAACCTGTTGTTTCCCATCTCCTTTCCACAAAGTTAGGTTGTAAGGTAGTTTATTCATGAACACTTATTGTAATGCTTTAATTTTCTAAAATTAAAAGCGTATTAAAAACAAAAACAAAAACAGAAACAGCATTTTTAAGCCTCTATCCACTTTTATTCAAATACAAATAATTTTGCTGCCTTAACAAATACAGATACAAAAACAAATACTGGGCCCTCTGCACATCCCTAATGGGAGGATATGCTTGTCAGAAGAAAACTTCACAGTGTGCCTTAACTAAATATGCTGACTGTTTTTCCGGTCAACAGTACACAAATCACAAATTATTCTGTTGATGTTTTAAAACTCATCATAGTTTACAGTTAATTTTCAAAGCATCTACACTGAAAATCATCACTGAGTGTATGTTTAAGTAAAGAACAATCCAAACCAAACCAAAATAATACACTCCTGCAGAGTGTGACATTAGCTCCACACACAGTACTGTGTGATTTTTTAATAAGCACACTGGTTTGTGTGGACTATCCTGTTTATACCATGACCACTTGCCACCAATTAAACAATAACTTTTGACTATTCATATTTGGGACAATGCACTATTTAAATCCACTTTGTGGTGTTAGTATCTTTGTCAGCCTTTTGCATTCATCTCTACAGGTTTTTAACTTCTTGTTATAAAATTGTAGTCTCCATGTTAGAGCTCAGCTAAATCATGAGCCGTGACAAAGCTTCTCCAGAGCAACAGAAGACATTCTATAATCATTTTACAGGCTGAGTAGTACTAACCATGACTACTCTGACAATTATGTAAAATCTGTGGAATTTCCCTTTAATATCAAACACTACAAATGCTGCATCAGAATCATGTAGTTATCTGAAAATAATGAACACCCTTCAACCAACTGGAATCCAGTATCCTCCACTGTCATGGTCCAACAGGTCTGATCACATTTTCAGCCCATTTAAGAATATTATGAGAAATGATGACAGTTCCCAGCAGTTATCCCATTGTCAGTGACTGAGTCTGACACATGGCCAACAAACCCTTCAAACCTCTCTTCTTTCAGCTGAAGTCTTGGCTGGCTCTCTTTATTGTTTGCTCAGATCTTTTCTACTGATTTATGCAGCAGCTTGAGTCAAGTGCTGCCATTAGTTCAGGCCTAGTGCTAGCTCCACCTCATTGACGTGCTTAAAGTTCCTCCATCTCTGACTGATCTCTTAGCCAAACATCATTCTGCAGATGGCAGTAGTCAAGGATCGCCCTAGGAGGGGTTTCATGCTCAAATACCTGCTTGATGTGGATTATTTTGTCACTCAATCTGTTTTGCTGGATGATAGGTAGAGTGTAGAGAAAGAGGAGATATCATAGAAGTAATTTTTTGCAATTATTCAATTTTCAGCCTGTGAGCGGCACTAGAGGGTGGTTTAGAGTATTTGATGCATTTTAAGCCAAATCAGATATGAAGAGATAAAGGGAGAATGTGTGGGTGTTGACAGTTAGCCATCCGATTTGTAAGGAAATCCATTTCTGCCAGGAAAAAACTTATGGAAAGTTACTGAAATATTAGAAATATAAAAAATACTCTTACTGTAAAATACTAATACTGTCTGTAACAAACAATACTGATCAAATTCTAAGTCCATTTTTTTATTTTTAAAGTCAAAATTATGAGATACTAAGCAAATTTTACAAGCAAAATCTTAGGTCATAATATAATGTCAGTGACTTAATTTAGACTTGGAAGTCAAGTTATTGACTTACTATCTCATAGGTTTGACTGCATATTACTGTCATCATTTTGATATTTTCATTTCTAACTACTTTGTTCTTTAAATGGGATTACATATATTTGTTGTGAAGTAATGGCTTGCTCTTGGTAAGTCAAAATTATGAAGTACTAATTCAAGTGAGATACAAATTGAATATTATGGGATGCTAAGTCAAAGATATAATAAGTATGATGTTCTATCTCCTGTGTGACTTAGTATCTCATAAATTTGGCTTAATGAGTTATAATTTTGACATATTCAGAGAATTTTTGTTCATTTCATCACTCTTCTTTTTCCTGTTAGAAATGGGATTCCATAAATTTGCCTAATACATGTTGCTCAGCATGTCACTTTGAAACGTGTGTAAAACGGTGCAGCTGTTCTGCTGCAGACATTTCTCTGCAGGTCATGGGCAAATGTCAGATTTTTGGAAATACTGAGAAGGTGTGTGGCTGGACTGTGTCACATACCAAGGAAGACAATTAGCATGGTTAAATAACTGGTCTCCTTTTGCCTTGTTGGGATTTCACAGTGCAGTATTTAAGTCTCTGAACTTCAGCTCTTTAAAATGAATCTTGTCTGGTTAGGAGGGAGAACAATTTACAGTAGCAACAGGAATGGACAACTGGTCCAAACAGCTGATACTTTCTGCACTGGAAATGCTGTGAAAAGGTTCTTTTTAGTCATTTGTCAAAGGGCAGAGCACAAAAAAGAGGACTGCACAATTGGAGCAGAGATGTCAGAAGTTTGCTCACAGTTTCTGCACAACACCTGTCACATGAAAGAAAGAGGAAATATCATGACCTCAGATTTGTGATTTTGTGAAGAATCTGCTCTGATGTGGGTTTGAGAATTAAGAAGCCTCTGATAAGAGAGGATATAGACTTCAAATAACAATGTCTGCTAACCCACATCTTCATCAGGGATTTTCATATTTTATTTCTTTCTTTCCAGAACAGTTTATGGTAAAGTTAAATTTCAGTTTGTACATATGGTGGTATAATAAGTATAAATCCCCATATGGTACATGATGTTTTTATAGAAAAAAATAAACTGGCCAATAAAAAGTTAAACCCTGGCTGGCAACAATCATCAATCAGTGACTATAAGAAAGACACACATACATTTCAAGCTCTGGGGTCTATTCCAGAAAGCAGGTTTAACAAACTCTGAGCCTAACCCTGAACTCTGAGTTGGTGAACTGTGAGATGGTAAACTCGGAGTTTTGGTTTCCAGAACAGCTGATCAGAGTCAGTTCAATCAACTAGTCTATTCACTCTGAGATAAGTGCATGCATGAGGAAAGTAAAAAACCATCATCGATGGAGCTCCGATACTACGATTCACCATGGCAACAGACAAATAAAAGACAGAGCCTTCATTTTAATCCAGCGGATGTAGACACATTAATTTCTGTCTATGTTTTGTCTTCAAAATACAGCAGCAATGACAGAATCTGAGTCAGAGTGAGGAAAAGAGTTAAAAAGGAAACACAATAAACTTTTATTCAGCGTAATCCATTAATTCATCATTTAACAGGCTTGAATTTCCATAATGGCTGATGAAGTGGTGGAATCTTACTAGATATTAGACTATACATTACATTTTAAATATATTTATTCAGCTTTGAAGGGGACAAATCTCAGGGAGTAGCAACAAAAAATATAATTAAAATATAGTTAAAATATTGTAATATATATATATATATATATATATATATATATAGATAGATAGATAGATAGATAGATAGATAGATAGATAGATAGATAGATAGATAGACAGAAAATATAGGTCTATACATAGATCAAACAGAAAAGACATATGTTATATACAGACATGATTGTAAGCACATAGTCTGATCCAGTAATAATAAGTTTGGTGATTTGCAGTTGAAAAGGTGTCGAGGTTCAAACTGAGAGTACAGTTTTAGACATCTATTTGTATCTTGGCTCCACAGCATTCACTGACGATATTTCAACTACTTCAACAAATGTAGTAAATTTAAAGAGTCATTGAAATGCATTCAGACTATATGCAGCCCATATAAAAGACTCACTTTCAAACTACATTTAGTCTGCAGTCTGCAGGTGCACTACAATCAGCTCACTCAGAAATATGAACATAATCTCCAATATAACATGAAAACTATGATAGGAATGTTCAATCAGTATGACCAATCACATCATGAATGACTTAAACTTAAACAAACCAGCTTTCCCTAGCCGCGTCTGATCGAATGAGGCAGCACCAGAACTAGTCCCTCTCCATTCAGAATCGTCACGCACAGCAGTGTGCTCCCTAAAACTGCTTTTATGGAGCAGCACATCTGCTGACACAACAGCCTCAGCAGCAGTGGTGACCTTTTTCTCATTAATATGGGTTGCAATACGGCCTGGAAGCATATTTTTGAACTGCTCCAAAATAATCAAATCACACAAGTCATCAAAAGTAGCAACCTCGAGCAGCATCTGAAATGTTTAGTCAGATCTCTAGCAAATTCAACATATGTTTGCCCATTTCTCTTCTCCCAAGACCTGAACCACTGGCGATACGCCTCTGGCACAAGCTCCTAAGCCTTAAGCACAGCAGACTTGACTTTTTGGTAGCTAAAGCTATCTTCTAGGCTCAAGGATGAATAAGCTTCCTGCACCTTTCCAGTGAGAACCCACTAGAGCATTTAAGTGCAGTCCGCATCAAGCCAACTCCTTGCCTTAGCAACACGCTCAAACAATACAAAAAAAGCATCTGGGTCTCTCTCATTAACAAATGCAAATTATTAATATCAAATGGACACACACCAGACCTAGGCACTTGCCCGCTCTGATCCTCACTGGACCACCAGAGAGAGACAATGTCCCTCCAGTTCTAACTTCACTCTCTGTCTGCTGGCAAATCATCTCCACCTCAATTTGCTTTTTAACTTCCAACTCTTGTTTCCATTTCTCATGCTCCATTTGGATCAAGAGCAGCTCTTTTTGTTGCTCAAAAGTCAGCGCCTGTGTTTTAACAGGTATAGAAGTGACAACTGGAGAAAGCACCTCTGGGTCTGCTGTCATGACCCCCATTTCAACTAGATTTAATTTCAAAGCCACTTTAATATTTTCTTTGAGGCACATGTCCTCCACCACCACCGCATAGTGTTCAGAAATTTTAAGCAGCTGCTCTTTTCTTCCAATTGCAACCAGTCAACCTACCCAACTTTATGCTGATGCAGGCCCAGCAAGACACGGCGAAGAACCCCTGTGCACAACAGAGGCTACGCCCCAGCTGGTTTGGAGTTTCCCCACTACCTGAACACCAGTCCACCTACCTAAGTTCCCTCCTAGTCTTCATGTGGCTACTTGTGGTGGGTATTTATGCACTAACACCTGCTGGGTCAGGGGGGTGACTAGCAAACCAGCAACCCTCCCTAAGTCATGGATGTGCTCCCAAACAATGCTTCAACCACATTGGCCACAACACTACCAAGATCGCTCAACGAACCCAAAAGGGGAACGCCACTACAGCCTACCAGGAAAACTCTGTACCATTTTATCAGCACTATGCACACGAGGACCGACACCTGTCACCCGGCCCACCTGTTAACAACACAAACCACGACTTGGTCCTTGCACCAAAACTCTCCGCCCGAGATAAAATCTACAAATTCATATTTCCGCCCAAAATGTCCGAGCAGATCCTCCAACTTACCCTGTTCAGCCAGCCAAAATATGCTGTATCCTTTCCCTCAGTCATGACATCCCTCATAAATGAGCAGACAAATGCTTACCGCCAAAGTAAACAAAAGAACAAAGGAACCAGGGTGTGCCAAAGCAACTTCACATGCATGCACACCAACTGGCACTGCACACCAACTCAAGAAAACGTACACTGAAGGAACACACCGATATCCAGACCAACCCTCATAACACAACAAGTTTCTAACTAGACTGTGCAGCACACACGGGGTCAAGATGGTCGAGCCCCCATTTTGTCGTAACCCAGCCTTTAAGTCATGACAAAAATGGGAAAGGACACCAGATGCCAATAAATGCCAAATAGCTTATTGTAATAAAGTTAAAAAAGTGCAAAGTAACTTCAAGATGTGAGGTGCGTTAGTCAGTGACATCAGTAGTGTTCATGTGGATGAGTGTAGATGGTGTGGAGCAGGGTGTTGTGTAGAAAGTAAAACAAAAGGCTAAATATAACCAAAACGTGCAGGTGCTGGTGGAGAGAGAGAGCCATGCAGGAAGCTGGACCTTTTATATCCTGTGGAGCACTGGGACCAGTTGCTCCACATCTGATTGATAACCTCCTGCAACCAGCTCCTGCGGCACCTCAAAACAGAACAGTTAGACACTGTAACTGTAACGGCACTCACCAGCAGAGTAACTGACAGTACAGTCCAGCAGCCAGGGCCATCACATTAGCATGAGAGTCCTCTAGTCCTGTAGTATGCTAGTGAAGACATTTCTGTCTAATGGTATGTAATCCAGTAATAGGAATTCAAAAGTTATTAAGTAATGGTCTGATAAAATAGGATTTTCTGGAAAAACTAGTAAATGTTCAATTTCGACGCCATAAGTCTGAACAAGATTGAGGGTGTGGTTAAGCCAGTGAGTGGGTTTATTTATACTCTGAGAAGCCAATTGAGTCTAATAATGAGATACACACAGTACTAAGACTATCATTATCAACATCCACATGAATATTGAAATCACCAGCCATCATTACTTTATCTGTACTAAGGACTAAGTTTGATAAAAACTCAAGAATTCAGATAAAAATTCAGAGTATGGGCCAGGAAAACGGTACAATATAACAAATAGAATTGGCTGTAAAGTTTTCCAGGTTGGGTGAGAGAAACTAAGGACAAAGCTGTCCAAAGAGTTATAATTAAGTTTCAGTCTAGGGTTGATAATTAGGCTTGAGATGAAGATGGATGCAACTCCACCTCCTCGGCCTGTGTCTCAAGGAATGTGGGTATTAATATGACTGGGGGTAGTGGTTTCATTTAGGCTGACATATTCCTCATGACACAGCCAGGTTTCAGTGAGACAAAATAAATCAATACAATAATCTGAGACCATTGGACCATTTACTAATACGGTTTTAGATGACAGTGATCTAATGTTTAAGAGTCCACATTTAATTCTCCTATTTTGTTGTACTATTGCAGAGTTGGTGTTAATTTTTATTAGATTTTTTTATGAATGCAGCTCTGCCCCCTGGTCTCAACTCTGGGTTGTCATGGTTTTGGTCTGCTAATAAACTCAACCATATTTCTAGATATGAGAGCAGCTCCATCCAAACTGTCTCTCCTAATCAGACCAGGTCTTCCCCAGAAAGTTTGCCAATTATCTATGAAGCCCACATTGTTTGCTGGACACCACCTCGACAGCCAGCGGTTGAATGATGACATGCTGCTATACATGTCATCACTGGTCAGATTTGGCAGGAGCCCAGAGAAAACTACAGAGTCCGACATTGTCTTTGCATATGTACACAATGACTCAACATTCATTTTAGTGACCTCTGATTGGTGTAATCGAGAGTCATTCCTGCCAACATGAATAACAGTTGTACCATATTTAAACTTATCCTTAGCCAGCAGTTTTAAATTTGATTCAGTGTTGCTCACTCTGGCCCCTGGAATACATCTGGCTATGGCTGCTGGTGTTGCTAACTTCACCTTTCTCACTATTGAGCTGCCAATAACAGTACAGCTCATGAAACACCTGTATCTGATGGGTTTTGCCATAAACTGCAAAGGAACTCTACCCTTCCCTCCCAGTCGATAATCTACCAGGGAGTGCATCTGGATTCCTCCATCATGAGAGCAAAACTGTCCCCAGCCAGGCTGGAAGTGCTCAGCTCTCTGCTGCTGCACTTCATGCCTCACAGAGTAGTGACAGTGCTGTCTGTGCGCCTGCTAGGCATGATGTCAGCCAGTCACGTGGTCATTGTTTTGGGGTTTTATCATATGGGAAATCTCCAGAAATGTTTCGGCCATCTCCACCTCAACCCGTTATGTCACAAAGAAGAATGATAACTGTCCCTCCCTCCCTGCAGTCGGATCTGGAAAACCCCTCATGTTCTGTCAGGAGGGGTTCCCCCTGGGAGAGCTATGTCACATGTTTCAGTTTACACAGACGCATCTCTCTTCGGATGGAGAGGAATGTGTCAATCTTACTTTGGGAGGGAGGGGCATCCCTCCATATATACTGCCTGAAGCTGTCCATGGTGCTGAAAGTGCTGAAGCACTTCGCCCCACTGCTGATAGACAAGCATGTGGAGGTATGGACAGACAACATGACATGGGAGGTGTATATGAATTGTCAGGGTGGTGTTCACTCAACTCTGCTGCTGGAAATATTCAGATGCCTCCTGCAGCAGTCTCATG
This sequence comes from Thunnus maccoyii, assembly GCF_910596095.1. Taxonomy (NCBI): domain Eukaryota; kingdom Metazoa; phylum Chordata; class Actinopteri; order Scombriformes; family Scombridae; genus Thunnus; species Thunnus maccoyii. Next base: position 875,995 of record NC_056540.1, on the reverse strand, counting down.
CAAACCATCAAAGCAGTGTACATCCCAGGCAAACAGAAACAAGCCGTGAACCTGATGTCATGTGGAGGTCCCTCCCAAAATGAGTGGAGGTTGAATCCCACTCTCGTTCAAATGTTGTGTAACAGGTTTGGGAGAGCTGAGGTGGATCTATTCACCTATGACTCTCCATGAGCACATAAGACCATCCTCCACTGGGAGTGGATGCCTTCCCTCACTGACCATGACCCCAAGCTCTCCTTTACAAATTTTCCCCCAGTCTCCCTGATTCCTTGACGTCTAGCACAGATTCAGGAGGAGAGTTTAATAGTCATTCTGGTGGCCCCAGAAAACACAAGCACGTCATGGTTCCCAACTATGATACAGCTGCTAGCGGGGAAGGCACCGTCATGGCAACCCCCGCCCCACGGGGGTTGCCATGACGGTGCAATCCTACACTTTCCAATTATAGGCCAGCAGCTATGGGCCTGGCCCCTGAATGGGAGTACTTGGAGAGATTTGGTTTGCTCCCTGCAGTGGTACACACTACAATAACAATAACTTTCTATGTTATGCCATGTTAAATAAACAGAATTTAAAGTATTTAGTGAAGGAAAGACTCCCACTATCCTGCAAGAAAGCAGTCACATTGTTACTGCAGTCAAACAGTATCTCCAGCTCAGACAAGCTTGTTGTGGGTTTAGTCCAATCAGATCACGGCTCATTTTTAAACAGCCTCTCAGAACCAATCAAGGACTCTGCTCTTTCACCTACCGCCAGGTTGGTCCCGCCTACATTAGTTAACCCTTTACTGGTTGTATTTGAGACCTTTTTAATGAGAATGGATCATTGTTATTGGGTGAAAAAAAATCCTAATTGACGACTCAAATACTTTTTGGGCATAGTTAATGACTACCAAAATACAGCAGTCATGAATGCCCTATCATCTTTTCTACCCTTCCAGGTAGAAAACCCTTGCCTCACATCCATACAACTTAATAGCGTGGAACTAACGAGGATGAAGAATAACCAAGATATACTCTCAACTGGGCATTGGGTAACGAGAAAGAGTGGAGAAGGGTTCAGGTTTTTCAGTATGTGTGAGTGTGTGCATGTGTAACTCGTCCCACAGTCTCCGAGCTCAATCCACACAGTCCATTTTGTTTTCCCCCACAATCCCACATCCGTTCAGTTAAATCCAATTTCACAAAATTAAAAGAAAGACAACTCAAAAGTGTGCTCTGGGTTTTACCGCTGATCCCCACAAAACAAGCCAAACCAGAGATGCTAGCAAAGCAATACAGTGCATAAAATAAGCACAGCGGAAACATCAGATAGGTGGGACCACCGTGTTTAACTATATATCTTTAAATGTTACAGTTACAGCTGAAAATTACAACAGAAATAAACAAGTCTGCCAATTTCAAATATCCCTGCAATTCAAATCAACTGCTAGTTGTCTACCTGGAATTGACTGTTGTTGTTAGCGCAACATCACAGTGATTCGGTGATATGTGAAACGAACATATCATAACCCCAGAGTACAGGCGTAGCCCACTAAGATCCAGGCTCACTGGCTCCACCAACATCAGCTGAAGAAAAAGCTGGCTTAATTGGGAGCAGATCTCTGGTTACAGCGGTCTTATACACCATGGATGCAGACCTGAGAGGGGCAACTGTACAGGGCACAGTGGCACAAAATAAAATTTTCACAAATTCGCATGCACATGGGGATGAACCCAATAGTGACAGCTTTTAGAGGGCTACGCCTATACTCATAGAATCTGGGGTTACAATATGTAATCAACGTTTAATTTGACTTTGTGTGGTAAACACAATCTGCTGAGTGACTTTCCGCAACACTCCAGACTGCAGTCACAATCAATCCCCAGAAAGCCACCTCAGAGGAGATTTTAAATGCACACATACCACAGGAATTCTTATTAGAGGGATTGGTAAAAGTCTGTCTTTGTCATTCTCCTAATCCGTCAGCCCTATGCTCTCTCTTTCTCTTTCCCTCTCTCTGTTGTTATTTTAGTCTCCACTGCACTCATGCTGGCCTAATGAAGTGTGGATGAGCGCTATGGTGACTGAATCGCATTTATCATTGACTTTGAGTTTAGTTTACAGAGCTCTGAATAATTTATTATGTATGAATAGGGGTTTAGAGTCTATCACAGTTTGATAATGTATTCCTCCTTGAAGCCTCACCTGAATCCTGATGAAACGAGTGGAGCTTCTGCACACACATGCACGCATGCACGAACACACACACACACACACTGTGCATGGGCTGATGTGGCTGCTATACAGTAGGCTGACGTGTAGTGAAACAGATATGCCCTGACTCCTTCTTCATAGCTTCAGGGGAAACGTTTTTTTTTTTCACTGACCTTAAAGCATTTGACAGATGGTAACATACAGACAGAGGTAAAGTTCAACATCAACCCAAGTAAGAATCAAGTTTTCAATATACAAAACTGTTGAAATGTATGGTGTTGGCCTTCCAAAGTGTGGATTAGTGCAAATATTCCCTGCTAAAATAATGACACTCCCTTCAACTGTACCTCGTGTTTAGTGTTGATTAGATAAGTTTAAGTACCCCTCCACTCAAAAATGTGTTTTGCTTCCTGTTCCTTCACTGTGATGTTGTTCTTTTCACTGTGCAGTTTGTTTTCACATTCATCTGCTGAAGGAGGAAAGGGGCGGCTGTGGCTCAGGAGGTAGAGCCGGTCTTCCACTAATTGGAAGATTGGTGGTTTGATTCCCGGCTTCTCCAGTCCACATGTTGATGTGTCCTTTGGCAAGATACTTAACCCCTAATTGCTCCTGATGGCTGTGCCATCAGTGTGAGAATGTGTGTGAATGATTAGATGTCCTCTGATGGGCAGGTTGGGACCTTGCATGGTAGCCCCTGTACCCATTCAGCAGATGAATGTCTGTGAATGGGTGAATGTGATTCGTAGTGTAAAAGTGCTTTGAGTGGTCAGAAGACTAGAAAGGCGCTATACAAGTACAGTCCATTTACCATTTCTTGAGCACGAGCATGATTTGTGACATCACAACTAGTTTTAGCCAATCATGGTCCAGTGTGCAACTAACACATTAAGGGCCAAATCCACAAAGAATGGACTGCGTCCGCTAACAGCACTGTGAATTGCGTACCATTTGCACCCACAATCTGCTCTGTTTTAAGGTCCTATTCACAAAAAAATTTTGTGTTACTGATATGCCTGCGTAAACACACCCATAAAGTTTTGCAGCAGAGTGCAATTAGCCCTTGTTTTGCATCTGTTTGAGTGAGCAGAGCACTTTCCAGTGATTCAGGCTTTTCTCCATAATGAAAACTGCAGAGAAAGCCTCAAATGGCGTGTTTTTAATTTGCAGAGGTGTACATACACAGAGCTCTCCACAATCATAAACCAACTTATATGTATTTTGCTTCTTTTACTTCTCTAGTATTTCACATCTACAACATTTACTGGAATATCCATCAAAATAGGCTACAGCTGTTAGGCAGGTCTGAAATGTGTTAGATTAATGTCTGAATCTTACAATAGTGTTGTTCAGGTGTCACTGAATGAAGAAACATCAGTACTGATGTTCTGTTTGTTGCCCACAGCTGGCTGTGTGTCACAGCTGGCTGCAGCATCACACAGCAGCTGAAAAGTGTGTCTGAAAAGTGTTTCTGAGAAAGAGGCTGTGCGCATTTATGCACGGGGCACAGCAGCAGCAACAACAGCAGCAACTTCATTAACACTGGATCGGTCAGGATCTGATGTTAATTAATGTTCTGTGTTTTGCTACACATCTACACAGGTCAGCTGTCAGCTGGAATTGTTTGTAATAAAGCAGCCCTCATGGATGAATCCTGAGCCCCATCAGAGCTGTCAGGATATTTTTATTTTAAGTAGCTAAAAGTAGCTACTTGACAGAAGATCATCCTTGAAATCATTCAGTGTCAATTCAGTATCATTCAGTGCCTCACAAGCTTGAAGATTGTGAGTGAGGAGTGAGTGTGTGCGCAGTGTGCGCACAGTTAACACCAACTATCTGAACACGCTAATAGCTCCACCCCTACCACGTATGGCAATTAGTGCTGGTCTTTGTGAATTATACTGGTTTTGCAACAAGGCTTATTTGCATAGAAAGGGGCCAATTTTGCGCTGAATGTTGTCATGTAAAAAATCCTTCAGGTGGACCAATGAATCTTCAGGTCCTCCACAAAATGTAATTTCTAAAAAACAGTTAAGGTACCCGAAAAAAATCAGAAAACTAATTCAAACAAATCAAGAAATAGAAACAGGCAGTGTTCAGTGTAATAATAGATTTACTGTGTATCAAGTACAATACAAGTAAACCAAGGGCTGGTTCATGAAGCAGCACATTGACACCAAATCTGAGAGCTCTGTCTTATACACCCTGCTGAGTTCCTCCTTTTGTGGAGCTTATTCTATCTATTTTCTAGGGATCCTCCTCATTTTCAAAATCCTGGTATTTTCCACCATTAGTTACGGTTTTTCCCCAAATTTGGCAATCTGCCACAAATTACCTCACAGGTTAAGAATGCTGGCAATGATTCAACAGACACCATTAGATACCATTATTTCTGGATCAGCTTTTACAATAAAATAAAAAAGGTTGCCCATTTGGTCTTTAATGATTATTGATCACACATTCTGACCTTTAGTGAGTCATTGTCACAAGATTTACTATGACTAACAATCACAGGCGTCAATCTTTAATGAATCATTGTCATATGATGCATAATCTCATGATTGGTGACTCAACATCATACACTGGTGAGTCATAGTCATGCACTGGTGATTCATATATATACAATTTGTAATTATAAATTTATTGATCAAGAAAAATTTCCCACAATGTATGAATATTACCTCATTTACATACTAGCATATGGCACAGGTGCACTATGAGCGCTGTGGTGCTTTGTGAATTACACGCTGTCTTTTTGTCTCATTTGCACAGGTTTAGTAGCCACAAAAGCTGCAAATCCTTGTGTGGATTTGGCCCCAAGTGTAATGTGGAAACTTGAAGCGTCTGGTGAACGTACACTGACTTTATAGTGAAGTAGAAGACATCTTGTATTTTTCATTTTATATTTATATTTTCATAGATTCTGGATTTGTCAATCAAGTGGAAGGAGGAGATCCCATTTAAGAAACACTGTTAACAGGTTAGAGCGGCCACACTGCCCGCGTGAGACGCGCATGTCACACGAGGCTGCTGCGTCGCTTTATCTAGAGATTCGAGGTCTCGCCTATTTTCGCCGCATGATGCACACGGTTCTCAGCAGAAATAGACAGGGAACATGATAGAAAGATAGGGCTGCCAGTGGCAGAAGCGCCGCAGCAGACACGCTTCCAGTGTGGACGCTACAAGCGTGAGAGATGCAGCAGTTCAACGATGCACACGCACTGATGAGGTTCACGCATCCAGTGTGTCCCAGGCATTACAGTGTAGATGCTTTGCTCTTTGCTCTCGCCTCTGTTCGCATTTTTCTGCTGATATTCTTGTTTTTTTTCTGCAATAAACTATGAGCAGCGGCTCCTGGATACTTATAAATCACTGGGACAATTTTATTGTAGTTATAGTAGGCTATTGCTGTATTTCGACTTTTTTAATGTCTTTGGATCAAAGTCAGTAATCAGCTTTAATCAATAATGTTAAAAACCACCAACCAAGCCAGGAATCTTGGTGTCATCATGGACTCAGACCTGAATTTCAACAGCCACAATTACAAAGTCTGCCTACTATCACCTGAAGAATATATCAAGACTTAAAGAACTTATGTCTCAGCAGGATTTGGAAAAGCTTGTCCATGCATTTATCTTCAGTAGACGTGACTACTGTAACACTGTCTTTAAAGGTCTCCCTAAAAAAAAATTGATCAGACAGCTGCAGCTGATTCAGAACGCTGCTGCTCGAGTCCTCACTAAGACCAAGAAAGTGGATCATATAACTTCACTTCTCAGAGCTTTACACTGGCTTCCTGTCTGTCAAAGAATTTATTTAAAATACTGCTGTTGGTTTATAAAACACTGAATGGTTTAGGGCCAAAATACATTTCTGATCTGCTGCTATGTTATGAACCATCCAGACCTCTCAGCTGGTCTGGGACAGGTCTGCTTTCTGTCCCCAGAGTCAAAACTAAACATGGAGAAGCAGCATTCAGTTTTTATGCTCCACATATCTGGAACAAACTTCCAGAAAACTGCAGGTCTGCTGCAACTCTCAGTTCTTTGAAATCACAGCTGAAGACTTTTCAGTTTGCCACTGCCTTTTATTAAACCAAATTTGAGGGTTAATATCTTATACTGCGCCATAACTCTTTTTCTCCTGTTTATGTCTTATTCTATTTTAGCTTCTTTTTATTTCCAAATCTAACACTTTTTAATTGTATTTAAATGTCTTTTTACATTGCCCTGTGTTACTTTTATATTATGTCCAGATACCTTTTATGCCCTATGTAAAGCACTTTGAATTGCCTTGTTGTTGAAATGCGCTATACAAATAAACTTGCAAACTTGCACTCCCTGGTTCACTCCTTATTTACTCTCTACATAACAGACACTCAATAGTGAGCAACAAATGAAGATTTTGGACACTCACTAATCATCATAATTTTCTTCATCAACAACATTTTCATAATCAACAACAGCTGTAGAGTCACACAACAGTAATTTTTGCATCTAAAAAACACAGTGCATTGCACTGTAGGATTAATAGCAGAAAGTAGTAGGGGTGCGCAAAAAAATCAACTCACATAAGAATCGCGATTCTATCTCTGCCGATTCAGAATCGATTCAGAAATTCCAAAAATCGATTCACATTTTTCAGTCTTGCCATGACACTGTTATTTATTTGTAACCGCAGTGAAACTATCAGAAAATAACAGAAATGTCCTCCACTCTTCCTAGTAATGTTTTTTGTCATATGACAGGGTTATACAGCGTTACAGGTTGCGTTTCTCCAAAAGTTGATTCTGGTTCAACTTTCTCGCTGCGGTCCCTGCATTCCCCTCCCCCGCAGCTTAACGCACAATGCACAGCAGGTCTGCTGCCAGCTGGTTATCTGAGGACGGGAATGAGAAATTAATTTTCACTCAATGAAAAACGTCTCCTTGAAGCTTATGACAAACACAAGCCAACAAGATGCAGCAGCGAAACAAGCGTTTTAACAGCTGTTCTGTATTTTGAAACAGTCAATAAAATTCAGTAAATAGTGAAGCTGCCCGATTCATTACTTTATATTCATGTAGTAAATATACAAATATCAATTAGATAGTAATCTGCATGAGAAATTAAGAAAAAGAAACAAAATTGGTTAGCCTATAATAATCATTTGCTAATACTGATCAATTTTCTTGTTTGCACTTTGCAGCTAAATGTAGCAGGCAGCTATTGTTTGTTTGATTTTGTGAATTGAAGGAGGAATTTAAGTTATTTGAGGTTTTACACTTAGCAGTTTATCTTTGCAATCATTTTTATTTTTGTTTTAAGTATTCATTTGACGCTTTGTCTCAGGGCCGCTTTGGTTTCCTATTGACTGAGTGGACTAAAGGAACATAAATCTTACTCAGGGTGACATTGAGTAGCAAATGTTTACATTTGATTCAGTGATCTTTTTTCTTTGAGACCTATAAAAGTGTCTGCTGCAGTCAAATGGAAAGAGTAACTCAAAACATCAATCTAGAATCAAATCTATGAATGTATTGAATTGAGAACTGATTTTGAATCGCAAACCAAATCGATTTTGAATCGTGAATCGTTTGAATCACGATTCGATTGTGAATCGTGACCCCAAGAAATCGAATCAAATCGAATCGTGAGATTTCCTGAATCATGCTCCCCTAGAAAGTAGTGTACATGTCATGGACACTACTTGTAACATCATGTCTACACACAAAATGTAGCGTGAGCGTTAAACGGAGGAAAACAGACTTGAAGCCTAAAAACACACTTTGGCCGTCACATGGACAGTGTAGACAGCTGGATTGACTGAAACAGGAGTGTAACTGTTCTATCAGATGCACGAGATGAATGACTGAAAAACACGCCTGAGACACTTTCAGTGTGGACATAGTGTTACGGCTCACTCTACCGTGGCTCACTCTACCGCAACCCGAAGCCTTTAGTCTTGTTAACATGCCTCTCCCCAAAACATTAATTCAGCCATCTGCCATAAAATAGTTTTAAACAATATTACTTTCAATGATATAACTGGCCCCATTATGTATTATATCTGTCACATTTACTTCTCCTATGTAACCATGTTCACCTGTGTTATCCCTGTATATTGATCAAACAAATGCATTAATAAATAAATTAAATAATTTTATGTAATTTGAAAGAGGTTGCCTTAATGAACTTTCACAGCAGTTTCCAGTGAAAAAGCATCAAAACCTACTCAGCACCAGCATTTTGCTGTAAAATGGCAATGTTGGGCACTACAACAAAATATATATGTCTATATTGAGCATTTATCTTTCAATGGCAACTCAATTATATGGCAAAGTTTATATTTAAAATGATCAGGTAACTGTTAGTTTCTAAATTACACCACATGGTAAAGTGGTAAAGTTCAAATTCAAGTTTAATGAATACACACCAAAACTCCCTGTCTAAAAATAAAAATAAAAGCCTCATTGCTTCATTTTGTTTCTAATAATCAGTTTTCATTAATAAACCTATACCTAAAGCAACTATAATCAATATTTCTATAATACAACTGTCTGAGCTGTCAGTGTGTAATGTGTTGTGCATGGCACATATTTATGAAGCTACAGAGAATTATCAGTAACTCTGCAGCTCCCCTCAGTTTTAGCTGTCCAGCTGCAACTTTACTGTTTTGTTTCAATCGTAGTGTTCTCATAGCATCATTTTCAGTCGCAGCAGGCAGCTGTTTTCAGAGAAAAAGCTCTAAAAAGCCACTGTACACTACCTGCTCAGCACCAAACAGCAAACAGACAGTTAGCTGTAAACTAGCTGGTGAACATCATGAAGCAGCTAAAGAGCCAGATATTTCCCTCAGGAGCTGCTAGAGAGCAAAAACAGAGCTAAAAGAGAGTGAATATTGGACTTATATTCACCAGGTGGACAGATAATGTTGCTCCGTAACCGTTGGATATGGGAAAAAGCAACTGTTAACAGTCAACTGTTAACATATCAACTTAAAAGGTGCTGATATGTTACTTCAGTTCACAGCTTCTTAGTGTTAGTGTTTTCCCCAACCTGTGCTCCCAGGACTTAAACATAAAAAGGCCTAACATTGCTGTAGTTTCTACCAGTGGATATTGTACTACAAGATTGGTTATTTTGTCAGAAAAATAATATACATTGTTACCGAACATTTTGCTCAAATTTTTGCATTCTGTCAAATACATTAACATTTTCTCATTATGTTGGCAGAAAATGTAATTCAGCCAGCATTACATTGGCTTCAAAACCTGCCTTGACTCGCATATGAACGTAAGTGACATCCCATTGTTAATCCATAGGGTTTAATATGACGTTGGTCCACCCTTTGCAGCTATAACAGCTTCAACTCTTCTGGGAAGGCTTTCCACAAGGTTTAGGAGTGTGTTTATGGGAATTTTTAACCGTTCTTCCAGAAGCGCATTTGTGAGGTCACACAGTGATGTGTGATGAGAAGGCCTGGCTCTCAGTCTCCGCTCTAATTCATCCCAAAGGTGTTCTTTCAGGTTGAGGTCAGGACTCTGTGCAGGCCAGTCAAGTTCATCCACACCAAACTCTCTCATCCATGTCTTTATTGACCTTGCTTTGTGCACTGGCGCACAGTCATGTTGGAACAGGAAGGGGCCATCCCCAAACTGTTCCCACAAAGTTGGGAGTGTGGAATTGTCCAAAATCTCTTGGTATGCTGAAGCATTCAGAGTTCCTTTCACTGGAACTAAGGGGCCAAGCCCAGCTCCTGAAGAAGAACCCAACACCATAATCCCCCCTCCACCAAACTTTACACGTAGCACAATGCAGTCAGACAAGTACCGTTCTCCTGGCAACCGCCAACTCAGACTCGTCCATCAGATCGCCAGATGGTGAAGCGCGATTCGTCATTCCAGAGAACGTGTCTCCACTGCTCTAGAGTCCAGTGGCGGCGTGCTTTACACCACATAAAATTGAATTGAAACTGAAATTGAATTACAGTTTAGTTATATATGAATGTAATTTCTATGCGACAGGGTTGTTTATGTTTTCACTTAAGAGGAGAATTTTCCCGGCAAAACTCAGTAACAAATTTATGACCTTAGTAAATCCAAAAGAATACATTATCATTCTCTGCCTCTTCCTATTATTCGTGCAATCATCCCTTTAATGCATTGTAATAAAGAGAAAGATGTACCCTGCAAACACATAAATGACTGCTGTGTGTCACATCTGCACCTGAAAAACAGACGCAAAAGCGGCAGTAAATATGCCCCGAGTTTAGTTTCCAAAGTTGGCATATGCAATTATGTATCAACACCCATTCAATATCAGGTTGTCTGCAAGGAAGGTCTTGTGAAGCTTGGCCTCAGCAGTGATGGCACATCACACTTGCTTGTAGACACACACTAATTCTATTCAGCACCAATCAATATCATAATTAAACAAAGTGGTGACCGCCTTGACAGATCTCTGGAGGGATGCCCCCTGGCTGCTGCCCGTCTGTCAGCACCTCCACCTCCATCACCATGCCCAGACTTTATTTGTTTCTGATAGGTGGAAAGGTAAGCGGGGACTGGGGAGGAGGGGTAAGGACTTTTTGTGTGGTGGGGAGGGTCCAGGGGAGGGCTTGAGTACGGTGGAGGAGAGAAAAAGAAGGGATGAAAAGTCTCTCCAATCATGTGTGAAGAATAAATGGAGTAGCTCTCTGCTGATGGAATTCTGAAGGTCACAGCTTTCATGGCCAGGGTTTGAAACAGATCAGGACACCAATCTCTCATGTCAAATCTAGAATAACAGAATTTAACATGTATATGAGCAAAATTTTAAAAGCATATCTTTATGTATGAAATTTGGAAATCTAATTCTAAAATAACAAGGCTATGCATCCGTTAATGGACTTCACTGACATGAGGCAAAAAAGCCAAAACTGGCTGCTTTCAGCTTCTCATAAATGAAGCTTTGCTGCTTTTCTGTTGACACCTTCATACCTTTAGGGGTGCTGGATGACAAGGGATAAGATCCTATGAATAAAATTATGAATTTTTGTATTTAATTTTAAATGTAAAATAAAACAAATCATCAGTGAAGGAATTTTCTTAAAGTTCAAATCAGATTTCATTTTTTGATAGCTGGACTTGTCCATGTCCTTCAAACCACAGACATACATTAAGATGAAATTATTCAGTTTCCAAATAGGCCTGCCATTTCAAATTACGCCAAGTTTGGGGTGTACAATTTTACAATTTTTTCCAGTTAGAATGAACATCGTTTGTCACTGGAGCTTCTTTTTAAAGATAAAACTATTATTTTTAGATCTATATTTTGGGAACTATCAGTGGAAATTATAGTTCAATTTTAATGAATCTGATTTTTAATGTCACAATTTAATTTTAATACTAGTACCTCTATACTATCAAATGGAGGCTTGATAACATACACAACATGTATATAGTGACTAACTTATTAAGGTCAAATGATTCAAGGCCTTCAGTAGTTGTTGTGGACAGTGGACACAGTAGCTTTGTATTTGGCTTGTAGGTTTTGACTTATTTTGTTTAGTGATGATTTTCCAGAAGTGTTAACATCATCACCAAAGCTCCCCTTTTACACACAAAATAATAGGTAGACTGACTATTGTTGCAGTCTGTTTATTAGCTCATAGAATAAAGGTGATAATACATTCTACAGATAACATCTGATCTCTGTATACACATGGTTTTATTTGTCATTCAGAGTGACACATTGATTTTAGAAAAGAAAAAAGCTTTAGCAAGAAAAAGACAGTGTGCAGCTTCCTCATCACTGTCTCTGTTACTGTACAAAGATATGATCCTTCATCAGTGTCTAACCCTAACCCTAACCCCCAAAGGTTTAGTCATTATTTTGCAGAGGAAGTCAAACTGAAAAATGAACTGCTCCCCTGATGAGTATCTGAAAAAATGAAACCCAACAGAACCAGCTTGGTTATAGTTTCAACCATCATCTATCAATATTTAGCCCGTTGCAAAAATATTTCCATTTTAACAAATAATTTTGTCCATTCATGAGTCCTAAAACTCTTTTTTATTGTCCTAAAATAAGAAAAAGAAAATGTTATGGATAAATATTTGTTAAACTGCAAACACAGAGGGAAGGATGGAATGACATGACATGACATGAAAACATCAGTTAGCTGAAAACAAAGCAGGTATCTGAATATGATTTCAGGATCATGCATAAACTGTTTTGAAGGCCATGTGATGGCCAAATGAGTATTAAATAGTTGTTAAAGATTAAGATAAATATTTTTTCAATCTAAAAAACACCCCCATCACCTACAGATAGTATAGTTTACTGGAAGATCAAGTGCATTTTATTTAATTTTGTAGTCACATCGAGAAATGAAATCTCAGGCTACAAAGCTGTAATTAGGCTACTGATAACTTATTCTTCATTAATCTCTTAATATCTGAATGATACATGCACCTATCTAGGTTTTTCTCTCAGAAAACAAGCTAGTAGCACAATCATTGCATGAGTTGATTTCCTGTCTTTTCATGAAAATTTGATGTAATCTCTTTCTTTTTCAGAGGTCATGGCATTTGTGTCTTTGATTCATTTTCACACAAAATCAGACTACACAGAGAGATCTATTGACTGGGAGGCATCTTGTCCCAGATTTTTTTAATTTTTTTACATTTTATAAATATTAGATAAATCTTTCTAATATTTTTCTCCAAATAAATGAATAGTGTCCCACCCTAATCTCCCATTGGATTATCTCAAACTACCTCCAAATCATTTGCTGTGCAGAATTTAAAAACAGAATGAAAATGAACAAATACAAATTGCAACCATAACTGCATGAAGGCAACACAGAAGCATCTTCTCCATCTTACACTATGCAAGATTATAATGCAAAAAAATTACCATTTACTATGCTTCCCCTTTGATTTAACCAGACTGATGATGTTAACATGTCCCCCCCCCTCCCCCACTCTCTGCCCTCAACCCAACCTAGAGTCCAGTTCTGCTTGACGTTTCTGCTGTTGCCAAGTGCTTGCTCATGGAGGAATTGTTGGGTCTCTGTGAAGTAAATAGTACAGTCTAGACCTACTTAATGTGAAAAGTGCCCTGAGATAACTTTTGTTATGATTTGGCAATATATAAATCAAATCAAACTGAAAATTGAATTGAATTTAATGTTAACAGTCTTAAACATTTATAAATGTTTCTTTCATGTTACTTTCAGCTATATTTATGCCTGTGTTATAAACATCAGTTCAGACAAACTATTACCAAAGTTGCTACATAACAATTTAAATAACTTCCATAGAGAAAAAACACCATCACAATTCAGGGAAAAACTATTACAACAGTATAGGACATTAAATAAAATGCACAAGTTAATTAGACAGTACAGAGAACCTGTCATTACAGAAAGATGTCTGGGCTTGTGGGACAAAGAGTGAATGTTTATGAACTTAATTAGTTTTAATTAATACAAAAATAGAAAATAACTCTTCTCTCATATCAGTCTAAACCTGCGACCCTTCTGACAATTGGAATGATGTTAATTAAAAGGTTTCCAAACATTTTCAGTTATTTCAAAAGCTTAATTTGGTAGAGTAAATGTAAGAAAAGTGTTCAATTACATGTAGTAAAACTGTGAGACATGCAAAGGTTGAAAAAGTTCTCTCATAATGTTATGTGTCAGCATTGTAAAGTGTTAGACTGATGTTAACTTACAACATCATACAAGGTGTCTCAGCAGTTAAAAACCGTTGTAAGGTGTTATAACAAAAATATATCTTTCCTGTGGTTTCAGCCCAAGTTTAACAAAGGTTCTTTTGTTTAAAAGTACATTGAGGAGTTTTCTTGTAAACAACCAAAAATTATATCTACACTCAGTTTTCTTTCTTGTTTTTTTTTTTTATCAAAATGCAGTGTGCACATCATTGAGGTCCAAAGGCCTTTATACACCAAGGGTGTTTTTCTCTTTCTAATTAGCACATCAAATATTTTTTCAAACTGTTGTTTTTGTCATGACCACTTTCACACAGAATGCGAATATCATGTAGCGAAAAAGCGACTTAATTTTTTTTCAGACCAAGGTTGATTTTTCTGAGCTTTCACACAGCGAGTAAAAGCATCAACCAATCACAGAGCACAATCTACACAGACTGCTGTTTATCGCAGAGGCCCAGTGTTGACGCCAGACACAATTTTCCTGCTGTACGTATTTTGAACTTATTTACCGTATCTACATTCATTGGTCAAGGCTCTAGTCTGTCTGTGAGCTCGCCTGTTTCACTGTAGGCAGACAGGAACACGGGCCCCGGAACCTCTTTCTGGCTCACCAAAGTATGTTGTGGAAAATCCTGCAGCTGGGCCAATAAAATCTTCAGGTCTTTCACAACATAATATTATTAAAATTGGAGAATAAAATCAACAGTCCAAAAAAAGCACACTGAATCTAGCAGAGTTCAAAAGTTCAAAGTGAAAACAGATTTACTGCATTCTCAGCAGAATACAGCAAATCGAGGCTGAATCCATGGATACAGAAACTGAATGATCAAATCACAAACACTTATTTATATTCTCTATTCAACTCCTCCTGCTGTGGAGCTTTTCCCACAATTCCCCATCCGATGTCATCACCCATGGCTCTGCAAAATATGAAAATGGTAAAGAGAGCTGTCAGTCACAGAGGCAGCAGGTACTGCAACATTAGGCATGCCATGTGTCCTTGACACTTACCCTTATCGCCACCCTGGTCATAATAATATTGCTAAAATGTGCCATTCCCATGCACCCAGTGGAGTGATAATTAAAATTATGCGGCTGTGCAATATCTTATATGACCTTTCCAAAAAGCAAGCCGTTGCCCAACAAATTTATTTTCTACTGGGTACATGTCCTTTTACGTCATCCACAGTTAGGGCCCTCACACACAGCTGAGCCCTGTCCTCACATGTAGGTTAAATACACAATTTATATGATTACACATAGGTGATCAAATAGTCACACAATTAATTACCTTTAATAATTCATTATCATGTAATTGTCAGCTGATCAACAATGCAAGAAAATGGAAAAAAATCCACCACAGTGTGCTGCATGGGCCTCATGGGCTCATGTAAACAGGAGCTTGGGTTCTGAGTGGTGATAAGGCCTATATGTAAGAAGCATGATGTTGAACTCTGTTACATTACCAAAGTATGTAATAACTTTATTTAACAGTGTTGCACATATGTGCTATATCCTGATAGGCTGCTATGTTCGGATGGATAGTGTTAGGTTATCTTAAAACAACCAATCTTGTAAGATATGTCAGGGCTTGATATTAAGGCTCGTCCACTTGTCCGGGACAAGTGGATTTTCTAATAGGACAAGTGGAGGAGAAATTTACTTGTTCCACCAGACAAGTTAAAAGTCATTTTAAAAATGTGTCACATTATGTGCAGTGTTTCCCCTACCATTGCCTGACACCCACACCTCACACCTCCAGAAAGACACAACTAAAACAAATGTAACGTATACTAGCAGGATAGTGGGAGTGCTAAATGCATGTTAACACTGTAAGCCACCTCTCAAATTCAGAAATAGCATTTACGCAAACTTTTATCACTTTATAGCTGTTGGCTCAGACTGTTTCCTTGTTGTAGCTTTTAGGAGCACTCATTTTATTTTCCAATAATATCAGACAAAAGACAAAAATGTCTTCATATTTATCTAATAGGATACCATGTGTTAAAGGTGGTGACACATCATCCAGTAACATGAAGTGCACAATGGGTGTTCCACAAGGGTCAGTGTTAGGTCCCCTATTATTTAGCCCATATATTAATGATCTCCCTCAACAGTATCATGATGTAGAAGTACAAATGTATGCAGATGACACCGTTGTGTACGTACATGCAAAAACAGCTGAGTTAGCTACTGCTAAGCTAACCATTGCATTGGAAAGGATCACACATTGGCTTGATCAAACATGTCTGAGTCTAAATGTAAACAAGACAAAAGGTATGTTTTTCTGTAAAACAATAGTACAACCTCCTAACACTAATATTCTCATCAAAGGTGAGAGGATTGACATTGTCACTGATTTTAAATATCTTGGTGTGACACTGGATCCAAATTTGAACTTTAAGAAAAAAAACGGTTAAAACCATAAAGTCCAACTTAGCAAATTTTAGACATATTAGAAACTGTCGCTCTTTGGACGTAGCCAAGATATTTATGCATGCTATGATTCTTTCCCATATGTCATATTGCATTACATGTTGGGGGCAGGCTGGAGAAACAGCCATAAGACCTCTCATGTCCGTATGCAAACAAACTCTAAAAGCTCTTGACAAAAAGCCAATGCATTTCCATCACTGTAAGGTACTGGAGAAAAACAATTGACTGAGCTTTGAGAATTTTACATTATTCTCAAATTTGTGCCTAGTTTATAAAATTTTAAATGGTTTGGCCCCTCCTCCACTACATGACTTTGTGTACACTCACTCAGTAAGTTCTATTAGATCCTCCAGGATATCCTCTATACAAGATTGTACCATACCATTTCGTCACACTGCATTTGGGCAGTTAGCTTTCTCTGTGAAAGCCACAACTCAGTGGAATGTCCTACTGGATGATATGAAGAGCTGCAATTTCATCAGTACGTTCAAAACCAAATTAAAAAATCTGCTAAAACCTACTCAGCTCTCTAACCACTGAATCTAAATTTCATCTCATGGTCCTCTCATATAATCTCAAATAATCTTGCTTTTAATTTGACAAGCGTACATTTTTTCTAGTTGACATTGTGGGTGTATTTGATGTGCTATTGTGTGTAGCTTTGTATTTTGTATAATGTGTTGTGTGTGTTTTTTGCTTTGTACTGTTTCTTATTGTGCTGTCATGTGTTTTAATTGTAAGGGACTAAAGATGAAAATTAGTTAAAGCTAACTCTGGTGCAGTACATCAAATGGTAACAATGGTTAAAACTGTACATTGCTCCAATAAATACAATACAATATTTCAGTTTAACACAAAATGGTACTGGCAATTATCCACTTTCAGAGAATAAGACAAAGAAGGGTTTGGGTGCATGAGACATTTTCTGTCCTTTTTTACAGTCACAGGTCACTTTTAGGTTACATCATGGACAACTGTCGTCTCAGAGAGAAGAGTACACAAGGTCAAAGTTGAAACTGGTAGCGTAAGAGTTAAAGTACAGGCCATAAACTGGAAAACTGCCGGTCTTTGTCCAGCCTTTCTTAAATGTAATTCTCCATCTCTCCTTCTTTTCCTGATGTCTGTCTAATAAAGGCAAAAAAATGCCCAAAATAAACCTAAAAAGTCAGAACTAACTGCCCTTTGAGTGCAGCACTGACTGTAAAATCCAGGTGGTGCCCTTTGCCCAAGACACCATAGCCACAAGTAAGGATGGGTTTTATTAATATTCAATCAATATTACTACTATTGTTGATACAACTTGTGATCGGGTACTTCATCAAAATTGATTGTTTCATTTTGATTACTGTGCAAGAAATATCATAATTAATACTCATGGGTTCACTCCTAGGCAGGTAGCACTGATAGAAGGAGAGAGGAAAGAGGGGCTGGTTGGTCTTAGCCTGACAGTCTACAGTAATTTGCCAAATCTTTAATAAATATGTAGCTAAATGGGCTTAACAGTTACAGAATATTAGCTTTTGTTTTTAGCTTGTTCATAAAAGTCCACCACTGGTATAATAACTCTTTATGTATCTAGGACCAGCTATTGACCCCCATTGATTTGTGTTTCACCTACCCTAAACTCAACCCATCATATCTGACGCCTGGCTATAAATGAAGCCCTAACCCAAACCCCTGATGGCAGTTTTACAAGAAAGATTATTTGAAGTGGAAACAGACTTTGACGACGTCACAAGGAGTTGACTGTGACCGTAGCAGTGGAAGATGTTGCAAACTTCTGCAAATTTATATTGTGCTTGTTCAACAAGTGTTTTATAAATGTTTCATACTGTCTCTCCACTATACTGGCAGGTTATGTTGTTCTTATGGCAGCTAGCACTGACATTGACAATTCAAGACATGACAGGGAGTGATGACGAAAAATGCGGCAAAGACAGCACCAACTTCAGGGTATTTACTATTAAAATAGCCTATAGTAGACTATGAAGTTATATAATTATTATTCAGCTGTTTTTTGCTGAATAACATGGTTTCGTCTCAGTAGCAGATGTTCTGAGGTAGGCTCCTGGTGTAGGGAAAAGAGGGGCAACCCCACATGCACATCCATACATTACACTATCATCATGTTTTCTGCTCTATCACATTATCTGATTTCTTTAAAGAAGGGACCTTAAAAAGATTTTTTCTTAAATAGAACTGATTCCCATTCATAATCAGGCTTTGGTGGGCATCTTTATTTGTAGCTGACAAGATTACTTACTGAAGTATCAGTATGTGATACCAAATGTCAGTCTATTGTTCAATATTTGCTAGAACCAAAGATAATACTCATAGTGCACACAGTGATTCTGTTTCTGTGGAGGTTCAACAAGAGTGGAACTATAGTATAAGGAGTCAGTAAATATAAGACTCTATGTACTTACACTCAGGATAACAAGATGGACGAGCAGAAAAGAAACCTACAATATTCTCACATTTGAGGAGATCTAAACAAGTGATGCTTTTAAGTGACACAGCACTGACCCTAATAAAGGCCACTGATTCAGAGTTCTCTCTGACACTGGTGGCTTTGACCAGAATCCTCAGTGTGTCCTGTTGACAAGTGTCCTGTCACAATATGTCCAGAGGGAAAATATGAATATCTGGACAGCTGCAGAGGTTATGTGACTGCAAATCACAGCTCTCTATGCTGTGGCCTAATGAGGTGCTAGAGTAGATCTGGACAGAGGCAATAAGTGCAGCAGCAAAGATCAGTGTTCAGTGGGAGGAAAGGAGGAGAAGAATATTGAGGAGACAAGATGAAAACCAGCAGAATCAGACAGCTTGCTCCCAAGAATGAGTTAAAAGTGAACCTCCTCTTTGCAAAGCTTTTTTTGAGCACAAAAAGCATCACTGCAGGTTCATGATACTTCGCAGCAACGTCCACAAAAGAGAGGATCCCTCAGCTGCAGCTGTAGTGTGGACACCAACCTCTATGTAGGGTCTGTACAGGTTTCTGATACTGTAAGTACACTGCATCAGCTCATTGGTCCAGTCACTACCTGCTGCAATGACTGAATGAATGATTGTTTTTATCTCTAAGACTGACCTGATAATAATAAGAGCAGAGGCAGGGAGGACAGTCAGCTGGCCCAGAAAATGACGGGTAAGGCACCTTTTGGAGGCTTGAAGACTGATGCCAAGTCACAGAGAAAAATGTGTCATGTTGTTAACATTAAACCAAATAACATGCTTAAGTAGTTGGAGGTGTGATTGTGCAGCCCAAAGATAATGGTGTTTACAGTATTAATTTGCAGTACATGACATGATGATGATGACAATATCTAATTTCTGTTTTTGTGAGTAGCATGAAGGGACTACAAACTACATTTCGTTATACAACCTTATGTTGTAAAATGATAATAATAAATAAATATTGAATCTTGAATTTTTTAGAAGTTGTCTTAAAATCCATTTGGAACTGTTGTCATAGCAACAAGTCCTTAAGCCCTGACAAAAGCCCCTGCAAAATGCAGGCGTATTGACAGTTAGCTGAATCATTACCCTACAAATATCTCACTTTCCTTGATTTATATTGACAGAATGTTGATATAATGATGATTTTAGATGAGAACATGCAGGTTATTGATAATCACATATTTACATGATAAAAAACACAACAACACACGACATTTGAAACATAAAATTTATTATTGATTAAAAAAGAACTCACTTTGCTAAAAAATTCTTTATGCATTTAAAGCTGCTTTTTAAGGTTTCATTTTTATAGTAGGCTAATGATTATCACTTCAAAGATGCTGAATATCCAATTAGGAACCTTACCAATTATGGACCAACATCACTGGCAGTCTAACCACATTCACTGATGAAGAACAAAATAACAGCAGTAAAAATGCAGGAACACATAAAATGATATTTATGTCCATGAACTGCATTCCATGATCAGCACTCAGCCAATAATATGAATGCTGATCATGCTACTACTCATTTCGCCTTTGTTATTTAAGATAACTCCATCCAGGATTAACAAATCAATCCTCAAATTACATTCAAAGAACCAAATTAGCTGGATGAGAATTTACCCTGACAGCATTTTAGCCTGAATTAGTTCAACCACATTTGAGGAACAGGGCCCAGGAAGTAAGAATAGCCAAATGAGTAACCGGTAACCCTGTGCTGGCACTGGAAATGGGATGTTGCATGAAACATTCAATTTGGAAGAAAACATGAGCATGTGACACGGATTCTGACTTAGCCTAATTTTGTCCTCTAAAAGTGACATTTGCAACCCATAGCCACTGATGGAAAAAAAGAGGTAAAATGGGAGGTGGAGTAAATATAGCCTAGCATCCTATTGCCAGTAATGACTTCAGATTTGGACCTGGCAACCAAGAGCCCATTGTCTGTTTACAAAGGAAGTTTGTGTGGAGTGAGGTACTCGAATATTTTGGGACGTTTGATGCAAGAAAGTTTTTGTTTTTATTTTTACAATCTACAAAAATGGTGAGAAGATCAGGTAATTCTTTTTTGTAAACTGAGCGGGGATTGACACTCACAGCTGTCTGGACCATCATCTGTTTGGAGATTTGACAGGAGATTATCGTTGGGATACCTAACCGGTGCGGGGGACTGGGGACTATGGCTGTGTATGCAGCGTCAACTCACTCAGGGAACAAGTGGGGGAGCAAGAAAGAAGTCAGTTTTCCAGCCTGGGCGTACTTGTTATACAGTACAGTTCACTTCCGGGTATGATGGTGCCTTTGTTTGGCTTTGTCACTGCCCGGCTATCCCGGTGTATCCTACCTGTTCTGTGTGTTGCTCTGTTCGCTCTCCTGTTTGTCAACAATGGACTAGCTGCCTTCTTCTAAAAGGTACTCACTCTATTTTAGAGGAATATAGTGATCACGCGTAAGCAAATTTATTTACACACACATGCATTTATCACTTCCCAAGCTCCCCACTCGCCAACTGTAAATTAATAAGAGTTTTGCTCTGTAGCCTAACTATTACAGACCAAATTTAGGGTGAATGTCATTGATAAAGTGTCTTTCATTTGTTCCCTTAATATTGTGTTAAACCGACTCCAAAACGCTCTGGCTTGCGGTTTCATCAGCTCATTGGAGGCGCTGCCTGAATGTGTGTCTACATGCTAGCACATTCCCTTTTGGGACAAAGTGTTTTTCAAGTGCCGCCATGGCCTCCTCATATGTCGTACCTTGATCCAACAGAGTGTAGAATAGCTGTTGACCCAGACTGCACTGACCACAGTGCTGCATGTCGTCTTGCATCCGGCCATGTGTCTCCTCTTGTGTTTATCACTAGCATGTAGTTGTCAAAGATTTTCCGCCATGTAATGAACGGTATTGGCGGATGAAGAAAGGGCCCACAGCATACATGGCTCGTACTCTGAATACTTCTGTACCCGCTGTGCATACACTTCTAACTTGTCTGTGTCTCCTCCTATCTGCTCTACACAGTCACCCACTGGAGATACCTGCTGGTGAGGAGGGACAGCAACAGTAATAAAGCACAGCAGTAAACACAATATTTAATGCCTTTGTGTTTGTAAACACAACAGTTAGCTAAGTTTGTCTCTTTCCTGCCGGTCCAGGGATTGAACTGGCAATGTACAATGTAAAAATGGAAGATGGAGGGTTGTTAAATTTACAAATATGTAGTTCGTATAGTCTACAAAATTGATTCATGCTTCTCTTCTTAACATGTTTAAATCTTTTAAAATTATTTCAATCTTGAAGGATTTAAATTCTGCTAGTTTCAGTCATGTTGAAGAATGAAAGTAGTTATGTTTTATTAGCCGGATATGGGAAATCCCGCCTCCTGGGGGCAGGCTCCAGGACAGAAAACTGTCACTGTGGAAATTGCATCCTCTGCCATCTTTTCCCTCACTTTGGAAGATTTACTATGAGTTTAGATTGCACTCTACATGGTGAAGGTAATTGACACCTATCAAATGTTAGTCAGAGTTAGATGAAGTTTGTTTACATGCTTGTTTACGTATTTTAAAAAGTATTGTTTGCCAGTAATATCAACAAAACAGAGTCAGTCTTAACACTAACACTAACACTAACAGTAACTACCATTCACTAGCTATCATAATGTTAGCAGTCCTTAAATATCTTATTATTTGTATTAACATAATGGGTGCACGGCATGTGTTTTTGGAATAGGAAAATATTGGCTTTGTTGAAACATTTCTGCGGCAACAAAATGGGGGAGTCACGTCTAACATGACAATTTTCAGTAAGCATCATTCTTGTTTGAAATAACAATATGTAATGAATGTAAATTTAGACCAACTCATAGCTACAATTGATAGCTACTTCCTTATATTTAGCTGCTGTTGTGTTGCCAAAATTCACCGCAAATTGGTACAGGGTCGCACACGTTAATGTTTTAACTGCACTCAAATGACATGTAACATCAACCTTAGGGAAAAAGGGGAAGACCATGTGTTTTATGACACAACAAAGGCCATACATTAAATGAGTGAGGCAGTATGTTAAGACCACTATGATAACTAAATTGATAATGAGGTAGGTTGCACCAGAATCTGCCTAATTCAGCTCAGATGCTGTCAGTGATCACATCAAAAGTTGTGCTTTGCGCTATTTGTTAGTTAATTACCGCAGCACATTGCAATGTAGAGTAAAATGTCGGAAAAGAAAATTATTTTCTCCAAATTGAGAAAGAGAGCATGATAAACTGCTTAATCTGTCAGGATTAGGTGTGTATCTAAATAAAAAACAGAACTACATCTGTTGGTCTTTTAGTGTTCCTGGCAGAGGAGAATGAGTTGGCTCTGGTTCTTCAGATAGATATTCTTCAAATGGGCTTGTATCTTGATATGTGAATTAGATGACTGGTGATGTCTGGTGTGGTAGATCCCCGCCTTTATTGATCTTGTACTAAGTGCCTGTTCTTGTGCTGCCATGATTAGTGCTTCTGTGCTGTCTTTCAGTCCAGCCTTTTCCAGCCACTGGTAGGATTTCTTGATATCAGCCACTTCTTCTATCTGTCAGTGGTAAATGCTGTGTAGGGCTTGTCCCTCCATGATGGTTCTTCCTCCTCTTCTGCATCATCGGGTTTCTGCTGCCTGAGGTATTCACTTAGCAGCTCATCTTTGGGGGCCATCTTCCTGATTCCTGGATCTTGGTTGTTTCATCCTGGACAGTTGCTCTGACGCTCACCAGTGCTTGGCCTCCCTTGTTCTGCTTAGTGTACAGTCTCAGGGTGCTGGACTTGGGATGAAACCCTCCATGCATTGTGAGGAGATTCCTTGTCTTGATATCAGTGGCCTCTATCTCAATCAACTCTCTAAAGTACAAACTAGAGGGGAACTCAAGCGCTGCTTTCAGCATTAAAAAACCAAGAACGTCTGAAGTGAACTACTGCCCCTCCTATCCTACAGGAGAATCACTCTCTAAATCCTTGAGAGTGTGAGAGTGGAACTTCATTCAGATGTTAAGAAGAAGAACAGGGAGGTGGTGAGAATGAAAATTGAAAAGATGTTTTGATATAAGAGACATTAAGTGGTTTGAGACACACCAATGATAAAGTGATAAAGTGTTCCAGGCAAGATGACCAACACTCTTTGAAGTAAGCAAGATATGTGATTTATGAAATTCCACACACACAGACACTTTCTGAACAAGCTAAAACCAAAGCTGTCTGTATGAAGCCTAAATGTTGAGCTTAGTTTGTCATGTATCTTAACATTTGGCAAATTTTTGTGAACTTACCTGCTGGCTCTTTGTCAGCTCCCCTACTAAACTAAATCAATTGTAATCCTGTTCTGAATTTATTCTTTTTTAAAATTATATTTTTTAAAAAGCAATTAAAAAGAACCGATAAGAGAATTGATAAGAGTAGTAACATCGATAAAATCCATATCAATCCCTTGTCATGATCCAAGTTTGACTTGGTAATTTTCTCTTTAGAGTGTTTCTGCCTAAAATGGGACATTTGCTAAAACTTGTCACAGGAAGGTGGTAATCAACTGTTACTGTTGACTCAGGATTTTGAGTCGATGCACTTGTACACTAACTGAAAAGCAGCAACTTGCACCTGCAACACAACATATTGAGAGGATAAATGATACTTTGAGTATAATCATAACATAAGATTACCAGAAAATAAAGTAATAAAATAATGAAAAGGCACTTGTGGAATTATTCTGCTACTGTACAGATTTTCTAATTTAACTTAAAGAGGCCATATTATACCCCTTTTCCACAAGTTAACACAGTTCCTTGGGGCCTCATAAGATTATCTGACATGTTTTGGTCAAAATACCACAAGGATCAAGCACCACTGCAGCCTTCTTATCCTGTCTAAACAGCCCTGTTCAGAATGGCTGGTTTGAGTTTAAATAGATTTAATTGCAATAAATGGATCAAAAGGATGCCGAAATATATTAATAGCCTGAATTCATCCTTTGTCAGGTCTATCTGCAAGACGACAAGCAAACAACTGTTGAAATGCTTGTTTTTTGAATGGAGTTCAGATCGATCAGAGCTATGCTAACATTGTAGCTGCTCCATCCATACTCAAAATAACGTAATCTAAAGGCATAAATACAGCAATGTTATTGTTTTTACACATGGATATCTACATATTGTGTAATATTAAAATTATATAAACTCACTGGCATTTAAGATGTTTATTATTGATGACACCAGTTGAAGTAATGTGTGACTCTGGAGTTACCCCCGGCTGGGTTGAGAGGTGAGATTGAAGATAAATCCACTTAATCCTAAATGTTTAAAAAACAAACTCCTCCCACCCATAAACTGTAGAAAAAATTGGGTGTTTATTCCACCAGAAGACAAGAAAGCAGCTGCAGCAACAGCAACACAGGACTTTTTAATAGCTTCTCCAACCTTGAGGCCACCACTGCCCACATCTTCTCTTATTAGTTTGGTCTGAAGGTTTTACACAGCATTCTTCATTCATCTACACCGTTTTGTACTTTTGTATTCTACTAAGTTCTTTGTTATTATTTTCCTTTTTTTCCTTTTTTGGAGGGTGTGTGAATCATGCAGCTAAGGTCAAGACTTCTGCAGTGCTGTGTGCCTTCACTGAGGCTATGCTAACTGTCGGATGGTCAGTAAATCCTTCCAAACTGTTTCCTGCCTGCTTGTTAAACCAAAATTTCTACATGTGTTAAATACAAAAGTGTGTGGGTGTGGAGCATTTTGAGTCATTTAAATGCAACTCTGAGGAACAAAAGTAAAGTCACAAGTGATTTAACATTTTCTGCTGAGTAATTGATTACAATTTTCAAGTAACTACAGAGTCCCATGTGCAAGCATTTAAATTTAAACTGCTATACAGAATTCTAGCCACAAAACAAATATACAAGGTCTTGAACCAGGTTCCAATGTGTCATAAATTAACTCCGATATTTTGGGACCTAACTTTGACCCTAAATCCCTATAATCCTAAATGCAAACCCCTAAACTATAACCCTGATTATGCTAAGAACATCCCTTTTAAGGGGCTAAACCTTAATGTGCCTCTCAGAGGGATCCTAGAATGAAAACACTCATGCACATTAACATTGGTGTGGAGCTGTTTGATCTGCAGAAAGCTGACACATGGCGTCCTGGTCTCTCCTTCATACCTCCCTCATGGAGCAGGTTGTTGAACACTACACAAAGCAAACCGTAGCTCTGCTAAATGGCCCACAGGAAACAGCCAGCGTGAGCCCTGTACATATTTCATTAATATGCTTGTTGATATTTCTGATGCTGCAGATCTATCAGTGTCTGAGCAAACTGCAGAGCAGATGGAGTGATCAAGTTGGCTCATGTTTACACCTATTTCATACCCGGCAGACAACACAGACATGACAACAGACAAGAGGACAGGAAGAGTGTGGAATCAGAGCTCAGTGGTGTACTGTACTGAATGAAAGAAGAAAAAATATATCACATTCAAACAGACACTCTGTTGGCTCATGGCAGGGGTCAAAACTGTAAACTAGGTCGAAAGAAAGTACACTGTCACATAATGCTATATGTTTGACATGACTAAGGCTAGAGCTAAATATCAATAACATGTTCCCTCCCTACATATAGCCACCAGTCACCTTGTGACCTAATTATGGAACGTCAGTGAAGTGACAATACATGAGTCTACTCCATTTTCTGAATTAAGATGGTGAGATGTGGTTTAAAGCTCCCCAAAAAAGCTTATAAGTGGACCTTGAGTTGAAGAGAATTTACTGTCCCCAAGATCAAGGATGATATTTCAATATCTGTTTGGCCTCTCCAACCTGAACTTGGGATCCATGGTGGGAACAACTTAATAGTGATGAATACATGGCACACCTACTGTATATGGAACACTTCACCTTTATCTAGTGTTGAAAATTAATTGTTTTTATATCAAAAATAACCCAATTCCTAAGAGTGCGATTATAAAAAAAAAAAAAAGCATATTCTAAGTTTCACTGACTACACTGTCATCTGCAGATTTACGCAGCCATAGCGAATTTTAATTCTGTGAGTTGGCCAAACAACAGAGGAGAAACTCTCAGCTGTTGTGCGGTTCATTTGCTCTCTGCATGCCAGTGTCTTAACTATACTTGGCTAAAGACGGTTTTGTCAAAAAACACACACCACTCTGTAATTTTGATGTTACTGTGGGCAGTGTTTTTTGCTGTTCTAGATAAATTATGTAGGTGATTGCCTCAGGTCAGTTTCACATAGGTAGTTAACATTAGCAGGCTCTGTAGTTGTTGAGCGTAAAAGACAGAAAGAAGGTGGACAGAGTTGTAAGAAACCCCTGTCAAACGTTTAAGCTTTTATTGTTTTAAGCCACCGTAACATTTCTGAATATAGATTCAAAACTATGTAACTTTAACTTCAACAGCTGAAGTGTAAAGTTGTCAACTGCACTGGTCAACTGTAAGCAATAAATATAACACCACATTTGAATATCATGATTACAGTATATTTGAATAAAAAATTTAAGTTATGTTAAGTATACCATGAATGTAATATCTTAAAAAAAAAACTACTACTACTTACAAAAATAGACTAGAAGACACCTACAGTGAAGTGAAGACTTGCTATGTTAATCATGACATACGCCGAAGATATATCAATAGTACCTGGAAATAGTGTTAATTTCAATGACAAAAGCTATGACTAAATATGTTCATCAACAACCTTTTTATCCATGAGTAAGATGAGACGTTGACAAGATAGCACCAATATCATTAAACACTAACTGCGACCATATCACCATGCAATATTGTTGACGAAAAAACTAAAATATACCTTGAAAAATAAAAACTTCACCAAATCTGTCTTTATTTTCATTGACAAAAAAGAGGAGACAAAAAGTGATAGACTCAAAGGAGAGGTAGCGTGAGCAGAGCAGTAGACTCAAAGGAGAGGTAATGTTAGCAGAGCAGCAGTAGCAGCAAATTCTCTGTCTGCATGTCTACGCAGGGTCACCCATGTTTGAAAGCACTCAGAGCCCGGTACACAATGATTGTATTTACATGCATAAAATGGAGGAAAATAGACTTCAGGTCACGTTTTTGTGTATAACAATTACACAGCCTGTGTAGACAGCTGTATTGATTAAAATAGCAGTATATAACGTTACCTTTCCTTATCATGGTTGTTGTCGTTCTAGCAAACTTTGCCTTGTTTAAGATTTAACACTGATGCCATGTGAACTACCTTGAGACACAGCAACTTTGTTAACCTTGCATCATTATTATGTCCAAAGGGCATATTTTTCAGCCTCAGATATATTTATTTAATTTTCTTAATGCAAGCAGATTGCAATTGTTGCGTGTACAGTATTTTTTTTTCAATTTCATTAGACTGTCTACTTCTGTTTCCATTGTTCAGAACAGAAAGGTAAGTTTGTCATGTACTTTGGGCAAAATGTTATTTATTGTCTGTACAGCTCTCATCGTTTTGCAATAGTTTGAAAGGGAGTATTGGGCCCCAGTTTTTGAATTGTGTCAGTTCAAAATTAATATGTAAATCAGAGCACATTCTATGTCTGGACGTATTTCTTAAAGTTTGTGTAAAGCAAAAATAAATATGTCTTCTGAGTTTGACACACCACAGAGAAGTGTGTTATTAACAACCCTGCCAAATTTGAATAATTAAAAAAATCGCCAAGTATATAAAATTAGGCTTCAAAATCATGAAAAATCAAGCCATTTTCTCTGCTCTCAAACGCTGTGGGCACGTCCACCGAATGCGCTGAAAACATGCCCCGCTGAATTGTCAATCAAATACCACCACTACGACCTGAAAAATAGATGCTACTTTGTCTTGCAACTTTCTTCTGCCTACACATCTATACATGATTGAGCCACCAGAGCCAGAATCCAATTCTGAGCCAGAAGACACTGACCTACCTGAGAATCAACCTCATTCCTCTCAGTCTGTGGTAATTTTTTCCTCCCATTTATAAGTTAACAATATGTATTACTGTCTAGCATAACCATAACATTAGCCACAGAAAGCTGGGCTATCAATAAACATAGCAAACATATTTGTCACATTACCAGATAGTTTTGTCTATATAGTCACAGATCAAACTGGCAGCCATCATGTTTTGTTTTTTGCATATTACCAAATATATATGTGCAAGAACCCCCACCATAATCAATATTAGCCTAAAGCTAAATTTAACACGTATTGTCAGTTTCATTCAAATACACATATCTGCAGGTCTTCTCACCTGCTAAATGGTTTGCTAAATGTCATCATTGCAACACACAAACTGAGCAACACAATACTCTCTAACCTGTTCAGTTAACTGTGCAATTGTTCACAATATAGAATTTAAAACTCATATAGTTGACAATCTTTAGTCACACTGCGCATTGAACTGTACTTGTACAGGTGCACCTGTGGAGAATGCAAAATGATGCCCATGGAGGAACAGAATGTCTGCTGCATGCCGTATGTAAAGAAAAACAAATGTATGAATACATAACCAGTGGAGTACTATATCTCCAGCACTAAAATACCTACTAACACATACTCCAGCAGGTTCAGAATAGATGTGGAGAGCTTCCTGAGGAGCCTGACTCTTCATCCAAGCCTTGAGCCTGTCTGCCTGGACCCCTACTCCTTGCAGAATGCCCTGAACATATACCAGGCAGACCATGGGCCACTGGACATAAAGGAAAGAGCTGCGTAAGTTGGACAGTAAGATTTTTTTTGTGTTGATCAAATGAAATGCCTTTCTTTCAAAAACTGGTAAAGTTTAGGACTCAAGAACAAAGTTGCAATGTTTATGCAATCATATTAGTGATGTTGATTAAAATATACATGAATCCATTGGCAAATAAACTATGGTAGGGTTCACATTACAGTATTGTAAGTATTGAGGATCAATGTGCACTGAATCCAAAATAAATTGCTCCTAATATATAGGTAAGTATACTGTTACACTAATAATAAACTAGCTCTATGCTGATAATACATAGCTTGTATTCATGTGGTGCTTTTATATACAAAGTAGAACAGCACTCTAGAATATAATAATGCTGATCTTTTAATAAAAGCAGGAGGGAGAGAGGTGGAAACAGACTCGTTTCAACACTAAACTATCATCAGCATTCGTTACACCTCTATTGACTGAGCCTATAAGCACAAAGCTGTACGTACATAAGGTGGTGAAAAAGATCCACAAATATAAGAGAAAGCACAAAAAAAACTCCGGGGAAGAGGCCAAGTTAGTGACATGCAATGATGGTACATGAATGCATACAGATGGAGAGAAGGAGGAGAGAGGAGCTCAGAGCATCATGGGAAGTCCCCCGGCAGTCTAGGCCTATAGCAGCATAACTAAGGGCTGATCCAAGGTGAGCCTGGTCGGCCCTAACTATAAGCTTTATCAAAAAGGAAAGTTTTAAGCCTACTCTTAAACATAGAGAGGGTGTCTGCCCCTGAATCTGGAAGATGGTTCCACAGGAGAGGAGCCTGATAGCTGAAGGCTCTGCCTCCCATTCTACTTTTAAAGACTGTAGGAACCACCAGTAAGCCTGCATTCTGGGAGCGCAGTGTTCTAGTGGGATAATACGGTACTATGAGCTCCTCAAGATATGATGGTGCCTGACCATTAAGGGTTTTGTAAGTTAGGAGAAGGATTTTAAACTCTATTCTAGATTTTACAGGAAGCCAATGTAGTGAAGCTAAAATGGGAGAAATGTGGTCTCTTTTTCTAGTTTTTGTTAGTACACGTGCAGCTGCATTTTGGACCAACTGGAGAGTCTTTAGAGACTTGTTAGGGCAGCCTGATAGTAAGGAATTGCAATAATCCAGCCTAGAAGTAACAAATGCGTGGACTAGTTTTTCTGCATCTTTCTGGGACAGGATGTGCCTGATTTTTGTGATATTATGTAAGTGAAAAAAGGCATGACGAACATAATGTGCGATGCTAAGCTTAAAGGAAGCTAGATTTTTTTTATTGAGGGTGTTAATGCATACTGCTGTCGATGGTTACACAACTATATGCAAGAAGTTGAAAACTTACCTGCAACTTCATCACTCCTCAACTTCAGCTTCCATAGTCCATGCAACAGTTAACGGTCCAAATAGGGGTGTGCCACCACCTGACGACTGTATGTTATTTGGTCACTCATGCAGTCGACTGCCAATCAGTGAAACTGAAGTGAAGTGACAGCCTACCTGACCAATAGCAAATTAATTGGCACTGCATGCTTTTTTTCTGAGCCAGCCTTTCTCTGAGCTCACTCTCTTTGCCTGCTAATTTACTCCAGTCTGTTCGGCGGAATGCGTAGTAACACTGGGGTCCCTAAGACAAAACATAGACATATTTGAGAAGAATCATGAGATCCTAGGAGTCATAGCGGAGTTTTCTTGGAGCTGTCTCTGATCCATGTTCAGGAGACTTAAATTACACTTGTTTAAGATCATTTAGAGATCTCTTCTTTTGATCAGAGTAAGACACAGATGAGTTATATGTGGTTGTTTCTCCTTAGGTCACTATGAGAAAACAGATATATTTGAGAAGAATCATGGGATCCTAGGAGTCATAGCTGAGTTTTATTTGAGCCGTTTCTCTGATCTCATTGTCCCATGTTCAGGAGACTTAAATTAGATTTGTTTAAGATGATTTAGACATCTCTTGTTTTGATCAGAGTAAGACATGAATGAGATTCTGGGCCCTATTTTAACTAAATCTAAAGCGCACGGTCTGAAGCACATGGTGCAAGTGCATTTAGGGTGTGTCCAAATCAACTTTTGCCATTTTAACGGCAGAAAAAATGGTCGCAGCGCTAGGTGCATGGTTCAAAGAGGTTGTCCATAGTCTCTTAATAAATCATGGGTGTGTTTTCAGCATAACATGCAATAAACCAATCAGAGTGTCATCTCCCATTCCCTTTAAAAGCCAGGTACACTTGCACCTTGGTGGATTGCTATTATGATGGCGGATTTGCCAAGTAGTAAGAAAGGACACTTCTCTGCAGATGAAACTTATCTGCTTGTGCGCAAAATGAAAACACATGATCCATAACACACTAGCACACTGGCCCCTGCTGCTTCTGAACCCTCCCTTGGCCAGCCACAGACCTCAGTTTAAGATCCTGTTCATTAATTTGTTGCAAATGTATTTCCGTTTGGTTTTTGAAAAGGTTTATTTTTTTAATTACAACTTTTTACTCAGTCATGGAGTAACAGGTCAAATCAGCAGGGTTTTAATTGCTGAAAGTATGGAAACCTGATCACTGTACTCTCAAAAATGTTAAACAATATTTGTTAATTAAATCATTAATTTTAATCAATCATTGTTTTCACCTCATTTATTTCCTCATGTGTTCCTCATGTCATCATGTATTGATGCAGCAGGAAAGTTGATTGTGTTTGATTCGTTGTTGCCTGTCTGTTTAAATACCTACATGTATTGCCACGATTTGGTCAAATAATTAGAAAATTTTATTTTAGTCATTACTGCAATTAGTTAATTCTGATAAATATTATCACTAAGCATTATGAAATGTATTTTGTAAAATATGTTGATGTATACAATAATAATCTTTCACACTGTAATCCTTTTATTTGTAATCTTTTGCATGTTTGTGCACTGCTGCACGTCCATGTGTGTGTAACAAGCAGCGTGTACGCACGCTGTGCAGCTGTCTGTGTAGATGCATATTACTGTCTTGATAATGTGCCCTTAAAATAACCGTGAAACACTGCGCCATTGACTTCAGACCAGGTTTTTGTTGGTCAATAGCACAATTGCTTTCCACTGCCTCAGGATAGCAATGCACCAACAATGTGCCTGACCACACCTCATTTTAAAACCAACACCCCCGATAGGTGCAAGTGCATTTACTGTTTAAACAACATGGGAGCTGGAAGGGAAAATGAACTAAACTAGCAAAACACTTGTGTCGCGCTTGGCACCGCTTTGCACTGGGCATAAGATAGGGCCCTATATGTGGTTGTTTCTCCTGAGTTGAATTTGATAAGTAGGAAAAAAAGCCTTTGGTCTCACTTTAGTCTCAAAAATATCTCATTTGTGTCTAGGAGAAATGAAAGAGACAACTATGAGATCTCTTCTTGGATTTTGCTTTCCTATGGACTGTGCTATGGACAAAGAAATGAAGTGTATGAAATATATGAAGGTAACAAGCAAAAATTAAATGTGATGTGCATAAATAATTAAATTATGTAACAGTGGAGGTTGAATGCAGTGTACAACTTACAGTCAAAGTCTGATGAAATATATGAGTGACAAGTGCAGGGATTAAACGGATGTGCAGGGATGTGAAATGTAAAGTTCAGTTTGATCCAGTTTATATGGCCATGGTAAAAAATTTGACACATACACACACACACACACACACACACAAAATATTGGAATGCTTTATTGGATGATGTGGCTCAATATTAAATGAGGAATTATTTTAATAAAGATGATTTCAGCCACAGATTTTTGGAAATATAAAATTAAAAGAGCAGTGGCAGTTTGAAATTGAATGACGCCCATCGTAGGCTTCCATTGCCTACTGCTATCAAAAATTGACAAAAATATGTATTTCTCAGAATCTAAGGAGAAATAATAATTAAAACTGTTGGCCTTACCATTAACCTATCATATTGTTGACTTATCAAGCACACTTCATGTCTTTGTGTTGAGAAATGTTAAAGATATCATTAAAAGAAAGCCTTTACATGGTGAGAAAAATAGGCTACTTGCAGGCAGCAGGTCATCCAGTCCACCCTGAGTATTGACTCTAGGCTACTGATAAAACTAACATGAAGAAACAAAAACAAGGATAAAATCTTGTGAATGTTGAGTACTGTAGCGGTTATAGTTAAAAAAAACAAATAACAAATGAGAAAAAACAATATAGCAGCTTCTTTGCTCCTGAGTCCTGACTGACAGAGAAAAAAACATGGTGAAGGCACAAAAATACTTCCAACTGAAATACATTAGTTTGAAAGTCTTGAAAAAATGGAAAATTCGCACACTTGTACCATCAGATCTAGTCTCATAACTTCAAGCGAACGAATCTGCTTACCCGTCTGTGTGTGTGTGTGTGTGTGTGTGTGTGTGTGTGTGTATAGTGCTGCTTGAAAGTTTGTAAACCCTTTAGAATTTGCTCTATTTCTGCATAAATATGACCTTAAACATGATCAGATTTCTACTCAAGTCCTAAAACTAGATAGAGACATCAGTTAAACAAATGAGACAAAAATTTTACACTTGTTCGTTTATTTATTGAGGAAAATGATCCAATGTTACATATTTGTGTGTGGCAAAAGTATGTGAACCCCTAAGATTATCAATTCATTTGAAGGGGAAATTAGAGTTGGGTGTTTCAATCAATGGGTTGACAATCAAGTGTGAGTCTGGGAGGCCCTGCCTTATTTAAGAAGAGAAATCTGGGTCATCACTGTCAAACTCTGAGCTTCACAACACAGGTTTGTGGAAGTGTGTTATGGCTCAAATAAAGGAGATTTCTGAGGACCTTAGAAGAAGAGTTGTTGATACTCACCAAGCTGGAAAGGGTTACAAGACCATTTCTGAAGAGTTTGGACTCCACCAGTCGGCTGTCAGGCAGATCATATACAAATTGAAGACATCCAGCACCATTGTTACCCTCTCCAGGAGTGGTCGAACAACAAAGATCACACCAAGAGCTGGCGTGTAATAGTCCAGAAGGCCACAGCGGACCCCAGGGTAATGGCTAGGAAACTAAAGGTCTCTCTTGCAGTGGCTACAGTCAATGTTAATGAGTCCATTATCAGGAGAACATTGAACATCAATGGTGTGCATGGCAGAGTTGCATGGAAAAAAGCCACTTCTCTCCAAACAGAACATTGCTGCCGTCTATAGTTCGCTCAAGACCACATGGATAAGCCAGAAGGTGATTGGAACAATGTTCTGTGGATGGATGAGACCAAAATCGAACTTTTTGGCTTGAATGAGAAGTGTTTTGTTTGGCGATGAGCAAACACTGCATTCCAGCATAAGAACCTTATCCTATCTGTGAAACATGGTGGTGGTAGTATCATTGTTTGGGGCTGCTTTGCTGCCTCTGAACCAGGACAGCTTGCACTCATTGATGGAGCTATGAGTTCTGAGTTGAACCAGCAAATGCTACAGGAAAATGTTATGGTATCTGTCTGTGAACTGAAGCTCAACAGAAAGTGGGTCATACAGTAAGACGATGACATTAAACAACAAATCGTTCTACCAAAGAATGGTCAAAGCAGAAGAAAGATCATTTTTTGGAATGGATGAGTCAAACTCCTGACCTTAATCCTAAAGAAATGCTGTGGAAGGACCTGAAGCATGTAGTTCATGCAAAGAAGCCCACAACATCCCTGAGTTGAGACTGTTCTGTAAGGACAAATGGGCTAAAATTCCTCCAAGCTGATGTGCAGGGCTGATAAACAGTTACCAGAAACGTTTGGTTGAAGTTATTGCTGCAAAAGGGGGTCACACCAGTTACTGAAAGCAAGGGTTAACATACTTTTGCCTCACACAAATGTGTAAGATTGGATAATTTTCCTCAATAAATAAATGAAAAAGATGAAAAAAATTACTTTTTTTGTCTCATTTGTTTAATTGGGTTCACTGTGTCTAGATTTTGGACTTGTGTAAATATCTGATCATGTTTTAGGTCATATTTATGCAGAAATACAGAAAATTCTAGAGGGTTCACAAACTTTCAAGCAGCACTGTATATATATACACACACTTGAAATTAATTTTGAATTTTTACATCACAAACTGGGAATATTGTTAGACATTTAAGGTTAATACAGGAGTATGTTCCCTTCTTACCTTACGTGAAGAACGTCATCTTTGGGCAACATGATATCAGTCATCTCCACATCAGATAAACAGTAGTGTTCTGGCATTTTTTACTGTTGATGTTACTCACTTGTCAGGTTGGTGGTCAGTTGATACTTTTATGACTGCATTTTCTTCTACTTGAGCACTTGATATTATAAAATAAGAGTATTTCTACTTGAGTGCAGTGTTTGGGTACTCTGCCCGACCCTTGATAACATGTGAAACTTTTTTTTACTGGCTTTTATAAAAGTTTTTGATTTATTGATGACTTCCTTTTAGTGCTTTACTTTTTAAAGGTGGATTCAACAATTTAAGGCCTCCTGTCAGAAGTAATTGAGGGGAGTGTTTTTTTTACTCCCTTTAGTAACCTATAGCTTCTGACAGTGGATATTTATTCACTTTACTTACTGAATATGATGGCATCACCTTGGCTTAAATGTGTGTAATAGGGAGCAGCCCTAAATCCTTTTCACTGCTGTCTGAATCAACTTAATGTGATTTAAAGCACTTCTGGCAGATTGGCTGAATAATTTACCATCACTAATGATCTTAGTAGAATTAAACATTAAGTTGTATTATGCATGTAAATTACAGCAGTTCAAAAAGGGGTTTTTTCATTGAAAGTGGCTTTGGCTGTCATGTTGGGAAACATGGCACATTATTTCATCAGAAATATATTTTTGTGTAGAATAAATTGCTTTATGCTTGATTCATTATGACTAGAATTGCTAATTACTATTGTAAAGAATGGGTGAGTTTTGTCATGTGTACTTCTATTGTCCGGATATTTTGTGCCACTGGCAACAAAAGCACAACAGTAATCACCATCGAGACACAGGTATCATACTGGAGGTTTATTATCATCATTTAAGCTGCACTGGAAGGCAGATGAAAGTGATTACTGTGTGAATATCAGAGTGTGAGATGTGCATATATGAGTTGTGACTGTTGAGAGTTGGCATATTTGCAGAGATGATGATAATATTGGCTTAGTACCTTTGTGGTTTAGTTGATTTAATACCCTGGCTTTATTGTCACCCTCTGCCACAATGGAACATGAGGCATTTTCAGATTTTCATTTGTTTCTAATGAAGCATTACTTTACAGTGTAATTTCATGTTATTGGTTTTGAAATCTATGTATACTGAAACGGATATTGGGGAAATTCTCAGACCCTGTCTCCAATGATTTACTTTCTTCTGCCCCTACATGAGCCCCAAATATGATGTTCAGGAGATATATCCGATCACAGCCTGGACTTAATTGTCTTGCAACCATGCAATCCAAGCAACAATACATTCTGAGCTAAATGCTAACTTCAGATGCTGACATGCTCACAATGACAATATTAACATGCTGATGATTAGCAGGTAGTATTTAATATTGTTAGCATCTTAGTTAGCATGCTAACATTTGCTAATTAGCGCTAAACAGAAAGTATAGCTAAGGCTGATGGAAATGTCATTAGTTTAGCAGATATTTAGTCATAAACAAGAGTAGAACCCGACCAATATATGTATAGCCTGATAAAATTGTCCGATATTAGCCTATCACAGATATATTGGTACTGGCATATACATTGTCAAGGCAGCGTTTAATATATATTTGATCCTTTATCTTCAATTATATATCATATATATTATAAATAAATTATAAATTATTATTATTAACTATATGTATATATATATATATATATATATATATACATATAGTTCTATTTTTTATTTGTAGTTATTTATAATTATTAAATTCCCAGTGGATGTTACTGTTTCAGTGCATTGATGTAATTTTGGACAATAAAGTTTATTGTTAAACTGTAAAATATCCTGCCTCCATTACATGCAGTATCTTTGTCACAAGTGTTTGATATTTGAGGGATCATTGCAAAAAATATTTTACCCACTAATATCGGTACAGCATCAGCCCGAAAAATCCAGTATCGGTCGGGCTCCAAACCAGGGTATTGGGCAAATTTAAATTTTGACCTGATGATGGCGCAAGAAGAAAGTCAGGAAATCATTAAAGTTACTACAATTCATCCTGAGGGAGACTTGAATATGTGACCAAATTTGTGCAATCCATCCCATAGTTGTTGAGATATTTCACTTTGAACCAAAAATGTTAAGCTGCTAGAGGCACTATGGGAAAAGTCTAGGGATCAACAAAGTCAGAAGAATTTACATGAATGTCGAATTTCAATAATGGCTATCTTGTCTCCATCAGGGCGGTGCCTAAGGCCACTTCCGTTTTCCTAATATATAAGGCACAACACTGATTAAGGCAAGATGGCCCGAAACGTTAGGTGAATAAAGCAATGTGTACTGCTGGAGAGTTGTGCAACGTTTTTTACTTTTGATGGACTTGCATTTAAGCTTACAGTGGTCTGCATCTTGCTGTATGTGCATTCCTACTGCAGACAATTTAAACATAAGTTAACCAGACAGTAAAGGTCACGTGGCCTAGGCTGCATCTCAAATTCAAGCCACATTAATAAATGCATCGGTTGTTACTCAAATACATACAGTGATCATTTGGCGTAGTACAAAACTGCAACTGAGGCTGCAGTTTTGTAGCACACATTACTACCATATGTCATTTATGATGTACTCAGAATAACGCTTTTAGACAACTGACAACCCAGTTCTTCTAAATACTTTAACTGACACTTCAAACCCTTTCAGTGCTTGACCTTCAGCTTACATTTCAACTCCCTTTGAACTGCAACTCCCACACAATACTTTTCATGCAAATGATTACCATGTAGAATCAGGCCCGATAAGACCAGAAGAAAGTACACATGAGGGAAAAAATGGTAAGGTCCGAGGGCAGAGTGGCTATTAGGATTACCCAGAGGTTTAAACAAATGCAGTGTGAAAAAAACACCACAGAGAGAGGGTTGTGCTGTGCCATGTCGAGAGAGCGTCCCAGGCTAATGTTCCATATTCCGTCACGTCTGTCTCCCTCCCCCGACCAGTCACATTCAGTTACCTGACTTGGTGACCTCATGATTGTATTGGAGTATGTAACACTGCACAGTTACAATGCGCTTTTCAAATAACAAAGTAATAACAGGAATGACACTTACAGGTATTTGGTTGGCCATCACAGTGCTTTGTTTGATGATAGTATATTGCGTAACGGAAAAACATAAGGTAACTGCATATGAGTGGATGCAATCATCACTAATGCTAACGTGGCTTCTCAGGGATTGAAGCTGTTATTTCTATACTAAACTAACATATGACAACATATTAGCTAAGGTTGTAAGGATTATAACTGTTGGTGGTAGTTGTTGATTTTGTTTAAATATGTTGAATTGTTTGTCAGACGATTGAGCTAAGCTAACTAACATGCTAACATCAGCTGTCACTTGTTGCCTTAGTAACGAATGGCCTAATGGAATGTAAATAGAGTGCAAAATCAAGCTGCATTGTAAATATAGCTAAGATACATTGTATTTAGCACAGAGTGTGTGATTTTAATAGTAATTTATCGTAATCTTTGGGTTCAAGTATTGTTTTCTATAAAATATTCTAGTCATAAGAACTGTAGATCAATGAATGAGTTTTAAAACCTTTTGATATATTAGAATATATTACAATAGTAATTTCTAATACTTTGTTATAAGCCTATTTTATGTTTATTGGAATTCTGATAGTTTATTGATTTTAAATGGAATTGTTTAGAGAATGTATCATTATTTTGGGATACTGTGATTTTTTTATAATACTGTGATTGTTACCATATATTGTATATTGTTCTAAGCCAGATGAGTTGGCAGTTATACCTAGAGTAAGGCTACTGAAGACCAGCAAAAATCACCATTTGTTTTCATTTATTCTTTCAGAATAAAACCATCCCTCTTTTTAAAAAAAAAAAAAAAAAAGTTCATCCTGAGTCCAGTGTGATTCGTGGGTGCAACACATATACAGTATACTTATAAGAATATAAGGCAGGTGATATCCGTTTTTCTTACTGTCAGAATATCTCCTGTGCTTATGACTTAAGAACAGGTGGGGAAAAAAAGGCTAGCTAGTGGGCTGACGGCTAATGGCTAACAGATGCTAGCACGCTAGCTAGCAGGATAACATATTGTTCACTGCTAAAAGCTACAACCTAGGTTAAGTCAACTGCATAGCTTATGTTAGTTTACTGTAACGTTAGTCATGGTAACAGGGACACCTCACCCTTTATGAGTGGGATGTTTTACAAATAAAGATTAAAAAAATAAACTTATGATTGGGACATTTGGACACTTGCAAAGGGAATAGGATAACTTTGTACATTTAATTATAGCTATACACAACAGAATAAACACTCTGGATACATTTCGATTTTGGCAATTTAGTTTAATATGGTTATTCATATGACATAGAGTTGGATACTGTTTATTGAATATTGCAATTATAGTGCGATGCTTATTCTTAATCTGTCCTTCAGTTGACAGTTGAACCATTGGTACTTAGACAATTGGTTCTCAAACCTTTTCATGTCAAGGACCCCCAAATTGATATACAACAAGCCTTGGACCCCCATTTGATAAGATTTTTATCCTGACGACCCCTATCTGAGGAGATAGTTATTAGATATGATTTAGTAGAGAATTCCATAACTGTCTGTACTGTCTGGAGAGAGTGAAACCTCTGATCAGAATAGTCATTTTTATACATTGTGCTTACTTCTAATGAATAGAATATTAGTAAAATTAAACTACTCCCCATTTTTATGGGGACCCCTTATAAAAACCCCAATTTGAGAATCAATGATCTAAATCACCCTTGAGGCCAATTAGCTCATTTTTGTTTGTTTAATATTCCAGAGGGAAGTCCAACATTTGACTTGTGGGTCCAGTAATTCCATCCTAGAGGTGTAATCCACATCGAGAAAGGAGGAGGCCATGTAAGGTTTATAAGCTTTCTTTATTTATTTAATGAATAAAATACTTAACAACAACTATGACTGAATGATGCTGTCTTGTTCCACAGAGGGTAGAATGAGACCTACACACTGTTGGGGAGAAATTCAAACCTGATCAGCTGTGTGTAGGTAAGGTGTTATAAAATATGACCCAAGCTATCCAAACATATTGGAGCAGTGAGCTAAACTTGATTTTATTGGCAGATGAAAGTTCTCAGAGAGAAAATAAAATAAATACAGAACGTAAAACTCAAGGGTGCAAGCACACCTGAAGGTTCCATTGGTGGCCAAGTACCTGAACCTGATCAGGACATGACAAGTTTCCACCTTTTCAGTATTGTGTCAGAGTTGTAACTATACTTTTGGAAGACATAATCACTGTATGATCAATAAATAAACATTTATAATAAAACATAATTTGGCAGTTGTCATTAGAATATACATGATTATATATATTTAGAATCTAAACTTTAGTTATTGAAGTTCATGTGTCTATAAGGAGCAAGTGTTTGCCAGAGAAATGTAAAAGAAATTGCCACAAACTGTTGCAAACAATAATAAACCCCAGGTGCCACACTTTTTACCACACATTTTTACAACTGTTTGCCAGAATGCCACCAGAACTTTACTACAAAACTACTTTGCATGTGTAAGTAGGAGTTTGCTGCAACAACACCAGAGGCTTGTCATAACTGTTTGCCAGAAGGCCTATACTTTTGTAAATGGTGCTTTCTTAGATGTGTGTACTGCAAATGAAACGCAAATAGGTTTCTGATGATGAATGTTTTAAAAATCTTCTTATGACAAACAATTTGACCATGAGCCTTAGGTTCAGCAACAGACATTTCAGATAAGATGAACTCTTGTATACTGCAGACATCCCTGTGTTAAGTCATGGGGTGTTAGGATTGTGAAGCACCAACCACCTACAGTGTTTTCAAAATCATACGCACTCTTTAAGGGGCAGTTCAACCAAAATTAAAAGCAATATTTTGTCCCCCATCCCCGGAGCACTATCTATCCATGTAGATTGTTTGTGATTTGCCTCATTTTGGAGATATCTCCTGTCTAATACAATGTACCTGAATGCCGCTCAGTTTGTGGTACTCAAAGCACCAAAGAAATACATTTGAAAAACTCAAAAGCAATGTCTTGATTGATAGGGACTATTTTCTACTGAAGCACACCCCCATTCATTGTCATAGGGGGTGTATTTCGGTAGAAAATAGTCCCTATATGAAACTGCTAACAACAAGGTCTGTGTATTATCTTGAGTAAATGCATCATGATTTCTGTAAAGAGACATTGCTTTTGAGTTTTTCAAATGAATTTTTTTGGTGCTTTGAGCACCACAAACCAAATGTCATTCAGCTCCATTGTATTGGAGGGATGAGACCTCTTTGGCAAATATCTACAAAACAAGGTGAATCACACCAAAATAATCTGGATGGATATATAGCAATCTGGCTATGGCAGAAATATATATTTTTTGAATTTTGGGTGAACTGCTCCTTTAAGGTAAAATGAAAAGGCCTGAAAGATGGATCAAGTAATGGACAATGGTTTATGCTCAAATGATTGGTAAAGTGGTAATATAAAGTATATGTGCTTCATATTTTACTTGCCATGGGTGCCATTAATTCTGGAGCAATAAACAGATCATCTATTTTGGCTATCTTAATCTTCTCTAAAATAAACTATGAGGATGCATGGTAACCACAGACCTTGTGGCAAAAAGCCACTGAGTGGTGCATATGTAAAAGCTGAACTGAGTGAAGAGACAGAAATGTCTTGTAACAAAATATACTGAGATACTGATGATAAGGGTCTTTTAAGTCTTCAGCTTACTGCCTGGCTGGCATTACATAATATAGAACTGACTTGTCACTAAACAGACTTTGGTTTAATTATGTAATATCTTGTCTACAAGAGATTGCATACAGTGAAATTAATCAGGTTGTGTAATTGTCTGATTATGTCCTCCAAAACTATAGGTACAATTCTGACACAATACTGAAAAGCTGGAAACGTGTCATGTCCTCATCTGATCAGGCTCAGGTACTTGGCCAGCAATGGAACCTTCAGGGGTGCTTGGACCATTGAGTTGTGCATACTGTATTTTTCCTATAGATTTTATCAAGAGAAAGAATGATTCATTCAAATGAAATAACTCTACTTCAATCTGCAATAATCTTATATCATATATCATGGCAAATAAAGAGAAGGGGAAAATCCACCACTGAAAGTGAGAAGAATAATTATAGTTTATAGAGACAGTGAGCTGAAATTGGGTCATTTTAATGCACTCACACATTGTACAATCATAACTAATCAGAGTAGCACTGGTGCACTTGTGCCCTCTTGTGGCCAAAATGAGTATTACAACAACAAACAGAAAAAATCCTGACAAAAAATATTATAATATTTTTTCACCTGCTATTTTCACAGATGAAAAAAAAACTTGGAAAAATTATCCTGGCAAAAAAAAATTTTCACCTGTTTCACAGATGAAAAAAAAAATATTATGGAACTTAGAAAAAGTATCCTGGCAAAACCTTTTTTTCACCTGTTCTTAAGTCACAAACAGAGGAGAGAAAGAAAGAATTAGATCAGACTTAGAAATTGCATCTCCAGAAATATTTTTTTCCTCACTTTTCTCTCATGGCTTCTGTATAAAACAGCTGGTTACTGAATAGTAGATTTGTTAGGGACTATTTTCAACAGCAGATTAATCCACATTTGGTGCTCTAGTTATTGAAAATGAATCAAAATAAACTACAGTGTGTGTGTTCATGGTAATGAGGGAACATGTCACCCAGTGCAACAGTGTGACTCAATAATATCTGTTTAATCATTTTTGGACAACAATGGAGCTCTATGTCACGGAGGAATAACATATACACACACAATACGTATTAGGATACATTCATTGTTGGTTTGAGTATGCAAATTTGTTAACAATGAGCAAAATATAGAATATTACCAGCCTTATGCTTTATCTATAACTAATCAAGCATATATATAAAATCTCTGTGCATTCTTACCAATCATAGAAACATTGTGACGCCATTCCTAAAAGCAGCATGTGGATTAGAAAATTGTAAAATCAAACTTAGCAGAGAAAGTTAAAGCAACTATGCCTGAACACCATGTCACACTAACTGAAATACAGCAATTGAAGTCTATTTTTTTAAATGCCCACTAAAAGGGAAGAGCAGGTCACTGAGATACCTATACACAGGTTCGTTCTATAAGAGGAAACTGAGCAGATGGGTTAAAGGGACACACAGGTACACCTTCTGTTGTACTGATGCATTATTCAGCAGCTCCCAGGGACATAAATATACATCCTAAAGCACTTCGAGTATTTTTTCTTTTGGAGTGTGTTAAAGTTCAGTCACTCATCATTAAAAGCGAGTAGTCTGACCTTTTGGGAACTACACTTTTCAGCTGAGATCATTCCAAATTTAATTGAAACAAACCTCACAATGGTTTGAACTGATATACTAAACCATAATATTTCCACTGCATAGAGGATATTGTCTAAATGTCACCTGTAAATATAAAGTTACCACATGGAGTTTCTGACCACTTCTGGCACTATGGAGCAATGTTTTTAGGCAGATGTTTCATTTGGAAGGACATTCATTCAACACATTTGTTGAATACACACGAAGGCCCTATCTTACACCTGGCACAAAGGGCGCCAAGCACAATGCAAGTGTCTTTGCTAGGTTAAGACCGACACAGTTGTCATTTTCCCGTCCAGTGCCCACGTTGTTTAAATAGCAAATGTACTTGCATCCGTCTGAGTGTCCATGGGCATATTGGTCTTAAAATGAGTTGTGGTCAGGCGCATTGTTGGTGTATTGCT
The DNA here is from genome assembly GCF_910596095.1 of Thunnus maccoyii. Taxonomy (NCBI): domain Eukaryota; kingdom Metazoa; phylum Chordata; class Actinopteri; order Scombriformes; family Scombridae; genus Thunnus; species Thunnus maccoyii. The sequence goes on along the minus strand of NC_056540.1, from coordinate 831,529 downwards.
ATCTTGAGGCAGCAGGGAGCGGTTGCCCTATTGACCAACAAAAACCTGGTCTGAAGTGGCACAGTGTTTCATTGTTATTTTAAGGGCGCATTATCAAGACAGTAATGTGCACCTACATAGGCAGGTGCTGCCAGCAGCAGGATCAGCATCTTGGAGAGCTGATCAAGTCCTGACAACTATGTATGATGATTTTTATATGATTAATATTAATTAATTAAAATTAATTAATTATTTAATTTTTGAACAATATTTAACAAATAATTTTTAACATTTTTGAGAGTACAGTGATCAGGTTTCCATACTTTCAGCAATTAAAACCCTGCTAATGTTACTCCATGACTGAACAAAACGATTTCAAAGAGAACCAAAGTTGTAATTAAAGCTATAAAGCTGTAAATAAACCTTTTCAAAAAACAAATGAAAATAAATTTGCAACAAATTAATGAACAGGTTGTTAAACTGGTGATGTGGGGCTGGCCACAGGAAGGTTAAGGAGCAGCAGGGGCCAGTGTGCTTGTTATGGACTGTGCGCTTTCACTTTGAAACTGTACGCACAAGCCGATCCGTTTCCTTTGCAGAAAAGTGTTCCTTCTTACTACTTGGCAAATGCACCATTATGACAGCAATCCCGCAAGGTGGAAGCGCACCTTCCTTTTAAAGGGAATGGGAGATGACACTCTGATTGGTTTATTGCATGTTACACTCAAAACACACCCATGATTAATTAAGAGACTAAGGACAACCCCTTTGAACCATGGACCTGGCACTGCGACTACTTTTTCTGCCAGTAAACAAACCAAAAGTGGATTTGGACACACCCTAATTGCACTTGCGCCATGCGCTTCAGACCGTGTGCCTAGATCATAAAATAGTGTGTTTTAGTGAGAATTATTGTCTTTAAATATAACTCCACAAGGTACCATTAACTAATCCAGCGTAAAGAATTTCAGGAATAACACAATTTCAGTGCATTTATACTATAGAAACACATTTTCTGTCCTGGAAGGTTTCTGAGGAATACAAAATGGAAAGTAAAGAAAAACTGATTGATTTCACTCATGTTTTAAAATGTAATTTAATTTTAAAAAATACATGTACAAAACTCAGCTGAAATGCTGTCAAAGCAGAATTTGAAAGATTTATTTTTAGACCCCCCAACCCCTCCTCTGTAGTTAAGAGTCAGATTCAGGTTCAGTTTCATGGTGCTGTGTCATAGAGCTCACTTTCTACTGGGCTAGACATTAGCCCCTCTTCACTTGTCACCCTGCTGCTATACAGTCTGTACATCTTTCAGCTACAATACCATGTAGTACTCTATTATAGGCAACTCTATCAATGGTCATTTTCATTTCAGTATTACTTAAATATGTTTTACTGGCATTTTTGCCTCCATCAGATACTTGAACAATACAGTGACAGGTTGCGCAAGAAGTTAGAGAAAGAGGGATGACATGCCACAAAGTTCCAAGTCAAACCGGGGACACTCCTGTTACCTATTGGATGTATTTGCTGTTCTCTGTAGCTATCTGTCCTCTATGTTTAAACACAAGAGTGTGCATGGGAAACCACATGAATATTGAAACAGGGATTTTGCTTATTGTAGGATAATTATTACACACATAATACTGGTAATGTACACATTTCTGAACATAAAGACTACACTAGAGCCTAAAAAAATCAAAGCACCCAGAATCCTTATATTTGGACAGCAGAGAGTCAGTATGAGTCCAGCCAGTACAGCTACAATGACTGTTAACTGATTTCTTCCATAAATGTAGACATTTCATACAGAAATTTGATCACAATTTAGTTCGATGGCTACACGTCGTAAAGTTTATAAATAGTCTCTCAGCAATGAAAAACAGAAATAATATCTGAGATACTAATGGCTATAGGCAGTAGAATAGTTATTTGGCCTAACATTATTTATTTAATACATTTTTACTCAATCAGCAAAATTTATTAATGTTTTCTTTAAACATTTACATTAAGAAGGATTTTAGATTTGGTCGAACGCAAACACAGTGAGGCTACTTAGAAACTGCACTTCCAGTGCGGTAATCTGGGCCTTTATTTTGAAGGCAACTCTGACTTCAGTCTTTTTCTTAGTGTTTTTCGTTGACTTAGTTGGTGACATTAGTTGGTAACGATTCACAATAAGAATACATTAATTAACATTAGTTAATGCAGTAATAAGCATTAATTAACAGTTAACTAATGTGTATAGTAATCATTTACTAATGGTGTTCATTTTAACTAAGGTATTAATTTATACATTATTTAATAGTTTATAGAGATGCTATTAACATTAGTTAACATAGTAATAAGCATTAACTAACAGTTAATACAATAATAAGCATTAAGTAACTGTTAACAAACAATACTCATGTTCTAAGGATGGTAAATGAGTCAATTTCAGGATTTACAATTAAACAATAAATTTAACTGATTTTCAAATGTTAATCATATTTAGGCTAGTAGTTTGAAACATTGTAAGAACATGTTTTAAAACCATTCAGTTCATTGTGGAGTAACATTAAAACATACACTTGATTGTGAGGAGACATCAGTCATAACATCTTGAAGCTTATTATCTCATCTTAAACTAAAACTTATCTGAAAAGTAAAGATTAGAAAAATATTGCTTATGTTAGGATAGAATATGGGCCTGTCCAGAATGAATTGACCTATTTAATATCAGTGATATTTAAATAAGGGTATTAATTATCTAATTTATTGAGCTGATTCATGAGGTGAGGTTAAAATTAGGGAGGAAAATGGTTCAAAAGTCAAAAGGGACAAAATCCCCATTGAAACACAATCAAGTAGGCTTAATGGGAGCAGGTGGGCTTAAGGGGAACATCAGTGAATTTATGGTTAAAAGACAGAATATTTTATTCTATGCACATGACATTAAAAAAACAACTATATGAAATAAATCTATACATGGTGTGCTAACATAACATGAAGAGTATTAATTGATCGTGTAGAGAAATAATTAGCTGTACTCATTTATGTCCACCCCAGTCTGATTTTTTTGGTAGCGTCCCCTTTAAGCCCACCAGATAAAAATGTTAATTAAAAAATAAATAAAGATAAACATACACATTAATTATCTATTTAACAGTATAATAATATAAACTGCATACAAAAATGGAAACTATACATACTTATCATGGTCTGTGGTCTGTTTGCTGGCACGCTAAAACTCATATTTTGATTTCAAAAGAAACAGTGTTTTCGATTCAAGTAATATTCAAACATATGTCTTATTCAAATCACTCATCTCTTAAATTTTGATAACAATTGAGTATTTACCAAAAACAGGAGTAGTAATATGCAAAAAATGTTATTTTCTGAGGGTACCAAAATCACCAAAGTTTTCTTGCAACTTCTTTTGGGATCAGCAGGCACATGTCACACATATGCTTCGATAACTCAATATCGACAAATCTGATTGACTTTCAATAAAAAAGTGTCATTTATGTAACAAGCAGAAGAAATATCATTGGGACGTTTACCCCATGTCATGAAGTTCACAGCTAAGCCATTTCATTAAAGAGGACCGATTATTGCTCATTTCAGCTCTAAATTTTTGTTTTTGGACTCCACTAGAGTAGCTTAGCATGATTCTAAGTTCAGAAAATGTATCTTATACTGGCCCTTTATGCAGCCCCTCAATATACAGTTTCTCTTACACTCCGTTATATATATTTATATATATATACACATATACATATATATATTTATTTAGAAAATTTAACAATTTTAGCATTCTTTGAAAGGAATAATGAAGAAGTGATTTAACAGTTTCACTTCTCTATGAAAATAATGACAAAAACATTTTTCTCACAGACATGCCATTTGAATATTATTTTGAAAACTAAATTTTCAGCTAAAATGAGGCAAATAAAAAGAGGCAAAAACATGTTTTTAAGTGGGGATTTCTAAAAATGGGGACCATAGATTTTACCATGTATGTTCTGCAAAATTACAAAGTAACACATTACAATTTACAGAGTGCATAAACTGAAACTGTGCTGTAAAAGAAAGCAGTGTTTATTCCCATGGTATTACAAAGTTCTTACCACATCCTTTCATCAAAATGGATGGTTTCCTTTTCCATGCAAGATAGAAAAACTTGTACCATATGTTCCATAGTGTTACCAAATAAAACATGGTATTTTATTTAATAAGTACGCTGAAACAAGAGAACTGTCAAAGAAAGTAATGCTTAATGACATGGTAGTTACATTGTACTAAAAAAGTGTGCTTGTAATGTAAGGATCATAAAATAAACATGATAGTACAATGTAACAGTATGTACTAACACAAAGTTTTAATTGTTGTTGTTACTGTGTAAAATATCACTATTATACTCTTAAGAGAAACTGGGTTCAAAGAGACAACTTACTGTTTACCTGGGCTCAGAGGAGTAAATATGAAAAGATCAAGTGGTTAACGAAACAGTTGGATCATTTACTACAGTGCATTCAACATTTCTCTTACAGTTTACAAAAACTGAAAAATCCTGACAATGAAAAGAACTCTTGTACCCTAAGATAAAATTAAATAAAATTAAAGCTGCAAGCTTAATTTACACCACCTCACTTGGCGAAATAATTCCCTCCCATGGTTTCTCATACAATTGCAATACTGATGATACTCAGCTCTTTCTGTCGTTCCCGCCAGAAGACCACACAGTCTCAGGTCAGATCATCCCAACTAGGCTGCTTAAGGAAGTTTTACCTTTCTTAAGTTTAACCTTATCTTAAGAAGCCTACTCTTGATTTATGTGTTTTAGCCAACTATGGACCTATATCTAATCTTCCATTTCTCTCTAAGATCCTTGAGAAAGCAGTCGCCAATCAGTTGTGTGACTCTCTACATAACAATAGTTTATTTGAGGATTTTCAGTCAGGATTTAGAGTGCATCATAACACAGAGACAGCACTAATGACAGTTACAAACAATCTTCTTACTGCATCAGACAAAGGACTTCTCTTTGTACCTGTCTTGTTAGATCTTAGTGCTGCATTTGACACCACTGACCCCTATGTTAAAATGCCCAACTTTACAGCAGAAATAAACATTTTTACAGCATGGTACAAAAAACAATTTTTTTCTCTATAGCCAATTTCCCCGTTCATGACAAACTATATGGGGGGTGAATTTTTATACAACTCACTCGTTTTCATTTTAATAAGGCTTAAAGTTATGCATAATTAAGGGAATGGCTACTTTTAGTGACAGGTGGGTCTTGTCACAGGCAAGTTGCTACCACGGTGATAGTGTTGGTTAGGTAACATAACCATGGCGTAACCCCAGATTCACAGAGTAGCCGGAGCTGTCACTATTTCAGTGTGTTTTCAGTTCACAAAAGTTGTTTAAAACATTTTGGTGACCTACAAAAGACTTGTTCAGTGTTTGGTTGTACTAATAGACCCTCTAAGGAATCGGGTGTTCAGTTTTTTCCGGTAAATACATTTTGTTTTAAGTGTTTTTTGCTAACAAATACTGGCATTAGCATAAGCATTATCACAGTTAACCATAGACTGTAAATGCACCATGCTAACTTAGCTAGCAGTTAGCGTTAGGGTCAGCTCCACCATCTCGTCCAAATACGGTCACATCTGGCTCCAAAAATCCAAGATGACTATGGTCAAAATCAGTGGCGGCTGGTGACTCAAAAAACTGGGGAGGACAGGAGGAAAACCAACATGGCATCTTACAACAAACTGCATCATACTTTATCATTGTCTCTACCTGATGAAATCGGAGGGGTGGGGGGCAAGTTTATATGCAAATAAAACAATTTGCTATCAGAAACAAAAACCCTAGAGTGGTGAAAAGGATGCTTCTTTAAAGACATTTAGCATATACATATTGTTTCTAAACAAAGAAGTGCTTGTTTTAGCTGTAGCGTGGTTCAGAATGTGTCATTTTACCAACAAAGTGAAATTCAGATTTATAGTATTATTCTATTGTGATAACAGATTTATGTTCTCATCAGAAACAGACAATATATCACATGATTTACAAGTGTTTCCTATGTATTTTCTTAGTGTACAGAAATATATGAAGTACCACAAAGTTTATAATGTGATACAGGCACAGATCAGTGCTGAACACTAAAGAGATTGAACACTAAAAACATTCACAGATCTAAAAGTGTAGGTTCATCAGAAAGTATTAATGTATTTATTAAATACCTGACTTACACACTCTTATCTACATGCATGACATACAAAATATAGTCAACAAAGCTAACATGTTATCACTTGTTATTCTAGTTGAGTTTATTACTCAATATACGACTCAGCTTAAAAACGCACTGAAGAAATTGTCACAAGCCAGCAGCCAGACCTCCTGCACACTCATTCACAAATCACAAAACATCAACAGGTGACTGAACAACCACTCAATTAAAAACGGGATAAACATCAAATGAATGAGTGAGTCTAGACAGCTCACTGTAACTTCAACAAGGTAGGTAGCAAACTACCTACAACACATTATATCATCTCTGCTGCATTCGTGTTAAGAATGCACCACAGAGACATTTAACCATCAGAGATAAAATTAGTGACCAAAGAGACAGAGAGAGAGAAGCTGTATCTGACTCACGTTATCTGATGTCTTCTTCTTTCTATCATGGAGATGAAATATTCATGTCATAACGTCCATTTGTTGCTGTTGGTCATCTTGTTTGTTAGTTAACAAAACTTTGTGGGTGCTTGTTAACCAGTCAGATATGATGCAATAATGACAAACAAGCTCTCCTGGTTGTTTCTCTGGTTGGTTCTCTCTCCAGCCTCCCCGGCAGCGTCCTGCTGCTGCTGCGCTGCACAGTTCAAATCCATTCTCCAGTTAGTTTAACAACAGTCCTTAACAGTCCTTCCATGGATGTATGAGTTCTTCAGGCTGCTACAACAAGCTAACTGTTGCATTGGCGAACACAAGGAGCTATCTGCTACTACTACTGCTCATTATCTACTGCTGCTACTCTGTCTACAGTGGAGAGAATTGAAGATGAAATCTGGAAACTATCATTGGACCAACGCAATGTCAATATTGCATTCTGGTTGTTGATTGGTAAGGGAGGACATCCTCCCTTGGAGCGTCATTTTACGTGTCTTTGCCGATCATAGATTAGCATTAAAAAAAATGAAGTACATGAAATTGATGTAAGAGATCCTGCTCCAAGGAGGACAGCAGGCGCCTGTCCTCCTCTACCCCCGACTCCCCCCACTTTCCCCCACTGACCCCCACCACTTCACACACACTGCTCTGTCTCCTCCTGCCCTGTAGGTGTCGCTGTTGAGGCATTTTAACCAGAATTTCAATCATGGATTTTTTCGAAAGAAGAGAGAAAAAACATTTTACAAATAATACTGAGATTTGATAATGCTTTATTTCAACCAAATATTCTTTTTTATATTTTGATCTCCCTCTTGCTTCTCAAAAAATAGAGGAGGATCAACCTCCTCTGCCTCTATGGACCAGCCTCCACTGGTCAAAATGCAAACCAAACAGGAGTCCACAAACCAATGGGTGATGTCATGGTAGCTATGTCCATTATTTGTTACAGTTTATAGTTTTAATGCTGTTCATCGTTTGTGATGTGAGAACATCAGAGAAATAAAAAGCTAGTGTCTTGGTATTAGTTCAGTTATAAAATGCAAGCACAGCACGGAGCGTCTCGATCACACTGGACATTAGAGGAGGAGATGGCAGAGACATTGGTATGTGTCTGTTTAAACAGTTTGTCTGACTTTGCTACATTTAACACTGGAGCTGAGAGCGTCAGAGCTCAGAGCAGAAAACACAGTCACTATGCGTCCTGCTGCTGTCCTCCACTTCCATCATTTTGCGCAGATTCATTTTGAAAGAGCAGCAGCCAATGGGAAACTCCAACACTCAGCTGGCTGACCAGCAGTTTAACTTCATCACTCAATCAGTGACAGACAGACATTCAGGGTTGTAGGGCTGGTCTGTGGCTGGTCCAGCCAAAAACACAATCCAACGCCCGTGTTTTTATATTTATCAACTAGAGTTTTTAGCTCTGCAGTTTCACACGCTTACGCTGGGATCCCACCGAGCATGTGAGCGCTGCGTTCTGGCTCCATCGCGGTTTTGCTCCATCCTCTGCACGGCACCCTATCCCACCGGGAGCATGTCAGAAACAGAGTGTCTTGACTGCGGGGAAGCCAACCGCCTTTTAAATTCAGTTGCACTCCTACTACAGTAATTACAGCAGCCTAGTCAAAGCTGATAAAGTGCCTTAAGGCTACCGTAATTACTGCAGTAGCAGGGCAACTAAACTGCCCAATATTGTTAACTTGCTCAGCTTTCATTGGTTTGGTCATTTTCCTTGATTTTTGTGCTTCTACTATGGTTAAGTAGGCTACGTAGTTCAATGGTTTCTTTATTTGTCTGTTTTAATTGCGTTTATTGTTGATATACAATTGGGAGTCTGCACAGGGTGTTTTATTTTGAAAATTGACCGAATGCTCAATGCTGTTTCTGTGTCTGACTTCCTGCCCAGCTCGATCTGCTCTGTGCTGCTTGACGTGGCCTCCATCAAAAATAGACAAGCCTATCTTTAGCACAGCGGAGCAGAGAGCCGCTTCTGAAACATGTCGCGGTGTGCCCGGTGGGATCACAAGCATTGACTAGAGTGGCCGCGATCAGCTCCGGCGGCCGCGTCAGAGCCGGAACGCAGCGCACACTCGCCTGGTGGAATTTAGGCATTACCTTTCTCTCTCGATCAATGGAATCTGGCGCTAACAGGGACGCACTCTCTCACTGGGTGAGCTAACAGGATGCACTGAGCGTGAAAACAGCCTGACTCGTGAGTTAAGCCATTAGTGCCCATATACTTTGACAATTTTAGGTTATTGTCCAATTTGTGCCTAGTTTATAAAATGTTAAATGGTTTGGCCCCTCCTCCACTATGTGACTTTGTGTACACTCGCTCAGTAAGTTCTATTAGATCCTCCAGAATATCCTCTATACAAGATTGTACCATACCATTTTGTTGCACTGCATTTGAGCAGTCAGCTTTCTCTGTGAAAGCCACAACTCAGTGGAATGCCCTACCTGATGATATGAAGAACTGTAGTTCCATCAATACATTCAAGGCCAAATTAAAAAATCTACTTAAGACCAATCAGCTGTGTGAGCACTGAGTCTAATTTACGTTATTAATTTCTAATTGACATTGTGGATGTATGTGATGTGCTGTTGTGTATAGCTTTGTATTTTGTATTTTGTATGGTGTGTTCTGTGTTTTTTTTTCTTTTCTTTGCTTTGTACTGTTTGTTATTGTGCTGTTGTATGTTTTGATTGTGGGGGACTACGGATGCAAATTAGCTTCAAGCTAACTCCGGTGTAGTGCATCTTTAATGTTTAAAACTGCACTGTCCGAATCAATAAATCAAATCAAATCAATACTTTTATGTGGGTTACACCACTATAAACACGGAAACTTTCAAAATACCTTTTAAATATGAATTTAACTACGCTGCCATACAAAGGCAAAGTGCAGAACATATACTATACTTTGCTGCTACTTTACTCACTTTTAACTATTAAGTTGTATATTGCTTGACTTTATAATTTTTTTCATTTGAGCTTCCCATGTGTATTTTCTATTCTTTTTCTTAACCACCATTCATTTCATATTTGGTTTTACCTGTACTATTTCTGTCCTTGTGCTGTTAGAATACAAAAATTTGCCCTTAAGGTGGGGGTCAATAAAAGGCTTATCTTCAAATGCACTAACTTAGCTGTGTGCTCCTCATGCTATAATCAAACTGAATTATTAAGTGCTTCTTTAAAAAAAAAAAACCCACAAACTGACAAAATGGTCAAACGTTCTGTTGCCCTTTATTCAGCAAACACAGCATATCACAACAATAATAGTGCTCTACTACTAGTATTCAAAGTCATTAGTTGTCCATTCAGCATAACCCTTGGCTATCTGTAATTTATTAACAAAACTTCCATGTCTTCAATGTTGTAAAATACAAACTTGAATGTCTCCGAGATTGATTCCCTCTCATGTTCATCCAGGCCCTCACTTGTTTCCTCAACCCAAAGCTTTTTGTACATCTGTGCAGCCTCTGCCAGTTCTTCCCCCATCTTCAGTGCATCTGGCAACTCCACAACACATGCTGGTTTGCTTTAACCCATTCCGCTGCCTTTTTGCAGTCATGTACAATCCTGGGCTCCACTCTGTCCTATAGAATAGAGAGAGAGAAAAAAGGTTGTCTTCCTATAGCATACTTGCTGCACCAACAGAATCACATCCTCTATTCACATAAAATATAATATATTGCATTCCTTCTTTTAATCAGAAAAACTAGTCCATGCCTTTGTTACTTCTAGGCTGGATTATTGCAATTCCTTATTATCAGGCTGCCCTAACAAGTCTCTAAAGACTCTCCAGCTGGTCCAAAATGCAGCTGCACGTGTACTGACAAAAACTAGAAAGAAAATCATAAAGAAATCATATTCATCCCATGCACTGACTTCCTATAAAATCCAGAATAGAATTTAAAATTATTCTCCTCACCTATGAAGCCCTTAATGGTCAGGCATCATCATATCTTAAAGAGCTCATAGTACCCTATTATCCCACTAGAACACAGCGCTCCCAGAATGCAGGCTTACTTGTTCCTAGAATCTTTAAAAATAGAATGGGAACCAGAACCTTCAGCTATCAGGCTCCTCTCTTGTGGAACCATCTTCCAGATTCGGTCCAGGAGGCAGACACCCTCTCTACGTTTAAGAGTAGACTTAAAACTTTCCTTTTTGATAAAGCTTAAATTTAAGGCCAGCCAGGCTTGCCTTGGACCAGCTCCTATTTATATTGCTATAAGCCTAGACTGCCGTGGGAACTTCCCATGATGCACTGAGCTCCTCTTTCTTCCTCCCCCTCTCCATCTATACGCATTCATGTACCATTAATGCATGTTACTAACTTGGTTTCTTCCCCAAGTTTGTGTGCTTTCTCATCTCTCAGGTTCCTTTGGATCAGGGTCATCAACCCCCAAGTTATAGAGGGCAGGCTTCCATGGCTGCGGGGATGCTGTGCTGACATGGTCATTGTGCCTCTCAGTTTCTCTCTTCCCTATCCCCCTCCTTCCTTCTTTCTCTTGCAACACAACCAGTCAAGGCAGATGGCTGCCCACCTAGAGCTCGGTTCTGCTTGAGGTTTCTTCCTGTTAAAGGGGGGCTTTTCTTTGCCATTGTCGCCAAGTGCTTGCTCATGGGGAATACGGTCTAGACCTGCTCTATGTGAAAAGTGCCCGGAGATAACTTCTGTTATGATTTGGCGCTAAATTTTTATAAATAAAAATTGAAAATTGAATTTAAAAAAAGTAAAATGACATATACTTTACAAGTAGCTTTTTGTCAGAATACCCAATAGAAAGGGCATCCCTCTTGAGTAATAGAACTGCACAAAACTGGGAAACAAGCTGTCCGCTTCCATTCAGCTGCTTCTTTCACCTGCCAGTGAGGTGCTGCACTGTGAGGTGTAGCTCCTCAATAACAAGGAGAAATTTAGCGACTTTTTAGCTGGAAAAAATATCACTAAAGGTGTCATAAAAGTTGTCATATCTAACAAGAAAATCACTCAGTTGGCAAAATTGGGCTTACAGTGTGACACTCTTCAGTCACTAACACACCAAAGTTGACAGCATGTCTCCTAGCAACACCGGCTCTTAATTGTCATTCAGCTGCTGCCATGGGAAATGCTCACTCAGAGGATCAAAGCTTAGATGCAATAATATGTCCGAAACATTTTTATCCTCTTTGAATTCGTACAGCACAAATCTGTATGAGTTAAAATTTCAGTTCAGCTTTAAATCCAAGGACTAACTGATTGAGTCTGGTTTAAATTAGGGGTAAACAATGCTAATTGTAAATGTTAATCCATGTTGGAGGGCAGTGGCTTTTATTAAGTATGAAGCTTGCAACATGCATATCAGAAACCTGTTATGTCTGGGGAAATGGCCTCAGCAACATGTTGAGGCATTCTTGATTAATGATCAACGAGAAGTTCAGTGCTTTAAAAAGCAATTATATGGTTGTCAGCAGCTAAAATGGATGATTGACTTTTTCTTTTTCTGTCTTCCTTGTCTAGCTATAAACGACTGAGAAAGGTAGAGGTTGAGTAGCATGTTAGCTTTCATATAGTAGTCTTTTAGCTGTTGTAGTTACTTTCAAATAACCTTTTCAAGTATAGAAATTCCATTAAAATTCTTTTTTTTTTTCTAAAAGCATATGGGCTTTTCTTTGTCCTGTGTTCTCAAGCCAACACCTTGTGCCCTGCACCCTGAAACAAACGAATAAATGACAAAATGAGGAGAGAAAAAACACAAGCGAGAAGGAGGAAAATTCCATCTGTCTGAATCCTAATGAGGCTTTACAAGCTGCATCTGTGTCTTTCACAGCTCTAGATGTGAAACCTAGAGTTCCACCCCAAATCACTGAGAAGACGTCAAAGGGAATTGTTTTTATTTCAACTGCGGCCAGGGAGGGATGGAGGGGAAAAAACAAGCAGAGCTGTGTCTGACTCCACCTGTACACCAGGCATTGGCTGGACTGTTTTTGGAAGCCAACCAAGGGTAAATATCTCAACAGATGCCTCTCCCATACTGCCTGCCTGTCATATTCACAGAGGGCAAAGGTCAAGTGGACAGCAGCATTCCAGCACAGCTGCCTCCTGTCAGAGGGAATTTAATTTTCATTGTGTACTTCTGCCCGATTATAATGGGCCATGCATGCTTGCACACCCAATCCTAAAATTCTATTTTCAATACCCATGACTCCCCACAGGTTGCAATCTCAGACCTTGTTGTTTGTGTGGGCTGTGTAATTGGTTTTACCTGCGCCGGCATGAAAATATCTTTTATCAAAGCTTGTTATTCCTGAAATGAATCACTGTGATAATCTCTGACGTGTGAAGAGAAGCTGGCTTTTGACATTAATATCGCACACCTGAGATATTATTCAGAAAATTACATTTATTTATCATAGACATGCCCGGTTTTGTGTACGCTTGAGCTTAGATTGTCAATAGCTTGGTAAAAGCAAGCCAGATCTGTGTAATAATGGACGGCAGCAGTTTGTTTACATGTGCCAGGTGTTTGACTGGATGTTTCCAGCCAGTTGCCGCTCCGTCAACAAATAAAGCACAGTGGGAGTAAACAGCCCCCACATATCAACCCCACACCAGCCCTTTCCCAGAAATCAATTAGTCAGTCATGGGGAAACACAATCCTTGGAGAATTTTGTCCTGATCCACAAATACAATATTATCTCAGTGGCCAAAGAAAAAAGGCTCCAACCAGCAGCTGCTGGCAGCAGAGGTTCATCCCTCTTTCCGAAACATGCCCTGAATCCAACACCAGCACCCAGCTCATACCTGACAAATCAGAGATTACTAAATACAGCAGAGCAGTATCCTATATCACTTCACATTTTTGACCATTATTACTGTATAATACATATTTTGTCATCAAAATAGATGGTGAAATATGGATGCAAAAAGCATACCAAGCATCAGCCTCTAGAGCTTGACTGACTGAGGTCTGGGTACTGAACCTCAATACATTTTTGAGACTGTCCTCCCGAGGAAAATGACACAACAGGTTGTTACATCAGTCACCCAAAAATTACATATAGTTGCATTTGACTGACAGATGCCATCTAGCAGCCATAGTAATTATGACCCAGAGTCCCCGTTTCCAACCGCGAGTCAGGACAGTTTTGCTAGTAGCAGCTAATGTAGCCTAGAGCTGCTAACCTCCAGCAGAGATGAGGAGCAGGCTACAGTGGTCTGGTAACCTCACTTCTTTCAAACTTGTAGTCTTCAACACCAACCCACACTGACTCAAGTGACATCACTTGAAGCAATTTATCAGATTTCACACAGCTCCTTGTGGAGACACAAAAGGCTTTATACTACTTTTTACATATATGCAGTAGAACTCTTCTACATCTGGAAACATACACTGATGTGGAAAATCAGTGGAGTTCCCTCTAAAGAATCTAATCTGGCAACTTTGTGTAACTGTGAAACACAAAGAGATATCAACAGATCTGTTACTGTTGACTATTTAGTTTAATTATTTGTGGGATGGGGAGTTTCCTGCAAGGAATGACAAAACAGGAGCAGCGTAGCAGAAAGCTTTGCATGGCAGAAATCCAGGACAAAGCATGGAGCCGTCAGCTTTTCCCGCTTCAAGCACACAGACACTGTGAGATACAGGTTTATTCCAGTGTGAAGGGCCCGGAGTCGCTTTCCAACAAGCCTGGGGCCCCATCCCCATCTGTGTGTGGCGGTGTTTACTGAGCTTCCAGCCAGCCATGACTGCAACACCTGCTCAGGTTGCACATGCAGCCTCCTGCTCCACCACCCTGTAATGATTACTAATGTCTGATTATTCAGCAGCCAAACAACACCACCAACATCATGAGCTCTCCATCAGAGTAGCCATGTGGAAAACAGCAGCCAACTGCTGAGCTTGATCTACATCACCATGGAAGAAGAAAAAAATGGAATGACATCTCCTAAGTATAACTGGGCAGCATTTATCAGTGAACTGCATATTGTTATTAATGTACTTGTTGGGTTTCTGTAGCCCATAACAGTGCTTAGCTCTGATTAGTCAGTGTGAGGGTAAGCCACGTGGTGAAATGCTGTTATCATTATTTTACTATTCTCACTGAAAAACAAGTAATTTAAATTGTAACCTTCCATGGATATTTCTTATCATTCATATCATCACATTATGCTACTGTACTGTTTGTGTCTTGTTGTTTTCATTTCACCTTAGAGGGAAACTTATGTATTTTTCAACCTAGACCCTATTTTCCCATCTTTTTGTGTCAAAGTGTCTAATGAGGACAACAATTTTTGAAATCGATCCAGTATTGAGCAAGAGCGTTTCAGCCGGCAACCTTGAAACAGACTGCAATTTAATCCTTTGGGGCAATAGCGCGCCATCAATGTATGTCCACTAAAAGTGTAGAAAGTCACATAACTGATTAGAGACTGCTTTCTCAAGGATCTTAGAGAGAAATGGAAGGTTAGATATAGGTCTATAATTGGCTAAAATGCCTGAATCAAGAGTAGGCTTCTTAAGAAGAGGTTTAATTACAGCTACTTTAAAGGACTGTGGTACATTGCCTGTTACTAAATACAGATTGAGCATATCTAGTAAAGAAGTGCTAACTAAGGGTAAGGCTTCCTTAAGCAACCTAGTTGGGATGGGATCTAAGAGACAGGTTGATGGTTTAGCTGAACAAATCATTGAAGTTAGTTCAGAAAAGTCGACTGGAGAAAAACAGTCCAAATATATGTCAGGATTTACAGCTGTTTCTAAGGTGCCTGTGTTTGGGGAGAGAACGGTGCCTGTTGAGGGCAGGAGGTGGTTAATTTCATCTCTAATAGTTAGAATTTTATCATTAAAGAAGCTCATTAAGTCATTAATACTGAGAGCTATAGGAATACATGGATCAATAGGTTTATGACTCTTTGTCAGCCTGGCCAACGTGCTGAAAAGGAACCTAGGGCTGTTTTTATTCTCTCTATTCTAGGCTCTGGCATTACAGAGGGCCTTCCTATATGTTTTAAGACTATCTTGCCAGACTAAGCGAGATTCTTCCACTTTGATGGAACGCCAAATCCTTTCCAATTTTCGCAATGTTTGCTTTCATTTGCAGGTTTGGGAGTTATACCATGGAGCTAACCTCTTATGTTTTATTATCTTCCTTTTTAAGGGGGCGATGGAGTTGAGTGTTATTTGTAATGAGCCTGCAGCACTATCAACAAGATTATCAATTTGGGAGGGACTAAAGTTAACATAAGAGTCCTCTGTAGTATTGAGACATGGCAATGAATTCAGTACTGATGGAATTGCTTCCTTAAATTTATCTACAACACTATCAGATAGACATCTAGCGAGGACATTTTTGACTAATGATCTGATAAAATAGGATTTTGTGAAAAAATTATTAAATGTTCAATTTCAATCCCATAAATCAGAACAAGATCTAGGGTGTGGTTAAGACAGTGAGTGGGATTATTTACACACTGAGAGAAGCCAATTGAGTCTAATAATGAGATAAATGCAGTACTGAGACTGTCATTATCGACGTCCACATGAATATTAAAATCACGTACTATAATTACTCTATCTGTACTAAGTCTAAATTCGACAAAAACTCTGAGAATTCAGATAGGAATTCGGAGTACAGGCCAGGAGGACGGTACACTATAACACATAGAACTGGCTGTAAAGTTTTCAGTCGAATGTATATTGTAAATAGTGGCCACTCACGAGCTGTCCTCGTACGTGTGCGTTCGGAAACATGTAAGTGGATCGTGTAACGTAACTTTCTGTGCCTTTGAGTTTATATTAGCGATGTAAATATGTTCGATTCAGACCAAAGCTATTAGCATAAAGTCCACTAGCCACATGCTAACACTCGCTATATTAATTGTAATCAGTGGCTGTTACTGCCATGGTGGAAATGTAATTGCTCACATATTCTGATATTCGTACTCTGGCTGTACTGCTGTGTATGTTAGGATTAACAGTGATGTCATGATTATTATTGAAGTGCCTTATGACGGCGGTGGTCTCATGCTAAAGTGTACGGGGCTTTGTAATACAAGTGACTTGCTAATCAGCAGTTTACCTCTAGGTTAAGTAGAGTTATGAGAGGTGCTGTTACGATTTATTAGCATTAGCACTGCTTAATGATTCCTGTCAGCAGTGTTGCTGCCTGTGAGCTAATGCTGTTTGTTTATTCTTGTTTGTAGAACCACACACACACCTGTATATACTTACCTGTTGGTATTAATAAACCATTGAAGAGAGCATCCCAGCATCCCTGTATTCTTGCTGATGCACCACAGTGGTCACCTACCCCCTAACTAACTACAGTTACAGTTTGAGCTGTCATCCTCCATTATACAAGCCCTTGCCAAACGAGTTCACGCAATGCTGTTTACGCTTATAACAGCCAGATAAATCTCTCTGTATTTCACAGGATACAGAGTTTTTAAATCTTATTTTGGGAGGGACATTCCCGCACTGGCTGTTTGAATGTGCACGGGGAGACTTCCACCAGTTAGCCCTCTGCTAACTTTAATGGGTATGAAATAATTAAACCATGCAGCTCTTCTAGACTTTCCAAATGTTATCAGATCGAATGGATCCAATTCTGATAGTGAAACGAGTCATTTTGCTGGGGTTGTGTGATACTCAAAACAATTTATCCACCACTTTACAACCCCAACAGTAGCGATGGAGTAGGCTGAACTTAAATACTAACTGAACTGATGAGGAGATGAGGTGCAGGTGGGGAGAACACGGAGCAAGGCAGGGCTCACTAGGCTAGATGCAGGGCAGGTGTGTAGAAGGGCAGAGACTGGGGAGGAGCACAGGAACACAGGAGGAAAAACAAAACCCAACCGAACACAATCCTCTTCATAATCAATCGACATGCACAGAACCACCACAGAATACACATAAATACAACTCGAATACACAAACAACACAACAACCTCTCTCTTCCATAATAAACAGAAAACCAAAAAAAAAGTCTTAATAACTGAGACTGAGTATAAGCTGTGTGAGCACAGACCAGAATGAAAACAAAGACAGACTATCTAATAAAGGCAACTTAAATAATATCATGCCAGATAGTCTTAAAACGATACTACTCAAATCAGCCTTCTCCAACAAAGTCCAGTCTTCACATAACAGAGAGAAAAGGCTGAGGGTCTCTGGTGGACTGGAGGAGCAGATCGTGACAACATTGGGCTTCACCTTGAGATCAAGACCATCATCCAGATACTCAAGGCACTCAGCCAACTTGCACTTATCAACTAGGTTAGTTCGCTTTGTTGTGGGATAAGCAGAGTAAAGGAGGCACGCAATGTTTATTTGTTTAGTAAAATGCAGCGGTCAGCATTATCCAAAACCCTGGAGAGATCAACAAATAATGCAGCAGAGCGCTGCTTCTCGCTCAGGGGATGTATATCATTTAATAGATGGATGGAGGGACATATGGATGGATGCCTGATTAGCAACGGTTTGAATTTTAGTGTCCTAAAATATCAACATTTTAAATGTAAGGAGCAGTCACATTCTACAGTCACATATGTAATGTAGTGAATACAGAATTCTGCATTTTGGTTATGCTTTTTCATCTATTAGTCATCTTCTTTAAACATCAGAAGACACAGGTATTAATAAGTACTTATCAGCTATTTTTACATTTTTATAAGCCTAATTTTATTTTTCCCCATACAAGACAACTTTCAATAACTTCCACTGACAAATGGCTGGTACATTATGAAAATGTATTCCTCTCCATAGTAAACATGTTCATTTTTAATCACATTTGAAAAATACATTTGTGATGTGTTACATCAAAATGTAGAAAGATGTTTTTTCATGAAAAAATGGATTTTTGTCTGTTTTGGGTTATTTTGTGTTTCTGCATAACTAAAGTCTCAGCTTTAATACAATGTCAACATCAGTGTAAAATTCAAATGTATTGAATGCATTCAAAGTATAGTTTTGAAGAAACATGATCTAAGGTCAGATTTTTTCTCCCCAAACACCTTTTTATTGACAAGGCTGAATAAAGTTTATTGACGGATGATACAGATTGTGGTTGACAGCAGAGGGATAGTGGAGCAGAGACTGACAGTGGCTTGACCTCCAAGTCTGACTCAGATGGCCCACTGGCTAAGATTGCACCAATCATGACGGTAAAAGTAAGATGGAGGAAAGCGAGGAGGAAGATATTACACTCATGGCTGACCCGATGATGGCATACAATGTTAGTTATTTAGTTAGTTTAAGTTATTTAAATGAGGACAGTGTTAAAGAGCTGAAGAGTACAAGTGTAGCTCCAAACTCAACAGTGGTGCTGGCTACAAGCTGCCAGAGGAGATGGTGGGACAATGCGACCAAATTAAAGAAATGACTAATGGTAAGTGCTGAGTTCAGCTACACGATGCTTGTTTTTTCTGTTTGTAAAGGCTATTAAAATCACTGGAGCAGGCTAAGAAAGCAGTCTAGTAAGTGTTATCAGTGACTAACAATGTTGTGTGTAATTTAGCAGCTCTGTTGTGTGGTGTTTCATATACTTAAAAAGTCCAGGTAACAATTACATTGTCACCACAACATAATTATGAAAACAACAGCGCAGCCTATGGATAGAGGTAAACTGGCAACAACATGCTCAGTAATGTTAAAGATTACACTTTAACATAGCCTGGCACAATGCCAATGGGCAGTTAAAAATTACAAGGGGACATTTTTATTTTCATAAAATAAAATTAATTGATTTAACCATGCAACAACTTTTTTTTATCATGTTGTGTGTGGTGCATGCACTCCTACACACAACAAACAGTGCTGTCCATGATTCTGAAACAACAGCTAATATAAGCAAAGTTTCATTTATCTCGGCCATTAATTTAGTTGTTTTTTCTATTGTCCTATAGATACACAAAGCTTAAACAGGGGGGGCAAAAAATACAGTCCGAAATTGTAAATTAGCTCACTTTTGATGGTTACAGCAGGAGACGACGGGGCTTGGTGTTGAACACTGAAATTATTTCATTATAGTCCAATGCTTCAGTCAGTTCTCTTTCAAAGGAGAGCAGGGACAAAGAGTTCAGTCTGTATGTCATCACTGAAGCCCTGATGCCAGTTTTTATCCGACTGACAGTTGAAAACAGTCTTTCAACAGTACAGCTTGTTGCTGCTGAATTGGCAGTCATGTAATGTTACGTGTTGTTATTGCTTGGCTCTGAACTTGAGCTTCCTCCTGCTCTTCACAATGTCTTTTTGTAACAAACATAAAACTGCTTTATTTCGACACAGTTTTTATCTTGACCTACGTTAAAAGTAACTAGTTAGTGAACAGTAGGCTTCTGTTCCTCTGCGCAGCAGCGCAAACTGTACACTGAGTAAAAGGAGTAAAAAAAACTTAAAAATTCTGACCTATCAACATCGTCATATGGTGCGCAAGAAGCAAGACACAAGAATTGGTCGTGCAGTAACATTTGAAACAGTTTTTATTGACTGTATTCACTGGATGATCCAGCAAAATAGAAAGCCTTCAAAAGCTATGTGCTAGCACAAAAGGTGAGAAAATCATTTTAAATATAGAAAAGCAAATAGCCTAACCTATAGTAAAAGTATAGGTTGTTAAATCATCTGATATCACATGGTGATATAAGTTCTGTTTCGGAATATGGGGCTTTATTAATATGAAAATGATCAGGCCTGATTCAACAATGATTCAACGTGATTAAGACAGCTGAAAATCTTTGTGATGACTTGGTTTTTCATTTTATGTCATGTCATTTCATAGATGAAAAACACCTGGTTCTCCTTGGGAGGATCAGCTCCCATATAACTCTGTTCAAGGACACGGTGTGCTCCAAGAGAAGCCAGCAGAAAGAGCACAAGCATTAGAGGACTGCCTACTTCCTTGATGGACAGCAAATGTGTTGGGAAATCTTCAAGTTTCTGCATGCGCGAGTTAACTTTTAAAATATATTCTATATGAAGCACTTTTTAAAACTGTTAATGGTATGCATATAACATACTTAAGCTAACTGGCATAATGGTTATTTATTCCAGAATATCTCAAAACAAGCTCACCAACCTTATTAAATTTTAAGTAAAATGGAATGGTACTGAGGATAAAAAGGTCTGGTGGACGTGTCAAGGAGTTCATCACAAACTTTGCTGACGTCCACAACATGCTACTCCCTGGGTGCATCCCTGGTTTCAAAAGGTCTGACATCTAGGTGCTCCCCACAACGGAGACCATGACATCAGTGTGGCGGAGATAAAAAAAAGTCAGATGCAGGACGATGGTCTGTGTTATATTTTGCACTCATTAGAATTTGCAATTTTTAAAATCAATTCAAGATGTCAAGTACTCAATTCAAGTATTCCTCTCCCTCTTAAACATTGGTGTAGGCCACCGTGGTTCCGGCAATAGCACATTTCAAAAGCTGTGGAGGCAGTTGACCCCCAACATTGTCATTGGGAAACAATGACAGTCTGAAAGTTGAGGAAGCAGGAGCAACACCTCTGCATTCTTGGCATGAGGCATCAGGCATACCAGGACATCGTTGCAAGCTGCAGAGCAACAATTGGTATGCTGGGTGTCAAGCTTGGGGCAAATCCACCCTGTAGACGAGACCTCACCATGCACTACAGCTTCGACTATGAGCAGCAGGTATTTTTTATCACAATTATAATTTTTCAACAGACATGCCGGGTGAATTGTTGTTAGTGCCATGTCTTCAGATTGTAGGGAAATATAACACTAAATAAATAATGCAAGAATAAAAATAAATAATGCAAGAATAGCAGAATGATACATAAATCCATATCTGTGTGTGTGTGCGTGTGAAAAAAGGTACTGACCAAGATAGATGCATAATTAATACATGTATAATTAAAAAATAATTGTATAATTAGTGAATCAGTCAGAATAAGTCTTTACTCATTCTTTCCTTTCTTGTGTTGTTTTGTCTTGTTTTTAAGGTCCATGCTCTGGACAGAACAAGAACAAGGTCATGCTATGGTACCTGGCTTGGCGATGCATGGTGGGTCTTCATGACAGTGTGTCCCTCAATTTTTTAAACCAAGTCTGGGGCAAACCAAGTTTGACTGGACTTTTGGGTTGTTCAAGAACAGGTTCCATCATACACCAGTTTCTAGCCTGGAAAACATCTGCCACGCTGTGAGCTACAGTACATCAGAGAGCAATGTGAACATTCCCCAGCTGGTCAGTGATGAGACTGGGCAAGTCTTTGTGCCAACACAAAACTGCCACAACTTCCTCACTCCCAGCTTCAAGCCTCTGCCAGGTGTGGAGAAGTAGGCAAGACAAGGCAAGTTTATTTGTATAGCACATTTCAACAACAAGTCAATTCAAAGTGCTGTACATAGAGCATAAAAGGCATCAAAACAGAATATAAAAGCAACACAAGTAAAAAGACATATAAAAACAATTAAAAAGTGTTGAATTTGGAAATAAAAAGAAAGTAAAAGGGAATAAAACAGATAAAACAAGAGAATAAAAGTTACAGTGCAGTGTAAAATATTGACCCTCAAATTTGGTTTAATAAAAGGCAGTGGCAAACAGAAAAGTCTTCAGCTGTGATTGAAAAGAACTGAGAGTTGCAGCAGACCTGCAGTTTTCTGGAAGTTTGTTCCAGATATGTGGAGCATAAAAACTGAATGCTGCTTCTCCATGTTTAGTTTTGACTCTGGGGACAGAAAGCAGACCTGTCCCAGACCACCTGAGAGGTCTGGATGGTTCATAATGTAGCAGCAGATGAGAAATGTATTTTGGTCCTAAACCATTCAGTGTTTTACAAACCAACAGCAGTATTTTAAAATCAATTCTTTGACAGACAGGAAGTCAGTGTAAAGCTCTGAGAAGTGGAGTTATATGATCCACTTTCTTGGTCTTAGTGAGGACTTGAGCAGCAGCGTTCTGAATCAGCTGCAGCTGTCTGATTGATTTTTTAGGGAGACCTGTGAAGACAGTGTTACAGTAGTCAAGTCTACTGAAGATAAATGCATGGACAAGTTTTTCCAAATCCTGCTGAGACATATGTCCTTTAATTCTTGATATATTCTTCAGGTGATCATAGGCTGACTTTGTAATTGTCTTAATGTGGCTGTTGAAATTCAGGTCTGAGTCCATGACTACACCAAGATTTCTGGCTTGGTTTGTAGTTTTTAACATTATCGATTGAAGCTGAGTGCTGACTTTTTAACGTTCTTCCTTGGCTCCAAAAAACCAAAAAAATATCAGAATGTGAGTGGGATGCAGTGCTGAATGTCATCAAAGCTATCAACTAATTAAAAAAAAAGATCTGTAGCATTTCCAAGATGAGGCTACTCCCTACTCTGATCCAGTGTCAAAGATAATGAACATAGATGGTTACAAGTTTAAGGTTATACCAAAAATGCAATAACTGTTTGTGTGATGCAGAGGATACAAGGTGTGTTTTTTTTCTATTACAGGGTCATTGTAATAAGTGTCAAAAAATGAAATGCCTCAACACAGTCAAGTGGTTTGGGGGGTTCTCCTCCCCAAAAAATTTATGTTATTTGACTAAAAACTATGCATTAAAAAAAAAACAACAGTAGTTGTAGTAGTTGTAGTTTTCACAGTACACTCAGACATTAGCACAAAGAAAAGTGGAACAAATATGTTCACTGAAGAAGTAAGCACTATGTCCTGAAGTAATCCTTAATAAGAACAGGATAAGAATTGATTATTTTCTAGAGTTTCTAGAGCAGCAAAAGTAATGTTTACAACAGCAAAGTCACTCTATAAATTCGATGATAGCTCAATGGAAACAAAAATAACATGTCCATAAAATAAATAATATTTCTGACATGAAAATACTGAGTGAAGTTTAGAAAGAATGAAGAACACAGACGTCAGTCAGATCAGCCATTCCTCCTGTCCTCTGTCCTCCCTCTGCTGCTCATGTGATTCACTGCTGCAGGTACCTCTGGTAGAGAGGAGGGGCTGGTTTGGGAGGGGGGACTGCCACCTCAACCAGTAGCTAAGTTGACAAGAATTTGACTAGTTTTAAGATATGTGGCAAACTAAGCTAAACAGTTTCAGCTACATACAGACAGCTTTGGTTTTAGCTTGTTCATAACAACTGTTAGCTTAACCAGCGTGATGTGGTTGTGTAAACCATACCAGCAGTGGATGAAGACTACCGGCAAAGCAGATGAAAATATCTCTTTTCTACATGTTTCTGTTTGCTAAACATGTGTTTTGATAAATTATTCTTGGCTTTTTACTCGCAAAGGTTTAATTCCACTTACAATAACGAGCGTCGAGTAGTCGTCAACTGGAGTAAAATGTTATCTTTCATTTCACCTGATTCACTGTCTCCACCTCTCAGCTCTGCTGTCCACTCTGCTTGTGTGTCTGTGTTAAGGTTTCAGTACTTTTACACTAACTGAGTCTCTGTGGTTTGAAGTTTAGTTTGACTTTTATGCTCCTGATCATATTTTTCAGATTCAAGTTAAACTGATGCAAACCCAACATTTCCTATATATATAATGAGATTAGATTGCCCTAATTCTCTCACTGGCAACAGTAGCACCCGTAACCAACCATGTTTGAAAGTGCAGCTGGGGCTTGCCTCACATGAAGAATTTCACATTTGGACATTTTCAAACAAATAGGTGCAAATGACTTTGCTTAAAGCTGTAATGTTTACTCACATAGGTTGTGGTCAGTGAGGAAAAACTCCCTTTCAACCAATGACGGTCTCCAGTTATGCTCCAGTCTGCCAGTCACACCAGAGGAAGAGAGGGAGAGAGAAAAATGATAGAGAGAAGACAAAAGAGGGGGGGAGAGAGGAGACACCTTTGTTGCTAATGGAATTTTATATCAGCAGAAAACAAACAGGGGAAAGACGAAAGAAGCACAATGGGTTGCATTCTTTATGTGTCTCTTGTGGAACCATGTGTATTTGTGTATGCACTTCCATGTGTTTAGATGCCTCTTGTAGCTCTCAATGCGTGGGCAGATTTTTTTTATATCCACTTTAATAAATCTACTTTGTTAACTTCTTTTTTTCCAGCTGCAAGCCTGTTCAGGTGCTGATATGCATGTCTCATCACATCTGCTACTGTTGGAGCTCCAATTCAAAGCAGCACAAGACAGACTTAACCAGGGTGACTATACATATTGGTGCCCACATCCTTATATGTCCTTATTATTATTAGAGCGCTGTCACCTTCTCAATCAAATTGAATACACACACACACACACACTTTAACTAAAGTAAAGTACACACACTAGAGAGCGGTTTAACTGTGATTTACACCACTGCACTCTGGAAATTGTATGCTGAGAAAAGCCTGAGCCTTTAAGCCCAGTCAATTATATTCCCCCAGATTTGGCTGTCAATCTCAAAGTGTTTACTAACAGGGCTGATTAGTCACCACCATCCTTCCTTTCTCTCACTCTCTCTCTCTCACACACACACACACACACACACACACACACACACACACACACAGACACACACACACACACACACGCATATATAGGCTACACATACCCGGCAGTCTGCATTCAGCTCCATGTTTGCTTCCATGAACTTTATCCCGTCATGATGCTCTTTTCCTTTCACATTTCTAACTTTCTTTCTCATCACTTTTCTTTCAGTTGTCAGATTTATCATGACCTATCCCTTTTTTACCTTTCACTTCATCCTCCATCGGCTGCTCTTCCCCATGCCACATCTGTACTTGTCAGTTATGTTATTGTGACTTAATTGGGTCTATTCTGTTACAGTTTTCCCAGTTCTTTAATTTTGTCTGTTTATTTGGTGTCAAACACTTGTTCCTGTGATGTTTTTGCACTTTTATGAGCTCAGTGTAAGTTGAGCTTGGGCATGGGCATGAATCTGCTGATATAACAGCCTCCACTCTTCTGGTTTCAGGCTTTCCACAAGGTTTTTTTTAATATAAATATATCCATACAATATATACACATACATGTGTAAGAGCAACAGTCAATACAAAACATGAAACAGAACAACAGAAAACAGAAAAAAATACAGCAAAGCCAAATTAACAAACAAAACAGAGGGATATACAATCACATATGTAGTGTCATATGACGGTATTTTAACCTTTTTTGTGACGATTTACAAACATGAAAACAAAGGTAGCAATTCTGTATCGATCATGATTACAATAAGTATGTATGTATGGTCATACCATAGACTGTATATAAAGATGGACGACATGACAGGTCCCCAAAAGTGAAGCCAAAATATCTCGATTGCCCCCTGGTGGCTGGTTGCAGTATAGGTCATAAATCCCTACCCCTCCATGTTAGCGGATGTGACATGGGCCAAACTAAAAAATCTAACTAAAAAAGTGCAAGTCAAATAAATTTTTCCCAAAGATGGTTTCTGTCATTTTAGGTAGTTCTTATCATGCTGATGTATGCTTAAGTGCTCATTTTTCTGATAAGTTTGTTTTTAATTAGTTATTTGATTATATAAAACGGGGATGTGACATCATGATTGACAACTGTGAATGACAGCCGCCCTTGAACCGCCGTCAGATGCTACAAATGAGCCAAATGACCGCAGCAGTTCCTGATGGAGGACATTAGTGTACATTTTCATCTGTGATTCACTGCTAGCTGTAGCTGCTGTTTACTGACTGGTTTTGGCTGGTTTACCTCCATCGCAGCTCCTGGGTTCACTCAGCTCTTGTTGGCAGGGCAATCGGTCAAGTCTAGGGGCCATCATCAGGCCCCCCTACTCTACTACACACACTCCAAATGCAAATGACGTCACACAAGTAAGATGGCAGCTCTAGAAATGAGATATTTTGGCTAAATTTCCTTAGCAGAATAGACTATTGGTTAAACAGCTGTCCTCCTACACCACTAAATGGGAAGGGTGAGTGCCAGGGGACCTAGTGCCTCATCTCTCCCTAAAAGTCCAAATTACCCGTGGAGAGAGATAAAAATTAATATTTACATATCACAGACAAGAACCCAAATCCTGTGTTTCATTAAGATAACATTTTCATATGACAGAAAAGAGCTCAAATTCTGTGTTTCATTAAGTCCATAAGGTTCAATAGATTCAATTCATAAATCCAAAATGCCTCCCTTCTTAAAAGAGGGTTAATCAAACTACCACCTCTTGGATTGGGTCGCACTCTTTCAATGCCAATAAATTTGAGAGAAGTAGCCGACCCATGGTTTTTCTCCTTGTAGTGACTAGCAATGGCATAATCCATATTTCCATTTTTAATGGCAGCCTTATGCTCAGCAACTCTCAGTTTGAGATGGCGCTTTGTTTGGCCTACATACATTAAGCCACATGGGCATTTCAAGATGTATATGACATGTGTAAAGAGTCAGTTAATGAATTCTTTTAAATCATATTTCTTTCTTGTATGAGGGTGATTAAATGTCTTGGTATCAAGTGTGTTTCAACAGTGCACACATTTTCCACATCTATAATTTCCATACACTTGTTGAGAAAGCCAATTAGTTTGTGTAGGTTCCTTATACATAGAACTGACAACAGTTCTGACATTTCTGCCTCTTTTGAAGCAGAAACGAGGTCTAGAGAATGACAAATGATTCAAACTTGGGTTACATTCCATGATTTTCCAGTGTTTGTTTATAATCTGTTTGATTTGCATAGATGCTGTACAATATTCATACACAAAAGTTATTCTGTTTTCATTGTGTTTAGGGGGAGGATTTAATCATTCTTCCCTATCCATTCTGTGAGCTTTTTCAAAAGCTTGATCAATCAAGTGTCTGGTCATACCCCCTTTGTCTATAACACTGAGACATTTCTTCAGCCTTAGTTTAATAATCCTCTGCTTTACTACATAGTCCTCTCAATCTCACAAACTGACCATATGGGATGTTGCTAATCATATGGTCGGGGTGGAAACTTGTAGAGTGTAAAATGGTGTTTCTGTCAGTTTCTTATTGATGCAGCCAAAAACCAAGACACAGACACATACCAAGACGAGACTAGGACTGCAGCTGTCCAGAAGGAGACGAGTGATCAGGGGCAAATGAGTGCCTCCTCCACGGGTGAATGTTTTTTAAGGGAAAAGGGTGTCTGCAAACAGGAAAACTAGAAGGGGACAGAGGCGACATCAATCCCATCAGAGGAATGACAACACGGAGCAGGAACACTTGGTTATTAATATCTCTGATTACACTCTGAAAACCCCTCAACTAAATGTCTTGAATCGTGGACTATCCTTCGTCCTTACCAATAAAATAAATGCATTTAAATTGAAATCAATTGCTATAAATTTTTCTGACAGCTACATTTAAAACACTCCTTCCACAGTAAGATAAATGCAGCAACTGGGGGAATAACAGACTCTCTGAACAAATTCAATTAAAATCCAGTTTCATGCCTCCTGGCGCCCCCAATCCCACACTTACTACATTCACTAAATAAGTGGAAAAAGGTATCGAACTGATGTGTTTTAGAATGAATGAATTCTGAATTAATTGCAGAATAATCCAAAAAAGTTATAAAACCAGCTGATAAAGGAGGAACTGTGGTAATACAAAACACAAAGGACTATGTAACTGAAGCTTTAAGACAGTTAAGTAATAACACTTTTTACAGACCATTGCAGCAAAACCCAGTGGAGACACATGAGAAAGAGATAAAATTTTGAACAATGCATTGGAGAACAAGTGGATTACTAAGAGTCAATATGAAGTTTTAAAAATAGAACGTCCCATAACTCCTGTTTTCTACTTATTGCCAAAGATACATAAAAGCTTGGACAATCCTCCTGGTAGACTGATTGTAGCAAGTAGCGACTCATTGTCTGAACCTTCAAGCCAACTTGTGGACTACTTCATTAAAGACATTGTGAAGACACTACCGTCATATGTGGTGGACACTAGAGATGTTTTAAAATTGGTGGCGGACATCTCTATGTCTGATAACTCTTTTTTGGTATCTTTTGATGTGGAGAGTTTGTATACCAACATTCCACATGATGGTGGACTGGAAGCTATGGATTTTTACCTTGAACCTAGAAAAGATGCACTCTCAGCGGAATTACTTATGTCACTCACAAACAGTTGCATTTGCTATTTAAACAACGTGGGCGCTGGATGGGAAAATGATAAGTGTGTCAGTCATAAACTAGCAAAGACAATTGTATTGCACTTGGCACCACTTTGCACCAGGCATAAGATAGGGCCCTAAGTGTTAATTTAAAGCTTACTCCCACCAGTCAAAATTAACTCTTTAAATCTTTTATTTACTCCTTATAAGTGTTATTCCCACTTTACACTAAGTGTTGATTTTTTAATTTACTTCTGTCAGTGTATATCCAAATCTACTACTATACCATAAAATGTTTGCAGGTAACAGGAAAGAACAATTAACACCATTAATTATGTCCATGTCTTCATTTATTGAGCATGAAAAAATTACTCTGACAGAACAAGTGCATTGTGGAGTTGGACATATTTGCAATTTTGAGATGAAACTCATCTCTAAACTATATTTGGTTGTAAAAAACAACAAAAAGTACATTGCTCTTATCCTGAGACATGGAATATTGACAGACTTAATGAAAACTTTAAAATATGACTCTTAAAATACAGTGAAATTTTTACAATTTCTCTTAAGACTTGAGGGATAATCCTGGTTATTTTTAATTTAGACATTATTTTTTTCCGATTCCAACC
Source organism: Thunnus maccoyii (assembly GCF_910596095.1). NCBI lineage: Eukaryota > Metazoa > Chordata > Actinopteri > Scombriformes > Scombridae > Thunnus > Thunnus maccoyii. Next base: position 802,195 of record NC_056540.1, on the reverse strand, counting down.
ATAATATTGCCATTTGAGCTACTACTGGGTAGGGCTGTCTGTTTCCTCAGAAATAGTTTAAATGTCCAAAATGAGATGTAATGAGAATTCCTTACTTAAAACGTGTTCTCACCCTTCCCACACTCAAGCCAGCTCTATGTCTTTCCATAATTGCAAACAATACCAAAACATATATTGTCATTTTAACATCTTACCATGATCAAATAATATTCCAAATGAAAAGTGACAGGTCTACTGTTGAATGAGTTGTGTTTTAGGCACTTGAATTGGCTGCATTTCTCCCAGCAGCAATACAATAGGAATATCAATAACCAGTCAAAGCATCTTTAAAATCACCCTTATGTTGTTCAGAGCCCAATTCTTGTTTTCTCACCACTTTGAATAATTCTGAACTTCGCCAAATCAAGTGCCTTTAAGCACAACACATTCAATAGTGGCCCAATTTTGATTTGAATCAGTTGTTAGATTCCAGATGATGGTGAAAGTTGTTCTTGTGTAAATATAGTTAGAATTATCCTCTGAAGTGTTAGAACTGATCTTACATAGAAGAAAGGTTTTCAGTTTAAACAAATCACAAAAAGGCAACAAACCACCATTATAAAAATGAATTGTCAAAGGGGACAAATAACCTTTAACTAACATTAGATTTTGTTCAAAATTAGACATGAAAATTTGACTGACATTTCATAACTGAATATTTACATTTAGTTTTAGCGGTCCATTCTAAAATATAACTATAGCCAAATCATGTCATCCTGCTTCCCGGAATACCCTCCAGAAGAGAAGGAAACAAACATGGTCGTCTTTAAAATTTGCCCACTACAATGAAAACCCTATTTCATTAAAATGTGTGAGCACTTATTCAACAGTTTTTTAATACTACAGTAAAAACATTGCGCCTCACTAAAAACACTGCTCAATGCTGCATTAGATGGCAATATGGTACTATATAAAGGGAACAATCAGTTGTTCCATATGTCACTAGAACATAAACTGGTTTGAAGTAGAACAACTCTTTGACATCAAACACGTTAATTGCCCCACCTAGCTTTGAGTGCATGGTAATGTTCATCAAAACAAATGGTTTCTACATCTGAACCAATAAGAATAACTTGTTCATCCTTCACAACAATAGTCTTGATCTTACAAAACAATGGCATTTCAATGGCTACCTCAACACATACAATTAAGTCATGGCAATATTCAGTACCATGGTGCTTTACCCACTTCACTGAGAGAACATTGGTAAATAATGCAGCTTTAGTTTGGCAGTAATCTTCGGACCTTCACTCAGTTCATTAAGTTGCACTCCTGTCCAATCCTGTGGCTCAGGAGGTAGAGTGGGTCATCCCTCAATCAGAAGATTGGCGGTTCGATCCTGGCTCCTCCAGTCCGCATGTCAATGTCAATGTGCAGTTGGTCTGTGAATGGTTAGATTTCCTCTGATGGGCATGTTGGGACCTTGTATGGTAGCCCCTGTACCCATTCAGCGTATGAATGTGTGTGTGAATGGGTGAATATGACTCATAGTGTAAAAAGCGCTTTGAGTGGTCAGAAGACTAGAAAGGTGCTATACAAGTAGAGTCCATTTACCATTTACCATCTTTCCTGGACCAGTGGCTAATCAGTCTTGGCTAAAAGATTCCCAGTGCAATGCCATGTCTCGTTGATGCTTTTTGGCCAATGCTTTAGTGATATTTTTGAAACTCTTTAGTAGCGTCTTGAAAAAGTAATGTTTTTAACGCATACACCGCATGTGCAGAATTGGTCCAACATTCCTTATCCATCAAGGATAATGAATCATGAAATGATGTTTGGGCAAGAGATTTTTAGCAGGAGGCAAGTTCTTGAAGAGCTGATGATGCTCAACTATAATGTGTTTCAGATAGATGGTAATACCCCCTGTTTGGACAGGAGAAAATACAATATTCACTATCTGTAAAAGCAACATTAAAAGATGCCAGTGCTTGTCATTTCTCCGCATTAGATCACCAAATATCAATGGCATGTTGTGCTATAAACACCAAGACTGTATGGCATTCAGGCCCAAATCATTACTTCTATCAATCAATTTTACTGCAGGAGAACAATTTCTCCTCTTAGTGTAACCATATTTAAAAGGACTGTATTCTGCCAGCCAGTTCTTTGGCAGTCAAAAAGTTCTCTGTGTACTACTGTGTAACCCCTTCAAAAATGTCATGCATGATATCAACCGCAAAATTATCAGCAGTGTTGAAATACTGCAGAGAATTCAATAAACATGAAAGTTTCACTCCATAGACATGAGGTAGTGCTAGATTTGTTTGCTTGGTATGGCAATGTTCCGCATACACCTCTTTTGTTCACAATATCACACTCAAAAACAACAGCAATTCCAAGCACTGAACGATTGCACAAACCCAAACAATCCATGTATACCAGGATTATCTCCAGTGACTTTCACAGTGCTGCCATGAACAGGACATTTGGACATGGGAACTTCAATCCTGTTAGTTTCAAGCACTTTTAGGATGACAATCGACAATTGGCTCAAGTATTGCATTAAACCCATAGGTTTAATATCCTGGGCATGAAAAAGTGCACACAAATGTATGTTTACCAAAGATGAATTAAACTTTGGTGGAAAATTTCTCAAAGTAAAACATATAGCCCCTAGCTTGTGTACACCTTTCTTTGGTCCCAGTGGATTAGCGGTCTCAAATTCATCATAAAATAGTTGAATTTGCAATGCATTTTTTTTTCTAGGAAAAAAAGAGGATGCCTCTTCATATATGACCCATCTTTCAAATCAGCATAAACACCATCCCTGGGGGTGTGACTGCAATTGAACATATCACTGAGGTTTGGATTTCTGACAATAGACTTCAGTGTTTCTAGAATTGGAACATTGGTAAATTTGTCACTTACAACTTTCTGTTCATAAGTTCCAGAAGATTTGTTTCATCTGTTGTCAAATCTGACACGAAGCACTTTTTCCACAGGTTCTACCATTTTCCATTTCTGCTCAAAATATGCAATGTGTTTTGTGTTTTGATTCAGAATTCAATGAAGTAGAAAGGGGTTTCAATATTTTCAAAACATTGTTCTCTTTTGCCTTTAGTACTTGTGTCCTGTGAGGACAAACACTGCATCTTTAACTTGACTCTGTATTTCTAAGTGCTACTTCTTCCAAGGATGATACCAAACTATTTACAGTGGACTGCACAACACCTGCAACCTGAAGATGCACAATAGCAGATGTACACTTATCAAGAATATTCTTGTTGGATAATGTAAAAACCTGAGAGGTGTTGGCTGTTCCTTCAAAATCTTGTGACTGAGCATTGTCTGCAGCATCATCTGCAGTATCATCTATTTTGACATTTACTTCATGCTCAATTTGCTCTAGATGTTTTGTATTCAAATGTTTCCTAGAACCTGAAAAGATACCACATACATGGCAAAATCCTGCCTGAGCATATTTTAGGCAAAGTGATTTACCAGGACAGAAACCATGAATTAAACAAACACACAAGCAAGTTGGTACTTGCAAAAATGGGCCTGGCAAACAAATCATCGCCATGATGTCAAATAGGGCTGAAATGGGAAATAGTATCACGATAATGAGAAGTGCTTTTTTATCCAAAACAAAACACAGATTCAATCACAAGACAATACCCAGCCATGCTGATATATTGTCCAGCCCAAATGTCAAATTATACATACACTAGTGTAGCACTCTAGCTTTAACCTCAGCAACATGTGAGCTCTCCTTGACTTTGCCAATGTCTATGTTGTACACAGTTGTCTGCATGAAGGTGCGCATGTTGTGGAGCACCTGATTGTAAGAGGTTCCAAACACAAAGTGTGCCTTGAAGAGTTCATCAAAAGCAGCTAGAGAATTGGTTGATCTGAGTGGTAGAGCCTGCTTGTGTAGAATGATGCAGCACTCATGGATGGTGCTCTTCTTCACCCCAATGGCAAGGAGATAGGGTTGAGTGATGCTGCTGATGGCTTCAAGACGTTCTTGAATGCTTGTTCCACTCTGAGAACAAAAGGATGTTCAAAATTTTTAAAAAAAAATCTACTAGTAAAATAGTTTAAATGGGGCAAATCTCAGAGCCAATAGGCTAAACAGCTACCAAAATTGTCATAGAACAAAACATCACTGTTCTTTGCATATCTTAAGGTCTCCCAAATATGAAATAAAATGTCTCAACTCCTATAGGGCCTGCCTTTATTCTGTGTGACAATGTCAGTTTTACAGAAAGGTATTTCTACCCAAGAATCAATTTAATGTATGGAAAATGTTGAGATGTTCAAAAACACACAGCTTTTTGACATTTGCTCACCTGGCTACAATACAAACCTTGAACACAAAAAGATACTTTTCTGCTTGGACCACGGACATCTTGCAGGGTCTCTTACGGCCTTGGGCTGAAGGTGGAATCAGGTGGAGCAGGAGAGGGATGGAAGATAAATCACTGTCCCATACTAAAAAAAAGCTAAATGTTATTTAATGGCACAAATCTTAAATTTTAATAACACCATTTGTCTAAAGCTAGCTTGATCAAGCTATAAGTGAATATATGAATATGTGAATATATGACAAAGTTAAAATGTTAAAAGCCTAATCCATAAATGCAGCATGGCCCACTACTGGCTTTGTTCATATTTGTGATTTACTGGTTTGAAGAGATTTTTTTCACTCAGACAGTTTGTCTGATCAATTGATACAAGGGCTTGCTGCGTAATTTGCAGGAATTTTAAGACTGTAACAGCTTGTGGTATTTTTGTAAACAATCAAGTTAAACAGACCTGTATTTTGATTTGTGATGGGCTGAGATTTGCAAAAAAGATATATATCTACAAAGTCAAACTCTGCAAGAACATGTTTGAATATAACTAACCTTGAAATGTTCAGACAAATCCCCGACTGAAGCTTTAAATTGCCCTTACATGAGGAACATTTAAGCTAATGTGAATGAAGTGTTACAAGTGGTATTTTAAACTTTGTATATTCAGATTTGTGGAATATTAAAAGGGGAAAACCACCCAAATTAGGAATTCAAATATGTTGTTTCCATGTCCTTGGAAAGTTCAATCAATATTTGTGAACATGGGCTACTCTTTACCAAAGCCAGAAACTTGATAATAAGAGACTGATTTTGTGGATCCATAGAATCTTTGTTTGAGTTTTTATACTCAAATGAACTTTATGTGTTCACAGTTCTTCAACAGAAAATGTACACTTGCACTCAGAACATTTCCCTGGGTGTTCTCAGTGTCACCACTACCATCTTTCCCAGCAGTTTTAGCACTCTAGTTTTTGGATTTGGGTGAGAGCTAGTCATTTTCATCAATATTTTTGGACTGTCATAGACCATAGGAATAACGTATAATGTATGAATTATTAAATTGGGCATAGTTCCCCTTTAAAGTCATAGTTAGCAGAGATCCTACAGACCAATTAGTCAACTAATTGACTAAAAAGGGGCATCTTTAGAATTAATTAATGAAACTACCATAGGCAAAAGCGTCATCATCCATTTCCTCTTCATTTGATGTGGCTTCTGCTACACAGATCAGCTCTTTAAGGTCACTCGATGAAGGAAGAGCCTAGCTTTGTTGGATGATCTTTTGCTTTAATGTAGTAGGCCACCTAGAGAGATCAACAATTGTATTAATCCTGCATGGACACATTCACACACCTATAGCCACAAGAAACTAGAGGAAGTCACTTAGAAGAGTGCAGACCTCCGCCAGGGCCTAACAGTCTCCCCATTTTGCCATTACTTTAACATATAACATTTGACTGGGTTGATGACCCAGTCTATCAATCTATATGGAGTCACTGGAGGAAAGGTCACAGGGTCAACAAAATCAACGAGTTTCTCCCTCTAGGGGTTGTGAATATTCACAGCACATTTTGTGACTGTACGACGGCTGAGGAGATTTGAAATCAGAAAATTTGACCTGAAGGGGATACTAGAGAAAAGGTCATGGGATCACATTTGCACTGCGCCACATTTCATAAAAAGTGACCAGTCGCTTCTATGGGCTGCCATAGACACCTACCTCAGAAAACAAAAACAAAAAAACACAGAATTACAATAGGTGACTCTGCATCTTCAGTGCTTTGCCCGCAATAATGACACCTTCTGTGCTTGGTCCCAAATATCAAGTGACCAGATGTAGTGTACATAATCATGATAATCAGATGTATAGTACATAATAGTCCAAATATCCTAATATTCTATATCCCAATATGGAGCAAGTGAATAAGTGTACCATGTTACATCCGTATTCAAATGTCATCTTCATCTTCTGCTTGATAGTGGCATCATCAGAGGAATGCTTCATCAAAGAAACTGCCTCCCTGCATTGATCTTTGCTCAGGGTCATCTCAGCACTATATGTTGGCCCTCCATCAGACAGCTGGTTTGATGACCCTCTGCTCATAGATGAAGCGCTCTTCCTCTTTTTTTGAATGAGTGTAGAGATGATCAGCCACTCAGAATTCATAGTTCGCTAAGTCCCGCCTCTAGCTGAACATGATTGACAGATCACTACGCACCTGCGTGATCGGGTTTGTGTGAGAGAGAGATGCGTGTAATGGCGACGGAGTAAAACAAAACTGACGGTTACACGGATTACACTTACATATCCATTTTTGGAATAAGGTAAGGGAACAACTATTCCTCAAGCATACTTCTCTCTCATGTCATGGGGATGATGTCCTGACAAGAGCAAAGTGAATAGGTCTGTTAATTTCACTTGCCTCCTAATTTCCTCTACAACATAATAATTAATAAGCTTCATATCAATAAGGATTAAAGAAAATGGGACTAAATTTCAGCATTCACAAATGTTGCCAAATGAACAACACATGTTTACTTCATAGTAGTTGTATCTGTTCTGAATCAGATAAGTGAATGATGACTCCCACTGAATCACAAAGGGGATGCCCACACTGACCAAATTTAAAGTTGGTGGGGTTAAATCTCTAGGTTGTTAAAATACAATGCTTGGAAATGGCAAAATCTACGCAAACATTTAAATTAAATTCAAAATGGCTGACTTCCTGTTGAATTTAGGGTATGGCTCCAAGAGGCTTTTTTGTGCATCTGGAGAAGATAAATGTGCCTACCAAATTTCATTCATCTAAGTTGATTTTGAAGGAGGGGCTTCAAATTTGAAATTTTGACCGAGACCCATAAAATATTAAATTGTTCACCAGTTCTGATGAATGTCCAAAGTTTCATAAGTTTTCGAGCACCTTTAGCCCCTTGAAAATGCGATTCTTTGGGAAGAAGAAGAATAATCAAGGATGCAAGCAGCGATGATCAGGCCCTCGCACCTTCAGGCACGCTGCTGTCGAAGGGCTTTATTGTGGGCATGCAGATGTGTTCAGGACCAGGCCCTTATCTGACGTTGCACGATTGAATTAAATGTCACTTCCTGTGTGCACTATGTAGTGCTAGACAACACTCACTAATTATACTTCATGTTGCTATATTTCAAGTGTAGACCACACCTTGCAAATTTCATGTGAATTGGATGATTTTTGTCACATAAGGCTAAATTTCCCGTTGTCAGTAGGTGGTGCTACAGAAGAGGGTCATTAATGCAGCAACATATCTAGTAGAGGTCAACTGAAAGGCATATGCATCTTCATGAATATCGGACATTGCATGAAGGAGTTAAATATGACTTCCGATGTCCACTATGTGGCGCTAGAGAGCACCCACAATTATACATTATGTTGCTGTATATCATGTGTAGACCACACCATGTAAATTCCATGTTAATTAGATGATGTTTGTCACATCAGCCTGACTTCCTGTTGTCAGTAGGTGGCGCTATGACTATGACTCAATATTGACATGTAGATGTGTTCAGACTGGGACTCTTAGGAAGCATGAGAAATTTGGTGCAGGTTGGACAATGTACATTCAAGTTACAACAACTTCCCGCTTCATGGCGAAACACTGAAGTTTGCTGCGTCGTCACGGCAACAGTGTATGATAAAAACTCAAGATTTTGATAACTTGTCATCGTAAAGTTAAGTTGAGTTAAATCTCTGGGAGGAGTTTGTTAAGATACAACGCCTGTAAATTGCAAAAACAGCACGAAAATTGCAATGTTAATTTAAAATGGCCGACTTCCTGTTGGACTTAGGGTATGGCTCTAACAGGCTTTCCTCTGCATCTGGACATGATTCATGGGCCTACCAAATTTCATCCATCTACGTCAAATTTAAAGGTGGGAGCTTTTACTTTTAAATTTTCTAGGGGGCGCCCTTGAGTCATTTTGCCACACCCAAGTCCAACAACCATATCAGACAACTAAATACACGTCTTCTGAAGTTTTGTGAGTTTTCGAGCACCCATAGCCCCTCAAACACAGCTTCCTGTTTCATGGCGAATAATGTGTCGCCATGGTAACAGCTTTTGATTAAAACTCAAAAGCTTCACTATTTAGCATCAACAATGTCTTACAACTCAGCTGTCCAAATTTTAGGTGGATCTGTTTAACCTGCTAGGAGTAGTTAGTAAAACTATGGGGCCTATAAGTTCCTGTTGCCAGTAGGTGGCGCTATTACTATAATATAATATTGGCCTGTACATGTCTTCAGACCGAGACTCTTATCAAACAAGTGAAATGTGGGAAAGATCTGAAAATGTGGAGTCAAGTTACAACAATTTGCTATGCAATGGCGAAACATCAAAACTCACTGCATTGCTACGGCAATGGAGTTCAATGAAAACTCACAATCTTAACAATATAACATCATCAAGGTCTTAAAGCTTTTCTACCCAAATTCAAGGTGGATCAGTTCAACCTGCTCGGCAGAGGACATAAAAGTACAGCACTTTTAACTTCCTGTTACCAGTAGGTGACGCTATGACTATGACTCAGTATTCACACATAGATGTGTTCAGGTCGAGACTCTTATTAAGGGAGGAGTTTGTTAAACACAAAGCCTGCAAATGGCAAAATCTGCACAAAAAACGCAATTAAATTCAAAATGGCCGACTTCTTGTTGGATTTAGGGTATGGCTCCGAGAAGAATTTTTGTGTGTCTCTCCATGATACATGTCCCTACCAAATTTCATTTATGTACAACAATTTTGAAGGAGGGGCTTCAAATTTGAAGTTCTCTAGGGGGCGCCCTCGAGCCATTTGGCACATCCGTGACCAAGACCCATAAAATATAAAAATTTTCACAACTTCTGACATATGTGCAAAGTTTTGTAAGTTATCAATCACGTTTGCTCCCTCAAAAATGTGTTTCTTTTGGAATAATAATAATAATGATAATAATGATAATAATGATAATAGAGAATAATAATTCCTTCAACTACAAGAGGGCCTTCACACTGTTCAGTGCTCGGCCCTTAATTAATGTCATTTATTTTATTTATATCCCAATTAACTACCAATATTCATTTATTGATTCATTCAAACTATTTGTTTTAGCATTTCTATTGTAGGCATCAATACTTTATTAATGAATTACCTCATTATTGGGGGCACCACCTCCTTATTGATTAGGATTTGTTAGTGCCAGGAGGAAGCACTAACCCTTTTTCAATTTAATCAATGAATCAGTCTCATGATCCTAAGTTCTTGTCCCAAACAGTGAACTCTGTTGACTGCAGCTCAAAGAAACAACCCAACACTTTTAGGATAAATGAAGACATTTATTAATAGCTAAACGTCTTGAGGATACATGATAAAGCATAAGATAATATACAGAAAGTAATAAATAAAAAGAAAGTAAAATAAATAAATAAATAAGGTCTAAGAATGATAATAAAAATAATAAAGAAAATTATTCAGCAAGAGTGGCTCGAAGTGCGTGACTCGAGCCTTAACGTGTTGCACCAGGGAATGCGAAGGGGAAAGCTAATTCAACTTCTCTAAATAAATTCATTTAATTTATGTTATTTGACATCAACCCTTAATCACAAAGCCATGTTATGCCTTATTGTTGAAGTGATGCATTGTGGTGGAGGCTTCATCTTGGCAGGTCCAGAGTTGTTGGTGCAGCATCTCCAGCGGTGTTGCAGTGAAAGAGCCCGGATCAGCTGTCGGCTGTGGCGCATCTCAGTAGATACAGATGCGTTGAATGCTGGTAAAGAATCAAGTTGTGTCAGGCTGCTCTGAAAAAGTCTTTAGGCCGGCTTCACTTCTGGTTTGCAGTATTGCTCTCAGAGAGCAGGTAGAGGTTCAGTTTCAAGCCTTCTTCTTCTTCTTCTTCTCCTTTTCTTCTTCTTCTTCAAGAGTTTAAGTTGAAGATTCAGTTTTGGTTGACTTGTAGTAACTTAAGTTGAGTGTTGAATAAAGTGTAGTCTGACTACGCTCAAATCCTCAGCAGTGTCTACTTCAAAATGAAATACTGTACAAAATTAAATTACTATACATGGAAATAAGAGACTTAATGTTACAAATAAAACAAAATAAATTAACTTGTTGCAATAAAAGATTAAATACGGATATATTTGGTTGAAAAACAAATAAATGAGATGTCTTAAGAATTTTCTCAAGTTCAAGGAGGCCAGCTCAAAGAGGAATCTCTTTGAGGCTGTTTTTATACGTTAAGATAAAACGGGAGGAGTTTGGGTGTGTTCTAAAGGTTTTCGAGCCGAATTATTGATGAATATTCAATTTCTTTGTTCCAGGGGCTTTAGGTGTGGCTGGTGCTTTGCAGTCTGCGCCTCCTGAAGTAAAGGAATTTGGGGAAATCTAATTCTGTTTTTGCATGCAGAAACTCACACTTCAAGTCACTGTTGCCTATTATTTCACATTAAAGCTGTAAACACATTCTTTTCATAATGTCCAAGCATTCATGATATTTCTGATTAATAATGTTCCTGCAGCTTGTATCATATTTGTAAAACCATTCAAGAAACAGTTAAGCAGTTTACATGATTCATGATAAGTCAGTTCTTCTAATAACAAATATTAACCTTCATATTAATACTTCATGATGTTTAAGCATATAACCTTCATTAGTTCAACTTTCTCAAACTATTCACACATCTTAAACCATTTTCTGAAATAAAGTTTCATACCATAGTGAAAGGAAAATAAAGTTAGGCAACATTTATGTGATTAGATTACTTTCAGAAACATATTTAAATATAAATTGAACATAACCCTTACTTCATGATATGAAAGCATTCAATGTGACTAAAAGAAAACTTTAAACTGAAATCCTTCAAGCATTATATCTTTACATTCTTATTACTTCAGAAACTTAATTCTTTCAACACAACCAAGTATTTAATTTAACTACTAAAACATGATTGTCTATGAGGTTAATAGATCACAAGTTAAACACTTGAGTGATTTTAAAATAAAATACATGGTTGTCAAACATTAATTAACTCTTCACATAAAATAATTTAACTCTTGTCAATAGAGGGCAATATTGTTACCTGTAGTATAAAAGGTTAATAAAATCGAAGTCTTATATCTCTTTAGTAGATAGTCATAAAACTATCAAAGTTAAACCATTCTTCTTGTAATTACATGAAAAATAACATGATATAAGTTGCATAATGATTAGACATTTAATTTACACGAATTTCAGGTTTGGCCCGGGTTTGTAGGGAGGCTTCACAAAGTCCTCAGGAATGGAGGTTAGTTTTATGGCTTTGGTGATAAAAGTCTGTGCTCCATCTAAGGTGGGAGTTGTTTTTCTGCGGTCCAAGTGGCCTTTAGGGTCAGTTCATCCTTTTAGTTCACGTCATAATTCAAATTATTGAAATGGTTTCTTAGGAGGTCTTCTGAGTCTGTTGAGCATCACTGATCAAACCCCCACTTAGAGGGTTATAAAGGTCAGTTCTTCTCTTATTTTCCTTAAGAATCAAAGATTAGTTAACACAATATTATATTTATTTATTGATTAAAATGCATGTTTATTTCAACATTTATCTGGATGCATTATGCATTTGTTAATCAAAAGGTCATTTTTGGTCCTCCACAGTCAATGCAGTGATGTTGAGCTGTTTATTTTTATAAAGCTTTTTGCAGCACATAAATGCACCATTTTAAGCAGAAGACATTCAGATGAGTCAGTTATTTCCACTGCATTACTACAATATGCAATGATAAGGTAACCAAGACAGGTAAATCAAACAAGACATTTAATGTAATAGCCCAAACAAACGTCAAGTCTGGAAGTAGATTTCCACAGTGTATTGAAATTAATGGAAAGCACACTGAAGCTGTTGAAGCTGTAACTACAAGGTTATATATTCAAAAGCTACTGAGCTCTTATTGTTCGTTATACCTGGTGTGTACTCTTCTTGTGCTGTCTTTTCTAGGCCCATCTCTCTTTTAATAGAGAAGCATTTGCTAACAGACAGCAAAGAAAAGAGCTGTGAAGCTTTCATCCTTGCTATCAGCTACAACTACTGCTGCGTCCAATTTCACCTGCTCTGTTTCCCTGCTGCCCCCATTCAGAAGAGAGATGTGTGCTGTTGCTCTTCAGATGTGTGCAGTAAACAGTAGGAGGATGGAGGCAAAGGAAGAAAACCATAAAAACCCATTTGTTGAGGTTTTTTTTTTTTTTTTTTTGAGCCACTGAAAGAAGGTGAAAGCGTCACCTCCCTTGTTGTGTTATGTTGTGTGTTGGAAGAAGCACAGCAGTGTAACAAGCCTGTAAAGAAGTTGTCTGTGGCTGTTTAGAAAACAAGCTTTGTAAGCTCTGTGTAAACTGTGTCTTCTAAAGCTCAGTGCTTTCAATGGAAACATCATGAAAGATATTTCTCTCCTCTCCTTTCTCTCCTGTAAGCTACCCAGAAACATTTTAAGGATCAGGATTACAGGATTTTTCACAGCTTTACACACCAAAGTAAGACCAACCAGGACCCACAAAGAATACAGGACTGTGAAAATCACAAAGCTACATCATGCTCACATCCACAAACGCGCACACACACACACACACACACACACACACCAGTGTGTAATGTATTCAAGTGGAAAATTCACAAGTGTGGAGTTTGGAAGCTGGAGTGGTGAATGGGTGTAAAAGGCACTTGTTTTTGATAGCAGGTGCCTGGGTTCACGTCCTGCCTCATTGTGGAAATCAGTATTTTAAAAGTTATCAATGAGCATGATCTTTCCCTAACCTCAACCAGTTTTAATCACCTGAACTTAAAATACGAATAATTTTCTTATTGTTAGCAAATCCCATGAAAAAAAACAAAGCCAACAGTGATTCTTTCCTGTGTCTGGGCTCCGACCTCGTCACTCCCTGCAGTGCACTCTTAAGCCTGACAAGAGGGTGTTTGGGGAGTAATGCTAACATTTTTTTCACCCAGGAGGTAGTTTTACTGCAGTAACATTAGGAGTAGTGCAGCTATTTTCATAATTATGTAACATCTCCAGTAGCAAGCTATTTTGTCCATTAACTAGAGGTAACAAATGTTACATTGTTATATGGAGGTGCTCTATTTCTGCAATATCAGTAATCCAGATGATTGTTGCCTGTACATACAGGAGCTGCTGGTAGCCAATACAGAATGACTTTTCATACTGTCAAAGGTATGTACCGCAACAGGATTAAGGAACCAAGGTCGCTGGCCGCTTTGAGTGACAGGTCACTAGCCACTAGGTGGCTTGTTTCAGCAACCAGGCTTCATTCGGCCCACCTCAGCTCCACCTCTTTGCCCATTTTGGATTAGCCAGGAGTTAAGTGGAGTCAGGCACTGCCAAGATGGCAGTGGTCCCAGTTTGAGGTTCAAAACTGCTCTTCAGAAACCAATTGGTGATGTCATGGTGGCTATGTCCAGATTTTTTACAGTCTTTATTTCTAAGCAAGTGAGATAATCTTATATATAGATTTAAAATCTATAGATTTAAAAGCTATACTTGTCCAGAAACAAGTATAGCAGTGATATTTCAGTGATTTGATCTTGTTTTAAGACTTCTAGTAACTGGAAATCTCGACTTATTTTAAGAAATATTATCAAGGGAAAATGCACTGGCTGCCAAATTATGTTTGGTTCAAGCAAAAGAAGTCTCATATCCAAAATGCATTTTTGCACTGTGTTTGATGGATTGCCATGACATTTTGTACAGACATTCACAGTCCCCACAGGATGAGGCTTGGTGGCTTTGGTGCTCCCCTGACTTTTCCTCTAGGATTTGTAGTAAAGGTTTCTGTGGTGTGCACCTTGTTGTGTGTTCTCAAATTAGAAGCAGGGTGCGCTGGAACAAATCACACTTTTACAAAGCTGTTTAATGATGTCTTACCCTGCTGTGGCATCATAGTGAAGATGCAGTACTTGTATGGGCTGACACTGACCCTGTCCTCCTGTGCATAGCCATGTGGAAGGCTTTTCATAGGCTTCTTTTGATCTTGCTCATATCAGGACTTCAAAGAACCAAGGAGGCTGAGGCCTGACTCTACTTCAGACAACCAGTTCACTTAAGCAGGGCAGAAAGCAAAGATCAGCCCTCTGTGCTTCCTTCCCCTGCTCAGGAACCATCTCTTGTTTGAGCACGCCTCACAGAGCCACTGATAGAAGCGATGAAGCATACTAAGTCTGGACTCTCTGAGACTGTCAAGCATGAAACTGGATTATTAGCATCTTGGCACTGTGTGTACACACTGGCTTTTTGGCCATATCAGCACTGGAGCAGAGAGGTTAACAACTCAACTAGGGAGACAGGCTGAGAACCGATGAAGCATCCATACCTCCCCCATTCACTGAGTCCGTCTATTTGTCCACATATCCAACCATCTGCCTACACATCGCTCCATGTTGCTGCCTCACCTCCTCCATCTGCTCAGTGTCATCAGCATGTCTGCATTCTTTCACTAGGCCTGATTTTTCTTTTCATCAAGGCCTCCAATGTTTTATTTTGTGTGCTAGGACTGGAGAATGTGTAGAACAACAGACCCTCAATTATCCAAACATTTCTGTCATCTTATTAAATGTGTAGAGGAGAGGTTTCACAATGTCCTGTCTCTAGCAGTTGAATAGAACGTCACCATAATTCACATGACACATCTTATGAAAACACGCCCTGCAAATGGGTCAAATTGTGTCATCGGGGTATAGTTACGGATCCTGTTGCAAATTATCATCAGTGGTGCAAAATTTTTCAAAGTAGCCTCTCTGAACGGGAATGCCTTAAAATACCAATTCCATGAGGCCAAACACAGTGTTAGCTGTTGCTGCTTTTCTTTTTTTTTTTTTGAGCAAAACTTGGTGTGGAGCTTCAGTTAATATTCCCTGGGTTGTCTTTTAGGCTTGCAACTAACACTTATTCGATTATCAATTAATCTGCTGATTTAAAAAAGGGTCCAAATTATATGTTTGTCTAAGCTTTCTTTCATGTACTGGCATTACATTCAATTCAAAATTGTAAGCATGTTTCTTTGAAATAAAAAGCGATAGAAAAATCCAGAGGGTCATTTAACAACACATACTATCTTGAAAGACAAAATAAAGACTCAACAAAGACTCTTCAAACCATCTGAATGAAAAAACATTCCGTCCGCTGCACAATAAAGATTTTTAACCTGTTTCCTATCTATGTAGCCAGAAATGACAGAAATACTAACACATTATTTTATGTGAAAATATAAAACAATAAAAAGTAACATCAATATAGACAATTGTAATTTTTTTTTTTTAATTTCATGTATTGAGCAATATACATGAAATACATGTAAATTCCAGGTGTCATCTTTGTTAGGATTAGGAAACAGAGATGCAACTTCAGGAATGGGTTAAAAATGATTTTATTTTGCAGCAGACAGAATGGTTGAGGATTCTGGAAATATGGTAAGTGTTATTTAATGACCTTCTGGATTTATCAAACTTTTCCAGGTATTCATCTTCAGAGAAACAGGTGCTTACCACTGTAACTTGAATATAATATATATAATAATACATGAGAGGAACAAACTGGAGCTAGATTTGTGTCCCCTTGTATTCATATGGAGTCCCAAGGCATGAGCAAAATATTTTATCCATAGTTTCTGGTGAGCATCAGATAGGTTCTAATACAAAATATGTTTATCACTTTAAACATATAAAGCAGTTGAATTAAATTGTGTTAAGTTTCTCATAAAATCCAATCCAAGATGAAGATATTTAGAAGATATTTCTACAAAACCATAAAAATAAACATGGGCAGATAAAGGATGTTAAACAACTGTTCTGTTCAGTTATTACCTGCACTCTGATCTGAAAGTATGAGTTCTCTTAGAATGATGCTCTGAGTGATGTGACTGTGGAGACTGAAACTGATCAGTTTTTAAAATGTATTGGATTATTTTACAGTTTCATGGTTGTATTATATATTTTATCTCTATTTATTCATATGATTATTTTTTTATGATGCCTTGTTTATTCATTCAGTTTTTAACACTGGACCTCCATGTGTGACCACAACATTCTGTACATTTTTTTGTTTTATTAAAGTACTTGTTGTTTTAGACTTGATAAATAAAGTGGCTTTTGTGTTTGTATAATGTTCCTGACAGGTAAAAGTGCAGGAGCATGACCAGCACTACTGCAAATCATGATCACTTGTAATGCATTTGAATAATAAAATAAATGGAAGAAAATCCCAACACTTCTCCAGCTGATCTGATGAGGATCAGAGTCGTAGTAGTAGTGAGTAAACCAAGCTTGGTCTCCCTTAATCCAGATCTAAGGGCAGGGATTTGACAATATCACTATTCAATATTAGCTCATCTGTTCTTCAGACAAGTCATTTCATTGTATTGTGTTATACTATTCATTCAGCCTCATACTTATGCACATAAGTCCCATCATTTCCTTCTCTTTCCTTCTGCCTGTAATGTTTCAAACTTTATCTGTTTTTGTCTTAAATGAGACCATTTCTTTTCATGTTAACGTTCATTTTCTCCACAGAGATCCTTAACGTTTATCTCATCTTTCATCACCACTGAACTAGTTACCTCATTCCATAGAGCTCTACTGCCCCCTCTAGGTACTGTGTACTCTGTGCTGTAATGTGGATGTATAGGAGCCTAGTTCTCTGTAGCTTTCTGCTTCAGTAAGAAAGAGAAGGGGAGGTAGCAGTTCTCCCAGCATCCTTCTGTGTTTATATGCCACATTATGGCTGTTCTTTCTGCTTCTCTACCTCCCTCTCTCTTTATGTCATGTGCAGTTAAACTGCTTCAATCCAAAGTGCTTTAGGAGCACAATTTCTAAAGGCAATGTTTAAACAAAAATACAGACATTAATTCAAAAGAATTACTAAAATCCAATTTCAGTAACATGTACTTTAATGGACAGACAGTGAAGGACATTCATCTCCTGTACAGACAGACTGTATAGACAGTAATTCTGTGCAAACTGATGTTGTAAAATATCCCAAAAAGTTAATTAATGCCAAAAATAATGACAGTGCAAACTGAACAAGGACAGAATGTGAGTGTAATCAGTGTTTTGAGTCATAAGACAAACTATCACTAGATTTGAGTGACCAATAGGTGTTCATTTGCCCGCTATCTGTTTATATCCCTTGCATGCAACATCTGAGATCAGAGGAAATTATGGGATTTGACCTCAAACTAAATTCTGCTGGACCCAACCAGGCTACCTCTCATTAGTCAACACCTCTCAGTGGTCCATTAGCTTTCTTACTTGTTTACAGGACTGTGAGAGATATGGATCTCCCTGCCAGATAAGGATGTGTCTTGTTAAAAGCCTGTTAGATAAAAGATAAGAAATGTTTTTTATTCCTGAAGGAAATTTTGAAATTGTTCTGCCCAAGAAGCTCAGTATGAATAGTGAAATAAATCTATAAATTAACATAACTATGTCATACATATAAAGTAAAATAAAATAAAAGGAATAGAATAAACAGGAGGTGTTAAGTACAAATAATGATCTAAGCTTCAGAACAGTTTGATAAAACAGTGAGAACAGATTTTACACAACTTTGTAAATGTGTTCCCATTGTATAGCTGTCTCTTCTTAAACAACTTTTCTTGTCCCAGGTGGATTTTTAAAAACGAGTTTTAAAACAAACAAACAAAAAAAATGTTTACAAGAAGTTCTGGGTCCATCAAAGTGGTCTAACTAACTAATGTAACAAGTGAACACAAAGTGGGACATATATAGTGGCTGATTGGACCATTTTAGAAACAAAGGGGTCACAGGGACAAGCACTACCAACTAAACTAACACATTTTATCATTTTGTCTGTCAGTTTAAATATTTCAACAAATCAAATCAACAAATACAACAAAAGTACCAAAAACCTAATATATTATAAGGAAATAAACAAAATCTCTAAACTGGAAATCACAATATCCCCCATGATGTGGTGGGCACTTGGTACAGTCTGACTGGTCACATTGTATTTAAGAACTCTGCTTTTGGGGCCACATCTTTTCTCTGTCCTTCCAGCAGCGGCACCCTCAGCACTGGTAAACTTAAAAGAAATAGGAATTAGAACAATTTAAGACAAACCTAATTGAAGTGTTGACTGTACAAATCAATGTTACAAATAGAACTAATGTACTGTCAGAAATACTAAATAAACTGAGTGTGATGTATGAAACTAAAATTGTGTTGTCATGATGTCGTGTTGTGTTTTATCATTTATGTCTTTGCTGATGTACTGTATGCAGTGTGAGTGTGATGTGCATCAGATATAAAGTTCAAAGAAAACTGAATTAAGACAGCATAAACTACAAATTGAAAAGTAAAGGGAAAAAAAGAGGTATGTGAGTGCAGGAGGGCCACCAACATCCAGATCAGCCGGCTAAAGCTTTGTGACTGATAAAGGCGCCAGGACTCCAGACTCCCAGAGACAATGGGAGTCCATTTTGGTTTCCATTTCCACTGATGCACTGCAAATTTGGCACCTAGGTGCTAAACAGGAAACAGTCTCAACAAACAGTCTCTGGTAGAGACGCTCGCACAGAGGAGCCATGACATCACCAGCCCTTTAAAAAGTGAACGCACCCTGAAGGACACGCCTTCATTGTGAACTGAGCTAGGAGGAACTTCATCCTTCTGTGAGTCAGCTTTGCTAACATAGGTAAGAATCAGCTGCTGTGAGATTCCCTGACAGCGTTTGCTGCCTGTTTAGTTTGGTTCACCACACTAGACTGTTTTTTCTGTTTGTCCCGCTCGGGACTACCGCTGTGTTTGTGCCACCGTGAGTGAGAGAGTAAGTTGCTTTGTCGATCAGAAACCAGACAACGTGCGTTACAGACTGCCATCCGTATGCACGCTCTCTGTGGTCAAAGGAACCATTTCTCTCCCTCTCACAGTCGCTTTCTCTCCTCTTTCTTCCCCATCTTGCGACTAACATGCACACACACACGCCAACATCTTTTTACACATCTGATGGTCAGATAGCGTGGGACTCGTTCCTCGCTATCCGCGTTCAGACACATGTTTTTCACAGAATTTGGTGAGTGCAAGACGCCGACCACCAGGCGGTGCCATCTTGCTATTGTCTAACCAAGACACTGCCATACTTCCGCCATTTGTTTATCACGTGATGTGACTTCCTCCCATAGTCACGTCCACGTCCCAAACCCTCGACATCATCACGCCAGATCACGTCACCATCTTGTCTCTCACAAGACTCTCTCACACACACACACACACACACACACACAGACACATGCATTCACCTGCATGTATTCAACCCTGTACATAGCTGTTTGTGTTAGTAGTAGTTTATTGATCAGAGCATTTGTTAACTTTGTTAATCTTGCCAACTTTCATAAATACTGTTATATCTTTAAAGAGAAGTTCTTTTGTCATTATTGTGTTTAACATATTGTGGAAAGTGGCTGATTGAAGGAGTCAGAGCTCAAATTTATACCTTCTTTGTTCACCTTTGAATGTTGATACCTCTCAGATATTAACATTCTAGGTTAACTCTTTTATGAGACTACTTTCTTTGGTTATTGGTCCTAGTTTCCGGGTGGTGCCCTGTAATTGTTAATTCATTAATAATTCTATTAATTGTTATAATTAATTCATTATCATTGGTAATTGAATAATCAACTGTGCTCCTCACAGATCCAACAGTTGGTGCCTGAATTATTGATTGATATTAATAATCTCTTGATTTCATAATTCATAATTATCTATGATAATTATGAATTATTACTAATAACCAAACGCACTCCTACCCGTCCCAACACTGCTATGAATGAGAAAAAAGAAAAAAATTATAAAGCACCCTTTAAGCAAAATGTACAAATTGCATTCCAGTGGTAGGAATATAATGACAGGGACAGAGGCATAAGACATATACAAGTGTAATATGTGTATAGTGTCAATCATGCTTTCAATCCCTAAATTTCATTTGGTACATGTTCACAGTGACTTATTACAAATAAACCATCAGGACAAAAGAAGTCGCATGAACTGACAGGCAACATATTGATTGGACAGCTTTAGTGATGTCACCCCGCCTCATCTGGACTACATGGACCCACGTGTGGAGATCAAATTCTCATGACTGGCAGCAGGACACCTGATGTGTTTATTCACCTTCTCTGGTGTCACAAAGAGCTCAGCTCACGAAGAAATAATTGATTTTGATCTTGACTATGTTTTATTAGTCCAGACTGTAAAAAGACCTCGTCTGTCACGAATAATGATGGAAAGAGGCTGCTTATACCAAAATATTACAGAGGATAGTTACAGTTTGATCACTACACATGTTTGAAGTGCTTTTTACTTTCTTACAGATCAGGGAAAATCCTCACACTCCTGCTGACATACATACTGTATGTGATACCATGGTTATGTGGCATAAATATATACAGGGCATTGTTTATACAAATCTCCTATAAGATTGCTTCCTTAGCTGTTGGATTTAATAGGGGTTTAGTGATTCATGCTAAAATCACCTTGTCATATCTATTATAACTACTCATAACAGTTACACAGTCATAACTCAGTCAAATTAGAACGCAGACATCATACTGGTCAACTTACCCTTCTGATGATAAGGTATTTTGCTTCCACTTTTCCATAGCAACAGGAAGTAGAGACATGTCCATTTTTATAGACAGTCTACGGTACAGATATTTTCCCTGTGTTGAAAACCTGTGAACATACAGGTTTTAAACTTTTTTTTCTTTTGCAAAAAAACTGCCCCAGAACATATACTACCATTCTCAAGCCTGTTGATGGCATTCTGAGTGCCCTAAATGGGAAGCCACATCAAAAGCGAGATGTGCTATTGAAGCATTTTATCTGTTCATCTGAGAGGACAGTGGCTGGCCAAACTGTTTTCACCAGGCTGATTGACAGCAGAACTTAAATAGTTTTCATGTAGGTTCCACGGGAAGTAATCGACATTGTTTGCCCACCACAGCAAATCTTCCTATAGTGAAACTGGCAGGCTTATAGCCACACTAGAGCCCTGATGAATTAGATACTGCTAAAAAGTTCAGAGTATATAAACAGCAGGAGCTTTGTGTGATTTAAACAGCTGTCTGTGGAGATGACGCTTCACTAAATGCGCCAGTGGAGAAAAAAATAGACTCAGAGTGTAAAAAAGGTGGAGGGATCCATGCCTCAGAGTCAGTGTGGATTGATAATTTTTTATAAAACTGGAAGTAAATCTGTTTGATGAGACATGCAAGTAACGGACTTAAAAACACTTTTCAAAACGCTCTCTATGTGGATTGGCCATAAGACATGTACAAATGCCACACGCCTATAAGTAAAAAGTAAAAACTGTGCAAAAACAGCTCAAGGTTCAAAGTGTTCAGGAGTTCCGATGTAGTACCTGGTCTCTGTATGATCTTATGTCCCCTCTTAGAAAGCCCTCAGCAGATAACAGGGGAATGTCTGTGAGACAGGAAGCAAGTCAAGTATCCAAGTTTAATCTGAGTTTAGGTGAAAAGACCGGATGGATATATGGCTGTAGTTAAAGCACCAGATGGACCACAAATTACAAAACACATCCATACATTTTAGTCCAAGATCAAAACCTTATTAAATTCTAGCAGTCTATAATGAAGGTGTGTGCAGGATGAAAGGATGGCAGGAGGGTGAATTCCGTTAATTTGAAAACACAAATTATTAAATTGAGAGCACAAATTAGTTATTTTTTCCTCTAAGTTCAAAGTTCAAGTTTTCAAGTTACCTTGAAAATACTTCCATTACTTGATGTTAAATGAGGACCAATTAGTCCCACTGATGAACTAATTGTTTCGGCTCCAAACCAAATCACATCCTCATAAAAATCTAGACCCTGTTGACTTTTGAATGCTGAAATCCATATTTGCTTCAAAAACAGCCCATGTGGGCAGTAGTCTGGTAATGTTTGCGCATTTGTTTGCTATGGTTCAAACTGAAATTATTCATTTCTCAGAATAGAAAATAATCTTTCACTCAATGACAGATCTTCACAGTCCATGACTTCACAAGTATCGCTGAGATCTTGTTCACAAATGACCATGACCTTATTCAAGGCAGATTAATGTATTATTATCAGTGTTCCACCTAACTGTCTCTGTGAAGAGGGTTGGTCAGTCGACCTACGTTCCAACCCTCCGCTGACATCATGAGCTGTGGGAAGGGACAGAAGAGTGAGATCAGAGATACTTTGCATGGTGTATGGACTCACCTTCAGAGATAAGATGACAAGCTCAGACATCCAGGGGGAGCTTGAACCTGTTGAAAAGAGCCAGAACATGTAATATGGTATACCATAAAGGTAAACCAGTGGCACACAACAGAGACCTCGGCTCATATATCATGAATATGTGACTGCAAATGATAAGGTTACAGAGGGGAGCGGTCTACCCAAGGCAACCCTAGCATTAGCAGCTAATTGCTAATTAGCAGAAACACTGATTATGACTAATAATACACTTTAGCTAATTAACAAGTAAAAGTATGAAATCTGAGCTGAATCAATATTAAATCATGGCTGAATCAAATCATAAAGAATCAGCATTGAATTGCAGTGTATTGTATTATTAACAATGCATCTCTATTTTTTTTGTATCACATCATTTCCCATGCATCTAGATACACATTAAACATCAGTCCTCCCATTCATTTGAATGGAGGTAGTACATTTAGGCTACGGGGGTTTTGGCCACAGTGGTGCCACAGGGGCCTACGGCAATAAAGTTAATCCAGAGTCAACCTTTGGAGAAACGCAACCTGACGTCACGCTGCGGTGGCCAATCACAGCTGGCAATCAGACTGATCAGAGCTGTACAACCCTGCCGTGAGAGAGGACAAAGATATTACTAAGATGAGGGAAGGAGATTTCTCTTTGTTTGATAAAATTAAAAGTAAAGTTAGGCTTTGCTGTTGGCTTCCCAACACATTTTAAAAAAGAGTGAGAGAGACCAGCTGTGGTCGAGCTAGAGAGTGAATGAAGAGAGGTAGCAGTGGTAGCAAGAAAGCTGGTGAATCAGATCAGTAACATTATTTTACTGATTGTTTCTGATTGTCTTCTAGAGCACAAATAAACATGCCAACACACCTCTGTTCAACCTTGCGGTGGTGCGCTGCAATGCCTGATTTGGCCTGAAAAGAATTGTTTTTACTACCCACCAAAAAAAGCTTTATTTTTAATTTTTTCATGTGTATTTACTGATTTACATTTTTTTTCTGCAAATATATAGATATATATGCCAAAGAAATGTTAAAGTTTAGGATGTTGAGTCTTATTATTATCATAATCAGCCTTCAAAGTGTAGAATGTGAGGCTCAAAACATGACATTCCTGTTATCGTGGGCTGAAGCTGGATTTATGGTCCATCAGAACTGGTTCTAAGATGGTTTCTAAAGATGATTTACTTTTAAAATGATTTACATTTTTTTTCTCAGACTAAATAGGCACTGTTTTTCTTCTCTCTTTTTTTGGGGGAGACTCAGTATTGACTCAGGGCTGCCTGGACTTGGACTAGTCTGGGACCCGATTTAAGTGGTTTTGATGTCAGCTTTTGTACTGAAGTGAAGTACGTATGGCATTTAAAGACGATGCATTTCAATCCAGCTGTTTGTATTTGAGTTTTCAATTTACGCATAAAAAAAACCCTGAGTAGAAAATTTGGCAGTATGTAAATGCTTGGCTGAGGTGGAAAAGTTGGTGTATGTGATGGAAACAGACTTGAAACAGACTTAAGTCATGACATACATGAAGCAACCGTCAAGATGAAAGTTCTACCTAAAAAACCCCAAATCAGTCTTTCCATTTTACAGAAAAATAAACTCAGAGGGAGCCTAGATGCGCCCAATTTTCTTCTGTACTATCTGGCAAACCAATTACAGTATCTTGTTAAATGGATCCACTCTAACCTGGCTCATATATCTTGGATTAAAAGAGAACAAGCAGCATGCAGCAACATAAAAATCTCTAATTTACCTTTCATTGGCTCAAACACAAAACATCACAATTGCTTCAAAAACCCACCTAAGTCTTAAACTCTGACAGCCTGGTTGGAAAACACTCAAAATTAGCAAATTACAATTGACTCCTTGCATGTACACCCCACTCTGGCACAACCTGGACTTTCAGCTCAACAAATTTCCCCTTCACTTAAACACATGGGAACTAGGCTTGCCACGGCAGTTGGTGTTACTAGTGTTACACGGTGTTGGGGCATACACCGATTACATTACTTGCCCACTGCCCATACTGTCGTTTTGCTTTTTTTTTATAGAAATAAAACCCATTAAGTTCATTTTTGACATATCAGCACCCCCGTTCATCAAAAAAAACCCTCTGATTTGTTAAGTATTAAGCATGTTATCAATACTTAGTCGGATGACAGACGCTACTATTATAAACTGAAAGTGTATGCTTCGTGACCATCAGCAGCAGCAGCAGAGTTGCAGCAGCAGAGTTGCAGTAAAGAATAGTGGAGTAAGACGTCTGTCTTCCCTCCTGCTCTCTGCTGTAAACACGGGCCTCCCGGGTCGCTGTGCTTGTTTTCATCAGAAACTCCTCCACTCTCTGCCTGCTCGGCCTGCTCTTGTAGTGTCTCTCTCCGGATGGCAGGCAGGTTTCTGCGGTCCCCACGTCTTTGTGCACCGCAGCCTGGCTATACATCGAGAACAGCCTGCTGGCAGCAGCCTGAAACCTGCCGACACTAACTCTTGAGTAAAGGGAAGACCTTAACTAAAAATATAACGTCAGAGATCAAAGTATGTGCTCTAAAGATTGAGCATCAGCAACTAATATCTTATCATATAAAATGTCCGGTGTAACCGGTAACACCGGTGTTGTCACAAGTTTATTAACCAATGGGAAAATGTCCTCACTGTGGCATCCCTAATTGGAACAAAAAGTAATCACATATCTCCACCATCTATTTCAAGAATAGTCATTTTTCTCATTTTAAAGACCTGATCCAGAGGTTTGGGGTCAGAGGTGGAAACTCCAATAACTACAAATTAAATCAGTCATTAAAAGTAAAAGCAATATATTAAGTAATCCATTCAAACCAGCAGAGCAGATTGTGAAATATTCTACATCCACCAAAATTCTTTCAAATTTATATAAATAAATCTCCAATATAGATAACAACATCCAACTGCTAAATGGGAAAGAGATTTATCTGTCCCCTCTGACACCAGCCTCTGGACACAGGGTTAATTTGAAATGACAAAGAATGCAAATCTACAACTAATCCAGTATAAAATCTTCCATAGAACACACATCACTCAAAACACAAACAAAAGAAAACAAAATGCATAAAATGGATCTCTCCATCACAGATAAATGTTCACAATGCACTCTTGGCACCACAGATGACTACCTCCTCTCCTTATGGCTTTGTCCACTCATACAACACTTTTGGTTTAAGGTTTAAGGTTCTCAATCTTGGGCTGCAGCCATGATGTATACTTGGCAATTTATCGTCAGTTGAACTTCCACCAAAACACACAAAACCCACACTGGTTGCCCTAGCTATTGCCAAGAAAGTCATCCTCACAAACTGGAAAACCAAACAAACAGTAAACATCAATTATTGGTTAAATCTTTTTCGCAGAACATACTGTATATAAATGGAAAAAATAACTGCCTGTAAAAAAAACAAATGTCACACTTTTTGAAAACTTGGATTCCATTTATCACCAATCTCAATCTTAATTTCGATTTTACCTGTTAGCAAATGCCACTAAACCAGCCACATTTCCATACTCAGACTTACCCATACATACACATGCAGTCATATACAAGTCATACACTCAACATTTCACAGCCAAACTGTCTCATATTTTATCCCTCAACAGTCTGCTTGTAAGTGCTGTTGCATAAATACTTAGTGTTCATGATGAATATGAATCATAATGAAGGTGTGTCACTGTACTATTGGTTAGATGTGACCAGCTGATGTGAAAAGCTGACATCTTAATTGACGCCCAGGGGAATGACAGCAAGGAAATTATAAGTGAGCATGTGTGAGGGATGGTAATGACAGATGGTTTGAGAAATAAGACCCATGTGAAAGTGGTCACAGACTTTTGGACCCTACTGACCCAACAGTGGACTGCTAATCTTTAAAAAGTATTTGTCAAGCACACCAAGCAATTGTTAATGTGAGTTAGCATTAACAATAGTTTTAGGCAAAATACATTGACTTGAAGTTATTGAAGCAACAGTGGGACAGTAAAATGGCACGCGCATTGTTCTCTTTGCACCACTATTTGTGCATACAAAAAAAAACAAAAAACAAAAAAACAGCAGCTCGCCAACTATCAACTATAAGAGAAAACAGAGTTGCAGCTTAGGAAACTGGTTACAAATCTTTTTCAATCTTTACAAATCATATACCAGATGGAATATTTTTCCATCGAAATTGTTAATTGTTAATTGTCTTTGAGGTGTCTGAGAATACCGTCAGAAAAGCGTCAAATCTTTTAAACCTTCATCACTTATTTATCTTCTTCTAGAGAAGAAGTTAATAGGAGTCTATATATTGGTGGAGTTCCCAATGTCCCGCAGATACCAGATATGTAAATGTCTGAAATTTGGTTAAATGAAATGTATGTAAAATCATGTACACAATATCTAGACAAATTCCACTGATGGACTGGTACAGCCAAAAAAAAAAAACATGCAACCTTGTGGTGATGCATTGCTAAACTACGTGTACGTAGATTGAATTGTTTTAGTTGGAAATGTTCTGACATTTATGTCAGAAATGCACTTTTGTGCACCAATCAGGATTTAACGACATTGAATGAGAATCTGATGATTGTATTATTTTTTCTGCTGATTAACTTTTCAGAACCAATATACCTGAAGGTTGTCATACTACTTATTTGTGGGACCATATGTGTTCATAGGGTAATCATGCTGAAATTTTTTGAAAGTCGTCAAGGCACCTGCTTTTCCTACTAACCACTCATAGAGAAGCTGCACCCAGTGTCCCTGGCACTTCCCACAATCAGAGGTACAGGATCCATACATTTGTAATTACGACAAGGACATTTTTTAACTGAACAATTACATTATTATTACTAAATATTGGTGGCTACAAAACTGCAGGGAAAATGGAGGATGTCAAAACCAGGTGCAGCATTGTATTCTGTACATAAATTTAATTTCATAAAAACCTACAGTGTGAGAGTATTCAGGTTGTCATAGTGTAATGGTTTCTGCCTTAGATAACCGATACTCCCTGCCAATGTGGATAAGACACCAGCAAATGGCTGTCCTTTACCTCTGACCTAGGTATCGAAGAATACCAAAATCTACACAAGACCACCTTAGCCTGCTTAGGTAACAAAAGTTCAGCTTGGCTTCTATAAGCACCAGCTGTCATTGAACCATTCTAAAATGGGCCTATTTAGTCAGGAATGCCTGACAGCTGTGTCACAATAAAAGTGTATGGGTGCAAATAGGTGTTGGAGGTTTGAAAGTACTCCAAGATGACCCTTTAACAGGCTATCTCTGGAGGAGGTCCACTCTGTTGGTTGAGGCCATTTGCCCGGTTTTATTGGGTGGCTTCCGTGCCCTGACCCTAACATCTTTGTCAATTCAATGCATCTAGTAAACCTTTCAATCAGATATGCTTGTTATAGATTCTACACTGAATTATACCTCTATCACAGATGCATCAGGTTGATTTCAATCAACAGATCTAAACCTGTCCAAAACTGTTAGTTAATAAACATTGCATGTTTATCCTTAGCAAGTTCCATTATAAATTTTCAATATAAATAAATTTAGATCTCATGTCAGCTATATCTCAGGAGAAGCATCTTTGCTTGCCTTAAAGAGCTAACCAGAAGACCTCAGAGATGAGCACAAGCCAGGAACTTTGGTTGGAGTGTATAAAGGTACAAACCAGTTTTATTTGGTTTTTACAAAAATGAGTATTACAAAAAATAAAAAGTAAAATACAAAAACTTGAATGCAAAAGTTAAAAAGGAAAAACCCTCTCTAGGATTTAAAGGAGTCAAAAAGGCAAAAAAAAAAAAAAGGCCAAAAAGGCCAAAAGGACCAGAGATCGGAGATCAGAGACCAGAGCTCAGAGACCTGACCGACCATGTGGCTGTCCCAGCCTTCACTTTTATATCAATACATCCCTAACTTCCTACATTTCAGCACCCATCTATGGTCATTTGCCAGAATGTCAACAAGATATTGGCTAACATTTGCTTGCATTGCACAATACAATGATACTTCTTTGTCAATAACAACACAATACATGGAGCCCTGCTATTTAAGATACCTCTACATTTTCCAACCCCTTAACAGTTGCAGTTAAGCATATAGGGGTGTCAGCGAGGTATGGGAAACATTGGATTGAAGAAAATTGGCATTTTTGAACAGAACTTCTAAATCCTCAGGTAGGTCACAGTGACATATTTATTCCAAAAGGAGTATGGGTGACTGGAAGTGCTGATTAATAGGATAGTGGGTTGTCACAAAAAAAAAATTAACAACTATTTTAATAATTAATTAACAAGAAAAAATCCTACACATTTGTTACTTCCAGCTTCTCAAATGTCAAGATGGGTTGCGTTTATCAGTTTTATGTATTAATTCCTTTGTGTTTGGAATGTTGGTCAGCAGGGATGGAAATTAGCACTGGCCACAAGCCAAATACTGGTGAATTTGTGAAGTGGCAAGTGCCTTTGCTCAACCTGGCAGCCATGGTGGTGGGTAAATAAAAGGAGCATACCGAGTGATTTGTGATGTTCCACAACACAGATTGACCCAGGCCAAAGAGATGGAGATCAAAATGAGAAGTGGAGAAGAACTGACAATGGAGAATCTCGTGATTGGTTAGTTTATGAGGAGACAAGCCAGACAATGTTCTGTTCTGTATGTTGTAAACAGATTTTGGATGCCATTAAGAGAACTAATAGTTTAATTATTGGGAGGATATTTCATTTTTTGTTCTCTATAAGAAGGTGGGGCAGCTGCAAAATGTCACTGGTTGTACCAGAGTACAGTGGCTACAGCGAACGGATTTTGAAGGCAGCAAGCCAGGGAGGGAAAACACACCTTTATTTTTCCCAAATTCAAGAGGAACTCAACACAGCTTCTTTACCCCTAGCAGACGATGCTTTCAGCAAGATGCCAAAAGCAATGTGTCACAGATGTAATGACAATATTCTTCTGCAGTTCTTAACTGAGGACATCAAGTCTTGTGATACTGACATGGACAAAAACTATGATAAGGATAGCAACGATAACAAAGGGAGAACATGTAATGATTTTTGATCATAACATTTTTAGTCTATTAACTATAGACATATATTACCCAAAATAATTTTATCTTATAAAGACAAATGTTTAAAAAAGATTGTTTTCCATCTTGCTGATGAACCTCTTACTCCTGTCTCTTCCCCACATATGTTCTCCTTCCAGCATAGATATTAGGGATGTGCAGAGAGCCCAGTATTTGTATCTATATTTGTTGAGGCAGCAAAATTATTTGTATTTGTATTTGTATGCGAATAAAAGTGGAAAGAGGCTTAAAAATCCTGTTGTTTTTTTTTTTAATTACACTTTTAAAGTGTTACAATAAGTGTTCTTGAATAAACTACCCGACGAAGGAGGTCCCCACACCATGTC
Source organism: Thunnus maccoyii (assembly GCF_910596095.1). Classification (NCBI taxonomy): domain Eukaryota; kingdom Metazoa; phylum Chordata; class Actinopteri; order Scombriformes; family Scombridae; genus Thunnus; species Thunnus maccoyii. Next base: position 772,162 of record NC_056540.1, on the reverse strand, counting down.
TCGAACTGGAGTTTCCCAGCTCATAGATGACTGTGCTGACTACTGAGCTAAAACTCATTGCCTCACCCACTGGTTTGTGGAGTCCCATTTTGAAGCCTCGCGTTTGCATTTTGACCATCACCATCTTGGATTTTTGGAGCCAGAAGTGACCATCTTTGGACGAGAGGGTGGAGTTGACCCTAACACTAGCTGCTAGCTTGGTTAGCATGGTGCATTTACAGTTTATGGTGATGATAATACTATGATAATGCTAATGCTAATTTTCCCAAGTAAAAAACATGCTTGAAACCATTAAAACTAAATGTACTTACCGCAAAAAATGTCCATCTGACTGTACTTTTAGTACAACCCAACGTTTAGTTTAGTTTAGTTTAGTACGTTTAGTTCACCCAACGATGAACAAGACTTTTTTAGGTGACTGTTATGACCTGCTCGTAGGCCACAACAAAGGAGGGAGACACATGCCCAAACTCAGCAATAATAAACTGAGAATTATTAAAGTAAATAACAACAATTGCAATGGGGTGTGGAAGTCAGTATCAGTGGTGTTTGAAAGTGTATGGATGTGTTGTGTAATGTGAGGTGCGTGTTGTCAGTGCAGAACAAAACCAAAAAGGAAACACAAAAAACAACCACAGCGTGGTGAGTGGGTAAGGGATCAGAGAGGGACTGGAATCAGTTCAGGCGAGCTTAAATAGTTTCTGGGGTACTGGCCAGGTGTTCCCAGTTAGTACTTGAATGACATCCAAGGACCTGCAACACACAGACAAACCACAGGACCAAAGGCAACAGGCTCTGGGGCCATCACACCCCCTCTCCCTATAAAGTCAAAATTCCAGAGGGAACTCTGGCAACAACTGATCCCCCTCTCTCCAATATAACTAATGTATATTTAAATACCTAAATGAAACAACAATGTATAAAACTACAATACAGAATGTCAAAGTATATAATACCAAATAAACAAACACCTCACCATTTGTGTTCCCTTATAACCCTGTAATTCCCCCCCTCTTGATCCTCAGCAACTGAATCCTGGAAGCTGATTAAGAGGAAAGAAAGAGAGAACAGGATAATGGACCCAAACAGAGCAAAATAACCACATCAAAAAGGACGTCATTCTCAGGGAGCCCGAGACAATGCGTCCGCCACCACATTGTCCTGTCCCTTGATATGGCGAATATCTAAGTTATAGGACTGGAGCATCAGAGCCCAGCGAATCAGCCTCTGGTTAGGGCACTGCAAGGAACTCAAAAACGTTAAAGGGTTGTGATCAGTGAAGACCACGACAGGGACAGCGCTAACATACACACTGAAATGCTGCGAAGCCAAAATCAGGGCTAGTGTTTCCTTTTCAATGACTGAATAATTCAGCTAATGTTTTAATTAAATTTCCTTGAAAAGAAACTAACTGGCTTATCCACTCCTAAATCATCAGACTGTAACAGCACTGGCCCTGCACCCACATAACTTGCATCTACTTCCAGTTTGAATGGTTTCTCTCACTGTGGAGCAACCAAAACAGGAGTGCTACAGATGAGGGCTTTAACACTCTCAAATGCCTCCTGACACTCTAAGGACAACACATATTTGGCCTTAGCTTTCAACAAGTCAGTGAGAGGCTAAACAACAGAAGAAAAGTTCCTACAAAAACATGATAATAACCAACTTATCCCAAAAAACCCATGAAATCCTTTTTGGTTGTGAGCGGAACATAGCCTGTACTTTTGCACGTACCAGGCACACTCTGCTTTGTCCCACCACATGACCAAGATAAGAAACTGTGGCCTTCGCAAACTCGCACTTGGCAAAGTTAACAGTCAGATGCGCATGAGCCAATCAGTCAAACAACCTCTCAATGACTACATCATCAAGATACACTGAGCAACCTTCCAGATCTCCAACAACCCTGTTCATCAAGCACTGAAAGGTAGCTGGCGCATTCCGCAAACCAAAGGTCATCACATTATAAGAATACAACCCCGTGGGCGTAATGAACGCAGCAATCTCACGTGCTCTTTCAGACAACGGAACCTGCCAATAGCCCTTCAGAAGGTCAAAGTTGCTAACAGACTTAGTCGAACTTGATCAGTAGTCTTCCATATGGGGAAGTGGAAAAAAGTCCGGTTTTGTGACATTATTGACCTTACGAAAGTCTGAACAAAACCTGGGAGTGTTATCGGACTTTGGCACAGGCAAGCAAGGTGGACGTCCAGCTAGAACAAGATGGCTCTGCAATACCACTATCAAGCATTAACTTGACCTCTACATCCAGATATCTGTGCTACTCTGGGTGAACACAATAAAACCTCTGCTTAATAGGTTTGGCATCCCCAACATCTATGTTGTGCTCAATTAAATGTGTGCGAGTAGGTGTGTTGCCAAACAGACATGGATAATGCTTAATCAAACAGCTAGTTGATCACGCTTGGCAACCTCCAAATGGTTAAATAAGCTACCCAAATTCTGCAGAGACTTTTTAAGGCGGCCATAAAGTATACCCTCAACAGGGCCCGACAAGTCCTCCCCCCCTTGCCCTGCCACAGCATGAGGGGACGCAGACACGGACAAACAAGCAGGACGGGCACCAGACAACTGTTTTTCATTATTAGGTGACTGATGTGCACGAATGTAGTACAGCTTCAACAAATTCACATGACAGACCTCAGTAGAGGACCTACGCTCGGGGGTAGCAATCACATAGTTCTGATCTGACACTTTCTTTACAACTGAATATGGCCCAGAAAATTTTGCCTGAAATGGAGAGGTCACAATGGGCAACAAAGCAAGCACCTGATCCCCAGGGAGAAAAACACGATTCTCAACCTGGCAATCATAAAGTTTTTTCATATTTCCCTGTACTGATGCCAACTTGTTCTTAGCTACCTCCTGGACTTTATAAAGCCTGTACCAAAAGCCACTGACATACTCAACAAGGTTTTGTGGTGGTTTTGCCTCTTTCCAATTGTTTTGCAAAAGTGCCAAAAGACCCTGCACAGTGTGACCAAACACAAGGTCGTTGGGGCTAAACCCCGTGCTCTCCTGGACAACCTCCCTAGCAGCCAGCAACAGCCAGGGCAAACCCTCTTCCCAGTCGCTGTACATTTGGACACAGTATGCATGCAACATTGACTTAAGCGTTTGATGAAAACGCTCCAAGACGCCCTGGCTCTGCGCATGGTAAGCAGACGCCTGGTTGTGCTTAATGTGCAGTTGTTTTAAAATCTGTGTAAACAAATGGGACGCGAAGTTAGAACCCTGATCAGACTGAATGACTCTGGGGGACACCGAAGATGGAAAAAAACTGACAGACCTGGCTGTGATTGTGCGTAAAGGATATGTAGCTGGATACCTCATACTCTGGCACATCACTGTCAACAGATAAGTAGCACCTGATTTAGAGGGAGGCAAAGGACCTACACAATCAATAATAAGATGCTCAAAATGCTGACTTATAGCTAGTATTGGGCACAACGGAGCAGGTTTTAGGCTCTGATTAGGCTTACTGGTTAGCTGACATGTATGGCATGACTTTATGTAAGCAAACATCTCTTTTCAGACATGGCCAAAAGAAATACCTCAGGATGTGGTCATAAGTCTTCCTTACACCTAAACAGCCAGACTCATCATGGGAAACCTGCAACACCACACTACGGAACCTAAAAGGCACCACAATTTGGTAAACAGGTTTACCAACAATATGCTCCCACTGAGGTACCCACTTCCTCATTAGCACTTCATTCTGGAGGAAGTAAAAACACTGAGCATGGTTTTTCACCTCACCCCCAAGAAGCACACTCTCCATCAGATCCCTCAGAGACGAATCAGCACGCTGCTCCTTCACCAGCTCACTGTGAGAAACAGACCAAGGCACATCAGGACATGTGACAACATGCTGCTGCAGGATATCATCATTTTCAGTGGAATTTATTTCATCTGATTGTGCACACTTCATGGCACGTGTCACAGCGCACGCCGTAAACACATCAGGAAACTCTGTTTCACATTTGTCAGGCTTACTGCTAACCAGGGGCGCTGGTGCCACGATAGCAGGAGGTGCAACATCAGCCCACACCCGACTCCCCACTATATCATTACCCAAGAGCATCATAACACCAGCCACAGGCAGAGCCGGCTGCACGCCGACCGCCACCTCACTCTGAAACAGGTCAGAGAACAACATAATTTTAAGTGTCATTTGAAAATGGTAAAGTTGATGCTAAAATGAATGAATCAAAAGCACCAGTATCACGCAATATCTTCACATGCACTTTCTCATCACTCCCTACCAGCGAGACAAAACCTTCAGTGATATAAGACTGAGTAAGACTCCAGCTCCGGACTAGACACTTGTGGTTTCAACTCACCACATGCAAGCTCAGACATCTGCTCAGAGACAGGTGCAACAAACATTGCTGGCTTGGGGTTAACACTAACACTAGCCTGCTTAGTCCTAGATTTAAAAGCATAACAGTCTCTCCTCCAGTGCCCTTGTTTATGACAATATACAAATTTTGTCAAAGTCAGGAGCCCCACATTCATGTCTCTGCTCCAGCCCAACCGGTCTCACTGGATGACGAGACCATGCACCCATGGCCGAGGAATTTTCCCTATGTCCAACACCACCCCACGCAACAGAACACTCCCCACCATGTGTCAAATCATAGTCATCGGCCAAAGCAGCGACCTCAGCTGCTGTCTTAACCCATAAGAACCCATGGTGACACAGGTGTCACCAACCCTTTCAGTGTTCTGGAAAATTCCTTATACAGCTTTATCCTTGATTTTAACTCATGAAGTCCCTAAGTGACATCTACTGAACATCCTGGTGCAGTCATGTGTCAATGTGTGAATCTGTGTACCCATGACATCACTTCCAAAATGGCAGTGTGCCTGGTCAGCAAATGTGACAGAACTAGCTAATTTTAAAAAGCTTTTTTTTGTTACTAAAGGTAGGTTTCAACCCATTTAACAATTCTGATGCTTTAATAAGATGTCCTGTATTACATTTAACTTGTTCTGACCACATTTCTTGAACAAATTGATAGAAAACAAGTTAGGGAAATATCATTATGACATATATGTTACATTACACATCTTTGACACTGAAGGTAGAATTTCCAAAAAAAACTTCAGAAATGCTTCAAATCCCCCAAATCATCCATGGACCTCCCCGGATTCCCGCTTGGAATGGAGGAACCATCAGTGAGCAGAACATAAGCCACAACTTTCCCCTCTCTAATCAAAATCAGTTTTTGTTTTTGCAGCTCAAGCTTTGCCTGTTCACTTTCTTGCCTCATCTTCTCCAATGACAACACCTTTTCCATCTCAATACCAAGACGCATCTTTTCTACTGCAACTTCCTCCTCTTTTTCTAGCTGCATGCGCAACAGGAGTAACTCCTTCTGCTGGTCAAAAGTCAAGCCAGCCCCAGAACCCACTATTACAGGTGGTATTAACAGATCTTTTATCACCCACATCAAAACTGTAAAACTCAGCTATCTTAACCAGCTGATCCTTTGTGCACTGATCCAAAAATTTTTCAGAGGGCACCTCCACAAATGCTCTCACAATCTCCTCCATAACTTACCAATATTCGCAACGAGAGAACAGCAATGCAATATGTTAAAAACCTACCAGCAGAGCCAGCGCACACACAGCACTTTTTCAGTGTTTTCTGGCAGTTTTCATTGCTGTTCCACAAAAACTCCTCATGTTTCATCAGGTTTGAGGCAGAACCATGGGAAACAAGTGATTGTACCAGCAGAGCCAGCGCACACACAGCACTTGTGTTTTTCAGTGTTTTCTGGCTGTTTTCACTGCTGTTCCACACAAACTCCTCATGTTTCATCAGGTTTGAGGCAGAACCATAGGAAATGAGTGATTCTACCAGCAGAGCCAGGCACATACAGCACTTGCGTTTTTCAGTGTTTTCTGGCAGTCTCCACTGCTGTTCCACACAAACGACTGATGTTTCATCAGGTTTGAGGCAGAACCATAGGAAATCAGTGATTCTACCAGCAGAGCCAGGCTTAAATACTTTCAGGGGTTCCCAGTTAGTACTCGAGTGACATTGGCTCCACCCATCCAAGGACCTGCAACACACAGACAAACCACTGGACCAAAGGCAACAGAGGCAACAGGCTCTGGGGCCGTCACAGTGACCAAAATGTCAGTATGATTTTTCATAAACTTAAAACACACTGTGAAATAGCGGCTTATATGCCTATACTCTGAATCTGGGGTTACACCATGGTTAAGTCACCTAACCAACGTTGTCACTGTGGTAGAGACTTGTCAATCACAGCGTGGCCAGGCCCTGAAACATACCCTGCTTAATTGTCTATTTTACTCTAAATGGAACCATAATTTACAAAATCAACATCATGATGTATTGAAGAGGACTTGAAAGCAGTGATTGAGACCAGGCCCAGGAGGTATAGCAGGTTGTCCACTAATTGGAAGATCAGCGGTTCGATTCCTGGCTCCTCTAGTCCACATGTCGAAGTGTCCTTGGGCAAGATACTGAACCCCCTAATTGGCTGTGCCATCAGTGTATGAATGTGTGTGAATGGTTAATTCCCTCTGATGGGCAGGTTGGGGCCTTGTATGGTAGCCCCTGTACCCATTCAGTGTATGAGTGTGTGTGAATGGGTGAATGTGAGTGTGGTGTGAGTTGGGTGGGTGTGGTCAGAAGACTAGAAAGGTCCATTTACCATTTACCATTTAAACTCATTAGGAAACTGAGTTGTTCACTGGGGTAATAAATCAAGTGAGAAGTAGGGTAATTTTCTCATAGACTTCCATACAATCAGGCTTCTTTTCGGAGCCAATAGAGTCGCCCCCTGCTGGCCATTAGGAAGAATGCAGGTTTAAGTCATTTCCGTACTGGCTTCACTTTTCAGACCTGGAGCTACCCGCTTGGTAACAATACAGGTGACACAGATGGTGGCTGGATTACTGAACGATGTAATTATCATATAGGATGCCTTGTGTGATGTTTGAAAATGTATAATTCAACCCATTATTCCTGTTTGGCCCCTGATGAAGGTGTGAGCTGAAATGTTGGGCTTTGATTCAGCACAATGCTGTTATATATGAATAAGTTGATGAAACAAACAAGTCTGTGTGTGGTCCTCCTTCAAGCAGTTAAGAGTCCCAGGGTGACCAACACCAGCATAAATTTGATGGAGCTTAGGTGCTTCTTCATTTGAAGCATTTATAAAACAAAATGTGAATATAAGATATATTTATATATAACATTTGGCCAATATGTGTGTGTTGCCTTGCTTAAGAAGTGATGAGTCATAGGGGCCTATTTGTCAAACATGATTAAGAGTTGCAGCCTTGTTTAGAGGGAAAAAATTGGGAAAACCAAAGGAGACAATTAGAAAATCTATCAATGAATTCCAAAGAAAACAGCTTTCCCACATTATATCTGTGAACCCAGACTATCAGGAATCTCTAGGCCTGTCACTTTCACAATTTATCCTGCATGACTTGAGGGAAGCTCTGTTGAACAGGTTTGATGTCAGAGCAGATGTTGTTAAATGGTTTCCCACGTCACAACTACTATGTGTTTTTCTCCTGGTGGGGTGACTAGTCCTTCATATGTGTACACACATACTCTGTGAATGTCTCTGTCTCTCTTTCTCCCTCTGAGCCCAGCAATGAGCCCTACATGAGCAGTGTACTGACGCACCACATGTCACATGATATTAACCCTCCACTGCTGCTGTGTTATGTGTGTGTATGTAGACAAGATAGGCCAACATTTGTTGGTATGAATCACATTGTTGTTTGCTACAGTTGAGCTATTTGTATGCTGCCCAGCAGCAGCAGAAGCAGAGTCCTGCTGAAAAGATGGACTGTGTCATAGATATAATATGAACGTTAAATGTCTTGCCCAATTGAAATGGGTCTTGTAACTGTAATGACACTTCCCTTGTTCCACAGTACACTACAATATTCAAACATAACTACATCACTCATTCTCTTCTAGGCATTAAAAGCAGACAGATGTCCACTTTCAACTCCCATCTCATTGTGCCTTTCCTAGCATTCCTTGACTCCAAACCTCAGTAAAATCTTGGACTAGAAGGCCTCCAGTTTGTACAAAGGTGGTGGTAATGAGACTGAAAATCATATTTACCGAATGTAAGGTCATCTACACTGTCCGTGTTTAATTAAGTTTGGTATTGAGTTTCCTGTGGTGACTCATTTAACCAATTACACTTCCATGTTGTCGTGATTGGCGCCTTTAAGGATGTATGCCTGTGCATCATAAAGACACCTACCTATGGCAATAAACATGTCGGCTTTTAAAAACAATATGGCATGCATCAAAAACTAAAGATATCTTTGTCAGACATTGATGTGCAACTGGCACCCTGGCTCAACACCAGTCGAACCACAACAACAAAAAAATAACAGTTAAAATTTTAAAAGCTTTTTATTTATAACGTAACATTAATTTGAAATAAGTTAGATGACTGATGACAAAATTAACAGAAATAAGGGTTAATGACGACAGCTATGTGATTGTTATATTGACATTCTAAACAAATGATCACAGAGAAAGTTAGAGATGACAAAAGGTTGTCTTCACTCCCACAGAAACAGCTGGTTGCTCTATTTATAAGGGAAATGGAGAAAGTCTGCTGTAGGCCGTAAGTATCTGCTCATTACATTGTAGTTTTTATGAAAGAATTAGGAAAAAATCTACAAATTAAGTGCAGAACAGTGTATAATCAGCTGTTAATATCAATGTGAGTCCTTCATTTATTTTATTTTATTTATCTATTTACCGGGGACAGTGCACATTAATCAATATTTCTGTAAATGTGCCAGAGTTAAGTAATGGGCTCATTATCATCCAGTCCCTGGGCAGGTTATTACAAATTAGTGACCTAATGTCATCAATACAATGCTTCAACAAGTGCTACAATACAATAGTCAATACAACACATAAATACATTAGAGAAGTAACAGCAATAGATAAAAACAATGAGAGTATGTAAAGGCAATGCCAGAGAGGAGGTAGTATCATTAATCATGATTATAAGTTTGGTTTCCTTTAAGCCATTCCATTTAAAGGTTAGGTAATTAGTGCCTTCTCTTAATTCAGTAGGTAGACTATTCCATTAGTGGGTGGCTCTGACTGAGAAGACTGTTTGTCCAAACTTGCTATGCCTGTATTGTTCAACACAGTCCCCTCTGATAGTTGGCCTTGCTGCCCTGCTGCTACGATCCTTCTGCATTATGAACTGGCTCGATGGGGGAGGTACAAGCCCATGTAAGGCCTTAAAGATGAGTCAAGCATCTGCAAAATGTTCAAAACTATCTAAATTAAACAAATTGTACTTTTGTACTATATGGCATTGGTGATAGCTATTGGCCTTTCAGTTGAGCGTTTTTAGTGTCTGTAAAGGGACTCAATTGGTTTCACACACACACACACACACACACACACAAATACATGCATAGGATATACTGTATATATAAAAGTAATATATATCAATCTTAATGTTGTGTTAATGTTGTTTTGTTTCATTGATTCTTGGTGCTTTGGCAATATTGTTGTTGTCACATTCATGCCAATAAAGCAAATCTGAATTTGAATTTGAATTTGACAAAAAAAAGCCTGCCATTCAAAGCTGTTTCTGATTTCTCAGCCAGCAGCATTCAACTTCATCTTTGAGTGTCAATTGAATGGATTTCAATTCCTTAAGAGGATTCAGTGCTGAACTTAGATTCAATCAGTCAATTTCATAGTGGATTCAGATTGGATAAAATGTTATAAAACCTTAATGTTAGGTGATGCATTCATTTTTATTATTTTTAAAAACCTTTACTGTGCTTCATAATTTTCTTTAAGTTACATTTAATTTAAGCCAAGCTTAAGAACTTATTGATTATACAATAATTAAATCAAGCATTTTATGCAAATTATGTTGAACAACATACATGCACTGTCATCAGTGGATGACCAGTGGATGACCATCTACCAACTTGACAACAAAAGACACAGGGCCACCCTGGGATTGGTTAATCCTAATTATGTTTTTTGCTTCTGAAATCTTTGCATAAACACTGTTATTGGATTTACTCCCTGTCATGGATGACAGTCATGTCTCTCTTTTTGTCTATCTTGCTTTTGCCCCATTCTAGAAGTAACTTAGGCTTGTGACTCATTAACAGCTCTGTCATAGAGTGGCCAGTGAAATGGAGCTGTGAGTGTGGATCAACCAGAATGTGGAACATTCGGCCCATGGCCCTGCAAAATCTACATCAAGCCTGGACCATGGGTGGGTCTGGCCACTCCCAGGCATGCAAGGGGGCTGATGGAACCAGTCTCTGATTAACCTGGCACTGTGAGCAGGATTTCACTTTATTTTCCTAATGTGTTGTGGTAATCAGCTTAGAGCATCTGTATTTGCACTGTCTTTACCCACTCTGTAACTGATGTAATATTTTTTCCTGTTCATACCGACTATTAAAAGATCCCCCCCATATGCTTTTTCAGTGTAAGTGATGGGGGCCAGGCTTTTTGATTTAATGCATGGACATTTTCAGGTGACAAAGTCCTTAATTTCCTTAGCCATAAAGGGCCAGTAGAATATCTCCCTTGCAAGGTGGAGCACTCTTTCTGTTCCAATATGGCCCATCTCACTGTGTAGATGTTTCACAGCAAGTGTCTTGTATTTTGCAGGGAGGACTAACCGCCTTCGCTCATTTGTTCGTCTGTCAAGAAGGTCATTATCCAGATATAACTTGCTCCACTCATGCTGCAGTTTCCAGGCGGCTCCACTTACTGTTCTGAGTATTTCATCATTCAATTTTGTGTCTGACTCCTTTAATTCAACTATCTTGCCTATGGCTTGATCCTGTCTCTGGGCTTTCACAAGATTATCTTGGCTGATAGATGGCAGATGAGAATGACGCTGCTAGTGAGAGTTTGGGGAAGAAATGTTGAGTGCTGCAACCCAGGCTACATCTTTCTGCTTTGCTCCCTGACTCCCATCTAATGTAGCACGCACTGCATCATCTGACAGCTCTTCTGTATAAGCCATTTCATACTTCTGCATATCCAAGTGAAAACAAAATAGTGTGTCTGTGTCCACATTTAACTTTCAAGGCCTGTACTTGATGTCAAACCGGAAATCTGAAAGTTCCCCAACCCATCAATGGCCGACAACATTAAACTTTGATGTGCTCATGACATAGGTAGACAGTATAGTACAGGCAATCCTGGAATTTTTCACACACAGCCCATTTCAACGCTAGGAACTCCAGTTTTCCTCTATGCAGATGGTAATTGTGTTCAGCTGGTGTCAGTGTCCTTGTACCTTATCCTATGACTCTCAATTTGCTGTTCTGTCACTGATAAAGGATAGCTCCTAAGCCCTGGTCTGATGCACCATTCCTATGGCTCGGTATAAGAATTGTTGAGGTGTCTCATTGTCATTTTGCTTACTGCACATAAACTCTTGGAATAACTCTGTGTTACTTTGCTCATAAAGGTGGGAATGGAGATAGCCTTAAAGTTCATGTAAAGGAAAATCTGAGATTTATTTTTAAACACATTATCATGTTTGAAAATAACTGCTGAAAACGTGAAAAGACTATGAACTATGTAGTACTGAATTGTGGAGTTAGACCATTAAACGGTTTCTCACCATTTTTGTGTTCAGGATTTTTTGGACAGCCCTGAAGTCATAGATGACACACTGGAGCCATACTCGGTAACCTCTGCACTAGCAGTAAAAAATACTACTTACCTGGATGAGTATGAGTATGTGTGAATCCCTCTAACAGCCTTCACTATTACAGCCTACAGTTTGCTAAACTATGCCTTCATCCCACAAATGCATCTTCCCTTGATGCCAGAATTTACAGAACAGCTTGGTCTCCTTATTTAAATTTCCGAAGAATGATGAGATGAAGAAGAGGTGGATTGATTTCGTGAAGAGCCATTTTGAACGAGAGCTGAGGATCACTATTAACACCCACCTCTGCAGTAAACATTTTACACCGGGTAGTTTTACCGCTGAAGCGTCTGTTGATAGAGTTAGTGTTAAACGCACAATATGTAATTTCTGCTGCTAGGGGTCTCTCAATCAAAACAATAACAAAAGACGGAATTTGATGGCGTTGTGAAGTAGCATGGGATTATGGGAGTTGTTGTCTTCATTGTTAACCACCTTCTCCAGGTTAGGATTACTACAGTGTTCATCGTTTAGGATGTTTTTACAGGGAGCTTAATTATCCGCAGAGGTCTCCTCCTCTCCAGAACAAACCAACCTGGTGACTAAAACAGGTAAAAACACTGAAGCAGTTTTTTTACCTGTTTTTACCTGATGCACAAACGGCTTACTTTTCTGATTTAATTAACAGTAATAGAAATAATCCAAGGTCTCTGTTTAGCTCTGTCAATCATCTTGTAAATCCCTCTCTTCTTGCCATTCCTGCCTCACCCTCTACCGATTGTGAAAACTTCCTATCTTTCTTTGTTGGCAAGATCGATGGTCTCAGATCACATTTTACCCTTACTGTGTTACCCCCCACTGCATCCAGTTGTCCTATTCTACTATCTGAATTTTCTCTTATTACCCTTCAGTGCCTTTTAAACACTGTAACCCAAATGCGTCCCTCCTCCAGCTCATTTGATATGACTAAATTTCTAAAATCCATCCTTCCTGTATTAAGTCCTACCCTACTCTCCATTATTATTTATTCTCTCTTCTGGCTCTGTACCTGATTATTTTAAAACCATTAGTGTCCAGCCTCTCCTTCAAAAAACCCTCTCTCAACCCAGCCCAGTTAAAGAGTTAGAGGCCGAACTTCCTCTTCTTTCCAAAATCCTTGAAAAAATTGTCACTGACCAACTCCTGAACCTGGTTGAGGATCATAAAATCTTTGATAAATTTCAATCCGGCTTTCATCACAAACAAAGTACTGAGACAGCACTATTAAGAGTAACAAATGACATTCTCATGCAGGCTGACAAAGGTGAATACTCCATTCTCATTCTACTTGACTTAACTGCTGCATTTGATACCATCGACCATACCATCCTACTTGATTGACTGTACAACATCCCACAGCTGAAGACTGGTTTAGTGTGATCCATGACATTTTTGTAATGGAGAAGCTGTTTGAAAGCTGCTGGTAATCCTGGATTGAGTATGAATCACCGTTTATATCAGATTTTAAGTAAACCAATAAGAATATAATAATTCCACATGGAAAGAAGAATGGAGAGAGAAAAGAAAAGAAATCTTTTTCTGCTTTAATTTCACTTAATTCAAATTGTTTTTATACATGCATGCACATACGTACATGGGTGGATGGGTGTAAGTAGGTAGGCATCATGGATTGGCTGTGGTTGGCTCTGCCACCAAGCACATCTATCCCCTGCTGTGAGGACGTAGTGGAAACACATGTCATCGCGGCTTGGCACAGTGCAGCTAAAGCTGCCATATACACACACACACACATATATATATATATATATATATATATATATATATATATATATATATATACACACACACACATACATACACACACACACACAAAATGACTACAGGAAATGTTTCCAGGAAAGGGAGAAGTGCTAGGGAAAGTGTATCACATCTTATTAGAAAGGGACTACTGAAAGATTTATAACGAATTTTTTCAACAATTCCAGAAATGTTTGGTCTTCCCTTGTATATATAAAATGAACCAACTACATATTTATTTTCAGATCATATAGAGAACATTACTGCAGGGGCCCTTTATATCTGTCTCACCATCAAATTTCTTCATTAATATATTTAGTACACTATGTTTCTGTGTACTTGCGTGTTCCTCTTTGTTTTCTGTCACTATGTGTTTTACGTATTTCATTGTTTGTGTGCTTCTGCAGCATCTGTGACTCACAGACAAACAAGACAGCAGGTGGTGTGTGATGTAATATGAAGCACATATAAGTCTACTGTCTGTCTGCTGGGCCTACCTGAGTTGGGAAATTGGGAAGCAGGAGACAAATCATTGGAAATTGGACTGCAAAATGGACCCCTAACAGGTTTGATTTTTAGAGATGTCAAAATATGCTATATATATACGTGGCAGCATGAAACAGAAGATGAGGCATTTGCTTCATGGTATTTCTCTGCGAGACTGAAGCTGGAAAGAGTTTCTGAATTTTTTTGGCATACTAAGAACATTTAATTGGGCTCAATAGTACAATAGCTGTGTAACCTTATGACTCTTGGGATTGGTGAGCAGAGCATGTCATCGTTAAAGTCCAAGCTACCTCTGCTCCTGTATGGGATCCTCCTGTGCAGCACCTTTGCTCCTCTCCCAGTCATCAGCAGGTCATTGGTCCAGGCTAGCAGCAGCTCCTGGGACAGGAGAGAGGTGACAGCTAGAGATGGAGAATACCTGCTGGGGATAAAGAGACTCAGAAGGCTCTACTGTAATGTGGGCATCGGCTTCCACATCCAGGTCTTACCAAACGGAAAGATCACAGGTGTGCATAATGAAAACAGATACAGTAAGTAATTTTGCTAATTTCTGTTGAAATCCATTTAAAGCAGCAAAATAACCATAACCAGTTTGTGTACAGATCTAATCTTTTGGGTTTTTATGTCAGGGAAAAAGCAAAGGTTATGAAATAAGGATTGTCATCAAATTAGGGCCATTAGTACTAGTGATTCCTGGTATGTGTTGTTAAAATAATAATTGATCACTACTTTTTAATTAGCAATCAATTAATTATCAATATTGTAAGTGCTTATCTTAAACAACTGAATACAAAGTCTGTGCAATAATATCTTGTCCTCTGGATAAATGATCTGGAATTCACTTCAGCACCACTGAAAAATGTGACAAATGTGAACTAGATTTTAAAAAGCAGCAGTTATTCCTACTCAATATAACATGATCAAGGCTGACATCATCAAGACATGATGACGTGAGCGATCACCACACAGTAGAAAAATGTATTTCTATTCATGCTTAGCTATTCCAAAGTGTTGACTGTATATTGATCTGACAAACGACAAACGCAAAACTGAACTGACTGAAGCATCCCACAGATCTGCCATGGTTCAAACTATTCTGCTGTTACTGTAATTTTATTTAATCACAACTTTGATGGAACCTTGCTAGAATCACATTGCTCAGATGAAGGAAGATGGATAGCATCTGTTCTCTATCTAATGTAATGGAATAATGGAAATTAAATCTACCAATAGCATAAAATGAAAATAATAAAGTAGAGGTACCTCACTTGAGTAACTGAATTTAGTTATTTTTCACTGGCTGGTTCAGTGAACAGTTCATGTCAGGGAAGCAGAGAGAAAACATTTAAATGACTGTATCCATGGCAACCACCAACCTCCATAATATAAGTGGTGAGAAGAAAGAAATAAACATGTATTCAAGTATGACACTTTATTACATTTATGAGGTACTTGTACTTTACTTGAATATTTCCATTTAATGCAACTGTATACTTCTGCACTTAGGGGGGATTTACTCAATTTTACGTCATAGAGAAACAAACTAAACATATGATAATCAAATAAAAATGATGATGCAATATGATAGATTAAAAGTAGTTCAAACGGACTCCACCTTGAGCAGACTAAGTAAATGTAAATGCATTGTGCTGATTTTTGTGGTTTTAATAGTTTTAAACAGAAGAAGTCTTCACTTCGCCAGTCATTGATAATTGATGTTTGATGTTTGCGACTGACATCGGCGACCAATGATGTCACTTGTGTGTAAATGTGAGGAAGACATACCAGTGAGAAAATAAAAGAGAGAGGGGGAATGGTGAGCAGAAAGGTTTGTAGTGTGAGAGAGCAGTGGACAACTGAAATGGAGGAAAAGCAATTTGACTTCTTAGCCTTTTCAGCGCAAACTGGACAGCCTATTAATCATGGATGTATTAGTACAAGTGCCTGGTTGCGTCTATGTTTGTTTTGGTACAAAAACACTTGATAATTGGTATGGGGTCATCTCCCACCAAAACTCCAGTCATTACAGAGCAGTGTTTCAGTGTGTTGTCTGTATGATTATGATCTTCACTGTCAAAGACTAAAAAATCAGTGCCAGTTGGCGAAAACAATCTTAATGTGTGGTCTGTCCAGTCTTTGAAGGTTTCAGCTGGTCTTTAGGTGTGTCAGCAGCTTTAGGTAAGGCTGAGAAGGTAAAAGGCAAAAACTGCTCTATAGCTGTGGAGAGAGTAAGGGTGGCAGCTTGCTGTGAGGCTGTAGATTTTGTTTGCTTGTTATATTTATTTATATTTATTTTTGTTGAATCCCCTGGGATTCTTTCCATTTCATTTTGATTCAGTTTTGTTAATGTATGCCACCTTTTTTGATTTGGATTTGATTTGGACTAATTGTTGCATTCCATGTTGTCAAATTACTTCAATCATTGGAGTGTGCATTCAGCAAGGATATAAATTGAACTCAAGTACAGTATTATATATTATATAATAGTATAAATTATATTATTATATCATATAACTTTTATGTTTATGTTATATGATAATGTTCAGAAAATAAATTTAAAAATTAGCACTGAAATATGGTTTGTTTGTTTTTAATCAAAGGAAGTGATTACATATAACTCTTCATTGCTAGTAGTTTTTTAAAAAAAACACATTATTTTTCTTTGCTTGCAATTTTTCCAATTCCCACAATTTTACCACAAAAACAGCACGTGAAACATCACAAATCGTTTCGCAATATTCGAGGAAAGCATTTTCTCAAAAAATTAAGTTTGGTTATAAATCAAGCATTTTTGGCCACAATAATCACAAGAAAACTTCTGTCCTGGAAGGACTGTTAAATAATTGGCCCAATAGTAGATGACATGTTTGTTCTTGGAACATGACACTCAGATCTGTGATACTTGCAGATCGCTCTGATCTTAAAATTAAGTTGAATAAGTGTGAATTAATGTATGTGTAAAACAAGATATCAGTAAATAGTATACAATTATCTAGGTATAACAACATGCAAAAACTCAACTGTCAGAATTAAATGCTACTTTTCACCTAAATTGGAAAAAGCAGCAGCTGATTTACCTGCTACAACATCTAATGATTCAAGGCTACATTCTGCTCTCCCAAGCAGAGGGTTTTCAGGACTTGCATATCCTGCTTTACACTTTTTGTAGATGCTAAAACTTGTGCTCAGATCGACTCACTTTTAGTTAAGTTCATGGAGAAAAATAAGACTGACTAGAAATGCATTTCCTGCGGAAAATGCGTGTGAATGCTGAAAACTGAAAGGAATCGCAAAGCATTGCTGAAAATACTAAACACTTGTTCAGGATCCCCATCTGTACAAATAGAATTCAATTACCATGGCATGTTACATTTAAGAGATTTGGCAGTTAATAAGTAGTATGGCGGTGTTTTGTTTATGACCACAAGGTGAGGCTATTGGTGCCATGATTCAGTATGTCGTGCAGATTCTCATGGAAAACCTGTGTACCAAGTTTCATTTCATTAAAGACAATAGAATTGCTGAAATATCATGTTATAAGGTTACTTTAGCTCCCCCTTTGAAATGTTACACACGTCTGTAAGGTCACCTTGTGTATGACATTTCCAAATTTGGTCACAATCCGATTCAGTATTGAGGAGTTATTGACCAGTAAGTGCATTAGGCCACGCCTTCAAAAGTTTGCTAACCAATAACAGACAAACCGTAAGTGATATCTGAGAACAAATAAATAAGTTGTGTTCAGGGTCCTCTAAATATGGTATGCGCCAAGTTTGGTGAAGATTGCATGAAATACGTGCCAACAGAGGCAAAACATATATTTATTAAAAAAAACAAAATGGGGGAAAAATTTTATAGGCGCAAATGGGCGAGGCCTATATCAATCTAATCAGCATCATCCAAGGAACGTCCTGACCAAATATTTTTTGATAGGTCTTACGGTTCATGAGTTATTAGCCAAAAGGCTAAACGTGTAATAACTGACCACAAGGTGGCGCTAGAGGTACAATGTTTTAATATGTTTAGCACTTATTTAGTGTGAATGCTTTCAGCTTTCAGCATTCACACTAAATATATGAAAAGGAAGTCAATCACAAGAAATGGTGGTATGCACAATGTAGATTTCAACACTATCAGCCTTGTTTTTCCAATCAATTGGATCATACACTATTTGAAAGACAGTGCCCCATGGTAGCATAGCCCCAGTTAGTTATTGGAAAAATGTGGAGGTCTAAAATTTGTATTATCTTATGACTATGATTGGTTTAAAAAAAAAAAAGGCATTGAATATGTTTTTCATTTATGTAATACTGACTGAATTTTTAACTTTCCAAAACTTTGCTAATCGATATAAGGGCCTGTCAAAAATATAGAATGGTCATAAAACACATTAAGATTAAGATAAAAAGGATAGTTTATATTTTTTGAAGTGGTGTTGTATAAGGTACTTATCCATATTCAGTATATTACCTGCAGTAGATTTGGGTCGGCACGTTCCCAGTTCGGAGAAGCAGACAGGAGTACAGGCACAGAAGCTAAGCAATGTACTTTTGTGGACGGGACATATTTTAGTCACCTTAACAAAAGGCCCACCTAAAAAACACAAGATCAGTTTAAGTGTATGCTATATTTAGAATATTTTCACCGCTTTACCTTGCCATCAGACAGCCCTTTCCTTTGGCACTACATCTTCTCAACCATATAATTTCCATATTCCTACAAACGCTATGTACTATGCTACACTTGGTCAAATCTCACTCCAATATGTGAACAGCAACTCTTTCACCTTCCTTCTATTCCTTAACCCATTTACATTTACAGAAGTTACAGTGGCCATGAGAGCAAACCAAAGAAAATAAATGTTTACACTAGGACTGTCACAATATCAGATTTTCACAACATGATTATCGTGGCCAAAAGAATTCATGATAACGATATTATCACGATATCAATAGGAAATAAAAAAATAGATAAATAATGCTATCAGTCAAATCATCTTTAACTTTGTTTAATGTGTTTTTTGCCTCTTTTCTGGCAAATGAATTATACTCAAAATATGAGTGTAGGGAGGTGGAGAGAGAGTTGGTAACCATAACTGTACAAGGTTTGAAAGGAGTTTTAACACACTGAAGTATAAGGTTGTTTTTTCTGCCTGAATATTTTTTTTAAAACAGATGCCTGCAGATGACCTATAGCTGTGACTTATTAGCTGTAAAACACAATGGGACCACAGAATGGAGCCTTACCTTGTCCAAGTTCAAATTTAATAACAATACCACAGAAAATGAATATGTCTAGTTGGGTGATTCTCACGAAATCTTGGTTTCAAAGATTTGAAACATGAAATCTTTAAAAAGACTTGCATCAGCAAATTTGCTTTTTAGGCATTAATGACAAGGTCTGAATTGTTTGTGAGTGTTAATTTAAAAACATTTACTGACAATTTAACACCTTTTTGAATATATTTTCCGAAACAAGTCCTTAAAAAACTCATTACCGCAACAGTCTGAAGACCATTAGGAAGCTAATACATTTTCACATTTTTAAAAATTGACAGTAAGAATTAACAGTCATGCACAGTTACTTGAAACTCTGAAATAAAATATATTTTTAAATTAACATTTTTATTTGATTTTGACTTATTTCTCTCATTACCACACCTTCCACAATCTAAAACCTAATATTTTTAATATTTCATTGAAACCTGACATATTTTCAAAATGATGTGACAAACCTGAGAGAACGTGTATAGATTCTGAATATGCATTTGAAAGCAAGCTACTATTTTTCCATTCATTTAATTAACATGTAATGAACACCTGTTGCAGCAATGATAGACAGGTTTCAGAAATTAGGTTGATGATTTCGGTAATGATAATAAATATAGCAAGACTGAGTTATGGTTAAAACATTATAAAATTAAATGTAGATAATAAATGAGATAACATTGGCATAATCATGGATTCAAATCCAATCAATTTCATTTTGTAGTGCTTTAAAAGTACATAACATACATAGGCTAAAAACAGAGAACACATAAAACACATACAAAAACATTAGAACAGGGCTAAACAGGGCAACATTAGAACATATGCTAAAAACACACAACCCATTTTACCACGGGACTGAAAAATTACCTTAGGCAAATACTACATTCTGATTTGTCAATACTTGTCACATGGGGATACATTAATTCTGAATAACCATGCTAACAAGAACAGACGTGTACAATTTGCACACAGCTAAAATATCAAACAAATATAAATGCATATACTATACTGTGCACGCCATACACTTCTAATCCATGGAAGCAGTCCAGTTAATTTGGGAACAGGTACTGTTTTTTCCCCCAATGTTGATTAGTTGTGTCTCATATACATTTCCCTTCCAATTTCTCCTTCCAGTTTCAGTGTTTTACACACGTTTGTTTGTTTACTTTGCCCAGATCTCAGGCAACACACAGATGTGTCGAGCCGAGAATGTGACAGTGTGGCTCTGGGATGATGGCTTTTATGTTGTCAAAGTAGTACCTGATGGATGGAATGAAAAATGTGTTTGCTCCAGCACAGCTCATGGTGTCGACCTCATATTGACCATTGACAATCTGGAAAGAAAGTACAATAAAATAATAAAATAACAAAATATATAATAGGACTTAGGATTTATCATCAACAACATAAAGTGTCCATATCACCAGATATTTCTACATACCTGTGTGATGGTGCCAGGGAACAGTTCTCCGTCATATTGTACAAGGACCCACTTTCCCACTTCCAAAACTGGTCCAGCATTCTCCTTTTCTGACTCCACATTGTCTCCGAAGTCAAATTGTTTTGGACTGAAGCATCCACAGGCAAAATCACAAAAGCAGGACACTTATCAGGTGTGGATAACGCCTGGTTTTGTTGATATCAGCTTAAAGAGAAAAATTGTAATTTTTGGTGAAATTCAACTGAGACATTAATCTCAGACATACGCATCATCCATTATTTGATAATAGTATAACATACTCAAAGCCAAATTATACAATAAATAGTTCCGACCAAGTAATCTGATTGGTCAGCTAGACATTTAGAATGTGCATGCTAGCACACCTAGCCATGCTCAAATGAAAAAAGCCTCATCACTAAAAATGTTACTCCGCCATTGATTAGAACTATAGACCATGATGTCACACTAACAACAGTTGCTTCTGGGTAGACGACTGGTGGTTCATATGAACTGCAGAGAAACTTGTTTTGTTCTGTTGTCATTTTCAGCCGTAACTGTAATGTTTGAAGATATATAGCTAAACATGGTGGTCCGACATATCTGACATTTCTGCTGGGTTTGTTTTATGTACTGTGTTGCTTTGCTAGAGTTGTTGGTTTGTTTTGTTTTGTGGGGGGGATTGAAAACCCGGAGCGGAGTTTTGAGCTGTCTTTCTTTTATGTTTGTGAAACTGGATTGAACTGAACTGATTAGGGGTTATGGGGGGGGGGAAACAGACCCTTTACCGAGTGAACTGAACTCTGAGACTGTGGGACAAGTTACACACACACACACACTGAAAAACCCAAACCCTTCTCCACACTGTCGTTACCCGGCACCCACCATACACAGCAAAACTTAACCACTTTCCCTTCAGTTGAGAGTATATCTCATTTCCACTCCTCCATCAGCTGTGCTGGTGAGTTTGTGACACAGCACTACTAGCTTAAAAATGTATGTGAAGTTTGTGGACGTAGTAGCTAGTAGCTCAGGACTCATTAGCATGGTGCAACATCTAATGCCTGTATAAAGAATACTATTATTGAAGGGCTGTTTTGTATGTACAGATCTTTACACTCGCATCAAATACTGACGAAACTTCTAGAATTCCATGATCCAGTATCTGTCAATCTTAAGCCATCTCTCTTTTAGAGTTTGTAGAATATTTCCTTCAGGTAAGTATATAAGTTTCTCTCTTTTTAGTAACATCCATTATACATTCATAACATGAACAGTAATTAACTACATTTCAATACTCAATTTACTTCAGTTTTAAACCATCTCTTACTTACAGTTTACAGGGTATTTCCTCTAGCTAAGTATAAGGTACATTTTTCTCTTTTTAGGTATAGTTACTTGAGCTTATTGACATTTAGTTTGAATATGTTGTTTTTAACTGACTCACCTGATGAATTTTCATTGTCCCAGGCACTGCCTTCAGGTACAGCGGTACTAATTCGTCACTTGTTTTGATGTCTTCCTCTGTTATTTTGAAGAGCCTCGCAGATGAATTGAGATTCAGCTGCTCAAAGAGGGTGTCGGCATCTGGTATGCTGGTACCATAGGACACAATTCTGTCAGCCAGGTTTACTCCATCAGGAGCACTCTTTCCATGGGACGTTACATGTTTAAATACTCGCTTGAACGGCACTGATGAGGCTAGGTAAAACTTGGTTCTATTGAGATAAATTAGATGTGGGCCAGCTGAGAACAGGCTGACAGCGATGCAAATGACTCCACCCTGCCCCCACTGAGATAGATAACTCCAGTATGGAGGGTTATTTGCTGGTTGCCACCTCCAAAGTGAGTTTCTTTCATTTCCCTGGTGTATTTGCAAGCATAGTTCCCACTGTAGTCTATGTGAACCATTACATCATGCTGTGTCTGGGGCTCTCTTTATCTCCTCAGTCTTTCAGACTGGTGCTTGATATTATAAATGTGTCTGGAGAAATTTGAGAGGTGGTCCCTTCTGAGATCCAACAGCTTTTCAATGGTGGTATGCCTTTTCTCAAGAAACACATTCCTCACTTCATTCTCGTCAGTGAATGCATCTTTGCATTTCTTTATTGGTACAGATTTAGCGACCCACTCCTCCCATATTATGATGATCCAGTGTTGTGTGAAATGTCTTATACTTGCAATTGCTGCATGTCTTGTACATGCAAGACATGTCATCGTCACTACACATACTGGCCTGTACAGTGTCGCTTGGGGATGGTGCAGCTTCTTTATCTTCAAGCCAAAGTTTTCATGCGTTTTGCGAGCACATGTTTCTCTGTCTGTGACTCTTCACTGGCCAATCCAAAATGGCTTAAGTTTAAAGAATTGAGCCTTGGAAAGGTTGTGCCTGGGATTCTCAGACAGAAATCTTTGGAGATTTGCCATAGTGTCCGTTAAGGCTCTCTTACGGAATATTTGGCCTTTTTTCCGAACTTCTCCGGATTTTCCATTTATTGCAGTGGAGACATCATCTTAATAAAGGAAGCAGATCACAAGTGTGCACGTTAGTCTTCTCTGGCTGATATTGAGTAATGTTCTCTGATGACCTCTCTTTGTATTTTTCTTCTGGACCTCTCTGCCTTCAATGTTGACAATTACTTGCTTCATCTTGGCCACCATCTCAAGTCTTTTCAGTCTTTTCTTTAGGTTGACCATCTCTTTGGTCCTCTCCAGAAGCTTCTCTTCTGTGTAGCGCAACTTTGACCAATTTTTGCTGTGTTTTCTTTCTTCTGTTCCTTTTTTTGGGTAACGCCTTTGGGATAGATGCCGTCATTGGTCCTGGTGTCTGTATAGATGTCTCTTTTCTTTTAGAAGTTGAGTTGATGGCAAGGACATTTACCTGCTGAGGTGAAAATGAATGTTCTCTTGGGGAGGCTGTGTCTTCTTGAAGACTTTAAATAACTTCTTCATTTGCTGCTTGAACATCTTTAAGTGTATCATCTTCCTTGCTTGACAGTGTTATGTCCAATACAGCTTTTCAACCGTATCTTTCTCCTGTAGTACCTTTTTGAGTTGTTTTTTCTTCTTTTCATGTTGCTTCTTTGTCAAATCTTAAGTTTTCTTGATTTGACCATTTTGCTTTCATTTTTGATATCTGAAAATGGGAAGGAAGCATGACATGAAATGAACATTTATCAAAATATGGGAGAAATCTAACTGTTATGGACACATCTTATAGTAGAGACTGAATGGCTTACTGGCCGTGTGTGTGTGTGTGTGTGTGTGAGAGAGAGAGAGAGAGAGAGAGAGAGAGAGAGAGAGAGAGTATCCTACAGTAGGGGCTGAATGGCTCACAGACTGTGTGTGGACATCCTACAGTACAAACTAAATGCTTACTTATTGTGTGTTAGAGCATGTGGGCATACGTGTGTGTGTGTGTGTGGTGGACGTGTGCACATGCATGTGTAGACTTCATAACACTGTGGGGTATTGACTTCCTATTATAACTCTTGCTGTGACCTTTCCAACCCCTAACCTCTCTCTCTCCTTCCTTCTGTATTCTTCCAGCAGTTCTGGGTTGCTGTAAACTTTTTCTCTGAATTTTTTCAGCCTAGCTTTCGCCAAAGCTTTCTTTTTTCTTTCAGTCACTTGCTGACTGTCTGCAATGAAACAGGACATAAAGCAAATTATCAAAAGTTAGTAAATAAGCTATAAATTGATAGTTCATAACATATATTTGAAAATATAGTCTGTATGATCAAATTCTCATTACCGAAACAGAAATTCTCTCTACCACAACTGGCCTTAAATTGTAGCGGTAAGTGAGAAGGGTGTTTTGCTAACAAAAGAGAAGCCATGATGACTAATGCAATTTTTTACTCAATGTATATAATTAGACATAATGAAGTATATAAGTATATATTCACAAAAACATTTTGAATCAAACTTTTTTCTAAATATGGAAAACTATCTGTATCGGTAATGATAATCAGTACTGTCGTGTTAGCAGTCAGACAAGAGAATGTTTAACTTTTAACTAGAGAAATATAAAGAGATCAGCTTACCTTGTAGCCATCTTGAAGATACTGGCAGATGTGTTACTTCATTCAAAATCAAACTTTATTTTAAAATCTTTGTGGGTGTGTGTGTAAACAGTCCTCCAAAAATGTTGCAGAGGATGAGAACACCAGTCATGGACACTTAATTTTTTCATCATTTTTTCATTATTATTATACACAAATATTCAGCTAGTAATGTTACTGTCATTTGAAAACATCTAGTAGAACATCCATTTATTATTTTTTTAATATTTTCATTTTACTCTGGTTAAATTACAACATACATTCCGACAGCTGGATGCATTGTGGTAATAAGACTTTCAGCAGAAAAAGCAATAAAATACAAAAATAATTGATTCAAATGTTAAAATTATTCTTTGTGAAAGGTAGAGAACACTACTGTCTTTATTATGATATTTTGTTATATTACTAAATTACATGTTTCATATTTGCCATGGTATTTTAATGATTTCATGAGAATGACCCAGGTGTCTTCCAAAAAAAGGAGACAACAAATAACCCCTGCCTCAGAGTAACTGAAGCATACACAAGTGCTATGGTGGAAGAGCAGTTCATATAAAAAGTAAATCACAGCAAACTATTTATATTTACATAATTTCCATGTTCTGGCTTTATAAAAAGCAATAAAGCATATGGTTATTTCCGGAATTTCATTGGCTATTTGAAGTGCCAGTCATCAGCAGAATCTGTTCCTGTTGGCTCGGTTTTTACACGAAAGAAGGGGGGCAGGTACTCAATGTGGACTCTTGTTGGCTATTGTAGGTTGTGGACAGGACATGGAAGCTTCTATTGGGTCAAGTGATGTGTCAATTGAAAGGTCAGAGTGCAGCCGCCATTTTAATACCAAACTGTGGCCAATGTTTACATGCTAACGTGGTTTATGACGAAGAATACGTTGGAGGATTAGGATATCTGCTGGCTAATTTGAAATGATGCAACAGCCGTTCGTGGATATTTACTGATGTAATAATATGTTTTGGACTAAATATTTTACTGGATTAGATCGACTGGACCCTTGCCAATGTAACAAGACCGTTTTTGTCTTGTCTCCGAGTTGTATCAGTCAGTGGAGCAATATGAGTCTTCATAGGTGAATCATGTGAATTTTATAATTGTTTGTTTGTTGGTGGCCTGACAGAGGCGTTGATTGTACTTGCTGTTGTGATTGTATCTTGAAATGGTTTGCAATCACAAGAATCTTCGCTTTCCAAAGATGTGTCGCATGAGTACCTACTTATAGACAGGAGTTGTGTACATAGCATAGTTTTGTAGTTAACAGTGTGACGGCCCATGGACAGGCCATGAGAACGTTAAGGGGTTTTAAGAGGCGCTGGATATTTTCTCAATATTATCATATGTGTATTATGAACATGATATCAGCATTTCATTTTTTAAATATCACGGTTATTGTCAATACCAGTATATTGCATCACCCCTAGTTTAAACCAAGAATTTTTAAACAAAAATTACATACCAGACCACAGCCCTCTCTATTTTTCCCATTCCGTCTTTTTCTGCCTTTCTTTTAGCATTCAGTCTCTGGCATATCATCTTTGCTCTTCTTGATCTTACTTCTCTCTCCACCTCCCTCCTCATTTTTCTACTCCACAGTCTTGGTTCTTTTACTCCACAGTCCTTTTACTTTACTCCAGCACTCTCATCCTCTCCATCATCATTTCCTTCCTTGCCCTCCTCACCTCCTCCTGCCTGCTCCATCTCATCCTTTCATTGCCGTCCTTCCTCCATGTTATCATCCTCTTTATCCTGTTCCACCATCCAATCTCCCTTTCTCCTCTCGTCTCCATCCTCTCATCCGCTCTCTTTCTTATCTTCTCCCTCTGTCACTCTCCGATCCACACACTCACATGCGTAATGCTCTGTCTTGCCACACTTAAAACATTTAAACTCAAGGAACCTCTCTGAAAATGTGCCGTCTTTATGCAAAGTCTGCACACCTGCACTTGTTGGTCATGAATGTCCCTAAAGTATAGGTTTTCACGGGTCCACTCAGTTCTGAGGAACCAAGACCCAACCTCGTACCCGAGTCGGACCACGTCCACATTCTACTCAGTCTATCTGGGTTGAGTCGGGTCTCCTTTGGACCCAAACAGAGGTGATACTGAGCACACCCTGTATCAGTATCAGCTCTGATCATGTGGTACGTCACAATCACTGTTGGAGAAAACGGTGTGTTTTTGAGTGGGAGGAGAATGTAAACTATGAAGTGAAGAGAATCCATGCAAGAAACAAGTAAAAGGAGAACAAGGAGGTAAAAACAACTGGAACATCATGTTTTATGCAAATAGTCAACAAAGATGAGAAAAAGGTTCAAACAAGGGAACTGAAGATGATTTTTAGTTATTATATGTTATAAATCTGTGCTTGGAGCATATAAACATTTCCGTTTCTATGACTTTACATTTGTTCACCACCTGCACAACACCTGTATGCTGGATTTTGGAGTAAATATAAATGAATACACTATTTATTGTATTTTAGATTACATTTGTGGTGTAAAAATTACTTAAAACTGGACTCTGGGACTCAACTGGTAACTCACCCACTGCAGAGTGTCCTGTAAGAACTTAACCAGAGATGTCTTACTTTACGAACCACAGGAATGTTCATTGAAGTTGCATATGGTTGTTTTGGGTTACACTCATAACTTCAAAAAGTCTAGAAACAGGGAAATAAAACAGTAAAAGTCTGTTCACAGCCGTTGCGGTCCTTCCTCTGCAGCTGCCCGAGCACAAGTGAGCGAGAGGGCCCAATACACTGACTCTCAACATTGATTGGGCAAGTGTCTCAAGCCAGAGAGACTGATTGGTCCAGTGAAAGGAACACATGAACATCAATATTCATGAAGGTTTTTGCATCAACTTATGGTTGAATGTGGGCGTGCAGACGGTGGGATATGAGGCTGATCCTTATGCACACATTTCCAGGTGAACTGTGATTTATAAAGGGAAACATGCTTAGATTAGTTCATACGCATGGTTTTATAAGTCAGATTTTTTTCGGCACAGCCAAATGAAATAAACAAAAGAGTAATGAAAATCTATGATTAACCTGAACAAGAAACTCCTTCAAACAAACACTTTCCTGCTGTTCTCTTACCACTCATTTTCTGATCCATAAAGAGGGCCTGTTCAGGGTGGTATGGCCATAAGCGTACATATACCACCCAACATACCTCCTAGGTCACTCACTGTGAAGGGACCTCTCTTTTACACTCCTTTTAACGGTGTGGTTCAAAGCCTTACAATTATAAAACATGCATATACATACAGCACATTCATATATATGAGCTGTCATTCAAATGCAGTTTTTTCCTGGAGACAGTGTTTCCCAATTGCTATTAGGAAAAATAATTTTTGTGACCCTCTTAAATTTGTATTTGTATTGCTAAATAAAGTTAAAGAAATACATCATAGGATCATACATAGATATTGTCCTTGCAATGATTTATTAAATACAGTACATTTAAAATGGACATTTCCCCAACCTGTTCATTTTGTAAAAATGAGAAAGAAAATTTGATCCATTTATTTTTTAAGTGTCCCTATACTGCCCACCTCTGGAGAGAGATCACTCTGTTTATCTTCAATTATTAAAATTATTATTATTGTCATTATTGTTTTATTTACATATGTTTTAATTTGATAATGTGGCCATAGTATAAGTGAAACACTTCATGCCAGTTGCAGGGGAATACAGCCTATCCTAAGATGCATTGGCACGCCCCGGATGGTCACCAGACTTAACAGAGAAAACCCATAGACAAACACATTCAAACCTATAAACAAAACAGAGTCCATTTAATCTAACCTGCATGTCTGTTCTCTGGAAGCACAAATATCAGAAAACTTACAAACTTTCACAAGGCGGCTCCAGGAGGATAGCTCAGGCTCCAACCTTGGACCGTCCTTCTGTGAGCCATGCTAAAAACAATTATAAAATGTGGAAAAAGTTACTTTGTGAAACAAATAGTGCAATGTTTACATTTTCTGCTGCGATTTAAATATACTGGAAAATAGTAAAACAAAAATATAGCCTCAAGCAGCAATGAGCAGGGTCCAAGCAGATTGTGAACATTTGGATGCTTGTTTCTTATTTAATTGACAAGAAGCACAACCTTTCTTGAAAATAATTCATCATGGTCATCACTATATGCTGATGCTCTATTGAGGTATATGAATCTACTTTCAGAAGCATTTCATGTAGCTTATGATCTTCAGTGAAGATGTGTTTCACATGACTACATTTGTTGCTATTTTGATAAAAAAAAAAAAAAAAAAAAAAAAAAAAACAATTGCCTTGTATAATTGAAATGGATTTACATATTGACATTTCTTTAACAACTTAATGTAAATTGATGATTAAAACTTCACCTTGATGTCAATGAGTGACATTATATGTGCCTGAGTAGTGGATGGAATTTGCAACCCACCTGCCTATGTTGGTGTTTCTAGGTCTTACGGTTTTTGCTGCACAAACACTTTTAGCAGAGAAAAAGAAGAAGAAATTTTCACAGGGTCACAATAGGCAAACTTCAACTTAATATGACCTCAATAAGCATTTGTAGATATACCACATACATGAATTGCTACATTGTTGGCAAGTAGGACTTGGGGATTTAAACCCTGGAGCTTTGTATCCACAGAGAAGATGACTTACTGACTCCACTACTGGGGAGTAGGGGTGCGCTGATCGATCCTAAAAAATATCAATAGTGCAGATACTACATTTTGTTCGATTTTAGCATCAACAGGATCAATACAAGTTTCACTTTCCCTCTTCTACGTTTTACCCATTTCATCAAAGAGAAGAACTGTCAGTGCAACATTCTGTTATCGTGAACAGTGAACACATCTTAGTGCATGCACTCTTTGCCTCTCCACTGTTGTTGTCGTGTCATGTGTGCACTCAAACAATGAACATGCGCAGTGCATAGCACACCGCAGTGCGCACCCTCACTACCGGCACCAATCCGACACATGAATACAGTGATGGCTGAACGAAAGAGGAGTAAGGCGAGGCTATAAAAAGTGGAGCTATATTACAGCTGTCAATGAACACATTGAATACACAAAAAACATGAAAAAAAAAGAACTCTGAGCTTCAACAGAAAAGAAGGGAGGAGGACGAAAATGCCTTAGACAGACGCCCAACACAGAGACAGTCTTTTCAGAGAGCAAGGAATATCAAGGTATATAGTATATAGTAGTGAAATTATTATTAAGTAAGCACCACAGACCTGTTGTCATTCAGTGACTTTGGAGGATTGTTTTATGGCACAGGTACAATAATGGAATACTTCCAAACACAAGGAACCCTATGGAGTTGAAGAGACAACTTAAAAATAAAACAGAATATATCTGCCAACTGTTCAGCTGGGACTTTTCCTTTCCTTAACCCCCCAGAAAAGTTTCAGGACCCTACCCCTGTCAAAGTGCACACTGTTCTGCTCACAAACAGCATTTTTAAAAACTGACAGCTCCTCGCTAAAATCATGGACATTAAAACGATTACAGAAAAATTTCAGGTCATTTGAAAGGGCACAATCAGGCCATTAAGGGAGATGAGACACTTCTTGGACTGCATCCCCATCATGGATTTCACTCCATCCCAAGCAGGGCGTGAATTTCCAGTACTGAGCAACTTCTCTACTTCATCTTTATAATTATACTTTCCGATCTTAAATTCCTTTTTAACTTGTTTTTGAAGTTTCCTGTACCGAGTCACATCACCTTGGTTAAAACTAATATTCCGCTGGATAATTGTGTTTTTGGCAGATTTGGAGACCCATGGTTTATTATTTTGATAAATGGAAATTGATTTCCAGGGAATGACCAAGTCCTCACAAAAAGTTATATATACAGACACAGTCTCTGTCAGTTCATCCAAATCAACACGAACGTTCTCAAACAAGTCCCAGTCGGTACAGCTGTAACAGTCCTGAAGGCATTGTAAAGAATCCTCAGACCAGACCGGAACTAAACGCCATTCCAGCTTGTTTCTCTTCAGGACCAGTTTGTAGGACAAAACTAAATAAACAACGTTGTGATCTGACATACCAAGTGGAGCTCTATGATGGGATTTGTAAGCTCCCTTCACAGATCCATAACAGAGGTCCAGTAACCTCCAAGTCCAAGTAACATACGGGTAAAAAATACCCAAAGACTTTCCTGGTTTGCAGTTATTAAAATCTCCCATAGCAAAGTTTGGTGCATCCGGCACTATTCCCTGAAGCTGTTGCACTGTTTTAATCATAGCCGTGTCAACATTAGCCTTCAGGTGAATATAAACAAGCGTGACGAATAACTGTGAAAATTCCCTCTGTCAATAAAAGGGACGAAGGGATAAGAGTTCAATGTCGGGTTCAATGTCGGGTGTGTACAGTGTCTCCAGTAACCACAGTGTTACTCAAGGCAAAATGGTACTCCAAAGCCCTCAATTTCCAAGTTGGACTGTGAGTCTTGTTCTTTTAGCCATGTTGTGTAAAGCAAGAAGACAAGTGCTGTTTACTCCGTCAGGAACTTGACATTTGCCCGAAGCTCATCAACTTTGTTGTGGAGTGACTGGACACTGGTAAGGATCACTGTGGGAAGGGATAACCAACACAGGCCTTATCTCTTGAGCCTTATCTAGCCTTAGTGTATAAATCAAATAAAAGTAGTAAGAGGACACACCCCTGAGGGGAGCCAGTAGAAGATAAAAGAACATTGGTTAAGACGCCATTGACTCACACTTTTGGAGATCTATCAGTTAGAAAGTCAACCAGGCAACATATTAAGCCAGGGTCAATGTTATGGATGCTGGTAACTTGATCTGCTAAAATGTGAGGTTGAATACAGCTAAAAGCTGAGGAGAAGTCGATAAAAAGCAGCTGTACAAAGTTCTTTGCACCATCCAGATGACCCAGGACCATGTTAAGTAGGGTGGAATCCTCAACACCCCTACCTGCCCTGTAAGCGAATTGGGTCCAATTTTACCTGAGTTGCACCCAAAATAAACAGAGTGAGCAGCATTACAGACAGCATCCAACAGTTAGAGATGAAAATGGCAGGTAGAACAAAAGATGGGAGAAACTAAGTAGTCAGTGTCAGTGTCCTCAACTGAAATTCTAAAACAAAAAACAAACAAAAACAAAAAAAGGCTTCTTAATCTGATTAAAAATAAGCTGACTTCCAGACAGACTTCCAGTTCTCCAAGTACCATCCTGGCAGAACTAACGGGGATGCTGATGGTCTCTCACACATGCCCTTGGATATATAGAAGTACATGAAAACCAGCACATGAGCTGTCCTACCTGTGGTCATGACTCAACTGTACAAAAATTGCGCAGTAAATTCAAAATGGCTTACTTCCTGTTTGACTTAGCATATTGTCACTAAGAAGCTTTTATAAGCTGTCACATTATGTCACATCTGCCTACCAAATTTTGTACATATAGATGAAACATACCTGGACAGCTCCTCCATTAAAATTTTAGGGGGAGCTATTGAGCCCCTTGCCCAACCCTTAGCCCGAGACCCATATCAGACAACAAAATATACCCCTTCTGATGTGTGTGCCAAGTTTCGTGAGTTTTCAAGCATCCCTAGCCCCTCAAAAATAGTGTTCTGTTTCATGATGATTATTGTATCGCCATGGCAAAAGTTTTTGATGAAAACACAAAAGCTTCACTATTTAGCATCATTAAGGTCTTACAATTTATGAAACAAACAAATTTTAAAATGTAAAAGTATAGGGCCTATATCTTTCTGTTGCCAGTAGGTGGCGCTATAACTATGATTCAATAATGGCCTGTATGTGTCCTCAGACTGGGACTCTTATCAAACATGTGAAATTTGGGAAAGCTCTGACAATGTGGAGTCAAGTTACAACAGTTTTTTTTTCATGTTGAAACATCGAAATTCGCTGCATCACCACATCAACGGCATTCAGTGAAAACTCACAAGCTTCACAATATCCCCAAGTTTTTTTCTTAGGAATTTATACTATCAGTATGCAGACTGCCCCACTAGGAAAAAAAGACGTATTATGGAACTGTCAAGGATGCCTACACTGCATCTCTGCTCCCACCACTAGGAACATCTGACCACAGTGTGGTCTATCTCTGCCCTGTCTATCAGAGGCTACTAGAGAGGGAGAAGCCTCAAAAAAGGGTTGTCAAAGTGTGGAACAATGGCAGTATAATGGCTCTGCAGGGACGTTTCGACCGCATATTGTGGGAGGTCTTTAATAGCCCTGATACTAATGATCAGGTTATAGAAGTATCTGACTCAGATTCTGTGATACCTACAAAGACCTTTAGAGCTATAATATGTAATTATTCCACATTAAAATGTCTAAAAACGATTAGACCTGTGTTATATATAAAGTCGTGTATTTACAGTATCCCAAATGTTTCCAACAATTTTCAAATCTACAGAGATCCATAATTTTAATCAAGGTAACGGTCTGTTTCATTTGGTCACCTGTCAATGGCGTCATACCCCTTCTACCAAAGACTATACGCGCACAAGATGATAATTATCTTGTGTGCATGCATCAGCATTGTGGTTGTCTGCCACTATGACGTCTATAAAAAAGGGTACACGCACACAAGTTAATATGTCAGCATTGTGCTTGTCTGACAGAAATTGTCATAAATTAACTTTCATTCAGTTTTAAGCCACATTTTTACAATAACCTTTTTAGATCTTGGTTGTTTTTAAGTATATCTTTTAACTGAATGAAGGCTTTTATTCATCAGCCATCTGGATCTTAAGTTATCAGAGAAACAAGCTGAGCAAACATTAGCAGCAGCTCAGCTAGCAGCCCCTCTAGACGTCCTGTGACCACTGAACAGCGTCGGGGAAACACTAAATTTTAATGTGAAACTGCTTGCAGTGTTTTTACTGGTTTTAATCACTGGGTCTGATAGTTTTGGAGAGGAGAAGACCTCTGCAGATAATTGTGCTTCCGGTAAAAACCTCCTGAAAAATGAACACTGAAGGAATCCTAACCGGGAGAAGCTGGTTGTTCAACAATGAAGACAAGAACTCCCATGATCCCATGCTACTCCACAACGTCATTAAACTCTGTCTTTTGTTATTGTTTTGACTGAGAGACCCCTAACGGCAGAAATTACATATTGTGCATTTAAAGTTTATCCTAGCGATAAGCCTTGGGTGTCTAACAAATTAAAGAAACAGCAAAAAACAAATTAATGAAACAGCTAGAAGGGACACACAGAGATAAATAAAAAAAAAAACAAATACAGCTGGACAAGTACAGCAAGATGTAACAAGCTACAACCAAAAGATAGAGGCCTCTCCGGTATCTGGCAATCCCAGAGAGGCATAGCAGGGAATTAAAACCATAACCAATGTTCGACGCAAGGGCACGGGAAACCTACCCTTGTCTTGCAAGGTAGTGAGGGACTGGAGATTGCAAATCAGCTCAACACCTTTTTTCACTTTGAGAGTGGCAACAGTGCTGAGGCTGACACTGTGATGTTGGAATTGTTGTGAGAATGCATATCTTCTCTTAAACACCTCTAAAACAAAGGAAATGTCCATTGATTTTAGAAAGCTGCAATCCTCTAATCCTACTTTTATCAATGGGGATCCAATACAATCTGTTACATATTACAATTACCTTGACATTGTGCTCAACCATAAGCTTAAATGGGACCTGTGGACTGACCTCATAAGCACTCAACACAACAAAGAATGTACTTTCTGAAGGAATTGCTATCTTTTAATGTCCACGACAAAATGCTCCAAATGTTTTACTGTGCTTTTATTGAAAGTGTTTTAACCTTCTGCATCGGATGGTTTGGCAATGCTACTGAGGCACAGAAGAAAAACAATAACAATGGCCAGTAAACTGTTAGGGATTATGTTACCCAGTATGTAATGCATCTACAGGGAAGGCAAACAACATTGTGGGTGACAAGAGGCAGACCCTTGCCTCCACATTTCAATTGCTGCCATCTGGGCAATGATATTGCCCCCCTCTGTTTACTAAAAATAGATCTCAGTTTATTTATTCCACAAGCCATTAAGTTTTTAAACAGGTAATGCACTGGCACCTTATTCCCCATGCATTTTGACTACTCCTTCCTGGTCACAAAGGATGTCCAGCTGATCTGGCCGATCCTCCTCCCCCTGGTGTGTGTATGAGTATGTCTATGGGTGACTTTTGTGATGGTGTAATGAAATGCCTTGCCATTGTGCTGCAAACCAATTTAAAGATGAATAAAGTATCTATCTATCTATCTATCTATCTATCTATCTATCTATCTATCTATCTATCTATCTATCTATCTATCTATCTATCTATCTGTCTGTCTATCTAATAATGCTATATGCTGCTGTTCATTTTTCACATTTCATCCCAGGCCTTCTAGAAATTTCCCCAGTAGAGAGAGGAGTGGTGACTCTGTTTGGGGTGAGAAGCGGCCTCTTCATCGCCATGAGCGACAATGGGAAACTCTATGGCTCGGTAAGAACTGATCATGACTTGCTAATTTGATGACTTAAGACATAATGTGTGAACTGAACTAGAATTGTCAACATTTCTGCACAGATGTAAGTTTTCCACAGCTTGTATACAATATGGATACTGGGGTAAAGTCAAACCAAATCATCTCCATGCTGGGATGTGTCAGGTCAGGTCACTGGTTTCTATACATCTCAGGGACAATGTGGCAGACTTCAGCACAACAATGTTTTCACCCCACTCCAGGTTCCAAATAATAACAATAAATTTTAATTAAATCACGTATCACTTTGTAATCATTGATAATCAAACCAGTTATATGATGCCTAAGTAGTTCCTCCAGACAGCTTTTCAAAAGGCGCACCATTAAATATCTAAGCACATTAATTACAGTCAGTAAATTAAAGTTCACTGTGTGCTGATGTGCAAAAGAGAGCGAGAGAGACAGTTGTGTGCAGCATATGCTCTCACTCTACAGTACCTGTAAGCTGAGTTGGCTTTTACACACAGTGACATGAACAGTTATTACCACTGTAGGTGTAGGAGGTGTGAAGGCACAGGCATAGCTCTATGAATGCTGAGAGGTTTTAAGCCTGTGACATTTGTTACCCCACCCTGGGAGAAAAAATATGAATTAGCAGCTTGACTGCCTATGTATGAGATCAGTCTAACCATCCATTATAGCTAAACCATTACATGATGCTAGAGTGTGGCCAGACATGTTGGAGATGCAGAGAGGACTGTTTCCTCCAGGCAGATGTGCCAAACAGTGCACTGTTAAATTAGTTCATCACTGTAAAAGTCTGCCCACCAATGCACAGGAGAGAGGGAGACAGCTGTGAGTTGCACTATCACTGTAAGCTCTGGTTTTGCGCATAGCTGATTTTGTTTTCGGCACAAAATGAGGCATATAATTGAAGTTCTAAGTGTCTTGGTAACTGTGGAAGAAGTGTTCAGATTACACACGTTGTGTCCAAGGAGTGTTTACACCAATCACTAAAATCATCTACCACTGGACCATGGTCAATGTCATTGTCACTCAGCAGGGACACAAGGACATCTGCAAACTCAATGATGTGTCTGCCCACATAATGACACTGACACTCATTAGTGTATAAATCAAATAAAAGTAGTCAGAGGACACACCCCTGAGGGGAGCCAGTAGAAGATAAAAGAACATTGGTTAAGACGCCATTGACTCACACTTTCGAAGATCTATCAGTTAGAGAATCAACCAGCCAACATATTAAGCCACGGTCAATGTTATGGATGCTGGTAAGTTGATCTGCTAAAATGTGAGGTTGAATACGGTTAAAAGCTGAGGAGAAGTCGATAAAAAGCAGCTGTACAAAGTTCTTTGCACCATCCAGATGACCCAGGACCATGTTAAGTAGGGTGGAATCCTCAACATCCCTACCTGCCCTGTAAGTGAATTGGAGTGGGTCCAATTTTACCTGAGTTGCACCCAAAATAAACAGAGTGAGCAGCATTACAGACAGCATCCAACAGTTAGAGATGAAAATGGCAGGTAGAACAAAAAATGGGAGAAACTAAGTAGTCAGTGTCAGTGTCCTCAACTGAAATTCTAAAACAAAAAACAAACAAAAACAAAAAAAAGGCTTCTTAATCTGATTAAAAATAAGCTGACTTCCAGACAGACTTCCAGTTCTCCAAGTACCATCCTGGCAGAACTAACGGGGATGCTGATGGTCTCTCACACATGCCCTTGGATATATAGAAGTACATGAAAACCAGCACATGAGCTGTCCTACCTGTGGTCATGACTCAGGCTCTGGCTGTTCAGTTGCAAGCAAGTGTCCTGTGTCCTGTGAACTTCTCCACACTGTTAGCTGAGGAGAGCAATGAAGTCATGACAGTGGGGAAAGTCTTTAAAATGGCTCTAAGAGAGGCTGGAGGTGCTGAAATAGGTCATCTCAAACCATCTCATATGTCCAGAGGGTGGAAAACAAGCCTACAACAATGAAACAGCTGATCGGTTAAGAGAAAGACAAAACCTGCACATTGATGATTATGGTGTGTTGTATCAAAAGACTGCCAGCCAATCACAACTTCTCCCGCCTAAAAAGTTCCATAATCTGGTCTATAAGAAACTGCATGAAGGGATGGGTGATCTGGGAGTAGAGAGGGATTTAAATCTCATCAGATATCACTTTTATTGGCTTCATATGCAGGGGGATGTCATGCAATTTATCATGTGTGTGGAGCTGGGCCATAACAGACCAACCTCATCAACATCGTTACCACATACCTGTTCCAGCTGGTTTTCAATGATTTCTTACTTTTGCAGAAATGTAAAGGAGGATATCAATATATCCTTGTTTGACGGATCCCCTTGCACAGTTTGCTAAGCTATAACCCTCAAAATAAGGCCACCAAAATCGCTGCAGGGAAGATTTTTGGAGATTTTGTGTGG
This sequence comes from Thunnus maccoyii, assembly GCF_910596095.1. NCBI lineage: Eukaryota > Metazoa > Chordata > Actinopteri > Scombriformes > Scombridae > Thunnus > Thunnus maccoyii. The sequence continues at coordinate 734,453 of NC_056540.1, read as the reverse complement.
AGGTTTGGTTTCTCCACAAAACTCCACCATGAACAGGGCAAGGCGTTTGAAAAGAAAAGTATTAGCAGTAATACAGCAGAGGTAAGGGGTCCAGAAATACACCTGGTGTGTTGCTAGCCAATGGTGAAGGATTCAATAGGAGGGCACTGTTGGCCATGCTCAGAAATCTAACAGAGGCAGACTGGAAAGTCTCCCTGGCAAAGGGGGTCCATGCTTATAATGGCACATGTAAAGAGGCCACTGACCATGTTTGGCTTCACAGCAAAAGATCAATGCTGATCCCACAGAGAATAGGCTGAGAGATGGAGAGTTCGTATGAAAGAAGCTCACAAGCTGGCCTCTAAGACAGCCTGTAAAGAGTGAATATGGGGCAAAAGTCTTTATGACAGGAACATGTATGTCACATAGGTGTGTACTGGATGCAGAGTACTGGTCCAAAATAAATAAATGAAAAGAGAGTACTGGGGAAATTGAGGTAATTCTGGGAGATCAGGTGTATGTTGCATGAGCTTAAAAACAAATAAGAATATACTGTATATTTTTTGTTTTTATTTTGACTGTGTGGATGTGACCCAGGAGGGAGGGGTGGCATAATTGTTCTATACACTTCGTTCTATTCAGCGTGGGAGAGAGGGAGGGGTGCATGACATGACGGAGTGAGGAGGAAAATGCAGCATACAATGCACCAAGTTCAAGGTATTTACCCCAGAAAAGCCTATAATAGCCTATGAAGTTATATCATTATAGTTCAGCTTTTTACTAAATCATATGGTTCCTTTGTGGCCAGGTAGAAAGTGCCACCTAGAAGGCCAATTTGAATTCCTTGGCATTTGGACCTGTAAAACTTGCTCTATGTCACCAGTGTCTGTGCTGCTTGTTCTTGCATAATTTAATTTGCGCAACCATGTCTTAAAAATGTTCCAGGCTTTAATCAGTGTGTGTTTTTAATGTGCTTTATAGAGTAACTTGACTTGCTTTGTGTGACATTTATGACTTGCAGTACTGGATTTTGTGTGTGTGTGTGTGTGTGTGTGTGTGTGTGTGTGTGTGTGTGTGTGTGTGTGTGTGTGTGTGCAAGATGACTGATTAACATAAAAAAGAAAAAGGTATGTAACCCTTGTTACGATGTAATAACAGAGCACAGGTAAGTAATAGCCAATAGTAACAACTGGACCAGTAACAGAAGACACTAAGCTTTTAAGAGCCAGTATTTTGAACATCAATAATGACACAGACAACAATGGTTTGAATGTTTGTGGCCACTTGTTATTTCAAGCTGAAAGGTCAACATGTAATACAACAGTTCTTTGGAGAGAACAATGTATGAAAAATAACAAACTAAAATAATAAAGCCAGCAAAATAAAAATAAAAGATACCCTTTGTTCCCAAAGTTAGTCCTTATTGCGTTGGGGCCCTTTTCTGACCAAATGTCAGTGTATCACTGTTAATTTTAGTCCTACCGCACAGTTCGTGAGAAAGGAGAAACCAAGGAACCCTGCACGCATCTCAGGTTCAATACCAGTGGTTTGGTTCGGCTCGCCACCCAGTTCACACTGGGAATCTCTGAGTTTAGGGATCTGAAGCCTTGCAGGAGTCCAGCAGGAAGTAACGTCCCCTTTTTCTTTATGGTATCACCAAAAACCTGACCTAGAGACAGGCCAGATGAGATCCACATATCTCATTACAGTCATACTGTCTGCATGAATCATGTTCATTTTCTAATCTCCCATGAATTATTACCAATTAATAATATTATTTTATATTAATTAGTTCAAATCATGTTCTCTCCTTGCACCGGTAACAGTGAGAGATTGCACTAAATATTAACCTCTTTAATTACCATGAACATAAAATAAACATAAATTGCACGTAACACCAAATAATCATGCCAGCTAAGTGGCTAGGCTCAAGTTAACAAACTATTAGCATCACAAAACACAGTCTCAGATAGAGCACTATTAGCACCTTTTAATAGGTATCAGCGCCAATTAACATAAATATCAGCCCCTTAGAGTCATCTTAACAGGTTTTATAGTGTTTTCACTCACCGCTGAGTCAAAGTATGAATGAGCTTTACTGCTGGGCTACACATATATGACAAGGGACAGTACAAATGGGAGAAGCAAAAGGACCAGACAATAACCCAGACAAAACAACAACATGAACAAAAAATAAATAAATAAATACAATTTTGACTTAATACTAGATGCATGTGTGTAGGTTTGTGTGTGTTAATGTAGGTAGGTGATATGTGTGTATGTGTGTGTGTGTGTGTGTGTGTGTGTGTGTGGGTGGGTGGGTGGGTGGGTGTGTGCCTGAGAGCAGCATCAGGCAGTCATATATTGACGTTATATTGAGGTTGTAATGGTGTTATTAAAGCAACAAGCTCAGGAGGTAGAGGAAAAACCCTACTAAAATAATTATAGAGGCCAGGCAGGCTGGGCCACGGCAGATATATATATATATTTTTAGTTTGTTTGTTTTTTTGTTTTGTTTTGTTTTTTTTCTCATTTTTATGTATGTCTAAGTTATTACACTTTCCTTTCTCTCCTCCTCTCCTTCTTTGCTCTCATTGCTCATTGGGTTCTGCATGTTGAAGTGTCCTTGGGCAAGATACTGAACCCCAAATTGCTCCTGAAGGATGTGCCAGCAGTGTGTGAGTGTATGTGTGAATGATTAGAACCTCCTCCTGATGAGAGTTGGCACCTTGCATGGCAGCCTCTGCCATCAGGTTATGAATGTGTGTGTGAATGGGTGAATGTGACATGTAGTGTAAATTCATAATTCATCATCAAAATTGCAAAATATTAATAATAGTATTATTTTTTTAACAATAATAATAATAATCTTACCTAATATCTTATCTAATATCATCCTACCATTATTATTATCCATAATACCCTGCCAATAGTGGGCAAGACCTGCTCACAGAGGTGAGATTCAACATGGCAGCATCCTATCACTAGAAACAAACTTCAAACTCCGCAAAATATATTTCTAAAGAACTACTACAAAACATCCAGTTGGGAAACACATACATACCAACTACTGCCATAAACACACATCAGATTAACATCCCAGTGAAAGAAATAACAGACCTAGAAGCCTTCATCGACCAATATTTCCATAGACATGAATCCTGACACTGGCCCCCCAAAACAACCTAAACAAATGAAAGAAAACAGACTCATCCACTGATACAGATGATTTGGGAACCACAGAAATTGAGGTCAGTATCCTCTCCAGCATTAAAAAAAATAGACTTCATTCCACTACACAAAGAAATAAAAGATGTATGCTCCAGTCTGGAATCTGCCCACATCCATATCACAGCACCACTGAAAACAAACCAGGGATTGCAGTCCTCTGTCAAATCCCTCAATGAACAAATGCAAACAGTCACTAAAGGAAACAAACAACTGAAAGAGACTATTTTGGACATACAAACCCATAGCATGTGTGACAATCTCATCTTCTCAGGCATTCCCGAAAGAACACCGGACAAAACAGAATCATTTATCAAAGACTCCATGACAACTCTTCTCAAAATACTGCCAGACATCGTCAAAGACATTACTTTCCACCATCTTGGTACACAAGCAACAAAAACATCAACAAAAGACACTAATCAAAAGCAAATGAAAAGAATTGAAGGGCACAACTTTCGGACTCAATGATCAGTAACCACGAGAAATAAATGAGAGTTGAAAAGTACTGTACCCCATCCTAAAAGAGAATCCTAAAGCACACAAACCTCATGGTTGACAAACTGTATATTGATGGACGATTATTTCACAACTCCAAAACAACACCATGGCTCCTCTGAACAGACAGGAATGTAGTACATTACTGTGACAGCTAAATTACACCTACTGATATCCCTGCCTCCCTAAGCAGCATACTGGTGATGCATTTTCTAATGACCCCACTAGCTCTTTCCATTTTTTCTTTATCTGTGTGTTTTTTGTCTGCTCACCTCACTGTAGCTTTCTATGTGTTAACCTCTGTTTGTCTATGTTGTGTGTATGATCATGGAGGGTTAATGTTGACGACTGCAGATCTTTCTCACACTCAATCAGGCATTCTCTCTCTCTGTCAGGCACACATGCACGCACGCACACAGGCACAACCCCCACCCCACCCCCCCCCACCCAACACACACACACCTGTTCCTTCTCTCTCTCCCTCTATCTCTCTCTCTCTTTCTGTCCCTCTCTTACCATCCTCATCTCCCATCCAGCTACATCTCCACTCTTCCCTCACCCCTGCCCATGCTCACAAGTGTTCAAATTCAGAGTCAGACAAACCTACTCTACTAGGCAGATCGAGTTAATACATAACCATACAAACTCTAAACCTGGTGACCTGGAATGTGTGTGGCATCCATACTCAGGCTAAAAGAATCAAAATGATCAATCATCTAATCAAATTGAAGGCAGATATATACTTCTTACAGGAAACACATCTAACAAACTCAGAGCTACAATATTTCCAACCTAAACAATTCAAATATTCTCTTCAGCAAACAATAGTAAACAGAGAGGCACATAATCTTAACAAAAGAAATATACCCTTGATTCATAACTCATCTATTATTGATCCAGAGGGAAGATATATCATCATGAATGTATCTATAAACAACACAAAATTCACATATGCTAATATCTGTGGACCCAATAATGATGACCCATCTTCTTGCCATGCTTTTTTTCTTTATTGAATGAATCAATAAATATTATTATTTCCAAAGACTTATACTGTTGTAGACCTTATAATTGTTGTTCTACTTCTCTGTCCAGGTCTTCTCCCGGAATTGACCTCTTTTTGGTCGACTATTCATTTGCCCCAAACATCCACGAAACCACAATTAATTCCATCACATCAGTGATCACACTGCTGTCACTCTCACCATAAACATTCAATCATATATAAGACCCCCCATGAGATGGCGATCCAATACATTGTTACTTCAAGACCCTGACTTTAATACTCCAATAAATTAAGAGTGTGCATCCTTTATGGAGATGAAAAACTCTCAAGAAATGTCACTGTCATTACGATGGGAAACAGGCAAAACATCAATCAAATCAACTGCAACACAGAAAAGAAAAAACAATTATCAATAATATCAATAATTAAGTCCAGAGGTGAAACTGTCCAGGACCCACAGGAAATAAATAAAACCTTTCAAACGTTTTACAGCAACTTCTCCAGTTATGAACCTACTCCATCAGAAATAGAATCATTTCTAAACAACTTGGACCTAGCCACACTATCCAAAGATCTGGCTGATAGCTTAGATGCACCAATCACCCCAGAAGAACTCAATGAAGCCCTAAATCGCATGAAAAATCATATGGACTGAATGGATTCCCAGCATTCCCAGCAAAAAAGCATTTGACAGTTAGTTGGACATTTCTATTCAGTACTCTTTGTAAGTTTGGTTTTGGAGAGTCATTAACCAATTGGATCAAAATTCTTTACACCTTACCTGTAGCAACAGTAACCACAAATGGCATCACATCACAGAGATTCACACTTCACAGAGGAACCAGACACGGATGCCCACTTTCACCTTCCTTATTTGCCATCTTCATTGAACTTCTTGCTGCAGCAATACGACAAAGCAGTAACATAAAAGAATAAATAAGGGAATAAATGAATTCAGACTAACAATTCACAACATAAAAACAGTCTTTATGCAGATGAAATGTTATTGTTTTTACAAGAACCCTACATGTAATTACAATAAATTTTTAATCTAATTAGTAAATTCTATGTGGTTTCAAATTACACAATTAACTGGAGTAAATCAACCATACTCCCTCTCTCTGAAGACATGTGGGATTCTGCAACACAAGACCCATTCCTCCCCTTTCACACTGGAAATATGAAGTACTTGAGTATTAGCATTTCCTCCAGGCTGTCAGAGCTTTTTAATCTCAATTGCACCCTACTATTAAAAAATATTCAAGATGACTTCAAATGATGGACAAATCTCCCCCTCTAACTAATAGGACGAATTGCAACAGTTAAAATGAAAACCCTACCTCAAATTAACTATCTCTTCTCTATGCTTCCCACCACCCCAACAGACAAATGGTTCAAATCTCTCGACCCTCTAACCAGCCACCTCTATTGGAAGAATAAAAAACCAAAAATGTCACTCTCAACATTACAGAATCTGAAGAAGCCTCAAACTTCTCACTCTACTTCCTAGCAAATCAATTACAATACCTAATCAAATGGGTTCGACAACCCAAACACAATAACTCATGGATAGATTTAGAACATTCCCAATCACAGACCTAACTTCCCTACCCCAATCAATTAAAAAACTTAACCTCTTAAAAATACAGTAATCTCTACAACCCTGAAAGCCTGATGGAAAACTAACAAAATCACTAAATCATCATTAACACCCTGCAAGTATACCCCAATTTGATCCTGTACGATCCGGACCCTGTGTCTGGCAACACTCCCATTCATTTTCCCACATGGCAACACAAAGGAATCATTCACCTTTATCACCTACTTGAAAATAATAAATTCACAACCTTCAACATACTACAATACTCCAGAAGTACGGAGACATCAGCTCTTTCAGTACCAACAACTTAAATCCATCATTAAATCTAAGGTTAAGACAACCAACAACCCACTCAACCCCTCAAAACTAGGTCAAGAAATCATGAAGATTACAGACTCAAAAAGTAATCTCTAAACTCTATAAACTTCTGTCTTACTGAAATGACTCTATAATAATCCCAACCTCAAAATGGGAAAATGACCTATGATTCCACTGACTTCACAGAGAAAGGTGACTGCCCAAATGCAGTACAGCGAAATGGTATGGTACAATCTTGTATAGAGGATATTCTAGAAGAATACACAAAGTCACACCGTGGAGGAGGGGCCAACCCATTTAAGATTTGATAAACAAGGCACAAATTTGAAAATAATCTAAAATTCTCAAAGCTCAGTACATTGTATTTCTCCAGTACCCTACGGTGATGGAGAGTTTTTAGAGTTTGTTTGTATAAGGACTCAAGAGGTTTTATGGCTGTTTCTCCAGCCTGCCCCCAACATGTAATGCAATAAGACATATGGAAAAGAATCATAGTATGCGTAAATATCTTAGCTGCGTCCAAAGAGAGACAGTTTCTAATATGTCTAAAATTTGCTAAGTTGTACTTTATGGTTTTAACTGTTTTTTTAAATGCCAAACCAGGCTTTATCAGAGGTTTTTCACTGAAAATAGCTGTGTGCTGCTGCTGGAAACCCAGTTGATGAGAGTGCTGAGTTTCATGTTTCTTGAATACCACCGTTTATGAGTGAATGAGCTAGTTGTTGCCATGGGCCAGGCCACCAATTCAAAGTTAGCAAAACTGAAAACAAGAAGTTTGACTTTTCTTCACATGTTTAAAAAGGACTGGCATTTATATCTAACTGACATAGACCTCTGGTGCAATGCAAGTTATGACTCATGAAAGGTGGTGGCCATTATGCAGCCTCAAAACCTTGTAAGGTCAGGGGTGGATGGACTGCTTTTTACATCCCATTTCTTACTAATAGTAATGGTTGGTTTCTTTTAACCACAATCATTCCCTAACCTCTACCCAGTCATGTTTGGGCTTAGAGGATAATAATCTATCGTCATACAATCAGATGTAAATTCAACCAGCCCTTTTGTGCAGACCTATGCCTTTGTGAGGGTTATTGTACTCACATGATTAAAACAGAGCCCTAAATCTGAAAATTACTGAATAAACATTGATTAGTTATATCAATTAATCATTGACAAGTGCAAAATGATGTCCATCAACAATTCCTAAAACAATTCTCTGAGCCTCAAGGTTTGTTTTCTTCTGTTCTTCTGTTGTCTTACAGTCACAAAACCCAAGGAGAGAAAATCAGGACATTCTCACATTAGAGAAGCTATAATTAGTGTTGACGGGATAAATGACCATGTGTTTTCTGCTGTCCCTCTCTATCCTCCTCTTCCTCTCCTCAGGGCCATTACAATGATGATTGTAAGTTCAAGGAGAACCTCCTGGCCAACAACTATAATGCCTATGAATCAGCTGCACACCCTGGCATGTACATTGGCCTCAGCAAGACCGGCAAAACCAAGAGAGGCAACCGGGTCACACCTACCATGACTATGACACACTTCCTACCCAGAATATGAATTTTAAAATCAAAACTCAACAGTACAAAACAAAGTCTAGGCCACTGTTTCATTTTGGTCAGATTTTGCTGTTGGACCTACTCATCTCCTCCTTCTACCACTAATACAACAGACCACAGTGGGAAACTATTTGAAATATTTTTGCCCAAGCTAACCATCGCTGTAGGCAATGTTTGCATGAACTGTTGCTATGCATCAACCAAAGAACAGTAATGTGGCATCACCATGACTGTGAATGAAGACTCCAATGGACAAACTTGGAAAAAAACAAAACAAAATAGTACCAGTGTTAACATTGCTATCAGTAAATTTTGGCTCACTGAATATTCAGCGACATCTCCAAGAAAATGCATCAGCAAATGTGTGTTTTCCTCCTCAACTTCCAATTTTTGAACATTTTGGGACATTGCTAGAACATTTAGATTCATGCTGCAGGTACCAGATTGAAACGATCAAGGTCCAAATCAGGTCATATGTGATAATGCAGATTTGTTCCAGTGGAAAGGATGGCCTACACACTTTAGGGATATTTTAAAGTATAGTGTCTTTATAAATGAGGTGCATAATGTAACAAAATGCATAATGCACCATGGCTATGGGAGTTTAGAACATTCAAAACCAAAACACGGCCAGGCCGGCTCTGTCTGTATGCAAAGTGCAATATCTTTGTATCCACCAAGGTCATACAAGGGCAACTGGCTCTGATCAGCAACACTTGTGATCCCTGTTCCTAAATGATTGTCATTTTGTGCAAGGAAACAGAAAAATATTACTGATTGCACCTTTCAGGTCAGAACTGATGGTAAATGAGAATATATTTTTCATGCGGTACTGCTGAATGATATTGTATCTTCTCTTGCTGCTTTCATAACACAGAAATATGGGCATCATACATAACATATCTCATGTGCAGTTAATATGTTTAAAGCACGAGGAATTCCTTACAAAAAAACACTTCAGAGACATAATTAGATAAATGGGTGAATCTGACGATGTAGAGAGAGATCTAAGATCTTTCTAAGGTAGTGCCGAGAAGTCCAGTTCTTTTGTAGATTCAGTACATATTTCTAAATGTATAGTGAATATTTTGGGTTTTCCCTAAATAAGCATTGCACACTTTCTAGGCCACAAGGGGGCAGGGTACACTAACTTGTGCTGCTATTTTATTCATATAGAAGTAAAGCAATATATGCTTATTAATCCTCCCATAAGGTTTTGTTTTAGGCTATATTTAGCTAATGACTTACTGTGATATTCCTTTGTGTTGATTCTCCTTGTATTATTTTTCTTGTAAATAAACAGAAATCCACCAAAACATGTTCATGTTGTATGAGAGAGCAGCAGACAAAAGAAATGTATTGATGAATATTAATATACTAGTTGAGTATGTTAGGGCAACTGGTTGTTTATTTTCCCAGCTATGATAAAAGTTTTATGCAGCACTCACTATGACACTATGTTTTATTAGTATGTGTCAAATGACTGCACAGTCCTCCTGCCGACAGCCAACAATGCTTACAGTTAAACTTTTGAACTGATCTCAAAACAGCCATCCAGTAAGGAACATGGGACATCAGCTGGAACAACAGAAAGAAAAAAAAGATTTGTAGAGGAACAGTAGTAAATCCAAACAAAAATATTTGCAAATAAGTTCTTTTTGTTGGCTGTTTTGCAACCCTTTATTTTTTAAGGATATCCACATATGTACATATGCATATGTTATCATACAAACTGAGTTGGGATGATTGGTTGTTTATTTACCCTGGCATTACAACAGATCTTAACGGAACTGGTGTGCTGGTGCTGGTTGGTTTGTATAAAGGCTCACTGCAGATAACAGGAAGCAGATAACTTAACATTTATTTAAAAGTTTGAATATTTCTGTCAAAGAAGAGAAACAAGGACAAACAAACATATTGCTTTCATCTCAGCTCAGTTCAGTCAGTCCATCAAGCCTGTGGGGGTCAGGGGAACCATACTGCAGGTAGGAGCCTGGGGGAACCAGCATCCTGGAAACACCGGGTCTGTTGCTGTCATCAGGTTAGCTGAAGTTTAGGATGGGTTTAAATCTGCATCGTTTGGTACAGAACCCCATTAACTGTGTCCTCTGTATCTGAGATTTAAACTGCACCTGCAGATTAGTCTAATCTCACCTGCTGTGTCCTGTAGAAATCACTTATATTCCAAAACAGGCCATTGTATCAAAGGTTCAACTTAAAACTTCTGCAGATTTTGAATGGAAAGGAAAGGTCTGCATTACTCTGGTTTTTAGAATGTCAAAATGTGGTGATAAAGAAACAGCAACAAGTGTGAGTCTAATAAATCCAAAATTTGTCTAACCTGAAAATGATCAAAACCAAGAAATTTTAACATTTATTCATTTATTCAGAGCTGTCAGTTATTATCCCAAACATAAGTAATTGCATTGCATTCACCAAAGAAAAAACATTGGAGGCCTTATTCATCATTTAACTTTTATGTAAAATAAATTAATTGAAAATGTGGCTTCTTTTAACTGCTGACTAACTGAATACCCATTCCATTATGGTGGATCTTAAGGTAACTTCATCATACATCATAACATTTAACCATAAAAAAATGTAGGAGGTACAGTAATAGGTTCCAAATAGAAGGTGTAAAATACAAGCATATATGAAAAATAGGGGCTAATGGAGAGGTAAAAGGAACACCAGATGAATCAATTTGATACAATTATTGCTTAGCATGACATCATCTATGGTGTCACATTGAGCTCAGTATAATGTCAATGTAAAAAACACATTCTGTATTCATCATGAAAGTGAATCCAAAAACTAGGGAAATAATTTCATTTATCCTCCAATGATTTCCATTCTCTGATCTTTTTGCTGCTTATGTGTGTTTTTTGCCATTGTTCTCATTCCTAAGTAGCTTAGTGCCCAAGGCCACCTAGTAAGTGATTGAGAACTGTGCAAAATGTCTTCCTCTGTTTTGGCTGATCCCTGCAAAGGAGAAAAACAGTGATGGCGTGAGGAGCTGCCATCTCAGTACGGGAGACAGCAAGTGTAGAGAAACAAAACAAAGCAAAATAAAACAAGACCACAGAGGGAAAAAACATAAGTGGGAAGTACCGCAGGATACCAAAAGAAAAATGTGAGTCAGGTCAGTCATATCAAATTGCAGAATAGTCACAAAAACCACACACAAAGTCACTAATACTCTTCACTGATTATGTGCAATTGACCTGTGCATAGAAATAATACTGGGAACTGTACCACTTAGGTATGGTAACAGAATTAAATTTACACATATAAGAAAGCAGAGGGTTCAAGTCTGAACAACTGCACAGTAATCACACACACGGATATGAATATCTTCCAGGTTCTGTTCCAGAAGTAGAAAACCTTATTCAAAATCCCTATGACATTTGAAATAATGTAAACTACAAAAAAATCCAGCCTTAGAAATCTATATCGCTATATGTATAGATTTTTAAAAAAATCTATTTTCATTGTTTATTCAACTAAGTAAATATTTTAGTTGCCTTTAATGAACATCACTTCCCATGAATGTTATACATACACAGGGGGTCACGGCTAGTTCAGATGTGTGTAATAACAGCAGGACAGAGTGAACACTGCAGAGGTTTTAGACAGCAGAGATTACAGCTAAAGATATTTATGTATATATCCAAGCTAAGATGATGAGTACTTGCACTGCCATCCTGGTAAATTTTCATGGGAGCTGTAGTTTTTTTGCATTCTCACAAAGTAATTGTAACCTTGTTAAAATCACAAAGGTTTCAACGTCTAAAAGCAGGTGCTGTAGTGTATGCTGGTATGTCCTAGAATATAGAAAGTAAACCAGGAACACATTTTATTTTTCCAGAAAGGCGGCTAAAAGAAATGCTGAATGGGAGAAGCTAGGGGAAATATGATGTCATGTCTTCAGCTCTCCGTAACAGTTAAACTGTTGTATGGGAGGAATGAAGAAATTTAACAGACAGTTTTCTTGTTCGTGATTTATTGTAACATGTACAGTATTGACAAAAATAAAATGCAGCATGACATATTCTTTAATGTTAGATTAATTAAATTTTCCATAACATTTCAGGCAAAGCCAAAAAATAAATACCTGGATCAAACACGGGCCTGAATTGGCAAGACTAGAATCAAAGGGTGCATCAATTATATCATACAAGTAATCCTCCGGTGACATAGTGCTTTAAAACAAATGTATCTTAACATCCATCACTTGGTTAACTTCAGTTAACACCACTGAAAATCTCTTCTGAGTATCAAACACTGTTGTGAATCCAACAGCTGCCTTACTCCACAAAGAAGCAAGCTACATCCTCTACTGAGCTTCACTTAAAATCCTACACTGTGCCACTATTTGATACTCAGAAGAGTCATTTTCAGTGGAGTTTTCCTTTAATGGCTGCCAGGTTAAATGGGAGTGGCAGCCTATGGAGCCTGGGTGGTTCCTAATCCCACAGCATTTGCATAAGCTGACAGCAAACTGATGACCTGCCTGGTTTCCAGTGTGAGTCTGGCTTCAGTCAGCCAGTCCTCCACTGCTCTCCTGGCCTCTCCTCTTAACTGGTTCACCAGTTTAGCTGCTAACTCCAGATCCCCATGCTCCAAGCAGTAGCTAGCATATGACAGAAGCTTGAATGGGTCTAAATCCTCACTGCTCAGCTGGGCAGGTGGTGCTTCTTGTTTATCCTCAAACAGCAGTGCAGCTTGAATGTAGGACAAGAAATACTGGTACAAGGAGTTGTGAGATTCGTCAATAAGGGCGACCCGGCGAGCCAGTGAGCGTAGGGAGTTGAAGCGGGCACGGAGAGAGGCCTCACTGTACACACCACGCTGCAGGGATTCTCCTGGAAGAGCTGATGCCAGAGCCAGGGCAAATTCGTTGTCGTGGCAGCTGTCTCGCACTGCCTGAGCGGCGCTCTCTAAAGGCTTAGTGAGGGAATCGGCGTCAGCGGTCTTTAAAGTGTAGTTGAGAGCCTCCACAGAGAGCCAGAGCTGGTGAGCTTTACGGGCCTCCTCCTCTGCTACCACATGGCCTGCATTCACAAGACAAGAAGCTGTTAACATAACAGGCTTAATGATGTCATCCAAACTTTGCCATCCATATGTGATGTTCTTTGAAACATTGATTCTGCCTTTTTCCAGAGTGGTGTGTGGGTGTGTGTGTAAATATATATCTTACTGTCTATGGCCTCCTCCATCCCCTTCAGTCTTGCATAGGCAGTGTTCATATCCAGAGTGAAGTTATCCAGCTGTTCCTGGCTCAGCTGACGGTAGTGGGTCTCCTGTTCCAGCATCTTACTGTTCAGGACCTGAACACAACCCACAGCACAGCTTTGAAGGAATGCTGTTAGAAGTATGCATCCTAACCATGACAAGCCAGTAGAGAGTGGATTGATGGATGCTTTGTACTGGCCACACAGACTGCAGCTCCCAGAATCCTCAATTACAGTGTATGAGTGTTGTTTTAATGATTTAACGATGTCATATGTGATCTAATAAGAAGAATACTAAAGATATGACCAAGCATTTGCTATCAGCTTTCAGTATACTTTTACAGTTTTTAATTTCATTTATTTTACCTTTATTTAACCGTGAAGTCTCTTGAGATAGACAAGAGAGCAGTGAAAGATATACTTACATAGTATATATACTTACAGTATATACTAGATCTATACTTGGTACACAAGACAGTCAATACAATTGCTATACACATAATTCCCTCCTCTGTGCACTCTGATATTTGAATGTAATGTGCGTGTAGAATGTGGGGCAGTATGAAGACCTGCTCAGCCTCAGTTTTCAGCTCCTGCTCCTGGACTTTGAGGACATCTCGGACGTGGTCTGTGTGAGCAGCTGCCTGACGCCGGAGCTGAGTCCTCATCTCTGCCTCCATCACTTCCCTCAACTCAGACAGCTACAGACACACACACACACAAACATGTAATTATTCATACTGCCTAGTTATATTGATAAGAACTGATGAATTGGTGACTGTTGCGTGGCTCCAAATGAAGAGCAAGCTCAGCGACCCCTGAACCACCTTCATCCCCCCCTCCCTACCTTCTTCTCCTGCTCCAGCCGGGCGTCCTCCTTAGCGTGCTGCAGGGAGGTGTTAACAGTTTTCTCCAGGGCTTTTTGGTGTTCCAACTTCTGCTGCTCCAGCGCTCCATCGATGTGGATCTGCTCTCGGACTCTCTGCTCGGCCAGCTCTCGGTTCAGCTGGTCGATGCGACGGTGTGCGTGGGCGATTAGGGCGTTCAGGTCATCCGCTGACAGTTTACCAGCTCAAATGCAAAGACACAAAGTTATTTTGAAAATTTGTCTTATTTTTCCTAAAGAACTCCATTTCAGATGTGTATCTGAACCAGGAAGAGCATAAGTGTGTCCCAATTACATCTCATGTACTAACAGTATTGAGGATATATATATCATTCCACTTTACATTATTGCTTCATGTGTCACAAATGATCTGCACTGTCATTGCCATTAACACTGATATTAAAGATGATAAAACATTAACTCTGGAAAGTTCTTCCTGGCACTGAATTATACCTGCTGAAAGTAAAACTGAACATCCAGGTGAGCTACTGGTCAAAAACACACACTGTACCATGTCCTGTCACACCCTATTGTCAATCATCTAATGATGGTAAAAAAAAGTGCCAGAAAAAAAAAAAAACTACAGAAATATGAATATGGACATGCTGAATAACTCTGTGATTGTGCGCGTGTGTTCTTACTGAGGCCCTTCCAGTTGGCCTGGATCTCTGGAGTAAGGCTGCTTACTTCCCTCTGGAACTGTTGTTTGGCTTCATTAACCAGTTCACTGTACTGGGAAACAATTTTTGCTTCTGACTCTGCAGACTGCACCTATACACACACACACACACACACACACACACAAACACACACACACACACACACACACACACACACACACACACACACAGAGTTTGGCAGCTTTATGTGCTGACGATTCACAAGTGGGGTGTAAGATGGAGCATGAGGTAGACAGGCAGATTGGTGCAGCGTTAGCAGTAACATGGGAGTTGTATTGGACCACTGTGGTGAAGAAGGAGCTGAAAAATTCATTTTTGTGTTTGCGAAATCTATATCAGAATACAGATTGAGGGGTGGTGATAAGTGGGGTCCAAGCACGTTCTTTGTACTGTTGCACAATTTTTAAAGCACAAGAGTGACCATATGTAAACAGAGTTCACAACAGACAGTGCAGAGAAACAGGATACCCACAGCAAGAGCTGAGCTGGATGGTGAACCTTGCAGTCACAGGTAGGGATGTCCCAGTCAAGTATTAAATATATAATACTCTAACACAAAGCCAAAGAGAACTTTTAGCAGCATGTTTTAGGTCAGCAGCGAGCTCAGACTGTCAGAAATAGACATGAACTCAAATCAGTTGTACTCCTCTGATAGCTCAGTTTGTTGCTGAGCTTTGCTTGTAATTGTGACATTGTGAGTTTAAGTTCTGTTTGTGTGACATGAACCTTTTTTGTATAATTAGTGCTAAAAATAATGTAAAGATGTAGATGTAGTGGATGCAAGATCCTTTTAAAACAACTTTGACATATCAAATTACGCAGTCAGGTGATTTATTTTATAGCAAGACAATGAGATAATAGCTATTTTTAAATACATCAATTCTGTATCAGTTGAATTGTGTTATTTGGTTTGTAGAAGTGATAGAACAGCCTCTATATGATGGAAGTTCTGTTTAAATAGCTTCCAGTTGACTGTCTGCATTTCTCATGAATGGATCTCTGAGTATATGGCTCTTTAATTTTATAGTACATTTTACAGTGTATTTTAAAACATGTATGTTGGCTGGAACACTGTGAAGATATTTTAGAATGAAAAAGATATTTCCTCAGATTTTAATAATGCATTACGTGCAGAACATGTCGATATATGATGAAAATAAAAATAAATGTTCTGCAAACAGACACTGTTCACATTGCAGATATAAAGAGGAACCTTTGGGGAGGAACTTGGAAGAAACACAGTGTTAAAATGATCGTAACACTAAGGTGAAGCACAACCTCAAAACTAGCCTGACATGACCAGGTTAGTCTGGAGGGAGATGTTTCCAGGGTAACTTAGGTCAGGCTTATTAAAACCTCCTTTCTGAAAAAGAATTTCCTGAAATAAGCCTGATTTACTGAAACAAGCCAGGTTTAGCTGGTGATCTGGCTTTGTTTAACACTGGTGTTATAGAAGACTTCTATGGACACGTTGCCCTCTGTTGGTGGGAGTGCATAACACCAATATGAACCACCAGGTGGCAGCATCAAGGTAATGTCAAGATGAGACCAAGCATTTCATATCAAATCTTTTCTCTCTCCTCACTCTTTTTGCAAAGAGCATTGGAGTACGTATCGGTAGCAGCTTCTTATTGTTATCTGAACACTGCTGGTTAAAATGAACAGCGAAGGCAGATAACA
Source organism: Thunnus maccoyii (assembly GCF_910596095.1). Taxonomy (NCBI): domain Eukaryota; kingdom Metazoa; phylum Chordata; class Actinopteri; order Scombriformes; family Scombridae; genus Thunnus; species Thunnus maccoyii. Next base: position 717,782 of record NC_056540.1, on the reverse strand, counting down.
TCAGCAGTTCCTAAATAACTAATTCCATAATAGCTACAATAAAATGTTTTGCTGTTGTCTGATTAATGTGCCCTCCACAGCATCTGGCATCTGTGTTTAGTCAAAGACTGTGCATTAAGAAACATCACTCTGTAACATGTGGTGACAACTGGATAGATTGCCATGGATAGACATTTATGTCCAATTCAAGATGAATCGTAATAACTTCGGCAATCCCTGACTTTTAAACTAGCGCTATCAGCAGGTCAAAGTTTGGATTGGTTCAGTATTTAACCCCAATAGAATACTTGTTTATGACCAAATAAAATTAATGATTTTCCCATCAGCCTCCACTCCACATTAAACAAATTAGATACAATATGTTAATTAGAGAGCTTTAGAGCTGCTGGTAGGCAGATTTTGTTATTTTTGGGCAGAACCAGGCTAGCTGTTTCCCCCTGTTTCCAGTCTTTGTGATAAGCTATGCTAACTGGCTACTGGCTGTAGCCTTATATTTATCTTACAGACATGAAAGTGGTAAAATCTTCTCATCTAACTCTAAGCAAGAAAGCGAATAAGCATGTTTCCCTAAATGTAGAGTTCATCTGGTTGTACGCGTAAAGTAACGTCCTTACCTTAGTGACCACTTTGTCCAAATCCACCACCATGTTATGGAGATTCTCCTCTGCTGCTAAAACAAGTGGGCGAACAGCAGTGACCTTCAACTCTTTAGACTTGTCAATCATGGACTTGAGACTGTCCAAAGCTTTACTGCAGGGAAAGAAGTATGGGAGAGTAGAGGGAGGGGTTAATACAAGTGCATATAGGCCTAAACACACTGGAAGTGTCTGACGCGCGTGTTTTGAATAACACCAATTGTTTTCAATGGCCGAACACGCACTAGAAGCATTATGATGCGCCTACTCCGACCTTGTTTCGATTTTTGGAGCGTCAAATGAGGACCCAGCGCCCAAAGCTGTTTTCTCTGCAGCCGAAAAAGAGAGAGATAGCGCAAGTCAGCTAGAGAGAGAGAGACAGCGTGGCGGTGGTTGAGCAAGGAGAGCCAGCAGTAGTGAGAACAAAACCAAATGAGAGAAATAAAACGTTATATTCTGATTATTTCACGGCAGTCACGTTTTAATGCACAAATAAATAACCATTAAACAGTCAACAAATGATTTACTGTGGACGCTGACGCTCTCAGTTTCAGTTTCATTTTCCTCCTCTGCATTTCTCCTTTTAATACAAGGACAAGATGACAAATTTGTGTTGGTTCTGTGGTGTTGGAATTTCAAATCTGACGCTTACAGTGCGCCATGAATTGACGTGCGTCAGTTATTGCTCCCAGTGCGTTTAGGCCTTAAGAGAACTGTTTGACAAGAGAAGTGGTGCAAGACCAGAAAATGTATCAGCAATGCCCTGTTTTCCCCACACCTGCCCTGTGTTAGCCTGTGTGTCTAACATGTGTGCATGTGTGTGTGTGTTTAGATGTATATCTTACTTGGCTTTCAATAGCGCAGTTCCAGCATCATTCACAGCGCTGGTTCTATCAGCAACAGAAGCTTCTAGATCCTTCCACTGGGCAGACTTCTCCTCAGGTGGAACCTGGATTTAAAAAGAACTGAAATCACTCCACTGCAAAACCATTATTTTGCCCATTAAAAGGTGTCATGTCACAGGTCATACTGGTAAAAATGTTTAGTTGTTCTAGGGCAGAGATTTTCCCAGGGGGATGGAGGGAGAGAGGTGAGACATGAGCCGCAGTTTGCGCAAAACTCTACTGCAATTACGAATAAACAGATCAGAAATAAGAAAAAAAATGTAGAACTCCAGAACTTGCTTGAGAATCATCACGTGTTTTTCTTCATTATCAAAGTAATTCATTGATAGTTGTCTGTACATCAATGGGTACATTGAAAACAGGAACTGTTAACAGCTAACTCGCCATACTTTCAAAATGTCATCATTTAACCAAAATATTAACAAATGTAGGCTAAAGATGGGTAAAATATCTAAATCATGAAATTAAGTTATTAATTAATTATTTATTATTAACAATATGAACAAAAAGTTATTTTTAGGATATAACAGGAAAAAATGTTATTGCAGGACTTGGTGGTTTTTTTATAACAGCACACCAACGCCAAATGACTTTGTCCTGACAATCTCAACCGTTGGAATAGCCTGAACATGCACATTAGTTCTTGAAACATTTTTGTTTTCTTAGCTAGCCTGTGTGAGTGATGACAGACTGGAATAATAACTGTGCGAGGGGTCCTTGGATCTTCTAGTGGAAGTGACATAGGCAGTAACAAAATCTGAACACAAGTGGTCAGCTCGACACTGTTGGGCCTCATATGCCATGTGCATGAGGCAAAGACAGGCCTGCGCGTACTCTTAAAGCCTGATAACAAAGAAAGGCGCCAAGTCACACAAAAGGACTTCAAGTGGATTTCAACTCCCATCATGCCCTGCTCAAGTCACACCCTAGGCGTGAACTCTGGCAGAGTCAAACTCTCAGCTCGAGAGCACTGGACCTGCCAGAAACACCCCAGGATTTCCTCTTCTCGGCCGTGATGTCACCGAGAGTATAAACACTCCACTTGCTCTTTGGACTGCGCTTCCAGCTGTTCACCTGGCTAACGTAAGGAAGTAACTCCCGTATGTACATGACATGTCTCTAGGCCACACCATCTCAACCTCGCTAGATGAGTAGAGATTTTCATTGTGTTCAACTGAGCATGTTACCGGATCCGAAGAAGACTGCTGTGCAACCCGGCCCTGCTTATTTGGTTGAGTTTATCACGCTGAACTGGTTTGTGTTTGTCCAACTGCTTGGATTGTTTTGTGTTAGCTTGCCATTGTGTGGAGATCATGGGTTGCATTCTATTTGTTGAAATCAGACTGCAGCTGGCAAATAAGGACTTTGCACGCCATGTCTTTGTGTAAATAAAAGCAAGTGCCACTTCTACGCACGATCGCTGAGATCTTTTGTTCTTTGGTGTTTTCACCCTCTCCTCTCTACTAACCCACCTGCATGTACACATACACGTACACACACACACACATTTGGTAAGCAGATAACTCAATTATAGTGCTCAGCTCTGTCCCCAAGTAATCCTATTGTTAGAGACGCGTGTTAAACTGGCAGACCCCATTAACCGTTGTCACTGTTCAAATCACACGGTCCACCATCTTGACCAGATAAGTCAAGATGGCGGATGTGACCGGTTATTGGTCCTTTACCTCAGGGTGGTGCTCCGTTATTATTAATTAATATTAATAATTTTTTTTTTCTAATAACCAAACCTGCTCCTATTAAGTCCCAACAACACCTTGGAGACATATGATAGACACAGGAGTGAACAGCAACGTGTCTTGGCTGTCCACTTGTGTTCACATCACCAACGCATTTTAAAACCAAGTGCAAACAGCCTCTTACAGTCTTCGGCCTGTATGACAATAATGAAGGTCTAATTTACTGTCCAACATCACTGGCTAGATACAGTATCTTTTGTAAAACAGATTGGTCTGCATGTACTGGGGTAAGGTGGAAAAAAAAGAAAAAAAGTGCTGTGCTATGTCTCGTGCAGTGGAGATCACTAAGGTTAATCTGGTGTAATGGTGTATGAAGTTTTGAATTGGTCTTACAAAGCTAATTATTAAGCTATTACATCTAAAATGCACATACATGCTTGCCTTCTTTGAAGATCAACTGAGAAATATCTTGTGTGCTTGCCTTACACTGTCCGGGTGCGGCACTGTGCTCTTGTGGTTGAGTTCCACCTTTTTTGTTCCACTGACATAACTTAAATAACGACATAAAAAAAAAAAAAAATCGATTTTTGGAATCTGTGAATAAATTCATGACCATAGATAATTCTGCCATTCATAGATATACCATCTACTACCAGGCCACAACATCACTGAATGCCCTCTGTTGCCAACATGAAACAACGCAGTCCTGAATCCCAGTGAACTCTACTAGCTTCCCGCTGCCGCTCCACTTGTTTCATCATTGGGAGCCAGCCCACTCCAATCCTCTTCTCAACACACTGCAAGACGCCACTGTCACACATTTGTATCTCTATCTATTCTCCCTTTTGCACTGCCTTCTTGAAGTTTGGCAACCAACAAGAAAATAACAAAATGTCAACCTGTGACTATGACAAAAGTCAAAAGCCACAAACTTTCTGAAGCTACTGCTGTTTGTTCAGTTGTAATTACATGTCTAATGATGGTAATCACAGTGGACAGTCCATAGTGATAATGTAACAGTACCAGACCTGATTAATATGTAATATAGCACTGGGAGTCCCAGCTCAGTGCCCACCATCTGGCTCTAAGACTAAAACATAGTAATTCACAAAAATCCAATCACATTTTTACACCTGTACCAGCATTACTGTAATCAGATCACATTCTTGTGGTCAGAGGCAACTGTGTTCTATACCTCTGCTTCCATTGCTTCCTTCAGTTTAAGTGTGTGTCGTGTGATTGCCTGCAGGGCTGCCTCCTGAGCTCCGATAGCCTGCAGTGTTGCTTGAGCCGAGCTGGCCAGTGAGTCTTCAAGACTGGCTGATACAGCTGAAAAGCAGACATACACACACGGACAGGAATCATGAGAGGCTGACAGGGAGTGGAATGGAGTATAGAGGGGGAGTTAAAAGAGAATTCAAAATTGATGTAGAGTGTATTGTTGCTAGCCTACATGCCAGGAGGTCCTGTTCCTCCTGGTCTTGTTGAGCAAGTCTGGCTGCCACTTCTTCTACTGGACGCTCTTTCAGGGGTTCTGTTGCCGACTCTATGTCAGGGTGAACTCCTGCTGTCACTGGGGTATCTTCATGGTCATGGCACTCTTTACACTCCTCTAGAAATCACACACATACAGATACAATGACACAATATGACACACACACACACTCTTGAAAGTGCCATTTAAAAGTTTGGACAATCCTGTTTCCTTGAATGAGAAAGTGTGTCCAAACATTTGACTGGTATTGCATATATAAAGATATATACACACACACATATATACACCATATACACACACACACACACACACAACCAGCAAACAGATACAAACATTTATGATAGTAGACACTGATCTAAATGGGCAAAGGTTGAATTTCCACTTTGACTGTAACATATCAAAGTGTACAGTGGTGAAGTTCAGCCTAATGGTGTTACCTTTGACTGCTGCTGCCTCTGTGTCACATGGAGCAGGTACTGACGGGACCTCACTGATGGCTGAGATTATATGACTTGCCTCTGCGGAAGCCTCTGTATGGGACATAAATACAGAAAGGTATAGGCAGTTTGTGTGGTTGCATGTATGTGAGATGTGTGGCAACACTCACATGTGGACACCTTTCATGAGCCCTTGAAAACAATAAGGAACAAAGTGTGTTGTCATGTTGTGGACCAACTGGACAAAATGTGAAATAATCAAAAACTTTAAATTAAAGTTCATTTTATTTGAACTGAGATGCATTTAAACGGAGGACTAAAAATTGCCTCCAATAAAATTAAGTGAGGCCAAAAAACACAATAAAAACAAACAGTATATTTTTGTGTAAGTGACAAAATGAATGTAATGACGGCACTGACCCACACATGACAGATCACCAGAGAGGCACAAAGATTTATTCAGTGACTTATAATAAACCTAGATCCATTTTTTGCACAAGCAGCTTCAACTGTAGCATGGTAGTATTTATCACAGAGCTATTGTACAGTGTAACGCTCTAAAAACTGCAATTCTAGGCTACAAACTACAGTACAGTCCTAAGCAAGTCTAATCAGGCTGAAACTAATATTTTCACTATAGATTAAGCTGCTGATTGTTGTTCTTGATCAATTGTTTGGTCATTAAAATGTCAAAAAAGTGAAAAAATGCCACAAGTGATATTGACAAAAATCTAAAAAGAGTAAGAAAACTAGCCAATGTTCAATTTTGAGAAGCAAAGGCAGTGAATTTTGGTATTACCAAAACAGAAGAAGATTAATTTTTTGTCTATCAACTTATCAATTAATAGACGAGTTGTTTCAGTTCTAAAGTCTAGTGAAAGGCACAGGAGCACAGCATTCTATGGTAAAGAAGAAGCTTACCCTTAGGGATCTCTGTGGTGCATAAAAACAACAGAGTGCATATCAAACACTTACATTTGAACAAAACTAAAATGAATCAGACAATAACAATGCGTTGTAGGGTATAACATTGCAGCTCAGTCTTTCTCCCTGCTGGGTCCTGTTCTTACCTGTAGGCTGTTGTCTACTTTTGAGCTGTAAAAAGCCTTAAATATCAGTAACAGTCAACCTGAGGTGATTAAAACTAGCACTAGCAGCTAACAGAGTCCTCCTGGTCCCAAACCCCTCCAGGTCAAAAACCACAAATGAAGCCATTAGCTGTTTTACTAACAAGGGCAAGCAACATGAAAACACTCAATTTAGAGAGACATGACTGACCTGAGAACTCAGGTAAACAATACTCAGAAGCATTTCAGTGAAAAATCCTGCCTCCCTAAGGACTGGCCCAAAAGTTGCCCTTTTCTCTGCTGTTGCTGTTGGAATAGATATATTTTTCTGGGCCATTTCTGATTCCGTATTTCAAAATAAAATACTTAAAAAGAGAAGAAAATATTTTTTTTGAATAATTTGGTTTTTCAATAACAAATTTATAAATTTTTTCTAACTTCTACTTTTTCAAATGTAATTTCCAGAATAAAATATTTTCTTATATTTGGGCCAATATTGTAATTTAAGACCTTTTAAGGCTGTAAGGACCGCGGATACCCTGACAACCCTAAACCTAGGATCTGACGACCACCAAAATTTGTGAAATTTGTGATTTGTGATATTGGGCTATACAAATAAAATTGACTTGACACTGCTTGTACTGAAGGCTATCTTAGCATGTTATTATTTTGGTTGGTTAAGAAAGGTTAGTGTAGGTTATTACCTACTATTATGTGCAAAGACGTCTGCCTTACAGGAAACAATTCTCTGGTGACTGAAAATGTGATCACTGATTAGTGTTTCGAGCCATTTCTAAACTAATGTAACCAAACTCTTTGTAATAGAAGAACATGTCACCCAGTGCAAAGGTGTGGCTCACTGACATGATTTTAATACATTTGGACACTAATGGAGGTATATTAAAAAATATATATAGAAAACTGCCAGCCAAATCCTTTAAAAAAGTAAAGATAAATGGTATCTATATAGTACTGAACCACTAAGCAATATTAAAAAGGTATAATATGTAACTATTCCACATAAAAATGTCTAAAAATGACTAGATCTATGTTATATATTTTGTTCAAAAGCATTTATTCAAAAAAGATAAAAGAGCAAAATACACAATCTGTAATCTTAGCTAAAATGTACTAAAAGAATAAAAACACACAATATGGAATCTAACTAAGTCTACCTATATACAGATGTGGATGTGTGTGTGTGTGTGTGTATGTGTGTGTGTTTGTGTTAACATGTGAACTGCAAATAGGGGAAAAACAATAGCAAGATGACTGAAGTCACATGGTGACTGAGTACCAAGCGGCAACCTCCAGGGCTGAAAAATGAAGCCAGTGCAAAGTGCCAAAAAATTGAAATTCCTCGAATGGCCTCTTGAGGCTGGCTCCAAAAGCGAGTCAATCCCCATAGACCCCCATGTTAAAATGCCCCACTTTACAGCAGAAATAAACATGTTTACAGCTTGGCACAAAAAGTGGTTTTGGTCTCTACAGCTAATTTCCACTTTCATGGCAAGTATATGGGGGGTGAATTTTTATTTTACAACTCACCCGTTTAAATTTTATTAAGCTGTAAAGTTATGCATAATTAAGGATGTGGCCACTTTGAGTGACAGGTTGCTAGCTGCTCAGTGGTTTGTTTCAGTAACCAGGCTTCATTCGGCCCGCCTCAGCTCCACCTCTTTGCCCATTTTGGATTAGCTGGGAGTCAGGTGGAGCCAGGCACTGCCAAGATTGCTATGACAATCAAAAAGTAGACCTTTTGCATTTAATCCTCAAAGCAGGAGGTAACACCAGTTGGCAACTCACAATACTACCAGTACATAATGTATGAGTCATAACCAGAGCACAGACTTACCCTCTATGGTCTGTGCAGGCTGTGTTGGGGATGGACTTGTCTCTTTGGCTGGACTCTCTGCTGCCTCCTTCACCTTTTTCTCTGTCTTGGCTTTGGATGCCTTCACCTGTTTGTCCAGCATAGAGGGAGGCTGGACCAACTCCATCTACACAGCAGGAACAACAAAACAAAGGTTTTAACTAATTCAAAATCATAATTTAAAACAATTGGATTCATTTCCCAGCTCTGTTCTTAACTTCAGGAGTGGATTTCTCTCTTTCACAACCTGCTGTATTTTCAAAACAGCCTTAGCACATTACCCAGAGATGCTGTGAATACATACTGACCTGTTTCTTGATGGGGAGGCCGGCATCTTGGGAAGCAGGTCCCAAAGCCAAACCCAACAGCCAGTCTGAGTATGGAACGTTTTTCTCCACGGCTGCCCTAAACTTGTGGTCCCATTTGGCGTAGAGGATTGTACCTCCAATGCCACCACCTACTGTCACCAAGCCTGTAGCAATCACTTTAGCAGCAGAACCACTGTGGTGGAAGGAGACAGCGATGGATAGACATGAATCTGATGTGACAATGTCTTACTAAAATCCAACAGTTATCACAAGAAGCCTGAATATATTGTGTATTACCTGCTCTCTCCTGCTGTATAGTGCCGGCAGTGTTGCAGATTGAGTAGATCAGTTCTCCCATAGTTCTTCTAGAGAGAGAAAGTGAGAGGTAGACAGACAGAGAGGAAGACAGAAAAACAGGAAGAATAAAAGACCTCATTAATATAGAGGCTCCCTGAGAGTTCCTGCTTATGATAGTGCAGTTTCTAAAAACCATATTAGATTACACTTTAATGTCAGAATCCCGTCTTTTGTCACAAGCAAACTGTTTCACATACATTTGTACTGGAATGCATTCCAGTACAAAATACAATACTAGACAGACAGCTGGTTCATGTAATTTTATTGCTTGACATTCAGTGTCTCACACATGGGTTCTACTATTATACAGATGTGTGTACCTTAGTGTAACCATTATGTTTTATTTCCTAAATAACTGCACATTAAGGAGAAGCCACCCTATGAAGTGTGATGATTTGAAGAATGAATGAATTCCACAACCTTTAAGTTTCACCTGTTGAACTGTTTTTTTAATTTTTTATTTAAAAAAAAAAGGTGCCAGAAGCTGAAATTCCCCACATGAAAACAGAGAGAGTCAACTACAGTCATTAGCTGAATGGTTTGTATTTAGCATTTTAAAGTTGTATGATGACATGCATTTGTTGAATGAAAGTATTAATACCTGACTTAAAGGAAAAAATCAAATGAGCAGCAATGAACAAGACTGAATTCTCACAATTTAATTGGGTCACATTCATTCTGCGTACAAAGCACCTGGCGGAAAGTACTTTTTAATGTTAACTATTTTCTTTCAAACTATTTCTTTCTTTGAACTAATGGGCTAACACATTATTTCTACTTTTCTTGAGACATAACCAAAGCTAATCAAACCTGAACTATGAAACAAGGGCATAGATTTGGTTTTAGCTTATTAGCTAAGCTCAGCTGTTACTGACACTTTTGTTCTTCTGTTATCTTACTTCACTTGGAAGGCATTTTCTCTCACAGTGATAAAGTTCTTACATAAAATGACATTTCTGAGCAACAACTGAAAATTAGCCAACTACACCTAATGCCTGAAATTCAAATACAGTGAAGTCAGAAGTTTACATACATTTGGGTTGAAGTCGTTAAAGCTCATTTTTTAACCACAGATTTCATGTTAACAAACTATAGTTTTGGCAAGTCCGTTAGGACATCTACTTTGCGCATGACACAAGTCATTTTTTCAACAACTGTTTACATATTGTTTCATTTATAATTCCCTATATCACAATTCCATAGGGTCATAAGTTAACATAGACTAAGTTGACTGTTGCTGCATCCGAAATTGCACACT